>NC_091042.1:2392733-2992733 GCF_041296385.1 Aphelocoma coerulescens | reverse complement strand
GCCCGGAGTGACACGGGGGGTCCCAGGGGTGGCAGGGAGGTGACACGGGGGGTCCCCGAGGTGACACAGGGGGTCCCCAGGGTGACACGGAGGTGACAGGAGGGGTCCCGGGGATGCCCCGAGGGTGTTTTGGGATCCCAGGGAGCGTTTTTGGGGTCCCCGGGGGTGTTTTTGGGGTCCCTCGGGAGTGTTTGGAGTCCTCGGGGGGAGTTTGGAGTCCTGGGGAGGATTTTTGGGGTCCTAGGGGTGTTTATGGGGTCCCCGGGAAGGGTTTTGGGGCCCCAGGGAGTGTTTTGGGGATGCCCCGGGCTGTTTTGGTGTCCCAGGGATGTTTTCGGGGTCCCAGGGGTGTTTTGGGGCTGTTTCGGGCTGTTTCGGCGTCCCGGTGGTGTTTTGGGGCAGTTTCGGGGTGCTTTGGAGTCCCAGTGGTGGTTTGGGGGTTTTTGGGGTCCCGCTGTCGTTTTAGGGCAGTTTCGGGGTGTTTCGGGGTCCCCCTTACCCTCAGGAACACGCCCAGGGTGCGGCAGCGTGGGGTCCCCCCGTTGGGGACCTCCAGGGACAGGTTCCGGGTGGGGGAGGGGGGAGCCCCCCCCGGGGCCCCCCCCCAGGAACAGCGCTCGCCGCGCCCCCCCCGCCTTGGCCCCGTCCACGCTCAGCTCCAGCGCCAGCCCTGGCGACACGGGGACAGCGCGGGGACAGCGCGGGGACACGTCAGGGACACGGGGACACGACCCCCGGGGCATCCCCGAGGTCGGTGTCCCCCCCGGAGTGCCCCCCTTTGCCCCCTTCCTTCGTCCCCCCGATGTCCCCTTTGTTCCCCCCGTGTCCCCGCCCCCCCAGCCCCGTCCCCCCATGTCCCCTGTCCCCCCCCCCCCCCCCGCCCGCTGTCCCCGTGTCCCCCTCACCGATGGGGCCGGGCAGGTGACGCCCCGAGGCGTTGAGGCAGAAGGTGACATTGATGCTGGGGGGGGGGGGACACACAGGGGTGGCACCGTGAGACCCCCCCGTGTCCCCTCAGTGTCCCCTCAGTGTCCCCTCAGTGTCGCCCTCCGCAGCCCCGGCCACCCCTGACTGTCCCCAGCCGCGCTGGGTGGCCCCCCCTCGGTGTCCCCTCCGCCCTCACGGACACCCAAGGACCCCCCAGTGTCCCCCCCGCACTGTCCCCACATCCCTGGGACCTCCCAGTGTCCCGCCCCAGTGTCCCCATGTCCTCCCCCAGTGTCCCCACCAGTGTCCCCACGTCCCTGGGACCTCCCAGTGTCCCTTCCCAGTGGCCCCATGTCCCTGGGACCTCCCAGTGTCCCCTCCCAGTGTCCCCTCCTATTGTCCCCTCCTGTGCCCCCCGCTGTCCCCCCGCTGTCCCCTCGCTGTCCCCTCGGTGTCACCCACCAGGGCACGTGGTGGCCACTCGCCGCCAGGACGCAGCCGCGCTCCTCGGGGTTGAACATGGTGGGGACAATGGCCAGGGTGGCGCTGGCGTGGACGATGGGGCGGCCCCTGGGGGGGGGACAGGGGGTCAGGGACCCCCCCCAGCGACCCCCGGGACCCCCCCAGGGGGTGACAGCGGTGACACTCACCTGTAAACCACGGCCGCGTCCGCCCCGAAGGCGCCAACCAGGAGGTCTGAGGGGACAGGGTGGGGACAGGGGGGGGTCACCGGCGGGGACAGGGGGACACCAAGGTGGGGACAGCGACAGGGACGGGGCGGGGAGGCGCTGGGAATGGGGACAGCGACAAGGGCGGCACCGGGATGGGGACACGGGGACGGGGGGGGTCACCGGGAATGGGGACAGGGGGAGTGACACAAAGGGGGTGACGCAAAGGGGACGGCAGGGGTGTCACGGGAGGGTGCCAGGGGAGGTGACAGAGGTGACGCGGTGACACAGGGCGGTGCCAGGGGAGGTGCCAGCGCTGGCCCTCACCCGGGTAGCCGTTGCCGTCCAGGTCGGTGGCCCCGCGCAGGGCGGCCCCGAAGAAGTCGGGCTGGGCTCGGGGCCCCCCCAGACCCCGCAGCACCTGCGCGGGCCGGGGGCGCAGCCCCGCGCCCCCCCCCCGGAAGATGAACACGAGCCCCCGGCGACCCTCGGCCCCCAGCGGGGCCCCCACGGCCACGTCTGGACACGGCGGTCAGCGGCGGGGGGGGGGGGCACGGAGCCCCCGAAACCCCCCCCCGGAACCCCGGAGAACCCGCGACCCCCCCCAAACACCCTCCTGCACCCCACAGGGCCCGGAACGCCCCCCCAAAATCCCCCTGTAACCCCCCCCAGACACTCCTTGCGCCCCCCCGGGCCCCTCCCGTGCCCCCCACGCCCCCCCCACCCCGTGACCCCCTCCATGGACCCCTCCCCTCCCGCACCCCCCTGTGCCCCCCTGGAGACCCCCGTGGGCACCCCAGACCCCCTTTTCCCCCCTCCCCACACCCCCTGCGCCCCCCCCCCCCCGTGCCCCCCCCACCGTTGAAGCCGTCCCGGTCCAGGTCCCCCAGGGGGGCGATGGCGCTGCCGAACCTCCCGAACTCGTGGGTGCCGGTGAGGGGGGCGGGGGGCGCGGGCGGGGCCCCCCCCCGCTGCAGGTACAGGTACACCCGGCCCAGCTCCCGCGCCCCCCCCGCGCCGCTGCGCGCCATGAACAGCGGGGCCCCCACCAGCAGGTCCGTCAGCCTGGGGGGGCACCGGGGGGGTCAGGGGGGCACGGGGAGGGGGCACGGAGCTGATTTGGGGGGTCGGGGGGAACGGGGGAGGGGGCACGGAGCTGATCTGGGGGGTCGGGGGGAACGGGGGAGGGGGCACGGAGCTGATTTGGGGGTCGGGGGGAACGGGGGAGGGGGCACGGAGCAGATTTGGGGGGTCAGGGGGGCACGGGGAGGGGGCACGGAGCAGATTTGGGGGGTCAGGGGGGCACGGGGAGGGGGCACGGAGCTGATTTGGGGGGGCTCAGGGGGCACGGGGGGGCACAGAGATGATTTGGGGGGTCAGGGGGGAACGGGCGGGGCACAGAGCAGATTTGGGGGGGGGGTCAGGGGGGAACGGGGGGGGCACAGAGCAGATTGTGGGGGTCGGGGGGTCACAGAGCAGATTTGGGGGGTGCTGGGGGGGGGGGGACACTGAAACCCCCCCGGGGGGCTTTGGGGGGGTCAAGCGGTGCTGAGCAGCTTCGGGGGGCACCGGGGAGGGGTCAGGGAAGGGCCCAGAAGTGTCTGAGGGGGGTCCCGGAGGGGTCCTGAGGGGTCGGGGTTGTCCTGGAGGGGGTTTGGGGTGTCCCGGGGGTGTCCCGGCAGTTCCGGGGGGGTTTGGGGTGTCCCGGGGGGGTCGGGGGGGGTCCCTCACCCGTCGTTGTTGACATCGGTGGCAGCCACGGCGTAGCCGAAGTACGAGGCCATCTGGGGGGGGGGGAGGGCAGAGCGGGGTGAGGGGGGTCCAGGGGGGGCCGAGATGGGGGTGGTGACCCCCCCCCCCCAAACCCCTCGAGTTCCCCCCCTCCCCTCCACGGGGACCCCACACCCAGGTCCCGCCCCCCCCCCGCCCTATTTGGGACCCCCCCCCTTTTCTCTCCCTCCCTGGGACCCCTCCCCGGACCCCCCAGGACCCCCCTGTCCCCTCTGTCCCCTCCTGTCCCCACCTGCTCCCCCGAGAAGTTGTACAGGGACCTCATGTTGGTGCCATTGAGGATGGTGACCTGGGGACAACGGGGACACGGGGGGGACACTGAGGCAGCGGGGGGGGGGACACGGGCACCGCCACCCCCCCGGTGTCCCCCCGTGTCCCCTCCGTGTCCCCTCCGTGTCCCCGTCCTTACGTAGCCGTAGGTGAGGTTGCCTTTGGGGACACCGGCCACGAAGTCTGTGGGGACAAAGGGACAAAGGGACGCCCTCAGGGGTGGCCGGGGGGAGGGTGGGGGGTGGGACCCCCCCATGTCACCCTCCCCCATCCGCCGGTGTCACCCACCTTGCGTCGTGTCACCGCTGAACTCCCCGACTGCCACCGAGTAGCCTGGGCGAGGGGGGGAGGTGTCACCTGGGTTGTCACCTGTGCCACTGATGCCACCCTGCCCTGTGTCCCCGTGTCCCAGTGACCCCCGTGTCCCTCTGTCCCCTGCCATGGCCTGTCCACACACACGCCCGTGTCCCCTTTGTCCCCTTTGTCCCCCTGTTCCCTCGTGTCCCCACATCCCCCTGTCCTCCCTGTCCCCATTCTGTGTATCCCCTGTCCCCATGTCCCCGTGTCCCCTTGTCCCCATGTCCCCTGTCCCCATGTCCCCATGTCCCCACCCATGTAGCTGTCCCCTGATCCTGTCCCCATGTCCCCTGTCCCTGTCCCCTGTCCCTGTCCCCATGTCCCCACCCATGTAGCTGTCCCTGTCCCCTGTCCCCTGTCCCTGTCCCCCTGTCCCCCTGTCCCCATGTCCCCACCCATGTAGCTGTCCCTGTCCCCTGTCCCCTGTCCCTGTCCCCCTGTCCCCCTGTCCCCACCCATGTAGCTGTCCCCTGTCCCTGTCCCCATGTCCCCATGTCCCCTGTCCCTGTCCCCTGTCCCTGTCCCCTGTCCCTGTCCCTATCCCCTGTCCCCCTGTCCCCATGTCCCCACCCATGTAGCTGTCCCTGTCCCCTGTCCCCTGTCCCTGTCCCCCTGTCCCCCTGTCCCCACCCATGTAGCTGTCGTCGTGGCTCGGTGCCGCCTGCCGCGTCTGCAGCTGCCCCGGCACCTCCTGGATCAGGTACTCGGGGAAGTTCCCGGCCGCGATCTGCTCCTGTGTCGCCGACATCACCTGCCCTGGGGGACACCTCAGCAGCGGCCCGGGGACACCGCGGGGACACCAGGGGGACAGGGACAGGGATGAGGACAGGGACGGGGGGATGGGGACAGGGACGAGGGGATGGGGACAGGGGGACAGGGACAGGGGGACAGGGACAGGGATGAGGACAGGGACAGGGATGAGGACAGGGACAGGGACAGGGGGATGGGGACAGGGACGAGGGGATGGGGACAGGGGGACAGGGAGAGGGGGACAGGGACAGGGATGAGGACAGGAACAGGGACGGGGACAGGGATGGGGACAGGGACAGGGGGACAGGGGGACAGGGGGACAGGGACAGGGACGGGGGGATGGGGACAGGGGGACAGGGACAGGGACAGGGTGGGCAGGGAGGTGGGGGACAGGAGGGACAGCCAGGGCACACACAGGGGACAGTGGGGACAGGCAGGGGACAGTGGGGACAGGCAGGGGACAATGGGGACAGGGGGTCTCACCTTGCCAGAAGTAGCTGCCGGGCCCCCCCAGGAGCACCCGCCCGGTCTGCAGAGACACCGGGGGACCCCTCCTCAGGTCGGGGCACCCCCCGAACCCCCCCAAAAACCCCCCAGGACCCCCAAAACCCCCCAGGACCCCCCAAAAAAACCCAAAAAACCCCAGCCCCACCCTCACTCCCCTGTGACTCCCCAGGACCCCCTGCGCCCCCCCCAAGTCCCCCAGACCCCCCAAAACCCCTCAGGACCCCCCAAAAAAACCCTCAGGACTCCCCAGCCCCACCCTCACCCTCCTGTGACCCCCCCCCAGGACCCCCCAAAACCCCTCTCATCACTCCCCTCTCACCCCCCCACCCCTCTGTGCCCCGAGCCCCCCCAGAGCCCCCCCAAGCCCCCACCTGGGTGAACTCGGCGCTGAAGCCCCCCTGGCAGTACCCCTGCCCCGCCGCCGAGTTCAGGTCTGGGGGGACACGTGGGGGTCGTTGGGGGTCCCGGGGGGGCTCTGGGGGTGTCACCCCCCTCCCCCGAGGGACCAGGGAGGGTTTGGGGGGGTCACCCTGGGGGTCTGGACATGGCTGGGGGTGGCACCCAGGGTCCCATGGGGGGGGTTAGGGGTACCTGGAGGTTTGGGGCAGGTCCCGAGGGGTCCCGGGGAGGGGTCCCTGGGGATCAGGAAGGGTTGGGGGTCTGGACACGGCCGGGGGGGTGACACCCAGGGTCCCATGGGGGGGGGGGTTGGAGGTGCCACCCCTTGGGGGGGGACAGGGTGGGGGGGGTGGTTCTGGGGGGTCCCGGGGGGGGTCCCGGGGGTCCCACCTGAGCGGCAGGGAGCGTATTCCACAAACTTGGAGAAGTTGCCGATGGAGAGGAAGCAGGAGCCCACCGGCTCCCGTGCCCCCCCCTCCTCCTTGGGGGGGCTCCAGCTGTACAGGGGGGCGCAGGCCTGGGGGGGGGCGCGTGGGGGGTGGGCCCGGGCACCGCTGGGTGGCCCCTGCTCGCCCCTTTGGGGTCCCCAGTGTCCCCCATTCCTCCCCTACCCCTCAGTGTCCCCCCAGTGTCCCCAGTGTCCCCCAGTGTCCCCAGTGTCCCCCAAGCCCCCCAGTGTCCCCAGTGTCCCCCAGTGTCCCCAGCATACCCTGAGGCCCCCACTGTCCCCCCCGTGTCCCCCCAGTGTCCCCAGTGCCCGCCTGTCCCCCCAGTGCCCCCCCCAGCCTCCCAGTGTCCCCCCAGTGTCCCCAGTGCCCCCCGAGGCCCCCAGTATCCCCCCTGTGTCACTCCAGTGTCCCCAGTGCCCCCCCAGCCTCCCAGTGTCCCCCAGTGTCCCCAGTGCCCCCCCCAGACTCCCAGTGTCCCCCCAGTGTCCCCAGTGCCCACCTGTCCCCCCAGTGCCCCCCCAGCCTCCCAGTGTCCCCAGTGTCCCCCCAGTGTCCCCCCAGTGTCCCCAATGCCCCCCCCCAGCCTCCCAGTGTCCCCAGTGTCCCCCAGTGTCCCCAGTGCCCCCCCAGTGCCCCCGCACCAGGATGGAGCCGTTGTGGGCCCTCACGGTGGCCCCGAACCACTGCAGGGACTTGAACTCCACGGGCTCGGGGGCGTCGCTGCTGTTGCCCCCAAAGTCGTGGGTGCGGGTCCCTAGGGGGGACAGGGTCAGGCCACCCCCCCGCCCCCGCGGCCGCAGCCCCCGGGGACCCCCGCCCCCCCCGGCCCCCCCCGGGTTGATCATTAACGGGAGCCAAGGCCAGCGGGGGGAGGGGGACGGGGACAGGAGGGGGACGGGGACACGGGGCTGCGCTGGGGGGGGCTCTCGGAGGGGCCCTGGGGGGCCGCTGGGTGCCACCGCTGTGTCCCTGTCCCCCCCGGGCGTGGCCCCATCCCTGTCCCCACACCCCGTTCCCCACTTCCGTCCCCATCGCTGTCCCGTGCCCTGATCCTGTCCCCATTCCTGGGGGATTTGTCCCCGCCCGTGTCCCCTTCCCTTTCCCCAGCCCTGGGGGGTCCTGACCCCCCCCGAGTCCCTGTCCCCTCCCGTGTCCCCCCGTGTCCCCCCGCGTCCCCCCGTGTCCCCAGGCCCCCTCACCGATGTGGTCGAAGTCGATGGGGGTGCAGTCGCCGCCGGGGGGCCACGGGCAGTGGAACACGGCCCCCCCCTGGGTGACATTGGGCTGGCTCGTGTTGGCCTTGGGGGCCCCCACCAGGATGCTGACACTGGGGGGGGGAGCAGGGGGCGCTCAGCGGGGTGACCCCAAGGCGGGGGGGGGACGGGACACGGCGGTTGTCACCCGCGGGGAGCCGGGCCGGGGCCGGGGGGGGTCCCACGGGTGTCCCCCGGGCCCCTCTGACCCAGCCCCGGGGCTGGGCCTGGTGACCCCTTCCGGCCCGGGGGGAGGAAGCGCCGAGTCCGCCCCCGGCCGCGGGGGAGGGGGGGCACGGGACGCGGCCGGGGGGGTCCCGGGGCGCGGAGGGACACTCGCTGGGTGCCCCCCGGTTCGGCCCGGGCCCCCCCGGCTGGGGACACGCGTGGAGGTTGGCGGGGCGGCAGGGCCGTGCCTGGGTCCCCCCCCAGATGTTTGGGTCCCCCCGAACCCCCCCCGAGCCCCCCCTGAGCCCCCCGGGGGCAGCTCCTGGCTCCGGTTACAGGAAACGCTCCGGCCCGGGGGCAGCGGGGCCCCGGGACCCCCGGCGGGGCCGGCGCGGGGCGGACACGGGGGGACCAGGGCTCGGCCCCGCTCGGGACCCCCGGGCCAGACCCTCCCGGTTCCCGTTACCCGGCCCCGCTTCCTGCTTCCCATTCCCGGTCCCCGTCCCCGCCCCGCTGCCCCGTTCCCGGTTCCCGCTGAGCCGGCCCAGTCCCCGGGACCGCCTCGTTCCCCGGGTCCCGCTCCCTTTCCCCCGTCCCGGTCCCGGTTCCCACTCTCGGTCCCCGGTTCCTACTCCCCGTTCCCTTTCCCGGTTCCCGTTGCCCCCCGCCCGGTCCCGTTCCCGGTGCCCCTTCCCATTCCCGGTTCCCGCTGTCCCATTCCCGTTATTCCGCTCCCGGGGCCGTCCCTCCCCTCCCCGCCCCGCTCCGGGGCCGCTCCCCGTCCCACCGGGCCGCTCCCGCTCCCGCTCCCGGCGGCCGCTCCCACTCCCATCCCGCTCCGGTGCCCGGTTCCCGTTCCTTTCCCGGTTCCCGGTTCTGCTCTCCCTCCCTCCCTGCCCGTCCCGCCGCCCTCCCCGCTTCCCGGCGGCCGCTCCCGGGGGCCGCTCCCGCCCCGGCGCCGCTGCCGCCCCCGCCCCGTCCCGTCCCGGAGCGGTTCTCGGTTCGCGGTGCCGGTTCCCGGCGCGGTTCCCGGTCCGCGGTGCCGTTCCCGGCTCGGTTCCCGGTACCTGCGGGGCTCGGGCAGGTAAAAGTCCAGCGCGAAGCCGAAGAGGGACCCGGGGGCCCCGCGGAAGACCACGGGCCGCGACGCCTCCAGGTTGAAGGCGGCGACCGGCGGGAGCAGCAGCGGGAGCAGCAGCGGGAGCGGCACCGGGAGCGGGATCCGGGGCCGGCAGCGGCGCCGGGGCCGGGGGCGGCGCGGGGGGGCCGGGGCCGGGGCCATGGCGGTCGGGGCTGCCCGGGCTCGGCGCTGCTCCCGCTCCCGAGTCCCCTCGGAAAGTGCCCGGGGGGGGCCCGGGGCCGCCCCGCCCCGCCGTGACTCACCGGGGAGGAGCCACGGCCCCGCCGGGCACCGGCACCGGCACCGGGCGGCGGGGAGCCCGGGGGGAGCGGGGCACTCCGGGGGGAGCGGCACGTCAGGGACAGGGACACCCCGGGGACAGCGGGACACCCCGGGGACAGCGGGACGTCAGGGACAGGGACACCCCGGGGACAGCGGGACACCCCGGGGACAGCGGGACGTCAGGGGCACCCCGGGGACACCGGGACAGCCCGGGGACACTGCGACGTCAGGGACAGGGACACCCCAGGGGGAGCGGGACACGCCGGGGACAGCGGGACATCAGGGACACCCCGGGGGGAGCAGGACACCCCGGGGGGAGCAGGACACCCTAGGGACAGCGGGACATCAGGGACAGGGACACGCCGGGGACAGCGGGACATCAGGGACACCCCGGGGGGAGCGGGACACCCCAGGGACAGCGGGACATCAGGGACAGGGACACCCCGGGGACAGCGGGACATCCGGGATCGGCGGGAATGGGGCATCCCGTGGGGAGCTCGGGGACAAGGGGACATCAGGGACGGGGACACTCAGAGGGGAGCCAGTCAGAGGGGATCGGGACAGTCGGGGAGCACCGGGACCCTCCGGGAACACCGCGACATAAGGGAATGGGGCACTCGAGGGACACCGGGACACTGCAAGGGCACCGGGACGCCCTGGGACAGCCCAGGGACACTGCGACATCAGGGATGGGGACACCTGAAGGACACCCGAGGGACATCAAGACATCAGGGACTGGGACACCCCAGAGACAGCCTGAGGGCAATGGGACAGCGGGGACAGGGACACCCGAAAGACACTGGGACACCTTGGGGCACCGGCACATGAGGGACAGGGACACTGGGACACGGGGGTGCGGGGACACTGGGGGTGCTGGGACGTTTGGGGGACACCAGGACACTGGGGGGGGGACGCGAGCGGGACAGGCACAGGGGACACGGGGGTACGTGGGCGACACGGGACACTTGGGGACACCAGGGAGACACTGCAGGACACGGCGTGGGGGGGACGGGGCACGGGGGACAGGCCGGGGGGTGGCAGGGCCGGGGACGCGGCGGGAGGAAGGGGACACCGCGGGGGACACGGGGGGAGGCCGGATCCCGGCGCCGCTTCCTGGAAGGAAAGAGCGGAAACGGGGCCGAGGCTGGAGCCGTTCCCACGGAGGGGGTGGGACCCCCACGGGGGGGCACGGGGAGGGACAGGACCCCCACGGGGGGGGGGGGGGACCGGACCCCCATGGGGACACAGCGGGTGCGTGGTGGGGCTGGGACCTCCTTGGGGGGACACGGGAGCACAGTGGGACCCCCCCGGGAAGCACAAGGAGGGACACGGGGACCCCCGGGAGGTGCCTCCCCCCCGCAAGCGTGTGCGGCCCCCCCGTGCCCGTGCAAAGGGGGGTACACGGGGGGACACGCGGGGACACGCGGGGACACCCCCGGCCCCGTGCGAGGCGCGTGCCCGCGTGTGCGTGGGGGGGGCCGGGGACGCGCAGGGGCGGCCTGTAAAGGGTGGGGGGCGTGCAAAAGGGGGTGTGCAAGGGGGTGGGGGTGTGAAAGGGGGGCCGGGGGCGTGCAAAGGGGGGGGGGGGCGTGCGAAGGGGGCGTGCAGGGGGCCGGGGTCGGGGGCCTCGCCCCGCAGCCGCCGCATTCCAGCGCCGCTGATGCAACGGCGCCCGCGCAGCTGGGCCGGGGTCGGGGGGCTCGGGGGGCTCCGGGGGGGATGGGAGCGCCCAGGTGACCGTGGGGACACCGCGGTCCCCCCGGGGACACCCCCCAGGGGCACCCAGGCCGTGCCCGGAGTGGGGGACGCGGGTGGTCGCGGGTGTTGTCCCCGCGTGTCCCCGCGTGTCCCCGCGCGCGTGTGCCCGCTGTGCCCGCGGCGGTGGCGCGGAGCCCGTGGGGACAATGGGGACATTTCCGTGGCCGGGGGGGAAGTGGCAGGCGGGGGGGAACAATGCGCTGGCGCCGGGGCCTTTCCTGCCGCGCACCCGGCCCGGGCACCGGCCCCGGACACGCGCGGGTGGTGGCACCGAGATCGCGGGTGGGGACACCGTGAGCCTGTGCACACGCGTGGGGTGACACCGTGACCACGGGCTGTGACACCATGTGGTGACACCGGGCCCGTGGGCGGGCGCGGGGCCTGGTACCATCCCCTCGAGCGCACGCGTGTCCTGGCTCTGTCCCCCTGCTCGCACTCCTCGTCCCCGTGTCCCCAAATCCTCCCACCCCATATCCCCCGTCCGCACATCCCCCGTGTCCCCAAAACCCCAAAACCCCAAATCCCCAAAACCCCAAAACCCCTAATCCCCAAAACCCCAAAACCCCAAAACCCCAAATCCCCGTGTCCCACTGCTGCCTCCGTTTCCCACCCGCTCTGCCCCCCCATTGTCCCCCCCCCAGGGTCACCCAGGGGTGCTGTCCCAAGGTGCCCCACCCCCATGTCCCCACCCCAGGGACATCCCCAGACCCCCCCTCCCAGGGACTCCCCGCGGGGGTGTTCCCAGGATCCCCCAGCCCCATTTTGGTGGGGGACACCCCACGTCCCCCAGCCTCGGGGGGTGTCCCCAGGGTCCCCCGGCGCCCCCGCCCCGCTGTGGGGACCCCCCCGCCGCTGTCCCGGCGGTGCCGGCGCGTCCCTGAGTCACCGGGGGGGCCCAGCGGGGCCCGGCCTGAGTCACGGCCGCCGCCAGCCCCGTATATAGCCCGGCCCGGCGGCGGGGCCACGTCACCCCCCGCGCCCCCCCGGCACCCCCGACCCCCCCGGGGCACGCCTGGGGGGTCTCGGGGCGCGGCGACCACCGGGGGTGACCCCCAGAGCAGGCGGGGAAAGCCGGTGCCTCGGTGTCCCCCCGGTGTCCCCCCGGTGTCCCCTCGGTGTCCCCGGGGCGGGGGGCGCGGGGGGGGTCGGGGCTGGCCGGGAGCCCGGGCGGGCGCGGGGGGGGGGGGCGCGGGGGGGCCCCGGCACCGGCGCTTCCCAAAAAGGCGCTGGCGGCCGTGGGGAGCGGGAGCGGGGCCAGCCCGGGGGGCCCCGAGGGGGGGGACACGGGGGGGGCACGGCCGAGGGTGACACAGGCGAGTGTGAGGGTGAGGGTGAGGGTGAGGGTGAGTGTGTGAGGGAACATTCCGGGGACGTGCGGAAACAGGGACACGGGACCCTGCGGCACAGGGAGCCGCCACACGCCTGTGCTGGCTGTCCCCATGTTCCCGTGTCCCCATGTCCCCATATCCCCGTGTCCCCATATCCCCGTGTCCCCATGTCCCCGTGTCCCCATTCCCTGTGTCCCCATGTCCTATCCCATCCCTCTGTGTCCCCATATCCCCATGTCCCCATATCCCCATGTCTCCATGTCCCCATATCCCTGTGTCCCCATATCCCCATATCCCCATGTCCCCATATCCCTGTGTCCCCATATCCCCGTGTCCCCATGTCCTCTTATCCCATCTCTCTGTGTCCCCATATCCCCATGTCCCCGTGTCCCCATGTCCCCATGTCCCTGTGTCCCCATGTCCTCTTATCCCATCTCTCCATGTCCCCATGTCCCCATATCCCATGTCCCCGTGTCCCCATGTCCCTGTGTCCCCATATCCCTGTGTCCCCACGTCCTCATTTGGGGGTCACCCCTCTTGTGACCCTTCCCACCCCCCATTTGGGGTGACCTCCCCTGCAATCCATCACAGGGCATTTTGGGGCCAAATCCTGGGATTTTCCTGCTGGGGCAGCGGGAAGGGATTTTGGGGGGACTCCCCTCCCCTCGCTGTTTTGGGGTGAAAGTGTTGGTTTTTGGGGTGTTCCATGTTTTTCCCCCCAACTCCTGCCTCGAGGAACCCCAGGGCTCTTTTGGGGGGTCCCAGCAGCCTCAAAATCTGGGATCTCCATCCCTGTCCAGGCCAGGACGGGGAGAAGCCGTTAAAAACCCCCGGGATGATGCCAAAAAACTGGGAAATCACCCCAAAAGTGCCACGGGCAGAATTCCCTCCGGGATTTGGGGGGGAAGTGGGACAACAAAGGTGACAACGGGGGTGACAGAGATCGGGGGATGCCACCAGAACATTCCGGATCCTCCCTGCCCGGGGAATTCCCGGCGGGAGCGGGACCGGGGGAGGCTCCGGGGAGAGGGAAAATCGCCACGAAAAATTGGTGGAAAAGCGGGATCCGCCTGTTTTTTCCCACACGGTGACGGCGATCCCGTTTTCCAGCCCCCGCCCGGATCCACCCTCGCAGGAAAACTCCCGGCCAGGGCCAGGACACGCAGGGAGAGGGGTCAGGGAAAGCTGGAAAAAGCTGGAAAAAGCTGGAAAAAGTTGGAAAAATCCATCCTGAACCCCGTCCCGGAGCTGGGTGGGATTTGGGGGGGGTCCCACCTGAGGCGTAGGGTGGGATTTGGGTTGGGGCGAGCGGATAAATCCCGCTGGGAGCGTCCTGGTTCTCCACGTGGAGCTGGGAGGGGTGGAAAATTCCCAATAAAAGGGTTTTAAAAAAAGGGATTTTTGGGGAAAAACGAGCGGGATAAGCCCAGGGAAGGGAGGGAGCGATCCCGGGGTGAGGGCTCCGCGTTGGGATCGGAATGGGGAATGCGGGAAAGGGGACGGGCCCGGGAGGCGCAGCTGTGCCAGATGTTGGGATCCGGGGCGGGGGTGGGAATCCCGAATCCCGAATCCCGCCCCGCAGCTGCGATCCCGGAATTCTCCACAATTCCAGAGCCTTCCAGAGCGCCCCCCGCCCCCCCCGCGCCGGACCCTGCGCTGCCCTCGGGGTGAACCCCTGGAAAAGGGGAGAAAAAGGGGAGAAAGAGGCGTTTTCCCCCCAAATCCAGGCGGGAGGGAGGAGGATCCCGGGGTCCGGAGGTGTCGGGGCGCGCGCGGGGGTGGCAGTGGCGGTGCCGATGACACAGAAATTCCCATTTCCACGTTTTCCGCCCCAAATCCGGTGGCTCCGAGTTGAGCGCAGCTCCCGGCGCGGGGGGGGGCCCGGAGCGATCCCGCCGGAGGGAGGAGGAATTTGGGGAGCGGGAGTGGGGATCTCCCCCCTCCCGAGGGTCCCGGTGGGGGTCCCGGGGGGGTCCCAGGGGTGGGGATGCGCTGTGGCAATTTTTGGGAAGGATTCCCAGGGTGAGGGGCAGGGATCCCACCCCCGTCACGGCCCCCCAGGGTGGGGACCCCCCCTGTGGTCCCCCCTCCCCCAGGGTGGGGTCTCCCCCCTTGTCCGCCCCCCAGGGCGGGGTCCCCTGGCCCAGTACCCCGAGCGCGAGGGGGGGGCCTTGCGCAAGAGGCCCCAAAATAGCCCCCCCCGAGCCCAAAATTCCTCCTGGGAGCGCCGGATCGGAGGGAAAGGGAATGCGGGGAGGGGGGACGGGACAGGGAGTGACGGGGACGCATCGAGGGGGGTGGCAGGGTGACAGCGGGGGGGTGACAGGGACACTGCCAGGCCCGGGAGGGGACAGGACCAGCCCAGGGCAGGGTGGGGATCCCCGCGTTCCCACCCCCGCGTGTCCCCTGTCCCCCCTCTCCCCCCCTCCCCCGGGCTGCGGGGACACCGCGGGGACTTGTAGCGATTTTATTTCCGAAAATATTTAAAAGCCGGGGGGGCCCCTCCGGCTCCGAGCCCCCTCCCGGCCCCCAGGACCCCCCGGCCCCTGGAGGAGCCCCCTCCCGCTGTCCTGGGCCGTGCTGTCCCCGGGCGGGGTCCCGCTGTCCCCGGGCGGGGTCCCGCTGTCGCCGGCCGGGATTTCCTCGGTGACAGCCCCTCCGGGGGGGTGGCGGGGTCGGAGCTGGGGGCGAGAGAGGCGGGGGGGGGGGGTCAGTGCAGGTGCCCTGGGGGGACACCTGAGTGTGGCACGTGGGGACATTCACAGAGCTGAGTGTGACACTTGGGGGCACACAGACAGATGAGTGTGGCACTTGGGGACACTCACACCTGAGTGTGGTACCTGGGGGCACACAGACAGATGAGTGTGGCAGCTGGGGACACTCACACACCTGAGTGTGGCACCTGGGGACACTCACAGAGTTGAGTGTGACACTTGGGGGCAGACAGATGAGTGTGGCAGCTGGGGACATTCACATACTTGAGTGTGGCACTTGGGGACACTCACACACCTGAGTGTGGTACCTGGGGACACTCACACCTGAGTGTGACACCTGGGGACACACAGACAGCTGAGTGTGGCACTTGAGGACACACAGACACGGCTGTGACACCTGGGGACACTCACACAGCTGAGTGTGACACTTGGGGACACTCACACACCTGAGTGTGACACCTGGGGACACACACACCTGTGTGGCACTTGAGGACACACAGACACGGCTGTGGTACCTGGGGACACTCACACCTGAGTGTGGCACCTGGGGACACTCACACACCTGAGTGTGACACCTGGGGACACACAGACAGCTGAGTGTGGCACTTGAGGACACACAGACACGGCTGTGGCACCTGGGGACACTCACACACCTGAGTGTGACACTTGGGAACACTCACACACACCCGAGTGGCACTCGGGGGGGTGGCACCCCTGTCCCCGGGCCCCACCTGTAGCAGGGGGTGGGCAGGTCCCCCTTGGTGACCTGCAGGATGAACGGGGGGGGCTCCTCCAGCTGCAGCTCGCTCAGCTCTGCACAGGGGACACGACGGGGACACCGTGAGGACGCGACGGGGACGTGCCAGCCCCGGGGGGGACACCGGGGGGGACTCTGGGGACACTTGGGGACCCTCACCTGCGTCCCAGTCCTCCCGGCACGGGGGGGGCTGCCAGGCGAGGGGGGGCTCCCCGGCCGCGTCCTCGGGGTCTGCGGGGACAGAGGTGAGGGGGGGACACAGCTGGGGACAGCTGGGGACACCCGGGGGGGGGGGGACACCGCGTACCTGGGGGCAGCTCGAGCGGGAGCTTGTCGGGGCAGGAGGTGACGTGGCTGCGCAGGAGGCCGCGGGGGACGCGGTGGCGAGCGTTGAAGGGACACGTGGCCAAGGTGCGGGACACCTGCGGGTTGTTCTGGGGGGGGACAGGGGGGACTGGGGGGGGGGGGACACCGACCGCGACCCCCAGCGCGGCCTGGACCCCCAACCCCAAATCCCCCGCGGACCCCAGACCCTCACAGACCCCGATGCCTGACAGGTCCTGGACCCCCAACCCCAAACCCCCCGCAGACCCCAGACCCTCACGGCCTCCCCCCGGCAGGTCCTGGACCCCAAAACGGACCCCGACCCCGCGCAAACCCCAACTCAAATTCCCCGCGACCCCAGACCCTCAAAGACCCCGATCCGGGCAGATCCTGGAGCTCAAAACCGAGCCCGATCCCCGGCAGGCCCCGGTCTCCAGCCCCGCCCCCAGGTCCCGGTGCCCCCCCAGGTCCCGGTGTCCCCCCAGATCCCGGTGCCCCCCAGGTCCCGGTGCCCCCCAGGTCTCGGTGTGTCCCCCGCCATGTCCCGGTGTCCCCCCATGTCCCGGTGCCCCCCAGGTCCCGGTGCCCCCCCAGGTCCCGGTGTGTCCCCCCCAGGTCCCGGTGCCCCCCAGTCCCGGTGTGTCCCCAGGTCCCGGTGTGTCCCCAGGTCCCGGTGTGCCCCCCCGGTCCCGGTGTGTCCCCATGTCCCGGTGTCTCCCCATGTCCCGGTGTGTCCCCATGTCCCGGTGTCCCCCCAGGTCCCGGTGTGTCCCCATGTCCCGGTGCCCCCCAGGTCCCGGTGCCCCCCCGGTCCCGGTGTGTCCCCCCAGGTCCCGGTGTCCCCCCATGTCCCGGTGTCCCCCCATGTCCCGGTGCCCCCCAGGTCCCGGTGCCCCCCCAGGTCCCGGTGTGTCCCCCCCAGGTCCCGGTGTCCCCCCAGGTCCCGGTGTGTCCCCCGCCATGTTCCGGTGCCCCCCCGGTCCCGGTGTGTCCCCCCCAGGTCCCGGTGCCCCCCGGTCCCGGTGTGTCCCCGGTCCCGGTGTGTCCCCCCAAGTCCCGGTGTGTCCCCATGTCCCGGTGTCCCCCCAGGTCCTGGTGTGTCCCCCCCAGGTCCCGGTGCCCCCCGGTCCCGGTGTGCCCCCCGCGCACCTGCTGGCAGCGCACCAGGTGATAGGGCAGGCGGGACACGCGCACCTGGTGGCTCCGGTCGTACGGGCACTGCACGAGCGCGTCGGGCTCCATGGGGACCCCCGAGCGCGGCCCGGTATCGCCCGGCACGGCCCGGTGCCGGTCCTGCCCCACCGGGCACCGCCCGGCCGCGGTTCGATCCTACCGGGCGCGGTTCAGTCCCGGTTCGGTCTCACCGGCCACAGTTTGGTCCCAGCGGTCTCGGTTCTGTCCCGGTTCGGTTCCACCGGTGCCGGTTCTGTCTCTCGGCAGCGTCGCCGTTACCGCGGCAACGGGCGCTGCTTCCGGGTCCTCCGCGCCGCTGGGGGGCGCCGCGCGCCGTCGTCGTGGCAACGGGAGCGCGGGAAAATTTGGGCTAAATCGGCCCCAGTTGGGGTCAAACAGGCCCGGATTGGGGTTCTACGGAGCCGGGTCGGGCTGTACGGGAGCAGACTGGGCTTAAATGGGCCCCGATTGGGAATAAATGAGCCCTGATTGGGGTCCCCTGATTTGGGATCGATGCGATCAGTTTGGGGATAAATGGGACCAAAATGGGGGTGAGCGGGACCAAAATGGGGACAAACGGGAGCGGATTGGGGTTATACGGACTAGAATTGGTTCTGTATGAGCCCAGGCAGGGCTGTAAGGGCCCAGACACCGATATGAAGGCCCTGACATCGGTATAAGGGCCTGGACCCCAATATGAGGGCCCTGACCCCAATATGAGGGCCCTGGCCCCGATATGTGGGCCCGGAGTGGGGCTGTCACGGCCCCAGATGGGGCTGATGGGGGCATCGGCCACCAGCGGTGTCACCCATCACGGTGTCACCCATCAGCGGTGTCACCCAGATGCCACCCACGGCGTCAGGCAGTGCTGGCATCGGCTGACACTGGTGTCCCCCACGGTGTTGTCCCCCACCCGTGTTGTCCCCCATCCGTGTTGTCCCCCACGCCCGGTGTCCCCCGCCCACGTCCCCCGCGGTGTCACGGGGTGGTGGCAGCGCCGTCACGTGGCCCCGGTGGCCCCAGCGCGGCCGGGCCCAGCCCAGGAAGGGGAAGTTGGGGCTTGGGGCCTTTTGGGGACCGTGGGGGTGACACGGGGGTGCCACCGGGGTGCCACCATGTCCCTGCCCTCGGTGTACGGGGACAAACTGGCTGAGAAGCTGACGCTGCTCAACGAGCGCGGCCGGGGGGTCCTCGTGCGCGTCTACCACATCAAAAAGGTGGGTGGGGGATCCTGGGGGGACACCCGGGGGTCCCCAACCCCCCTCCCCCCGCTGATGGGGAGCAGCCAAAGGGCTGCAGGGACCGGGGGGGGTTGGGGGAATTTGGGGAAGGGGACGGCCCAGGAGGGGTTTTAGGGGGGTTTTGACCTCCTGGTCAGGGAGGAGCTTGGACAGGGGGGGTTTGGGGGGGTCCCAGCCCAGGGAGGGTTGGGGCAGGGTGGGTTTTTGGAGGGGGATCCAGTCCGGAAGGGGTTTGGGGGGGTTTGGGTGGGGGAGGGCTCAGTTCTGCGGGGGATTTTGGGGTGTTCCATCCGGGGGAGGAGTTTTTGGGGTCAGTTTGGGAGGGGGAGGGGTTCTGATCGCGGGGTCCCCCAGACGTGCTCGGACCCCCGCACGCGGCCGCCTTTCCTTGGGGACAAGGCCATGGAGGCCTCGGCCAAGTTCATCCAGAAGAAATTCCCGCACCTGGACGTGCGGAGCAGCACCGTGAGTGTCCCCTTGTCCCCACTGTCCCCGTGTCCCCACCCGCCGTGTCCCCACCCCCTGTGGGATGTGCCACCCCCCTCCCGTGCCCTCCCTTGTGCCACCCCACCCTGCGTGTCCCCTCTGTCACCTCTCCCTGGGTGTCCCCCCCCCGTGCCACCCCCTCCATGGGTGTCACCACTGTCACCTCACCCTGGATGTCCCCTTTTCTCACCGCCCCCCGCGTGTCCCCCCCCGTGCCACCCCCACCGCGGTGTCCCCCCCCCCGGTGCCACCCACGCCGCTGTCCCCCTGCAGCAGCACCTGGGGCCGGTGCACAGGGACAAAGGGGACATCGTGCGGGTGCTGGCACCGTTCTACCACACCTTCCTGGACGTGCTGGAGTTCCGGGTGAGCCGGGGGGGGGGGGGACAGAGGGGACAGGGGGGGTCACTCAGAGCCGGGGACACGGCGGTGACACGCGGCGCTGTCCCCTCGCCGCCAGGACCACGTGTACGAGCTGCTCAACACCATCGACGCCAGCCAGTGCTTCTTCGACATCGTGAGTGCCGCCCGCGGGGACCCACCCCGGGGTGTCCCCGCCGTCCCCGCCGCGCTCACGGCTGTCCCCTCCCCGCCAGCACATCAACTACGACTTCACCAAGGGCTACCTGGACCTGGTTGTCACCTACGTGTCGCTGGTGCTGCTGCTGGCGCGCACCGAGGAGCGGCGGCTGCTGCTGGGGCTCTACCACTGCGCGCACGAGATGAGCCACGGCGCCAGGTGCCACCGCTGTCCCCACCGGGGATGTCCCCAAGGCCGCGTCCCTGCCAGGGGTGGCTCCGGGGCTGTCCCCAACGCTGTGTCCCCAGCACCGTGTCCCCACGGTTGTGTCTGCACCGGGGCTGCCACCAGCACCGTGTCCCCAGCACCGTGTCCCCAGCACCGTGTCCCCACCGGGGCTGTCCCCAGCATCATGTCCCCACGGCCGTGTCCCCACGGTTGTGTCCGCACCGGGGCTGTCCCCAGCACCGTGTCCCCAGCACCGTGTCCCCACGGCCGTGTCCCCACCGGGGCTGCCACCAGCACCGTGTCCCCAGCACCGTGTCCCCACGGCCGTGTCCCCACCGGGGCTGCCACCAGCACCGTGTCCCCAGCACCGTGTCCCCACCGGGGCTGCCACCAGCACCGTGTCCCCAGCACCGTGTCCCCACGGCCGTGTCCCCACTGGGGCTGCCACCAGCACCGTGTCCCCAGCACCGTGTCCCCACCGGGGCTGTCCTCAGCACCGTGTCCCCACCGAGGCCAGGCCCGGGGCTGTCCCCAAGGCCGTCCCCTCCTCGGGGCTGTCCCCAACGTGTCCCCGTGTCCCCGCAGCGAGCCCGGCTTCGCCCGCCTGGCGCAGATGGTGCTGGAGTACGAGCACCCCCTCAAGAAGCTGCCCGAGGAGTTCGGGCCCCACACCAAGGTGGGTCAGGGGTCCCCGGTGACCGGCAGGGCCACCCCCCGCCCGGGCCGGTGTCCCCAGCGCCGCCGTGTCCCCGTGGCAGGCCGTGAGCAGCGCGCTGCTGTCGCTGCGGGCACCGTTGGCGCGGCGCTGCCAGGACGCGGAGCAGTGGCGGAGGGAGCAGCTCCTGAGCCTGCTGGGACCCGCCGGGGACATGCTGAGCCCGGCCACGTGCGACAGCGTGAGTGACACGGGGACACGGGGTATGGGGACATGGGGTATGGGGTATGGGGTATGGGGACATGCTGAGCCCAGCCACGTGCAACAGCATGAGTGACACGGGGTATGGGGTCATGGGGACATGGGGTATGGGGTATGGGACACGGGGTATGGGGACATGGGGACATGGGGTATGGGGTATGGGGTATGGGACACGGGGTATGGGGACATGGGGACACAGGGTAGGGGGATTTGGGGACATGGGGACATAGGGACAGGGGGTGTGGGGACATGGGAACTTGGGGTATGGGGACTTGGGGACATGGGGACTTGGGGTATGGGGACTTGGGGACATGGGGACATGGGGACATGAGGTATGGGGTATGGGGACATGGGGACACGGGGACACGGGGTATGGGGTCATGGGGACATGGGTACAGGGGATATGGGGACACGGGGACACGGGGACACGGGATATGGGACATGGGGACATGGGGACTTGGGGTATGGGGACTTGGGGACATGGGGACATGGCGACAGGGGGTGTGGGGACATGGGGACATGGGGACACGGGGTATGGGGACATGGGGTATGGGGATTTGGGGACATAGGGACATGGGGACAGGGGGTGTGGGTCATGGGGACATGGTAACATGGGGACTTGGGGTATGGGGACATGGGGACATGGGTTGTGGGGACATGGGCACATGGGGTATGGGGTATGGGGACACGCTGAGCCCGGCCACCTGTGACAGAGTGAGTGACCCTGGGACATGGGGGACTGGGGGATATGGAGACACAGGGAGATGGGGACAGTGACAGGCACTGGGAAGGGTCAGGGGACAGTGGCGTGGTGACACCGGTGTCCCCAGATGGCCTGTGAGTACCTGTCCCTGGAGGTGATGGAGCGCTGGATCATCCGTGAGTGCCGGCACCGCCCGCGGCTCCCCAACCCCTCCTGGGCAGTGTCCCCACCCCCCACTCCCCGTTTTGGGGTCCCCCCGGCGCCGCGGGTCCCTGACGCGAGGCTGTCCCCGCAGTGGGGTTCCTGGTGTGCCCGGGGGCTCTGGCCGCAGCCCCCCCGTGCCAGGAGCTGTGGCGCCAGGCGCTGCAGGGGACCCTCTTTGTCACCCTCCTGCGCGACGAGGCCATCGCCGTGCACAAGGTCACCGAGGAGCTGCTGGGGGGGCTCAAGGGGTGAGGACCCCCCCGAGGGGTGGCACAGCCAGGGTGGGGGGGGGCACAGCCGGTGCCAGGGGCTGGGGGCTTCACAGGGAGCGGGGCCGGGGGCTCTGGAGGGTCCCAGAGGGGGCTGGGGGCTGTTCAGGGGGCTTTGGGAGTGCTCGGGGGGTCTCCTGGGGGTCTCATAGGTGCCCGGGGGGTAGCAGGGTCTGGGGGCTGTACCCAGGGGGCTCCGGGGGTGCCCGGGGGTCCCCCAGGGCTGTGCCAGGTGTCCCTCCCCAGGTACGGGAAGCGCGTGGCCGATGTCAAGGAGTGCCGGGACCACGCGGTGGCTCACAGGTCTGGGGCCAGCGGGGCCAGCGGGGCCAGCGGGGCTGGGGGAGGCTGGGGAGGGTCCCGGGGGTCCGGGGCGCCCCTAAAACACGGGGGGGTCCTGGGGGGGGGTGTCTCGGACCCCGGGCGGAGATTGGGGGTGCCCCGATTTCACCCACACCGACCCCGTGCCGCACGTGCTGTCCCCTGGGGGTGGCCAGGGGGCTCGGTTGGGTGGCCCTGACCCTGATGCCCCACTCGCTCCCCGTCCTGACCCCCCCAAATCCCCCACAGAGTCACTCTCCGGGGTCCCCTCCCATTCCTGCGAGGGGTTCTGTCCCCTCGCCCTGCTCCCCCCGGATCCTCCCCACCCCCCACAAGCCCCGAGACCCCCAGTGACCCCCCCAAACCCCCCTGGTCCCCCCAGCCCGGCGCTGCACCGGGGCCGCCGCTCGTTCCTGCGCGGGGCCGTGCGGGAGCTCGTGGCGCTGCTGGAGGATCAGCCCGGGCTGCTGGGGCCCAAGGTGAGGCCGGGGGGGGGGGGGGGGGTTGGGAGATTTTGGGGGGATTTTGGGGTGCGGGGCGTTGTGTGTGCGGGGTTTGGGGCTTGCGCTTTGGGGGTTTTGGGGAGTTTCGGGGGTGTGGGGTTGCAGGATTTGGGATACAGGGGAACGGGAACAGGATTTGGGGTGCGGGGTGCTGGATTTGGGGTGCAGGGGGTGGGCACAGGGTTTGGGGTGCTGGATTTGGGGTTCAGGGGGTGGGCGCAGGGTTTGGGGTGCGGGGTTTGGGGTGCAGGGGGTGGGCACAGGGTTTGGGATGCTGGATTAGGGGTGTAGGGATGGGAAAAGGGTTTGGGGTGTTGAGTTTGGGGTGCGGAGTTTGGAGTGCAGGGGGTGGGCACAGGGTTTGGGGTGCTGGATTTGGGGTGTAGGGATGGGGAAAGGGTTTGGGGTGCTGGATTAGGGGTGCAGGGGGTGGGCACAGGATTTTGGGTGCGGGGGATGCGTGCCGGGCTCTGCCCATCCCTGGTGGTTCAGGGTGGGTCCGGGGGGGATTCCCGGGCTCCCCCCGACCCCCTCGCCAAACCCCCCAGGCCCTGCTGGTGTTCGTGGCCCTGTCGCTGTGTCGCGACGAGGTGAGCTGGCTGTCGCGACACGCCGAGCACGCCACCAAGACCAAGAGCCCCGAGGACTTCGCCGACAGGTGGGGACGGGGAGGGGACACCCGCAGGGACACCCCGGGCGTGGGACGGGCGGGCTGGGGGGGCTCAGCCGGGAGGGTCCGGGCGGGCTCCGGGGGAGTTCAGAGGGGCTGGGGGGGGAACTCAGAGCGGTTCGGGGGGGTCCCAGAGGTTCTGTGGGGCCCCGAGGACGTTCAGTGGTTTTGGGGGGATTCGGGGGGATTCGGGGGGCACTGGGAGAGTCCGGGGTGTTTGGGGGGGGGGTCTCTAATGGCCCCCCTGGCGCAGCCGCATCGCGGAGCTGCTGTTCGCGCTGGAGCAGCTGCGGGCGCTGGTGCGGCGGCACCGGCGGGTCCTGAGCCGGTACCACCGGCAGTACCTGGCCCGCTTCGACGCGCTCGTGCTCAGCGACGTCATCCAGGTACCGCGGGGGAGGGGGTGGCCCTGTCCCCTGAGCCTCCTCCGGGCTGTCCCTGTCCCCTGAGCCCGCCCGTGTCCCCCCAGAACCTCTCGGTGTGTCCCGAGGAGGAGTCCGTGATCCTCTCGTCCTTCGTCAGCTCCCTCTCGGCTCTCTCTGCCAAAGAAGGTGCGGCCGTGTCCCCTCCCCGCCCCGAATGTCCCCTCCCCGCGTCCCCGCTGTCCCGGGAGCCCGGGCCGTGCTGGGCACCCCGAGGGGTGGCGGCTCCACCCTGTGGTGGCACTGCCACCCCCCAGCCCCGTCCCCACGTCCCTCTGTCCCCGCAGTGGATGACAAGGAGCAGTTTGACTTCACCGCCCTGCGCCTCGACTGGTTCCGGCTCCAGGTGGTGGCCCTGTCTCTGTCCCCGTCCCTGTCCCTGTCCCTGTCCCTGTCCCCGTCCCTGTCCCCGTCCCTGTCCCTGTCCCTGTCCCTGTCCCTGTCCCTATCCCTGTCCCTGTCTCTGTCCCTGTCCCTGTCCCCGTCCCTGTCCCCGTCCCCCTGCTCTCCCTGTCCCCATCCCAATCTCCACCTTTGTTCCCATCCCTGTGCCAATCCCATTCCTCCCCCATCCCTGCCGTCCCCATCCTTGTCCCCACATCCCCTGACCCTGTCCCTGTCCCCGCTGTCCCCACCTCTGTCCCCAGGCCTACACGAGCGTGGCGAAGGCGGCGCTGCCGCTGGTCTCCAACGGGGACGTGGGACGCGCCATGAACCTCGTGGTGTTCCACACGCGCCTGCTGGACCAGCCCGAGGAGCTGCTGGATGAGGTCTCCGACCTGTCCCACCTCTGGTGAGCCCCTGTCCCCCTTCTCCTGCCCCTCTCGTGCCCCTGTACCCCCTTTTCCCACTCCCCATCCCATTTTCCTTCCCTTTTCCCACCCCTGTACCCCCTTCCTCCACTCCCTACCCCATTTCTGCCCCTCTCCTGCCCCTTTTCCTGACCCCTCTTCTACCCCCTTTCTCTGCCCTTTTCCTGCCCCTGTACCCTCTTTTCCCACCCCATACCCCTTTTTCCTGCCCTTTTCCCACCCTGTACCCCCTTCTCCCACCCCACCCCTTTTTCCACCCTTTTCCCACCCTGTCCCCATTTCCCTGCCCTTTTCCCATCCCTGTACCCTCTTTTCCCACCCCATACCCCTTTTCCCACCCTTTTCCCACCCTTGTCCCATCCTGTCCCCATTTCCCTGCCCTTTTCCCATCCCTGTACCCCCTTTTCCCACCCCATCTCCCCTTTTCCCACCCTTTTCCCCCCTCCATCCCCCTGTCCCCGCCCTGTCCCGCAGTTTCTACCCCCGGCCCCTGGAGCGGATGTTCGCGGTGACGCTGGAGGAGCCGTCCATGCTCCGCTTCGCCATCGCCTTCCCCCTGCTCTGCGCCCACTTCTCGCGCTGCCTGCACCCCATGTGCCCCGAGGAGGTGGGTGACACCCCGGGGGGGGGGTCCCCTGGCCGTGTCCCCGGCTCTGAGGGGTCCCGGTGTCCCCTCCCAGTACCCGCAGCTGGAGGCGGCGGCGCTGGGGCTCTGCCACAAGTTCCTGGAGGAGCTGGCGCGGGTGGGCAGCGGCTGCGTCCTGGATGCCTGCGCCGAGCAGCACAACCTGAGCCAGCAGGTCCCGACAGGGGGATCCGGAGGGTCTGGGGGGCTCATGGGGGTCTGGGACCTTCAGGGGGCTCTGGGACCTTTGTGGGGCTCAGGGGGGTCCAGGGGGTCTGGGACTTTTGGGGGGATTGGTGACCCTTGGGGGCTTCAGGGCCTTTGGGATCTTGGTGGCCCTTGGGATCTCCACAACCTCTGGGGGCTCAGTGGCCTTTGGGGGCTTCAGGAGCTTTGGGGTCTTCAGGAGCTTTGGGGCTTCAGTGGCCTTTGGGGGATCCAGGACTTTGGGGGCTTCATCACCTTCAGGATCCCTCTGGCTTTTTGGGTTTCCACCACCTCAAGGTCTCTATCAGCTTGAGGATCTCTGGGGCCTTTGGGGTCTTCAGGGGTTCTGGGGTCGCTGTGGCTTTTGGGATCTCCGTGGCCTCTCTGTCCCCTTGTCCCTCTGTCTCCACCAAACCCTCGGGATGAGGAAGTTTCTCCACAGGGGCAAAACCTGGCAGGGCATTCCCCCAACCCAGCCCTGGGGGACGGTGGCCTGTGGCCCTGATGACCCCATTTGGGGTGTCCCCATGTCCCCATGAGCCTGTCCCCACCCCTCAGCTGCTGCCCAAGCACTGTGCGGCCACCATCAGCAGAGCCCGCGGCAAGAAAACCCCGAAGCAGCCGCCCCGCAAGGGGGACCCCGACAGGGACAAGCCGGGGACAGAGAGCCAACGGCGGGACCGGACTCTGACCACCAAGTGAGCGTCACCCGGGGCAGGACTGTCCCCACAGGGTCACGGTGTGCCTGATGAGGCCACCAGAGCTTGGGTGTGGGCACGGTGTGGGTATGATTGTCCCCAGGGGACGCGGACTGTCCCCGTGTGGTCACACCGTGGTCGTCCTCCCAGCATGGACAAGCTGCACCTGACCCTGGCCGAGCTGTCCCTGAGCCTCAACCACGTCCCCAACTTCACCGTCTTTGGGCACAAGGTGACACCGGCCGAGTACCTGAGCAGCCACCTGGAGACGCGCCTGACCAGGTGGGGCCGCGCCGGGGCCGCGCCGGGGCCGAGGGGGCCGAGGGGACGCACGGCGTGTCCCTCACCGCCCCCGTGTCCCCGCAGGGCCATCGTGGCCATGGCCGGCTACAGCCAGGCCACGCAGGAGGTGGCCCGGCCCTCGGAGGTGCTGGCGGGGCTGGGGGCCTACATGGGGCTGGTGCAGCGGCTGGGGCAGTTGGTGGCACTGGACACGGGGCGGCTGCTCCGCGCGGTGCTGCTGCAGCAGAGCCACCCCCGCGACGCCAGCGGGCAGCCCACGCTGACCGCCATCTACACGGACTGGTGCGTGTCCCCCGTAGGGCTGGGGACACGGGGACGGGGCTGGGTGACGCTGCTGTGGGGTCGTGGGGGCAGCAGCTTGTGGTTCTTGCAGCATGATCCCGATCCCAGTGCCCTGAGCCTGTCCCCAGTGCCCTGAGCCTGTCCCCAGCCCCCAAATCCCCACCCCAGTGCCCTGAGCCTGTCCCCAGACCTCAAATCCCCACCCCAGTGTCCTGAGCCTGTCCCCAGCCCCCAAATCCCCATCCCAGTGCCCTGAGCCTGACCCCAGACCTCAAATTCCCACCCCAGTGCCCTGAGCCTGTCCCCGGCCCCCAGATCCCCATCCCAGTGCCCTGAGCCTGTCCCCAGTGCCCAAATCCCCATCTCAGTGCCCTGAGCCTGTCCCCAGCCCCCAAATCCCCACCCCAGTGCCCTGAGCCTGTCCCCAGACCTCAAATCCCCACCCCAGTGCCCTGAGCCTGTCCCCAGTGCCCTGAGCCTGTCCTCAGCCCCCAAATCCCCATCCCAGGGTCCTAAGCCTGTCCCCGGCCCCCAGATCCCCATCCCAGTGCCCTGAGCCTGTCCCCAGCCCCCAAATCCCCACCCCACTGCCCTGATCCCGGGTCCTGTTGCTGTGGGTCGCGGTGCCACGGGTGGCATTCCCCTGGGTGGCACTCCCGCAGGTGACAGCGCCGTGTCCCCGTGCCCGCAGGTACCTGGAGGCCCTGCTGCGCCAGGCCAGCACCGGGGCCGTGCTCCTGTCCCCGGCCCTCCAGGCCTTCACCACGGTGCCCCGCGAGGAGCAGCCCCCGTTCAGCGCCGCCGAGTTCTCCGACATCTCAGGTGGGGTCTGGGGGGGGGGGGGTCTGGGGGGGATTTGTCACCTCCCCTGTCCCCGTCGGGGTCCCCACCCTGTCCCCTCCTGCAGAGATGCGGGCGCTGGCCGAGCTCATCGGGCCCTACGGGATGAAGTTCCTGAGCGAGAACCTGATGTGGCACGTGGGGTCCCAGGTCACCGAGCTGAAGGTACAGGGGGGGGCTGGGGACAGGGGACAGTGGGCTGGGACAGGGATCAGAGGGCTGGGACAGGGATCAGAGGGCTGGGACAGGGATCAGAGGGCTGGGGACCGTGACAGGGCAAGCAGGGCCACCCTGGGGCCACCCCAACCCCGTCCCTGCCTGTCCCTTGGGCTTTGTGGGAGGGTCAGAGGTGCTGGGTCCTGCAGGGTCCCCATGTCCCCCAGTGTCCCCAGTGTCCCCATGTCCCCCATGTCCCCATGTTCCCCAGTGTCCCGTGTCCCCAGTGCCCCCAGTATCCCCCCCAGTGTCCCCATGTCCCCATTTCTCCATGTCCCCATGTCCCCCAGTGTCCCCAGTGTCCCCATGTCCCCCCATGTCCCCAGTGTCCCCATGTCCCCCATGTCCCCAGTGTCCCCATGTCCCCAGTGTCCCCCAGTGTCCCCATGCCCCCATGTCCCCCATGTCCCCATTTCCCCACGTCCCCCAATGTCCCCATTTCCCCATGTCCCCCAGTGTCCCCAGTGTCCCCAGTGTCCCCATGTCCCCATGTCCCCATGTCCCCCAGTGTCCCCATGTCCCCAGTGTCCCCCAGTGTCCCCCAGTGTCCCCATGTCCCCAGTGTTCCCCAGTGTCCCCAGTGTCCCCATGTCCCCGCAGAAGCTGGTGGCCGAGAACATGGACACGCTGGTGCAGCTGCGCTGCTGCAGGGCTGAGCAGAGGCCGGCGCTGCTGTCCCGCCTGACCTGTGAGTGGGGACAGGGGGTGCCGCACGCGGGTGCCACCTGTGCCACCCGCGTCACACCTCCGTCCCACGCGTGTCCCCGCAGCGGCCGAGAACGTCCTGAAGCGCATGACCATCATCGGGGAGATCCTGAGCTTCCGCGCCATGGCCCAGCAGGGCCTCAGGGAGGTGGGAGCCCCCCAAGGGGTACCCCTAGAGCACGGGACCCCCCCCCGTGGGACCCCCGACCCCACAGGACCCCCCTGACCCCCCCCCTTTTCCCCTTTCCAGGCGTTCTCCCAGCACTGCCCCTTCCTGATGGGCCCCATCGAGTGCCTGGCGGACGTGGTGACCCCCGACACCGACATCCAGGTGGGGACAGGGACACGGGGGGGCCCCTCGGGCCCGCCCAGCCACGTGGCACCGGGTGGCATCGCGTGTCCCCCCTGTCCCCAGGTCACCCTGAGCATCTTCGAGCTGGCCTCGGCCGCGGGGATCCCGTGTGAGGTGGACCCGGCGCTGGTCACCGCCCTGGCCGGCAACAGGACAGGTCTGGGGGGGCTCTGGGGACACGGGGGGGCTGCTGGTGTCCCCTGGGAGCCCCCTGTCACCGGGCTGTCCCCTGCCTCTGCAGAGGGCTCGTCCCCCGAGGAGGATTACAAGGTGTCCTGCCTGCTCCTGGTGTTCGTGGCCGTGTCCCTGCCCCAGCTGGCCGCTGACCCCGCGTCCCTCTACAACCCCGAGCTGGACGGTGAGGGCTGTCCCCGTGTCCCCGTGTCCCCGTGTCCCCGTGTCCCCGTGTCCTGTGTGCTGGGGGTTGTCACCGTCCCGTTGTCCCAGCAGAGGGTTTGGGGGGACATGGGGACACCGCGACTGCCACGGAGGGAGGTGGGCACAGAGGAGACCCTGGCTGGTCCCCAACCCTCCTGTGTCCCCAACCTTCCCGAATCCTTAATCTTCCTGTGTCCCCACCTTCCTCTGTGCCCAACCCGTGTCCCCAACCTCCCGGCGTCCCCGCGGTGTCCCCAGGCTACAACAACAACCTGCACTGCCTGGCCAAGGCCATCGTCCAGGTCTCGGCCGCGCTCTTCACCGTCCACAACAAGAACATCGAGACCCACCTGAAGGAGTTCCTGCTGGTGAGCCTGGCCCTGTCCCCTCCCCGGGGGCTGTCCCTGTCCCCGCGGGATCCCTGTCCCCGCACTGACCCTCCCTGTCCCCAGCTGGCCTCGGTCAGCCTCCTGCAGCTGGGCCAGGAGCCGGACAAGGTGCGGGCGCGGAACCGCGACTCCCTCGTGCTGCTGCTGCACCTGGTGAGGGCTCCGGGGGGCTCTGGGGTGGCCCTGGGTGGGCACAGCCCCTGAGGGGCCCTTCTGGGTGGGCTTTGGGGTGAGGTCCCCCTTGGGAGGGCTCTGGGGTGTCCCCTGGGTGGGTCCTGATGTCCCCCTGGGTGGGCTCTGGGCTGTACCCGAGTGGGCTCCGGTTTGGTCCCGCGGGGGAGGGGGGGCGCATCCATCTCCGACCCCCCTGGAAGCGGCTGGAATGCCGGGGGAGGGGGGGCTGGAATGTCGGGGGGGGGGGGCCTGGAATGCCGGGAGGGGCTGGAATGCCGGGGGTGGGGGTCTCGCCCCCCCCGGCGGGATTGGTATTCCAGGAGCGCCCGGCCCGGCTCGGAGCAATTTAAATGCAAATATTCCAACCTGGAGCCGGGACGGGGGGGGCCGCGGGGAGGTCGGGAGGAAGAGGAGGGGGCGCTGACCGAACCCCCCCCCCCTTCGGCCGGCAGATCGTGGCCGAATCGTCCTTCCTGACGCTGGACATGCTGGAGAGCTGCTTCCCCTACGTCCTGCTGCGCAACGCCTTCCGCGAGGTGTGCCGGGACCCCCCCGGCCCCGGCAGGGCCCTCCCGCACTGACCGGACCCCCGGACCCCCTCCCGGCCCGCGCCGGGACCCCTGTGCCCCTCCCCAAATGCCCCAACCCACTCCTCCCCCCCGGAAGCCCCGCATCCCCCCGACCCTTAAATCCCCCAGGCCACCCCTTCAGGACCCCCGTGTCCCTCCCCAGACTCCCCAGCCTGTCCCCCCTCCCTCGACCCCAAATCCTCCAACCTTCCCCCCAAACGTGCCCCTCCCCAAATGCCCCAATTCCCCCCCCAGGTTTCCTCCCAAGCCCTAAATCCCCCAATCCACCCCTTGCCAGGACCCCCGTGTCCCTCCCCAAACCTTCCAACCCCCCCCCCCAGGACCCTCGTGCCCCCCCGATCCCCAAATCCCCCTCCCTGTCCCTCCAAGACCCCCGCGTCCCTCCCCAAATGCCCCAACCCGCCCCTCCGGGACCCCCTCGTTCCCCCCGATCTCCCCCCGACCCCCCCCAAACCCTCCCCTCACCGCGGTCCCCCGCCCCCCTCACCGCTGGATGCCACCACCGTGTCCCCAAATGTCCCCCCGCTGTCGCCGCCGTCACTAAAAGCCTCTTTTTCCCCCCAAACTCTCGGACTCATCCCGGGAATCATTCGGGGCCAGCAGCGGGCCCCCACCCGGCGACCACTCCCGGGGACGTTCCCCGACCCTCCGGGGGGTTTGGGGGGTGTCCGAGCGCTGTCCGGGCTCCCCGGGGGTGTCCGGGGGGTGCCACGCTGGGGTCGGGACGCGGCGGCACCGCAGCTCCCGGCGGGATTTTCCACCTTTCCATCCGCGCCGATCCCGCTGGGGCCGTGCCTCAGTTTCCCTTCTCCCGCTCGCCCCCGGGGCCGCTTCCAGTCACGTTCCACGCCCGCCCTCCCCCCCAGCCCGCCACCTCTTGGCCCCCCTCCCCCATTTCTCTTTTCCCCCCATCTCCGCGTGTTTTTATTTCCCTCCCGTGCAGCATCTTGGGGGAAAAATTAATGGGGCGCAGGCGGCCGCGGCCGTTGCCATTCCGCGCACGGCGGCGGCTCCGGGATGAGTCACCGGCAGCGGCGACAGCGCCCGCCGCGCCCTCGGGCCCCCCCCTCGGACCCCCCCGTGACCGAGACCCCCCCCCTCAGCATCATCAGGGGTGGGGGGGACCGGAGGGAGCGGCCCCAAAACCGCGTGGGGCAAAAATCGCCTTCAAATAAAAAAAAAAAAACCCAAACCCCAAAATCCTCCCCCCCCCCCCCCCAACACCGGGAGCTGCGAAACGACCCCGGAGCGACCCCCCCCCCCCCACCCCCCACTCCCCCGCCCCCGGCCGCGCTCCCGGGGGGCTCCGCCGCCCCCTCCCCGCTCGCGGCTCGGTTCTATTTCGGCGCTCGTCAATCACGAGCCCGAAACGTTCCCGAGCTCGCCACCCCCCCCCCTTCCCCCCCCCCCCCGCAGCGCTTTTGTCTCGCGCGCGCCCACCCGGCCCTGCCCACGGACCCCCCCCCCCCCCCGTGTCCCACCCCCACCGCACAAAGCTCTGCCCCCTCCCCGCCCCCCACACCCGGCTCCGCGCCCCCCGAAACTTTCAGCACCCCAAAAGTGAGGGGGATTTTTTTGTTTGAAGCCCGACGTCGGTTTGAGGAGCCCCGGCCCCGTTTGAGGAGCCCAAAACGAGGTGGAGAAATCCGAAATGAGCTGTTCGAGGATCCCGAACGCAGTTTTGGGGCCCTAAAATTGGTTTGAGCACCCCCGAAATGAGTTTGAGTAACCCCGAAATGAGTTTGAGTAACCTCAAAATGAGTTTGAGACCCCTAAAATCAGTCCGAGGATCCCCAAATCCGTTCGAGAAACCCAAAATGAGATTGACAACCCCCAAATCAGCTTGAGGACCCCCAAGTTTGTCTGAAGACCCCAAGATGAGTCACTAGACCCCAAATGAAGAGCTGGGGGACCCCAAATTAAGGGTTTTACACTCCCGAAGTGTCCCCAGTGGGACTTCCACGCCGTGTCCGGGGGTCGCAGCCAAGCAGGGGAGTCCCGTGGGTGCCCCTCACCCCCCTCAGCAAAGCCGGGGACCCCCGTGGGAGGGGGCCCAGCCCCCAAATTGGGGGGCTAAACAGAGGGACCCCCCCCCAGCATCACCCGTGGGTGCCCCGGGGAGCAGCCGGAGGTGGCAGAGGGGGCCGGGCCGGGGTGGTGGGACGGGGCTGGGGGGCTCGGGGGGGTGCCCCAGGGTGGGGGGGGTCTCACCTGGCCCCCCCCGCGGTGCCGGGGTGGGCGCTGCTCCCACCCCCGCCGTTACATAAAAGCCTCATTAATATTCCTCGGGGGCGCGCTCGGCGCGTGCCGGGCAGGTGAGGGGGGGCCTCCCCCCCCCCGGGGGCTCCCGCATCCCAAACCCCCCCTCCGGGCACCCCCCGAGCCCCTCCGGGCCCCCAGCACCCAGGGGGACACGGTGGGGCTGGGGGTCACAGGGTGAGGGGGGTCCCTGGGGTGAGGGGTGCGGGGGGCGTGGGGGGGTCCCCTCAAGCTCCAGCTGCTCCCACGCCCCCCCGCGCCCCCCCCCCGCGCCCCCCCAGCCCAGGTGAGAGACCCCGGGTTTGGGTAGGTCCTACAAAAAGGGGGGGGAGGGGGGTGGGTGCTGACCCCCCGAGCGGGAGGGGACAAAGGGACAAAGGGGTCGCGTCCCCGGGGTCGTGGGATGGACGGGGCAGGGCTGGGCAGGGAGGGGGCTGGGGGGGCCAGGGGGGTCTGGGGGTGGCGGTGCCCCCACCCCAGGCAGGGCAGAGCCCCGGTGTGGGGGCACGGGGGGGTCACGGCCCCTCTCTGGGGGTCACCGGGGGGCTCTGACCCCTTCCCCAGCAGCCAAACCCAGGGGCACCCCCACAACTCCTCGGGGGTCCCGGGACACCTCGCCCCCCCCCCCCTTTTTCCCCAGGGATCCTGGGGGTCCTGACCCCCCCCGGAGCTCCAGGAGGTCCTGGGGCCCCCCAGTTGGAGTCCTGGGGTCCGCCCGATTGGGGTCCTGGGGCACGGCCCCCATAGCCCCAGAGGGGTCTCGGGTGCCCCCCGGGGCTCCTGGTGGTCCCGGACCCCTCCCTCCCCTCGGGGGGTCCCGGGGCACCCCCCCCCCCCTCCCCGCCCCACGTTCCCCTGGGGGTCCCGGCGCCGCGCGGGGCTGGGCGGACCCCCCGTTGCCGGCCCCCGCCCCCGGCTCCCCCCGCCCCGCCCCGCCCGCCGGTGCCGGTGCCGGCTCGGGGAAAGTTGCGGCGAGCCCCGGTCGGCGGAGGCAGAGCCGGTGGCGGCGGGGCACCGGGACACGGCGACACCGGGGCTCGGCGACACCGGCGGCACCGGCGGCACCGGCCGAGCATCCCCCGGTAGGAGCGCGCAGCATCCCCGGTCCCCCCCGCCGCCCGCCGGCGCTCCCCATCCCGGCGCTGCCCATCCCCGCTCCTCCGCTCCCTCCTCTCCCCATCCCGGTTCTTCTTCCCCGTTTCCTCCCAGCCCCGGCGCTCCCGCTTTCCCCATCTCCGGTTCTCCCTCTCCCGGTTCTCTCATCTCCGGTTCTCCCATCTCCGGTTCTCCCTCTCCCGGTTCTCCCATCTCCGGCTCTCCCATCCCGGTTCTCCATCCCGGCTCTCCGCTCCCGGCCCTCCCTTCCCGGCTCTCCCCGGTTCTCCCCTGCCGGTGCTCCCACCCCCGGTGCCCGGATCCATCTTGGCTCCGGTGTTGCCTGCGCAGCCGCCGGGTACCGGGAGGCGGGGGGAGGCCGGGGCGGGGGGGCGGCCGCCGGGGCTGCGGGCGCTACCGGGGGCCGCAGGAGGCACCGGCGCCGCCGGGTACCGGGGCCGGGGGAGCCGCCGGGGCCGCGGGGGCTGCGGGGTTCCGGGAGGCGCCGGGAACCGGGGCCGCGGGAGGAACCGGCGGCGGCTGCGGGAGGCACGGGGGGCTTCGGGAGGGGCCGGGGGCTACGGGAGGCAGCGGCCGCGGTGCCGGGCCCGGCCGGGGCTGAGCCGCGTTCCCGGTGCCCAGGGGCGATGGAGCCGCCGCGGAGCCTCCCGGGGCTGGAGCGGGAGCGCGGCGCGCTGGACGCGGCCGGAGGGTGCCCGTCCCCGCTGGACACCAAGGCCGTGCCCGGCAGGAAGGTCTGGGTCAAGCTGCGGGCGCTGTGAGTGACCCCCCGGCCGCGGGACCCCCCGAACCCCCAACCGAGACCCCCCAAAGCGGGAGCCCCAAAGAGAGACACCCAAACCCCAAAGCTGGGCCCCCAAACCGAGATCCCTCAGTCCCAAACTGGGACCCCCAAACCAGAACTCCTCAAACCCCAAACTGAGACCCCGAACCCCAAACTGTGACCCCCCCAAACCCCAAACTGGGACCCCTCAAACCCCAAACCAGGACCCCTAAACCCCACACTGGGACCCCCCAAGCCAGGCCACCTGAGGATCCCACCCCAACAAACCCCTGACCCCCCACTTTGGGGACCCCCCACTCTCCTCTTAGAGTACCCCCAGGACCCCCACCCCAAGAAGGACCCTTGGGACCTTCGGCTGCCCCTAGGGACCCTCCAGGTGTCCCCAACGCCGCATGCGAGACCCCCTTGTCCCTTTGGGCCCCCCCCTACGCCCATTGCACCCCTTGATGTGGGGACACCGGGACCCCCCGGACTTGGGGGTCCCCCCGCCCCCGCCGTGGCACCGACGGGGCAGCTCTGGGGGTGCCGGGGGATGTCACCCTCACCCTGGGTGTCACCGTGGGGTGACAGAGGGCCCGGGCTGTCCCCAATTCCGCGGGAGCAGCGCAGGTGCCGCAGGTGCCACCCCCTTGTCCCCGGTCCCCTCCGGGGGGGCTGCCGGGGGGTGCCACCCCCTCACCTGTGTCGCTGGGAGCTCACGTGTCCCCGCGCCCACCTGCGGCACGTGCGGCGCGTGGGGGGGGGGTCCCGGCGGGGCGGGGGCGGCCGAGGGGGCACCACGTGGGTGGGGACACGCGTGGGGACACGTGTGGGACACCGGGGGGGTGCGGGGGGGACACGCGGGGCTGGGTGCCCGTGTCGCACACGCGTGTGACACACCTGGGCCGCGTGTGACACACCTGAGAGCGCGAGGGGACGCACGGGGGGGTGTCACACGCGTGTGCAAGGGGGGGGTGGGAGCACCCCTGGGTGGGCGCGGGGGTGTCACACGCGTGTCCCCACGTGAGCGCACGTGTCCCTCCCACAGGTGGGTGAACGTGTGTCCCCAAAGTGGGGGCGGTCCCCGCCTGAGGCCCCCCCGGTGTCCCCCCACATTCCGGGGGGTTGGTGGCAGGTCCCCACGGGGGGGGTCCGAGGGGCGGCAGCACCTGTGGGTGACAGGGGGTCCCTGCGACCACCCTGTCACCCATGGGGTGGCACTGGGGACACTGGGGTCACTCCCGAGGCTGCGTCCTGCCCATGGCAGGGGGCACGGGGGGCGTGGTGGCGACAGGTGGCCAGGGGGGTGGCACCCGGCAGCGTGGCACAGCCCGACCCCCGTCCCTTGTCCCCACGAGTGACACAGGGGTCCTCCGCGGCCCCGCCACCAAGGATGGGGGTCCCTGAGGGTCCCCACGGGGGGTGGCCGGGCGCGGGAAGGTGACAATCGCCTTCCCCAAGGTCACAGCAGCGCTGGTGACGTCTGTGGCCCCCCCTCCGCTCCCCCCGGCCCCCCTCGCTGTCACCGTCACTGTCGCCGTGACCGGGGGACGTGGTGGCCCCTCCCCACCAAGTGGCTCCGGTCACCGCGGTGGCCACACGAGCGTCCTTGCACTGGCACACGCGTGGGCCGGATGGCAGCGCCCCGTGTCCCCACACTGTCCCCACCCTGAGTCCCCCCCGTGCCATCCCGTGCCACCCCATGTCCCTGTGCCACCCGTGCCACCCGTGCCACCCCATGCCATGGTGCCACCTGTGCCACTCGTGCCAGCCACGCTTCCCAGATGGGAACCCCCACATTCCCTGTCCCCTCCCTGCGACCCCCTGTCCCCGTCCTGGGGTGGGGCTGTGACCCTCTGTCCTCGTCTTGGGCGGACTGTGACCCCCTGTCCCCACCCGGGGGCTGTCCCCGCTATCCGGGGGGGTCAGTGCCACCCTGTACCCATCCCGTGAGGGTTGTGCTGTCCGGGGGGGGGTCAGTGCCACCCTGTCCCCATCCCCAGGGGCTGTCCCCTCTATCCGGGGGGCTCAGTGCCACCCTGTCCCCATCCCCAGGGGCTGTCCCCTCTATCCGGGGGGCTCAGTGCCACCCTGTCCCCACCCGGGCCTGTCCCCTCTATCCGGGGGGCTCAGTGCCACCCTGTCCCCATCCCCAGGGGCTGTCCCCTCTATCCGGGGGGGTCAGTGCCACCCTGTCCCCATCCCCAGGGGCTGTCCCCTCTATCCAGGGGGGTCAGTGCCACCCTGTCCCCATCCCCAGGGGCTGTCCCCTCTATCCGGGGGGCTCAGTGCCACCCTGTCCCCATCCCCAGGGGCTGTCCCCTCTATCCAGGGGGGTCAGTGCCACCCTGTCCCTATCCCCAGGGGCTGTCCCCGCTCTCGGGGGGTCTCTAACACTTTGTCCCCCCCCCCCGGGGGGCTGTCCCCGCTCTCGGGGGGTCCCCCCGCGTCCCCCCGCCGCAGGCTGCGGTACCTGGTGAAGCAGCTGGAGACGGGCGAGGTGAACGTGGAGGAGCTGAAGCGCAATTTGGAATACGCGGCCTCGCTGCTCGAGGCCGTTTACATCGACGAGACCAGGTGGGGAGGGGACAGCGGGGGGACAGCGGAGGGGACAGAGGAAGGGACAGAGGAAGGGACAGCGGGGGGGACAGCGGGGGGACATGGGAGGGGACAGCAGCAGCGTCCCCGCGGGGCGAGCCGCTCCCTGAGTGTCGCCGCGTCCCTCAGGCAGGTGCTGGACACGGAGGACGAGCTGCGAGAGATGGGCTCGGACGCGGCCGTGCCCTCGGAGGTGCGGGACTGGCTCGCGGCCACCTTCACGCAGCAGGCGCGGGCCAAGGGGCGCCGGGCCGAGGAGAAGCCCAAATTCCGCAGCATCGTGCACGCCGTGCAGGCCGGGATCTTCGTGGAGAGGTGCGACAGGGGACAGAGCAGGGGGGGAGCGGGGACAGGGGACAGAGGGGCCGGAAACAGGGACAGGGTCCCCCCCGAGGAGGGCACAGGGGAGACACGGCCGGGACAGAGCTCGGGGGGGGGGACCCGAGAGTGTGAGGGGTGACCGGAGCACGGGTGGGTTCCCAATATCTGGGGACTGTCCCCAGCACTCAGGAGGGTCCCCAACACCCGGGGATTGTCCCCAAAACCCAGGTGGGTCCCTTGAACGGAGGTGGGTCCCCCAACACCCAGGGGCTGTCCCCAGCACTCAAGAGGGTCCCCAGAACTCAGGGGTGTCCCCAAGCCCCTGGGATGTCCCCAGCACCCGAGGGGTCCCCCAAAACCCAGGGACTGTCCCCAGCCCCAGGGGGGTCCCTGCGGTGCCCCCCAGCCCCCCCAGCCCTGCCTCCCCCCCAGGATGTTCCGCCGGACGTACACGGCCGTGGGGCCGAGCTACTCCTCCTCCGTCCTCAACTGCCTGAAGGTACCAGGGCACCGCAATAACCCCGGGGGGCTGCTGGGAGTCGCTGGGAGTCACTGGGAGTCACTGGGACTGGCTGGGAATTGCATGGCTGGGCTTTGCCTGGAATTGTGGGGTGTCCCTGGGCACCCCTGGGCATCTCTGGATACTCATGGACACCCCTGGGCTTCACTGGACATCGCTGGGCATGGCTGGGCATTCCTGGGAGTCACTGGGGAGCACTGGGAATTGTGGACTTTGCTGGGCACATCTGGGAATCACTGGGCATCTTTGGGCATCCCTGGATATCCCTGGACATCCCGGGCCTTGCTGGGGAGTCACCGGACATCTCTGGGCATCCTTGGCTTCACTGGGGTTTTACTGGATTTCCCTGGGGTTTTACTGGACTTCCCTGGGAGTCCCTGGGCATCATCCCCGGAATTCCCGGCCTCCCCCCCCGTGTCCCCGTGTCCCACAGGGGCTGGACCAGTGGTGCTTTGATGTGTTCTCGCTGCACCGCGCGGCCGAGGAGCACTCGCTGCGCACGGTGGTGTTCGAGCTCTTCACCCGCCACAACCTCAACAGCCGCTTCAAGGTGTGCCCGGGACCCCCCCAAAATCCCCCCCAAAACAGCCTCAAAACACCCCCACAACCTCAACAGCTGCTTCAAGGTGTGCCCGGGACCCCAAAATCCCCCCCCAAACCCCCAAAACAGCCTCAAAACACCCCCACAACTTCAACAACCGCTTCAAGGTGTGCTGAGACCCCAAAACACCCCCAAACAGCCCCAAAACACCCCCACAACCTCAACAGCTGCTTCAAGGTGTGCCTGGGACCCCAAAATCCCCCCAAACCCCTCAAAACAGCCCCAAAACACCCCCACAACCTCAACAGCCACTTCAAGGTGTGCCGAGACCCCAAAACACCCCCAAACAGCCCCAAAACACCCTTGGAACCCTCCCCAGAAACTCCTGGACCCCCAAGTTTCCCCCCAGGACCCCCAAACTGCCTTTCAGGACCATAAAGTCCCTTCCCAGGACAGCCGAGCTGCCCCCCCAGGACCTCCCGGACCCCCCCCCCCCCGTGACCCCCCTGTCCCATTCCCAGATCCCCGGCGCGTTCCTGACGTCGCTGCTGGAGGCGCTGGAATCCGGCTACGGAAAGTTCCGGAATCCGTACCACAACCAGGTGCACGCGGCCGATGTCACCCAGACCGTGCACTGCTTCCTGCTGCGCACCGGCATGCTGGTACGGGGACACCGGGGACAGTCCCCGAGGCTGGCACCGGCTCACCGGCGCGGTCCCTGCTGGCCCAGGGGACGCTCGTTGCCATGGGAACACCCCCAGGGTGATGGGGGACAAGGTGACATCTGGCACGGGGGGACAGGTGGCTGCACATGGGGTGGCTCCTGGCACATGTCTGTGCCCAATCGTCCCCTCCTGGCTGTTACGCGCGAGGTGGCACCTGGCACACGCATGTGCCGCGCTCTCCCTGCACGGTTGTCACACGCTTGTGCCCCGTTGTCCCCTCCTGGCTGTCACACGTGGGGTGGCACCTGGCACATGTGGTCCCCGTTGTCCCCACGTGGCTGTCACAGCGCGCGCACGCCCGGGGCGTGTCACACTCCTGGTGTGTCACAGCTGTGGCTGTGATACCCCCCCGGGGGGTGGCCCTGGCCCCGTCTCTGTCCCTGTCCCTGTCCTTGTCCCTGTCCCTGTCCTTGTCCCTGTCCCCGTCCCCATCCCTGTCCCTGTCCCTATCCCTGTCCCTGTCCCCATCCCTGTCCCTGTCCCTGTCCCTGTCCCCGTCCCCATCCCTGTCCCTGTCCCTGTCCCCGTCCCCATCCCTGTCCCTGTCCCCGTCCCCATCCCTGTCCCTGTCCCTGTCCCTGTCCCTGTCCCCATCCCTGTCCCTGTCCCTTCCCTGTCCCTTCCCTGTCCCTGTCCCTGTCCCTGTCCCTGTCCCTGTCCCGGTCCCTGTCCCTGTCCCTGTCCCTGTCCCTGTCCCTCTCCCTGTCCCCGTCCCCATCCCTGTCCCTGTCCCTGTCCCCATCCCTGTCCCTGTCCCCGTCCCCGTCCCTGACGCGCTGTCCCCAGCACTGCCTGTCCGAGATCGAGGTCCTGGCCATCGTCTTTGCCGCCGCCATCCACGACTTCGAGCACACGGGGACAACCAACAGCTTCCACATCCAGACCAAGTGAGGGCACGGGGGACACGGGGGACGCAGCACGGCACGGTGAAGGTGGCACAGCGTGGCATGGGTGGCGCAGCACGGCACAGATGGCACAGCGTGGCATGGCGCAGATGGCACAGCATGGGTGACACAGCACAGCATGGGTGGCACAGCGTGGCGTGGCGCAGATGGCACAGCGTGGGTGACACAGCACAGCACGGCATGGGTGGCACAGCGTGGCGTGGCACAGGTGGCACAGCACGGGTGGCACAGGTGGCACAGCATGGCGCGGGTGGCACAACAGATGTGGCACAGCACGGCACGGCACGGGTGTCACAGCATGGGTGACACGGCACAGCACGGGTGACACAGCATGGCGTGGCGCGGGTGACACGGCACAGCACGGCTGGCACGGCATGGTGCGGGTGGCATGGCAGGTCCCAGGCAGGGCTGCGGACCTGCCCTGGGGACACTGCGGGGCACCCTGGGGACACCTGAGGTCACCTGTACAGCTGGCAAGAGGCTGGTGGCACCCTGGGGACACCCAGCGCCACCAACGCAGCCGGGACACAGCCGCGCTGCCACCCTGGGGCCGTCCGTCGCCCTGAGGGTGGCTCGGCCAGCCGTGCCCGTGCCCACTGTCCCCGTGTCCCCAGGTCGGACACCGCCATCCTGTACAACGACCGCTCGGTGCTGGAGAACCACCACATCAGCGCCGTGTTCCGCCTGATGCAGGACGAGGAGCTCAACATCTTCGTCAACCTCACCAAGGACGAGTTCGCGTAAGGTCCCCGCCCCCACCGCCGTCCCCGCGCTGTCCCCGCGTTGTCCCCGCGCTGTCCCCGGCCGGCCCTGACGCCGTGTGCCCCCCTCCTCCCCCCCCGGCAGGGAGCTGCGGGCGCTGGTCATCGAGATGGTCCTGGCCACCGACATGTCCTGCCACTTCCAGCAGGTCAAGTCCATGAAAACGGCGCTGCAGCAGCTGGAGAGGTGGGTGGGGGCCGCGGGGGGGGGGTGACGCGGTGGCTCTGGGGACAATCTGAGTGCCGGGGTGCTGTCCCCAGGCTGGACAAGTCCAAGGTGCTGTCGCTGCTGCTGCACGCGGCCGACATCAGCCACCCCACCAAGCAGTGGGCAGTGCACAGCCGCTGGACCAAGGCCCTCATGGAGGAGTTCTTCCGGCAGGTAGGGCCGGGGCCGGGCGGGGGGGCGCGGGGGACACCCCGTGGGGACGCCACGCCTGTCCCTTGCCTTGCCAGGGGGACAAGGAGGCCGAGCTGGGGCTGCCCTTCTCGCCCCTCTGCGACCGCACCTCCACGCTGGTGGCCCAGTCGCAGATCGGTGAGTGCGGGGGAGGTTCCCGTCCCTGTCCTGTCCCCACGCTGTCCCCAGTGTGTCCCCAGCCACGCCGTGTCCCCTCCTGTCCCCAGGGTTCATCGACTTCATCGTGGAGCCGACGTTCTCGGTGCTCACTGACGTGGCCGAGAAGTTGGTGACGCCCCTGGCCGAGGACGGCTCCAAAGCCAAGGGCAACCCCGCGGCCACCCAGCAGCCCAGGTGGGCGTCCCTGTCCCCGTGTTTTGGGCCCTGTGGTGGCAGTGGTGGCCCTGCCCCGCTGCCAGCTGTCCCCGTTGTCCCCCAGCTCGCAGTGGCGGCAGCCGTCCCTGGATGAGCACCTGGAGCTGGGGGACATCAAAGCCGACCTGGCCGGGTTCCGCTCCACCTGGACCAAGCACATCCAGGAGAACAAGCAGAAGTGGAAGGAGAGGGCGGCCAGCGGTAAGGGACGGCCACCGCGGCCACCGCGGCCGCCGGGGAGGGTCTGGGGACCACCGCGAACAGCGCAGGGCCAGCTCTGTCCGAGCGTCCCAAGACGGGGAGGTGGCCCCGGACTGTGCGGGCGGGTGGCCGCGGGGGGGGGACACGGGTCCTAAGGTGTCCCTGGTGACCCCCGGCCCCGTGTCCCCCCCAGGCATCACCAACCAGGCGTCCATCGATGAGCTGTCACCGTGCGAGGAGCCCGCGGCCCCCGTCCCCCACAGGGAGAACGGGGACGTGGAATAACAGCGGGAGGAGAGAGGTGGGCGCGGGCGGGGCGGGGACACCGGCAGCGGGGGCGGGGACACCGGCAGCGGGGGTGGGGACATCGTGGTGACCGTGCTCTCCTAACAGGTCCTTGTCCGGCCGAGTGACAGCGTCTCGTCCAAAGTCTTCGATGCCATCGAGTTCAGCACCATCTGCAGGGCAGGAGCCCCCCGGGGCCGGGCTCGGATCGGTGTCACCCCCGTGCCAGGATCGGTGTCACCTCTGCGCCAGGAGCCTCCCGGGCTGTCCCCCCTGGTCCCCCCAGCCCGGTCTCCGGTGCCACCGGTCCCTCACTGCCACCCCCGGCCCCCCCGCCGGGCTCGGTCCTTACGGATTTTTACAAACGCTTCTCCCGCCCCGCCGGGCGCTCGGGAGGGGCTGGGACGGGGACGGCGGCGCTGGGGAGAGCCAGGTGGGACACGCTGTCACCGCGACGGCCACCGCGCTCCCCTCTGTGCCCTCGGGGTCGGGCTGGTGACACCGCGAGGGTGTCCCTGTGCCCCGTCCCCATCCCGCCCGGGGACAGCGACAGGGACGGGGATGGAGACAGGGACAGGGACGGGGATGGGGATGGAGATGGGGAGAGGGACAGGGACGGGGACGGGGACGGGGACGGGGACGGGGACGGGGACAGGGACAGGGAGCGGGGACGGGGACGGGGACGGGGACGGGGACAGGGACAGGGAGCGGCGGGGACAGGGACGGGTCCCGCTCCGGTGTCCCCCGGCTCCGGGGCTCTCCCAGCGTCGCTGCCTCCAGCCCCCGCCGGCTCCAGCGCGTCCTTGGAATGTCCCCGCTCCCCAGAACTACTGCGACATCCCGGGAATGCTCGGGAATGCTCGGGCATCCCGGCCCCAGCTTGCCTTGGGTGTCCTCCAGCATCCCGGCTCCAGCGAGCCTCGGGAATCCTGGAATGTTCGGGGCATCCCGGAATGTTTGGGGCATGCTCCGGCATCCCGGCCCCAGCGTGCCTTGGGAACCCCCGAGCATCCCGCCGGCGTGCCCGGAGCATCCTCCGGCAGCATCCCGCATCCCTCGGGAATCCGCCAGGATCCCGTCTCTGGGGGTGTTCCGGGAATCCTCCGGCATCCTCCTGGTGGGCCTGGAGCTTCCCACGGCATCCTGGATCCATCACGCCTCGGGAATTCTCCTGGATCCTGGAGCCGGCGTGTCTTGGACATCCTCCAGCATCCCGGATCCAGCCCTGGGAATCCTCCAAGATCCCGGATCCAGGTGTTCCTCGAGCATCCTCCGGCACCCCGGGAATGCCCCGAACCCCGGGAATGATCGGGAATGTTCGAGAATGCCCCGGGAATGCCCGGACCCCCCTCCCGCTCCGGCCCCTCCGGCTCCAGCCCGGCTCCGTGCCCCCCCCCCGCCCCCCGTGTTTGTATTTTTCTACCCCGTGTCCCTCCCGTGTCCCCCCCGTGTCCCCTCCGTGTCCCCCCCCTCGGTCACCGCTGGCAGAGCTCCACCTCGCCCCTCCCCCTCACCGCATGTGTCCCCCCTGCGCCGCCGCTAACGAGCAATTATTTAATTAATGAGTTAATTAATAAACGCCGCCGCCACCACGGCCACGCTCCGGGCACTGAGGGGGGGGTGCGACCCCCGGGGTCACCCCCGAGGCTGGGGGGACACCGCCATGGCCTGGGGACAGCTGGGGGGGGACCCTGGGGGGCTGAACCCCGGGGGGGGCTGGACCCGGGTGGGAGGCGGCCCCTCAGCGCCCAAAGGGGGTCCTGAATTCCCCCCCGCACCCAAAGTGGGGTTCTGACCCCCACCCCAGCATCCAAAAGGGGTTTTGGACCCCCCAGCACCCAAAGAGGGGGTCCTGCCCCCCACCCCCCCCGGCGCGGCCCAAGGAGGAGGCGGGGGGGGAAAGGATCCCTTTAATTCCGGCTGAGGGGGGGTCCCCGCGCCCCCCCCGTGTCAGTGTCACCCCCCGTGTCCGTGTGCACCCGCGCGTCCCTGTCCCCTCCCCGTGTCCCCTCCCCGTGTCCCCTTTCCGTGTCCGTGTGTCCAGGTGTCCCCTCCAGGTGCGCACAGGTGGGGGGGGTGACACCTGGAGGGGGGGCCCAGGGGACACCCCGAGGGTGGCAGTGAGGGGGGGGGTCGTCTGCTCCGTGTCCCCAGTGTCACCTGCCCTGGGGACTCCCGGGGTGGCAGTGGGGGTGGGGGGCACGCAGGGTGTTGCTCGGTGTCCCCGGTGTCACCCAAGGGTGGGGGTGGGGCACGTGTCACCTGCCCTGAGGTCCCCAGCGGGAGGGGACAGCCCCGGCGTTGTCCCCAGCCCCCCACCCCGGCGGGGACCTGCCCGTGGCAGTAAAAAACAAAAGAAAAAAAAAAAATCAAAATAATTCTGGGCAGCCCCAAAATCTTAGAAAATGGAATAAAAAAATCTCCGCTGATGTCCGGCTCCCGCGGCCACACCTGGGGACAAGGGACAGCGCTGGGGACCCGCGGGGAGGGGACACCCCCTGTCCCTGCCCCGTCCCAGCAAGGCCACCCTGCCCCTGTCACTGTCCCCGTCCCTGAGCAGTGTCCCAGTGGTGTCCCAGTGACATCCCAGTGCCGTCCCAGTGACATCCCAGTGCCTCTGTCCAGTGTCCCAATGCCCTCCAACGTCCCAGTCCAGCGTCCCAGTACCACCCGAGTGCCCCAGTACCATGTCCCAGTGCCCCCCAGGTGTCCCAGTGCCCCTCCAGTGCCCCAGCCCAGCGTCCCACTGCCGCAGCCCGGTGTCCCAGTGCCCGCAGCACCCCAGCCCAGCGTTCCCAGTGCCCCCAGTGTCCCCAGTGCCCCCAGGCCGTACCTACTGGCCGCTGGCCGCGCTGTCCCCAGGCTCTATATGGGTCCCGTCCTCGGCCCGGCCGCGCCGCGCGGCCCCGGGGGTCCCGGCCCGGGGGGTCCCGGCCTGGGGGGTCCCGGCCTGGGGGGTCCCGGCTTGGGGGGTCCCGTCCCCGGGGGTCCCTGCGGGTGTCACAGCACACGGGGTGACCTCAGGGCCCCGCACTGTCCCCTGTCCCCCCCCCGGGCCCCCCCGACTCACGGTGGCCGCCCTGGGGCGTGGCCAGCGGGCAGGAGCCGCCGGGGCTGTGGCGGTGCTCGGGGTCGCCGCGGTGGCAGCGCGCGGTGGTCGCCACCTCGTCGTCGTCGTCGCCGCCCTGCGCCTGCTTGCACAGGTGATGCTCCACCATCATCTGCAGCTCTGCCGGGCAGGGAGCGGCGCTGGGGGGGCGCGGGGGGGCCCTGGTGACCGTCCCCACGCTCCCGGCGACACAGCGGCCGCGCCGCCCCAGCCGCCCGGGGGGCTTCGTGGTGGCGTTTGTCGCGCCCGAAGCGAGGCCAGCGAGGGCGGGTGGCCTCCAGCCGCTCGTCCCCCGAGGTGCCGGGGGGGTTTGTCACCCCCTGTGCCCCCTCGTGCCCCCCCGTGTCCCGTCGTGTCCCCCCCCGTGTCGCCCCCAAGTACCTTTCATGGTGGGGGTGGTGCGGGAAACCTTCTTCCTCTGCCGGGGGGACATGGCCAGGCCCGACTGTGGGGGGGACGCCGGTCAGGGGGGGTTCCCCGGGCTGGGGGGTCTCCCCAGTGTCCCCCGGGGATCCCCGCAGCCCCCTGGGCAGTGTCACGTACCTTCAGCAGGGGGTTGGGCAGCCGGTCCTCGTCGATCTCTGGGGGGCAGAGGGAGGACAGAAGGTCAGCAGGGGGGTGGGGGGGGTCTGCGTGGGGGTCCTGAGCATCGGGGAGGGTCCTGGGCAAGGGGGAGGGGTCCTGAGAATGTGTGTGGGGGTCCCTGGGTACCATGTGGCGGTCCCTCAGTGTCATTTAGGGGGTCCGTGAGCACGTGGGGGGACGGTCAGGACAATGGGGGAGGTCTCTAACCGTGTTAGGGGGCGTCCTGTGCATGTGTGGGGTCCCTGAGCACACCAGGGTGTCCCTGGGTGGCCCGGGGTGACGCGGGGACACTGCGAGGACCCACCTGGGGACGATTGGTCGCTGCTCAGGACCAGGTTGGCCGGGGTCGGTCGACGCCTCCGGATCTGGGGTGGGGGGAACACAGGAGAGAATTGGGACCCTCGGCCGGGCCCCGGCCTCCCCCGGCCCTCGCTGGCACCGAGCCCGCGATGTCCCCGTGCCCGGGGCGGTGGTGGCCCCGCGGGGACAGCGGTGGCCGGACACACGTGGCTTTTCCATCCCGGAGCTAATTATACCCGGCCGCGGGAAGCGCGTGGGGACAGCGGCGCGGGGACAGCGGCGCGGGGACACCGGAGGGGCCCTGCCCTTCCTCTGCGGGCGCTGTCCTTGCCCAAGGTCACCTGGAGCTGCTCCGGCCCCGCGTCCCCCCCGCCGGTGCCCTTTGAGGGGGGTTGGTGGCCCCGAGGAGGTTCCGGCGGCCTCGGGGTGGCCGCAGTGGGGACGGTGGTGGCAGTGGGGACAATGATGGCGGCGGGGCCAGCGGTGGCGGTGGGGCCAGCGGTGACCCCGCGCCCCCTTTCCCCGCTGACCCAGTAACTGAGCGCCTCCGAAAAATGAATTTCCCAGCGAGGATTCCCTAATGAGGCGGGTTGCCTAATGAGATGCTGATGAGATGCTAATGAGGCGGGCGAGCGGCCGGGAGCAGCCCCCCCCGCCCCTCCGCACCTCCCCCGGCCCCTGCCCACCCCCCCGGGCCCCCGGCGCATCCTCCCGTGCCGGCCCCGTTGCCATGGAAACGCGATCTGGATATTAAACGGAGATTAGAGGGAACCGGGAATCGCCGGGAATCGCCGGGAATCGCCCCGGCCCCGCCGAGGACCCACGGCCGAGGCCCCCCACTTCGGGGTCGGGGTCCAGCCGCCCCCCCCGGCCACCCCCGCGATGGGGCTGGGAGGGTTTGGGGTCCACCCGGGCCGGGCCCGGCCCCGCAGCCCCGGGAGGGACCCCGGGTTCCGCAGCCCCCCCCGGGACGCTCCAGCCCCTCCGGAGTCTCCCGCGGGTGCGGGGCGAGGCCGTGCTCCCCCCCGGCGCGGGGATGGGGAGGGGACACCGGTGCCACCTGCTCAAGGTCACCCAGGTGGAGCGGAGCGCCCCCGGCTGAGCCCCCCCCACCCCCCATTCCCGGTCCGGACCGGGGGGTCCCGGGCGGGCGGGGGGATCCCGGCTGTGCTCCGGGGAGGGGATGCGCTGGTCCCCCCCTCCCTCTCTCCCTCCCTCCCTCCGTCCTCCCCTCCCTCCTCCCTCCTCCATCCCCCATCCCTGCCTCCATCCCTCCATCCCTGCCTCCCTCCCGGCTCGGCCGCGCTCTGCTCCCGGCGCTATTTTTAGATCAATCTCCACCATCGATTAAGGAGAGCGGCGCGATCCGGGGGCAGCCGGGACGGGGCCGGGACCGTCACCGGGAGCGGGGACCGGGCCGGGAGCGGCGGTGGCAGAGGGAGGGGTCCGGCTCAGCTCAGCGCGACGGAGCAAAACCCCCCCGGGATGGTCCCCGCGGCCTCGGGGACACGCGCGGGGGGAGTTGGGGACACAGGCAGAGGTGCAGGACAAAGCCCTGGGCCAGGCCTGGCACCCACGGGGGGCACCCAGGGGGGCAAACAGGGGGGGCTCAGCAGAGATGGGGATCAGGGAGCTGCGGGACCTGTGGGGACACGGGGGGCCGTGGGGACAAGGTCCTTCGGGTGGGTGGGGCAGGACAGATTTGGGGACAACCCTGCAGGACACGGGGACACCGCGGTGCCACCCGGCCAGGGGTGACACGGCCGAGACCCCCATCACTGCGAGGGGAGCCCACGCAGGGACACCCCAGAAAGAAGAGCAGGAAAGGGGACATCAGCAGTGTCACCGCACGGGGCCGGTGTCACCCCCAGCTCAGGGCCCTGAGAGGCGCTGGGTGAGACCCCCCCGAGAGGGGAAACTGAGGCAGGGCTGGGCAAGGGGTCCCCGGGGCAGGGCCGAGGCCGGCTGTGATGGGGACTGGGCCGTGGGTGCTCCTTGCTGGGTGCTGGGGGGCTCGTACCCCCCCCCCCAGCAGCCCCCCAGTTCTCACTCTGCCTCCTGGGGACCCCCAACTCTCTCCTTCCCTCCTGGGGACCCCGCACTGCTGCCACCGAGCCGGGTGGTGGCCCCAGATGGGCACATTCAGTGACAGCGCCACACTCGCCCCCGCTCTGCTGGCACCGAGGGGGGTCCTCGCCCGCCACCCCCAGGACCCCCATCAGGGGAGATATGGCTGGGACCCCTCCTCCTCCTCCTCGTCCCCTCAAGCCTCCGCGGGCGATGATGGGGCCGCGGTGGGGTCGGGGGTCCCCCCAGACCGCCCTTGTCAGACCCCCCTTGTCCCCTGCAGACCCTGGGGCGGGCGCAGGTGGTGGGGAGGGGTCGGGGTGCCCGGGGGTCCCCGGCCGTGTCCCCGCGCGGGGCCATCCCGAGCCCGGGGCTGTTCTGGGACCGACTCTGGCGGGAGCAGGAGCTGAGCAAGGGCTGGAGGGGCCAGGGGGTCCCGGGGAGACCTCGACCCGGCCCCCACCCCGGGGTGGCCCCGGTGGCGTCGCGCAGAGCCGGCACATGGCCCTGGCACTGCCACCCCCCGCCCCACGGCCCCGCGGGGCTCTGGGGACAGCGGGGGCCGCTCTGCGCGGGTGTCCCCGGGACTGGGGGGCTGCACCCCCCGGCCCCGCTGTCCCCGCGTCACCCCCGGCCCCAGCGGTGCCAGCCCCGGCCCGCGCTCGGTGCCCCCCGCCCGGGCAGTGTCCCCGCCGTGCCCGCAGCCCCCCGGAGCCCCCCCGGCTCGCCCCGCGGAGCGGCCCCGCGGCCCCCCCGGGGTCCCCCCGGTGCTCCCGCACCTGCTCGGCCGCCTCCGGGTCCAGGTGCGGCTCCAGCAGCGGGACCGTGAACTGGATCTTGCGGGGGCTGTTGGGCTCCATCGCGGGCGCGGCGGCTCCGGCGGCTCCGGCGGCTCCGAGCGGCCACGCCCCGGCCACGCCCCGGCCACGCCCCGCTGGTGCCCCGCCCACGGCCACGCCCCACCCCGGGCCCCGCGCGCCGAGGGACGGCGGGACACGGGGATGGACAACGGGACACGGGGACAGGGCTTGGGACACCGGGACGGACACGGGGACACGAGGATGGACACAGGGACACGGGGATGGACACACGGACAGAGCCTGGGACAGCACAGGGACAGACACAGGGACACAGGAATGGGTGCACTGAGCTGCGACACGGGGACAGACACAGGGACACTGGGACGCACACACGGATGGACCCTGGGACACGGGGACAGACAAACAGACACAAGGACGGACTGCAGGCCGCAGGGACAGACGTGTGGACAGAGCCAGGACACGGGGACAAACAGGGACACGGGGGCAGACACAGGAAGAGAGCTGGGACACGAGGACAGACACAGGGACACAGGGACGGACACACAGGGTGACCCTGGGACACAGGGACAGAAAAACAGACAGAAGGACGGACTCGGGGACACTGGGACAGACGCGGGGACAAGAGGACGGACACACAGGCCCTGGGACAGACACAGAGCGTGGGATATGGACACCCCCCACCGGGACACCCCGCCGGTCAGATCCCGCCGGGAGACACAGGGACAGGGACAGGGACAGGGACAGGGACAGGGACAGGGAAAGGGACAGGGAAAGGGACAGCGACAGCGACAGCAGCCCCCCCACCGCAGTCAGAGTGGGGCAAAGTCCAGCATCGATCCCCCCCCTCGGCCTCTGGGACACGGGGACACTGCCAGCGCTTGGGGACTGTCCCAGCAGGGCCCGGACATGCGGGGGACACCCCCCAAAAAAAAACCCAAAATGGAAGATTTAGGATTGGTGGGGGTCACAGGGTGGGGTGGGGGTGTCCCCAACCCCCTGTCCTGGGTGTGCCGTGTCCTCACACCGCCATGTCCCCCCCAGGTGAAGGCCCCCCGGGGTTTGGGGGGGTTGCGGGGCCGGGCCCTCCCCGCCGCAGCCATGAGTGCGTGTCCCATCACTTATTCATGGAGCCGGGAGCCCGGGCGGCTGCCGGGATCTGCCGGCAGGAATCCGCTAAGTAGGTCAGGCGGGGGGGGGCCCGGGGGGGCCGCCCGAGCCCCGCCGTGCCCCCGCCGTGCCCCCCGCCAGCTCCGGGGGTCCGAGGGAGGGTCCCAGGGCAGCGCTGGGGGGGGGGGGGGCGCGGGGATCCCGTGGGTGCCGGATCGCGACAAAGGCGCTGGTGGCTCTGGGGGGGGGGGAAGAGGGGGGGTCCCCAGCTCCCAGAGTGGGGGAAAGGCAGCGGGACCCCCCCCAAACCCCGGCGTGACGCCCCCAGCCCCATCCCGAGGGTCCCGGGAATTATTGGTGGAAAAGGGGCTGAGGAACAGCCGTGCCCCCCCTCTTCCCCCCCCCCCCCCGCAGCCCCCCGGCCCCCGCTGCTTCCCCTGCGCTTCCCGAGGGAATGGTGGGGTGGGAATGGGATTGAGGGAGGTACAGGGCGGGGGGGGGGAGGTTGTGGCTAAACTGGGAGCCCCCCCGACTGCTGGCAGGGCCCGGAATGGCAATATCCAGGCCCTGGTGGCATTGCGGGTCCCTCGGCCGTGCCAGGCCACGGGGACATCCTTGGGGGCATCCTTGGGGGCATCCTTGGGGGCATCCTTGGGGACATCCTTGGGGACAGCCGGGTGCGGGATGTGACGGGGACAGGACGGGGCCGTTCTCCCCCTCCCAGCCCGGAGCGGGGCCAGCGAGGGGCGAGGCCGGAGGGATCCAGGGTTGTGTCCATCCCTCCAGGGTTGTGTCCATCCCCCGCAAAGGATGGGTCCATCCCTCCCAGGGTTGCGTCCATCCCTCCCGGGGACCTGTCCATCCCTCCCAAGGGATCTGTCCATCTTTCCAGGGATATTCCCGTCCTTCCCGGGGCTGTTCCCGTCCTTCCCGGGGCTGTTCCCGTCCTCCCCGGGGGTGTTCCCGTCCTTCCCGATTCCTGGGGCCCCCCCGCCCGGGCCGGGCTGAGGGAACGCTTAATTCGGGGCTTTATCCACAAACACTCCCGGGCTAAAAATATCCCGGCGGAGCGGGCGCGGCATTCCCGGCCCGGAGCTTCCTTGCCTTTTTTGACGGGATCGCAGCTGGGGCAGCGCCCGGGGCCCCCGGTCACTGTCACTTCTGGGAGCTGGCTCCCGGGGACACAGCCCCTGGGGACCCAGATCCGGGGGTCTCCAGCTCCTGGGAATTCCAGCTCCTTGGGGACCCATGGGAATGGATGAGGGACCAGGGCTGGCACCTCAGTGGCCGTGAGGTGAGTGCTGTCCCCGCGCTGGGGATGTCCCTGTCACCCTCTGCTGTCCCCCCTGCACTGGAGGAGATGCCGGAGAGTGGCATCAGAGGTGCCACCCCAGCTTGGAGAACAACTCCCAGGGAAAGCCCCTCCTTGTCCCCCCCCCAACCCTGCGGTGGCTTCACCGTCACCCCCTTGTCACCCCTCAAACTCGTGTGGCTTCACTGTCACCCCACGAAGCCACCGCAGGCAGAGTTTGTGTCCCCCCGTGGTGGCCCCCTGGGCCAGCAGGTGACACCACACAGGTGCCACGTGCCCACCCAGAGAGACCCCGGGACCCCCACTGGGATGTCCCAGCCAAACAGGGACAGGGACCCCTTGGGAAGGTCGGGGACCCCTTGGGAGGGTCGGGGACCCCTCGGAAGGTGGCGGGGGGGGAGTGCCCGGGCCATTCTCAGCCCCCGCTGGCAGCGCACGGAGCTTTTCCCGCGGCGGTGGCGGATGTGGGGCAACGTTTGAGGTTTGGGTTGTTGATTTTTTTTTAATTTCCTCTTCCCAGCTGATGAGTTTCCTCCCGCTCTGCTGACGACGGATGGGGGCCGGGCGCGGTGCCGGGGGGGCAGGAGGCCGCTGCCCGCGGACCCTGGCTGGACGTAGGGAGCTGCCCACCTGCCCCCGGTGCCGGTCAGTGCGGAGGGATTTGGGATTTTGGGATGGGGAGCTGCGGGGATGGAGGGAGGAAGGGGGGGAGTGGAGGGAGTTGGGGCCGTGGGGGTGACGGGGACACCGGGACAGGCGATTCCAGTGCCCGGAGCCGATGGGAAACCGAACAGGATGGGGAGAGGAGCGAGGAGCAGGTGGGATGAGGTGGGATGAGGGGGGATGAGGTGGGATGAGGTGGGATGAGGTGGGATGAGGGGGATGAGGGGAATGGGGCTGGGGGTGCTCTGGGACACGAGCCCTGCTGGGACCCCCACCCACATTCCCTGTGCCGGGCTCAGCTGAGGGGGCCGGCATGGGCACAGGGGGGGTCAGGGCATCTCCTGGATCCGGGCATCCCGAGGGGGTTCCCGGCCACGTGTCCCGGGGGATGGAGGTGGCCTCGATGAGGAGCTCCCCGAGGGCCCGCGGTGCCCCCAGGGTGGCACCAGAGGTGACGTCCCAGCCCTGGGCATCACGGGGGGGGGCCGGGCTGGTCCTGTCGGGGGCTTCGCCCCATCCCGGAGCCTTCCCGGGGGGAGGGGGGCCGGGAATGGAGCCCAGGGGACCCCTCACCCCCGTGACGGGGGTGCTGCGGGGTGGGCGAGGGGCGTCCCTTCCCCCCGGGGACGGCTGGACTGGGCCGGTCCCGTGTTCGGGTGATGCCTGGACTGGGACATTCCCGGAGGGAGACGGGCAGAGGGGAGGGCCGGGAGATCCGCATCCCCCGTCCCGCGTGGGGCAGCTCCACGCGCTTATCTCGGGCCCGCAGCTCTTCCGCCCCTCCGGCAGCTCCGGCCCCGTCCCACTCCGCCCCTCGGCGCCCGTTGGCACCCGGGAAAACGCCTGGGAGGGGGCAGAGCAGCCCTGGGATGTCCCGACCCCACTCTGGAATGCCGGGAGCCCACCCTGCGCCTGCCCGTGGAGCCCCTGGTGGGTCCCACCACCCCCTGGACCCCCCCCCCCCGCCCCCCTCACGTCCCTCCCGACCCCGCAGGGACCTCTCCAGCCCCCCCGGCCATGGAGGGACCCTCGGTGCTCGGCCCCTTCTCGTGGCAGAAACGCTGCGCGTGGGCCCAGCAGAGCCGGGGCTGGCGCAGCCCCGCGCCCGAGGGCGAGCAGGAGGAGGAGGAGGAGGAGGAGGAAGAGGAGCAGGAGGCGGCCGCTGTCCCCTGGGACATCCCGGAGCCTCCACCACACCTGGACGACGTTGTCCTCGAAGGTCAGGGACACCCCGGGGCGCGGGAGGGACCCCCGGGCTGGGTCCCCTCACGGGCGTTTGTGTCCCCCCAGGAGGCGCCTGCAGCAAGATCCAGACGTGGCTGCAGGACTGCGGGTGAGGGGGGACAGGCGGGGGTCACCCGCGAGTCACAACCCCGTTCCCAGGGGATTTGGGGCGGGGGGCGAGGGTCTGGCTTGGCCCTTCCTGGAGTTGCACATGGCGGCGGGGGGGGGGGTGGGACAGTGACTTGTGACCCCCACGTGTCACAGCCGGGGTCCCAGGGATGTCCCCAGGGCTGGGCTGGAATGGTGGCACCTTCCCCCTGCAGCGCCTCGGGGGTCTCCAGGATCTCAGAGGCGTCTGGGGTCCCTGGGATCGGGGATCTGCCGAGGAGACCCCTGTCCCCAGCAGCCCAAAATCGAGCACAGCCACCGTGTCCCTGGCTGTTCCCTGCGTGTCCCTGTCCCCAGCGCCCACCTCGCCATGCTCTGCTCTCCTGTCCTGCCTCTGCTCCCCCGGGATGGGCTCGGGGCTCGGGGTCAGGGGTCGTGACCGGGGCCGTGCTCTGGCGCAGGGCGACGGCGCTGGAGGAGCCGGGATTGCCGGGACCCTGCGGTACGTCAGCTTTGTCCCCTCGGTGTCCCCAAGGACCACCCAGCGGCGTGCGAGGTGCGGGGCGGTGGCCCGGGGGGTCCTCAGGGGTGTCCCAGAGTGTCCCCTCCCTCTGTCGCAGCGTGTGGCAGCAGCGGGACGAGCTTCGAGGACGACCTGACCCTGGGAGCTGAAGGTACCGGCCACTCCCGGGGGTCCCCGCGGTGTCACCGTCACCCCCCGAGGGGGCAGCGGGGCTGGGGACAGGCGGCAGCAGAGGCGGGGGACAGCCACCACCAGTTCCTCCAGGAGGGGTTCGGTGGGGCGGGGTTGTCCCCAAGCTCCCCGTCCCCCCGGGGCTGCGGCTGCGAAGAAAGAGGGGACAAGAGCGGGACGTGTCCCCAAACCGCTCCGGCTCACCCCCTGGTGTCCCCCCGCTCCCCTTTTCCAGCTCTTCTGCTCCCGGGGAGCCTCCAGGCCGCGGGCAGGTGAGGTTTGGGGTGCCGGGGGAGGCTGGCGGGGCGGGGGGCACGCTGTCCCCGTGCGTCCCCTCCAGTGTCCCCTCCCCGCGTAGGGCTCCGCGGGACGGGCGCCTCAGCCCGGGGCACAGCATGGCCTCCAGTGTCCCCTCCAGTGTCCCCTCCAGTGTCCCCTCCAGTGTCCCCTCCAGTGTCCCCTCCAGCCTCGCCACCAGCTCCAGGTATGGGCTGGCGGGGGCTCGGGTGGCCGCGTCGCCGCCGGTGTCACCCCGCGGGGCTGAGGCGGGGCTGTCCCCTCCCGCAGCCTGTCCGAGGTGCTGGCGTGGTGGCAGTCGGACGCCGAGGAGATCCTGCACAACCTGGGCTTCGTGGGGACCGACCCGGGGGTCGCGTCCCGTGTCCCCCCCCGCTTCTTCTCGGCCCCGTCCCGCGCCAGCGGCATCGACCTCGGGCTCTTCCTGCGGGCCCAAGTGCGGCGCCTGGAGATGGAGGACCCCTGCCTGCTGCTGGCCAGTGCGTGACACCGCTGTCCCCGGGGTCCCCGGCCCGCCAGCGGCCCCCCTGGGGGGATGGGAAACTCTCGCGTGCCTCAGTTTCCCCGGGCGGGAATTGGGGCATCACCCCTAGCCCCCCGAGCTGTGGGACCCACTAGCTGCTCCTACTGGGGGTGGGAAATCGCTTCCGTGCCTCAGTTTCCCCGTGCGGGAGCTGGGGGAACCCCCCCAGCCCCCCGAGCCCCCTGACCCCCCTCCCCACCCTGTCGCCCCCAGGTCGCTTCCAGCAGGTCCAGGCCCTGGCCGCCACCGCCGACGCTTTCTTCTGCCTCTACTCCTACGTGTCGCGGACCCCCCTGCAGCGCATTGGCCCCCCCCGGCCCGCCTGGCCCTATCGCGACATCCCCGACAGCCCCGAGCTCCGCGGGGCCCGGCCCGGCCCGGCCCCGCCCGGGGAGCGCCTGAAGCGCGCCGTGTCCTCGCTGTGCCTCTACACGGGGAGGGACGGGGACATCCCGCGGGGGTCCCGGGGGGCGACCCTCGGCCCCCGCAGCGCCCCGGGGACGGGGGGGCTTCGGAAGGACCCGGGCGGTGCCCCCGAGGGCTGGCGGAGGGACGGCGACGCGGGGACGGTGCAGCGGGGGCCGTCCCCGAGGCCAACCCCCGTGGGGACACCGGCGGGGCCGTGGGGAGCCCCGGAGCGGTCCTGGACCCACGGCCGGGCGGTTTGGGGGCCCGGGGGGGCTCCGTGCCCGGCGGGAGCAGCACAGAGGGGCACAAGGGACCCGCGGCCGGACGCCGCTGCCCCGTGGGACAATGTCACGGTGTCCCCCACGCTGGGTCCCCTGTCCCCGCACGCCAGCAGGGTGGGGGTCACCCCCGAGCCCCCGGTGGGGCTGGAACCGGAGGGCGACTCCGGTTTCGGCTCCTGGTGCCACCCGGGTGCCACCGCAGGGGCTGGAGGCCACCGGGCTGGGCTGCGAGGGGGTCCCCCGGGGCTGCAGCCCCCCGGGAGGGTCCCCTCGCCCCTCATCCCCCGAGGAGCGGCGGAGTCCTTCGAGCTGGAGGAGGTGAGGAGGAGGAGGAGGAGGAAGGGCCCCCCTGGCTGGCGCGGGGAAGGCGCTGGAGCGGGAAATGTCCCCGGAGCTTCCCAGGCTTTTAAGGTTTAAATGATTCAGAGCCTCGGGCGGAGCCGAGCCCGGGGGCAGCCGGGTCACCTCCCTCCCCCGCGGGCACAGGCACGCACAGGCCGGGCCGGGGCACGCGTGGGGACACGAGGGACACGTGGAGGCGGTGACACAGCTTTGTCGCGATAGCGGGGACGCGCTCAGCCCCCCACCGACCCCCCCGCAGGTGCTGAGCGAGGAGGAGGAGGAGGATGGTGATGATGATGAGGAGGAGGATGATGATGATGATGCCGCCCCCGAGGAAGCCGCCTGGTCCCCCCATCCGTCCGTCAGGACCCGAAGGAGTGAGTTGGGGGGTTCCCCACCCTCCTGGGGGACAGCTGGTGTCCGGTGCCAACGTGTCCCCGCCGTGTCCCCGCCGTGTCCCCGCCGTGTCCCCCCGCTGCAGGCTCCATGTTCCACGGGCGGTCCGACAGCAGCGGCTTCGGGGAGGAGCCGGTCCCCGCCTCGGCACCCCCGGCCCGGCCCCGCGGCCCCGACTGGGTGACCTGAGGCCACCTCAGGGGGATGTGGGGCCTTGGCCGGGTTCCCACGGACGTTTTGGACACGCGTGTGGCACGTGTGCGCGTGTGTGGGTGTGTGTGTGGGTGCACGCGTGGGTGTTTGGCACAGAAAAACCTCTGGACTCAGGACTTTGCTCCATATTTTGTCCCCCCCTCGTCCCCCAGCCCTGTGGCTCGGGGCCTGCAGCGGGGACGTGTCCCCAGCCCTTGGGGATGTCACTTGCACTTTGGCCACGTTGGTAACACTATGGGGGGTGGGGACACAATAAAGTTCCCGAAGGGATGACGGCGGCTGTGTCCCTGCCTGGGGCTTCTGGAGGGGGTGGGATCCGACCCTGCCCAGGCCCCACCCTTGGGGGACGGGGAGGGGTCCCGCGTCACCCCAGGTGCGAGCTCCAGGATGCCAGGAAGGAGCCACCACAGTCCCTTTGTCCTCGGGCTGTCCCTGTCCCCGTCCCGGCCGCCCCCCGGGACTCTCCGGGTGCCAGAGTGGCACGGGCTGCAATTCCTGGGAAAGGGAAGTCCCGGTGGATCAACGGCCCCGGGGCTTCCCCATGGAGAGCAGCCAGGATGGGATGATCCGGGATTATCCCCGCGGCCCCTCCGGCACCGGCACCGGGGCTGGATCCCCAAACGCGGGGGGGGATGGTCCCACCCCACCGGGGCTGCTCCGGGATGGATCCGGCTGCTCCAGGATTCACCCCCATCCTGGGACCGTGTGGGACCCCAAACCTGGGTGCAGCTGGGACCCCCCAGTGCCATCCCCCTCCCCATTCCTATCCCATCCCCTGGCTCTGCCCGGCCCTGGCTCATCGCAGAAATAAACCCGGGATCTGCTGGCAGAGCCTGGATGGGGCTCTGGAAGCCTCTGGAAAAGCCTCAGTGGAGCAGAGCTGAGCTCAGGGACCAGCCCTGGTGGATGTCACCCACCCCTGGGACACCCGGGACCGGTCCCATCCCACTGGGAACCAGGCTGGGATGGGGGTGGGGTTGGAGACACGCTGGGACATCTTCATCCATCCAGGGAAAGGAGAGCAACAGCTCCAGCACATTTCATGGACACCTTGGAGCCTGTGGTGCTTTCCGGGAGGGTTTTAGGGGGATTTTGGGGCCATTTAGGATGAATTAATCCAGTGGGATGAGGAACCTCGGGGTAGTGGAGCAGCACAAAGAGGTTCCTCTTGCCATGAGGTGTTTCTGCCTCCCCACGAGGGCGTTTGGGGATTAACTCCCTGATCCAGGATTCCAATTCCCTCCTGGGGGCTCTGGCTCTGCCTCCCGGATCTGGTTGCCCCAAATCTCTGCCCGGGGCACAGCTGGGCTCTCCTCACCCTCCTCTTCCCATCGGGAATGAACGGGACGTTCTGAGCCACCAGGAACAGGGAGGAAGGTGGCACAAATCCTCCCTCGGGCGCTGGGATGATGGAAAACACCCAGGATTCATCCCTCGGCTCGGCAGCCAAGAGGAAGGATGCGGCCAAACCGTGGGAGCTGCTTCCCACGGGGAGCAGGAGCTGCTGGGGGGGCAGGGAAGGAGAGGGGGGAGCTGCCGGCAGAGCCCCGTGTCCTACATTTGGGGCTGGGTTTGATGCAGGGTCTGCTCCATCCCCACTGGCACCACATCCAGCCCCATCCATCGCCAGCCCCATCCACATCCGTCCCCTCGCCATCCCCCATCCCCATCCCCATTCCCATCCCATTCCTCAGCCCCATTCCCACCCCACATCCAGCCCCCACTCATCCCTGCAGGACCCGGAGCGTCTCCTGGGGCACATCCCTGAATTCCCCATGCCAGCCCTTGGAGCTGCTGTCAATCAATCATTCCCTAAAATTCCACCTAAACCTTTTCCCGGCGCTCCCGGTGCGGGCGCAGCCGAGCACATCCCGGGATTGCTGTCAGGCCACGCTCGGCTGCCCCGTCCCTGGAGACGGACACGGATCCACCCTCGGATGGGAATTGTTTGCCAAGCAGCTCCCGGGGAATGATTCATCCTGATTTTCCGTGGGTCAAGGCTCCCGGCTCTCCGTGCCGTGTCCTGGCCGTGTCCAGCCAGTGGTCACTCCTTGTCCTTGGCCTTGGAGCACCGGGCTGGGCTCAGCTCATCCCACTCAGCCCTGGAGAGGTTCCGAGCTCAACCCCATTCCAAAGGGGGAGCACGGGGATGCTCCTGCCCCATCCCAAAAGGGGACGGGGATGCTCTGCCCCAATTCCCGAGCGGAGCTGCGCTCCCGATGTGTTCCAGTGGGACAATTCCCATCATCTCCTCCCCAAATATTCCCACTCCCCACCAGAGCTGGGACTGGGGTGGCTTCACACCCTCCAACCCCCCTGTCCCTCCATGTCCCCAAATGTCCCTTCCCATCCGTTTTCCATCAAGTGCTGGGAGATCCAGTGCTGGAGAGCGTGGGGGCCTGGGAGGGCGTGTGGGGTGACCAGGGGTACACTGGGGGACTCTGGGGTGCACTGGGATGGTGTGGAGTGGGATCCAGGGAGCTTTGTTTGGGCTCTGGGGACTCAGGAATTGCTCCGGGGTGGGGCTGGGCTGTCCCGGGGGGGCTGCGGGGTTAATCCGGGCTAATCCTGCCCTGGCACGGGCACCTGCCCACACCTGGAAAATCCCACACGTGCCCAAGCCCTCCCTGAGTCCCTTCATAAGGGGCAGAGCCCGGTCCCGGCTCATCCCTGCGTTCTCCTGGTCGTGATCCGTGTCCGAAATCCGCCAGAATGATGAAGCTCTGGACCACGCTGCTGCTGGCCGGGCTCGTTGGCAGCCTGGCCACTGCCCGTGAGTGGGGGACACGGGGTGGCACCAGGGGGGGCACCGGGGTGGCACTGGGGGGGTCCCGGTGGGTGCAGGAGGGGGATCAGGGTGCCCGGGGTGTCCCCAGATGGGGCGCAGATTGTGAGGGAGTCCTGGGGGTCCCGACCCCTGCCCAGGTGGGCGATGCCACCTCTCCTCTTCCTCCCACAGGGCCTGTGGAGGAGGCGAGTCCAGGGGCTCCCGCGGCGCTGTTGAAACCCATCGCGGGCCTCCTGGGGGGCCTCCTGGGGCGGGAGGCTCTCGAAGCGAGCCCCATAGAGTCCGAGGATCCCGAAGAGAACCCCGCTGAGTCAGAGGATCCCGAAGAGAGCCCCGCTGAGTCAGAGGATCCCGAAGAAAGCCCCGCAGAGTCCGAGGATCCTGAAGCCAGTCCTGCTGAGTCCGAGGATCCCGAAGAGAGCCCCGCTGAGTCAGAGGATCCAGAAGAGAGCCCTGCAGAGTCCGAGGATCCCGAAGAGAACCCTGCTGAGTCCGAGGATCCCGAAGAGAGCCCCGCAGAGTCCGAGGATCCCAAAGAGAACCCTGCAGAGTCCGAGGATCCCGAAGAGAGCCCCGCTGAGTCTGAGGATCCCGAAGAGAGCCCTGCAGAGTCCGAGGATCCTGAAGCCAGTCCTGCTGAGTCCGAGGATCCCGAAGAGAGCCCCGCAGAGTCCGAGGATCCCGAAGCGAGTCCTGCTGAGTCTGAGGATCCTGAAGAGAACCCTGCAGAGTCCGAGGATCCGGAAGAGAACCCCGCTGAGTCCGAGGATCCAGAAGCCAGTCCTGCTGAGTCCGAGGATCCCGAAGAGAGCCCCGCAGAGTCCGAGGATCCCGAAGAGAGCCCCATAGAGTCCGAGGATCCTGAAGAGAACCCTGCTGAGTCAGAGGATCCAGAAGCGAGTCCTGCTGAGTCCGAGGATCCCGAAGAGAGCCCTGCAGAGTCCGAGGATCCAGAAGAGAGCCCCGCTGAGTCCGAGGATCCAGAAGAGAACCCCGCAGAGTCCGAGGATCCTGAAGAGAGCCCCGCTGAGTCAGAGGATCCTGAAGAGAACCCTGCTGAGTCCGAGGATCCAGAAGCCAGCCCTGCAGAGTCCGAGGATCCCGAAGAGAGCCCCGCTGAGTCCGAGGATCCAGAAGAGAACCCCGCAGAGTCCGAGGATCCCGAAGAGAACCCTGCAGAGTCCGAGGATCCCGAAGAGAGCCCTGCAGAGTCCGAGGATCCCGAAGAGAACCCTGCAGAGTCCGAGGATCCAGAAGCCAGTCCTGCTGAGTCCGAGGATCCTGAAGAGAACCCTGCTGAGTCCGAGGATCCAGAAGCCAGTCCTGCTGAGTCCGAGGATCCTGAAGAGAACCCTGCAGAGTCCGAGGATCCTGAAGCCAGCCCTGCAGAGTCTGAGGATCCCGAAGAGAGCCCCGCAGAGTCCGAGGATCCCGAAGAGAACCCTGCAGAGTCCGAGGATCCCGAAGAGAGCCCTGCTGAGTCCGAGGATCCCGAAGAGAGCCCCGCTGAGTCCGAGGATCCAGAAGCCAGTCCTGCTGAGTCCGAGGATCCTGAAGAGAACCCTGCTGAGTCCGAGGATCCAGAAGCGAGTCCTGCTGAGTCTGAGGATCCTGAAGAGAACCCTGCTGAGTCCGAGGATCCAGAAGCCAGTCCTGCTGAGTCCGAGGATCCCGAAGAGAGCCCCGCAGAGTCTGAGGATCCCGAAGCGGGCCCCGCAGAGTCCGAGGATCCCGAAGCCAGTGAGTTGGAATCAGAGGATTCCGAGGAGAATTCTGAGGAGTTGGAGGAGCTCAGCGTAGATCCGACCCTCCTCGTGGAACTGGCAACCAGACTGCAAGGTTTGGGAGCCCCCCCAAGCCTCCTGGACCCTTAATGGGAGGGCAGACCTTTGGGTTCTGTCTCTGTTCCGAGGTGGGGTTGGTGCTGCCATGTGAGGGCTCCCGAGGGTTGGGAACGATCCCATATCTCTGTCCCGGCTCCGAGGTGGGGGGAACGGGAGGGTTGGACCCCCCCCGAGGCACAGAGGGAGCTGGGAGAGGGGACGGTGGCACTGCAGGGGCATCACACGGGGGTCAGGACGTGCCGGGCATCAGTGCCAGCCACTGCTTTGGGTGGGTGGGGGACCCCGAGGAGGGGGTGAGGAGCCCTCGGGGTGCTGAAGGCCCCCGGTTTTGCCCTCACAGAGGCCGAGGCAACCCAGAAGAACGAGGGGCTCCTGGCTTTGGTCACGGATTTGCTGGACCGGCTGCTGAAGGCGCTGAGCACAAACATCATCGGGTGCGCACGGGGACTCGGGCAGTTGCCCCGAGGTCAGCGCCCCAAAACGGGTCCCGGCCCCTCCCGGCGGCTGAGGGGGGCTGGGGGCGGCTGGGGGCTCCCAGGGTGGGATGGGGAGTCTGGGCTGGGGCTCAGCTCCGCTGCGTTTTCTCTCTTCCAGGTGACCCGAGAGCACCGTGAGGGTTCCCCCAGGGCCGGGGGACGGATCCCGCTGCCCCGGCCGAGCTCCCGGCTCGTCCCGCGGCTCCCCCCGCTCCAGGAGCCTGCACCGCCCCTCCCCGCAGATCCCAAATAAAGCCGATCCCAAACGCAGCCCGTTGTGTCCTGCCGGCTCTTCCGGGGGCGAAAATGGGGCCGGGGGTTATCCTGGGGTCCAGCACAATGAACCGAGGCCCCCCGACCCCATCCTGGTGCCCGTGGGGGGTTTGGTGCCCGTTTTGGGGTCCCAGGGCCTCTTCAGCCGTGCCTTCAATCCTCAAACATCCCGGAGACCCCTCCAGCTGTGCCCAGCTGTGTCTCCGGGTCCTGCAAACGCCAAACCCCCAGACCCCAACCCGCAGCACTTCCCTGTCCCCAAACTCTCGCTCCCAGTTAGGATTTGGCTCCTGCCCCTCGTTAGTGGGGGTCGCTGTCTCCCGAGGCTCTTCCAGGGTGGGCAGGGACAGTTCGGGGTCCTCACGGGAGTCCCCAGCTCAGTGGCCCGGCTCGGGGTGTCCCGGAGCTCTGGGTGGGACACGGGGGTCCCTGGGTGGCCGGGGGGTGCCCCGGGACAGCCTAGTCCCCTCTGCCACATCCAGCATCTCCTGTCCTTGTCCCTTTCCCGTCTCTCCTCACTGCGGGGGTGACCGCCAGCCCTGGGGGGGGGGGTCCTTGGGGACCCAGACGGTCGCTGGGGACCACCCTGGCGATGTCCCTGGTGCCATCGCTGGTCCCATCCCCCCATCCATGGATGTCCTGTGGGGGCCGAGGTGTTGGATTGGCAGCTCTGATACCCCCCGGCTCTGCCAGAGCCCTGCCCGGGGGGGGCGGGGGGCTGCGGTTTCCATGGCGACGGCGATGATGTGGCAGCTCCGTGGGAAGCGGGAGATCTTCGCAGGGCCGGAGGAGGGGGGGGGTAGAAGCTCCGCGTCTTCTCGGAGCCGTGGGACGCTCCCCAGGGACCCGGCCCCGTCCGGGATCAGCCCTGTCCCGGTTCCGTGAGGTCCTTGGGGTTGGTCCCCCCCAAACCCCACATGGGCCCAGGGCACGTGGCGGAACTGGTACCCACTGGTTTCCAGTTCAGGAGCCCAGTAAGGGACGTCTCGCGGCTCTGTTTCCACTCCCTCGTCACCCCCCAACTCAGCTCTCCAGGGGCGGGGGGACACCCGAAATTAGTGATTTTCCCCTCCATGAATTCCCCCTAGGAACAAACCCAGCCCCTCCTGGTGCAGGGAAATGCCTCATCCCGGTGTGAAGAGCTGCCTCATCCTCCTCCTCCTCGCTGGCTGACATCTCACCGCGCCTCCTCCCACCGCTGCCGGGCAGCTTTTCCCCAAAAGCAGCGTTTTTTGGGCCGTTTTTCCCCAGGGGAAGGCGCGTGGTGCCAGCTCGAGGAGCTCTGGGATGCAGAGTCCCGCTGGGAGCCGGCCCAGGGATGCGGAGGGGGCGGAAAAATGAATTCGGTGCGAGCTCCCAGCGCAGGTGAGAGAATTCACAGTTTCACAAAAATCAGCTTTTCCGGCTGGCTTTTTTTTTTCCCCAGGAAAAGGCTCCCGGTGAGCAGAGCCGGGCTCGGCGCTGCCGCAGAGTGGGATGTCCCCGGGGATGTGACACAAGTCGTTCCCGACAGCTCCTCCCGCTGTCATTGTCCCTCGAGGGGGAATCGAGCGTGATCAGCGATGGATTTGGGGCTGCAGCGGGGCTGGGATCGCGCTCCGGCTGCCGGGGCCCTCCCGGGTGGGGCCACCCGGCTTGAAAATGTCACCCGCGGCCACCTGGGGTGCGGGGCCGGGCGTGACGCTGTCCCCAAATCGCGGAAATTGACCTCAAATAAAGGACGGAGCAGAAAAATGAAGCGGGGACGTTCAGGGACCCCAGAGAGTTTTGGGATCAGCAGCTCCCGGGTGGCGACATCCAGGTGACATCCAGCTGGACATGCCGGTGACGTCACCAGCTCCCAGGTGGTGACATCATCCAGGTGACCTCCTGCAGGCTCCCGGCTGGATGTCCCCGCCCGGGAGCGGTGGCCCCAAAAGGCAGTGACGTCCCCAGTAAGCGGAGTGGGGGGCATTGGGGGCACTGAGGCTGGGGTCCAGCATCCATCCCACACCTCCGAGGCCAGAGAAGGTTTTTCCTGGCTCTGAAGGCCGGGGTGGGGATGGGGATGGGGATGGGGGCGGTCCTGGGGGCAGCTCGCAGGGGTCCCTCAGAAGGAGCAGGGACAAGGAGCACCCCGGAGTGTCCGCTCCTGCCCCAGACCCCTCGGGAGCACCCCCAGGGCAGTCGGGATGCGGATCCTGGAGCCGGCCCAGCCGGAGCCTCAGCCAGATCCAAGGAGCCGGCTCAGAGCAGCGGCCCTTGGAGGACCCGATCTTAATTAATTTTGGTTCATCGAGTAATTAACGGATTCGCCCGTGAAGGCTCGGGAAATCCTGGTTCCCTGCACGGAGCTGCTCCTCCTGCGCCGGGAGCCGCGGCTCTCCCGGGATGCTCTGCCCTGACCCTGCAAACGCCCCCCAACCCCCCCCAGCATCCCGGTGTCCGCGGAGGGGCCGGGGCCCCTCACCCCGAGGGGTTTTTCCCTGGAGCTGGCGCGGATCCCCGCTCCCTCCGGGAATGCCGGCGCGGCTCCAAGGCCTGGGTCGGGGCCAGGCTGGCCCAGGTGCCGCCGCGGGCCCCGGGGGACATCCGGGCCCGTTCCGGGGGGGCTCGGCAGCCCCGGCTGCGGAGCCGCGGGACAGGGGCGGCAGCTGGGCGAGGACGCTGCCAAACGGGCAAAGCCGTGCCCGCAGCTCAACATCTGGGGCCCGCGGTCGCCGTCCAGCCAGCAGTGCCCCCGCCTGTGCCAAGGCCGCCTCCTCCTCCTCCTCCTCCTGCGGCAGGGCCCGGCCGGGGGCGGCGCGGCTGGGGAGGAACCTTTTCCACGCTCTGGGAATGTCGGGACAGGCGCCGGGAGCCCCCAGGCCGGGAGGAACCGGTGCCAAGAGCGGGGGACCCCCCCTGCCGGGATCCCACGGGGTCCCGCTGTGACCCCACGGGGGTGTCTGTGGGGGGGTGAGGGGTGGCCGTGGTCCCACAGAGCAGCGGGGGTCCCTGGGGTGTGCCTGTCGCAGGCCTGTGACCCCAGGGCTGTGCGGTGCCCCCTGTCCTGGGACCCCAAATCCTCCCAGCCCCCCCCCCCCCCCCAGGCAGTGCCGAACCCCAAATCCTGACTCTCCAAATCCCCCCAGCAGTGCCGGACCCCAACCCCACACGGCGGAGGCCGCCCAGATCCTCTCGAGCCCTCCCGCCCGGGGATCCCACCCTGGACAAGTCCCGGCTCCCCCCAAATCCTCGCTGCCGCCGGGATGGGGGCCCTGGGGACGCGACGGGGGGGGCTCGGCTGCTGAGGGCTCTCGCCAGCAGAGGTCAGCTCCGGCCCGGGCCTGCGGGAGCCGCGGGCGGGCGGCTCCGGGCGCGATTCCATGGGCGACTCCCGGTCAGATTCCATGGGATTCCATGGGGGATTCCATGGGCGACTCCCGGTCAGATTCCATGGGATTCCGTGGGCGATTCCATGGGCGACTCCCGGTCAGATATCATGGGATTCCATGGGGGAATCTATGGGCGACTCCCGGTCAGATTCCGTGGGATTCCATGGGGGATTCCATGGGCGACTCCCGGTCAGATTCCATGGGGGATTCCATGGGCGATTCCCGGTCAGATTCCATGGGATTCCGTGGGGGATTCCATGGGTGATTCCATGGGCGATTCCGTGTCAGATTCCATGTGATTCCATGGGCGATTCCATGTGCAATTCCATGGGTGATTCCATGGGTGATTCCCAGTCAGGTTCCATGTGATTCTATGGGCAATTCCATGGGTGATTCCATGGGTGATTCCATGGGTGATTCCACGTGCGATTCCCGGTCAGATTCCGTGCGATTCCATGTGCAATTCCATGTGCAATTCCAGGTCTGATTCCATGTGCACTGCTGCCTCCCTTCGGGGGGAGTGACACAAGGGACCCCAGCCCACCCGGGACCCCAGCCCACCCAGGACCCCCACCACGAGTCGCGTTCCCGGCAGGAAAAATCCTTCTTGGGGGGAGGTTCGTGGGGATTTGCCAGCAGGAAAAGCCCCTCTCGGGGGGTTCCGAGGGGATCCCAGCAGGAAAAGCCCCTCTCGGGGGGTTCCGAGGGGATCCCAGCAGGAAAAGCCCCTCCCGGGGGGTTCCGGGGGGATCCCAGCAGGAAAAGCACCTCTCGAGGGGGTTCCGGGGGGATCCCAGCAGGAAAAGCCCCTCTCGGGGGGTTCTGGGGGATCCCAGCAGGAAAAGCCCCTCTCGGGGGTTCTGGGGGGATCCCAGCAGGAAAAGCCCCTCTCGAGGGGGTTCCTGCCCCACGAGGTTCTTTCCCTGGCCCTTTCTGGGGGGTGCACCCCCCTCCCCCCCCGCCCCCCCCGCTCCTTCCCAGCTCTGGCACTTGGGAAACTGGGGCGGGAAAATGGGGAAGGGGAACCTGAGGAAAGGGGAAATTGAGGAAGGGGAAACTGAGGCAGGAGCCGTGCGAGAGGCTCAGCCCCGCACATCTCAGGTGACCCCCACTCCGTGGCCCGCACCCGGGGGTTTTTGGGGGCACAGGAGCGTCCCCAGTTCCTGTCATGTCCCTTCTCCAGTACCAGCAGCCGTCAGGGTGGGGAAATTCCCCCCGGAGCCTCCGGGACCCCGAGGTTGGATCACCCGGGGGGTTTGGAGACCCCAGAACAGCCGAGGGGGACCCCGGGGACAGCGTCCCTTTGTCCCCGCCCCCGCGGCACCTCTGGCCGGTGCCACCATCGCTCAAAGTGACAAACACGGGTCAGCGAGCGCTGGCCGCAGCCCCCCGCCCCGCCCCCCTCCCCCCCCAACCCCGGGGCCCCCCAGCCCCTCGTTTCTCCCTAATTGCATTCCCCAGTGTTATGCAAATGAGGCGGCCCGGGCGCAGCTGCCGGGATTAAATTAGACCCCGTTAATACGCGGTAATTGCGCTTCCGCACGGGCCCAGGAATTCCAGCCGGGCCGCAGGGGCGGGAAGCGCCTTTCCCAATATTTACTCTGGAAATTGCCCTCCCTTCCAGGCCGCGGCCCCGCCGGGGGGATGAGGGACACCGGGGCGGGGGGGGACACGGGGGCAGGGCTGGGATGAGCTTCCCTTGTTCTCATCAGCCCCAAATTCGGCTCAATCTGCGGCTTTGGGAGCGCCTGGGGGGTGGCTTCATCCCCTTTTCCAGGTGGAGCATCCTTGAGGTGGAACATCCCGGGGTGGAGCTGCATCCGCGTGAGGCATCATCCAGGTGGAGCATCCCAAATTTCGCTCCTTTTGGCCAGTCCTGGAGCCTTCGGGAGGACTCCACGTCCTCCTAAATCCTGGTGGAATTGTCCTTGTCCTCCGCGGCTGAGGAGGAAGAGGATGACGATGATGATGATTTCAGGGGGGGCTTCCTGAAAGGGTCACGTTGTGGGGGCTATTTCGGGAGTGACCATCAGCTCAGGACCTGCCACACCTTCCCTGGGGGTCACTGCCCGCCCCTGGGGGTCTGCGCTGCCCAGAGCCCCCCGGCAGAGAGGGACGCTGGGGCTGGGAGTGTCACCAGTGCCAGGGGATGGGGAGCGGGGAGGGATGCGGGGTGGCGAGAGGATGGGATGGGGGGGTCCCAGGGGATGAGGGAAGGGGACGAGGGAGGGGAACATCTTTGCCGAGCGTTCCCGGGGGGGGCCGCGGCCGCCGTAACCCCAACAGATGCGGGGCCCCCGCACAATGGGATCAGCGGCGGCACGTGGCCGGCGCAGACAATGCCCTGCACCCCCCGGGGGTCCCGCGGCCCCGGGGGAGCCCGGGCCGTGTCCCCCCTTCCCCGGGGCGCCCACCGGCCCCTTTGTGCGGGTGCCGGGACCTGTTGGAGCCATCTGTCAGGGGGGGCCCGCAACAGGCAGATTTATCGGCCGCAATCTGTTCGTGCCGCCCGGCCCGCGCGCCGGGAAGGGAGCCACGGAGCCGCCTAATGAATTAATTAGTATTCCCCGTAATCCCGGGCTGCCGGGGCCGCGATTCCGAGCGCTCCGAGGCCGCGGGGAAGGGTCCCGCGCGGGGACGCGGGGATTTGGGGAGCAGCGGATGGATGGGGGAGGTCAGGGAGGTGAATTTTGGGGTGTCACGGCTGTCCCCCCCCTTTCAGTCCGGCTGCTGCAGAGGGGCGCAACTCCTGCCCCAAGCTGGGGGACCCCCAGGTCCGAGCGCTTCCCCAGTCCTCAGGCCAAGTTAAACGACCCAGGACCCCCGAAATTTCGGGGAGGGTCTTTTTTCCGCCCCCCGCTCTCCCTTCTCGGGGGCTGCCGAGCCTCCAGGTCCATTCCCCCGCCTGTCCCCAGCTCGGCCGGGCCCCTTCTGGCTCTGCCGAGCGATAATTACTCCCCTTCGCTCTCTCATTACAGCCGGGAGGGGGCCGCAGCCCCCGCGCCCACCCCCAGCACCCGGGTGGGAGCCGGTGTCACCCTCGGTGTCACCAGGGCAGTGCCCAGCAAGGGGGGGCGGCGGGTGGGGACACCCCCAGGCCTGTGGCACTGGCGGCACCGTCACATCGCGTCTTGGGGGATGGGGACCCCCAGGGGCTCCCCCCGAGGAGGGGGCTGAGTGCCGGGGGCTGTCCTGGGGCTGGGCAAACTGAGGGGACTCATGCGGGGGTGCCCGTCCGGGGGGGGTTCATCCATAGGGGTCCATCCAGAGATTCCCGAGGGTCCCCCCGCCCCGCCGGTCCCCAATCCCGGGACGCTCGGGCGCTGCCGTCGGGGTCCCGGTGGGGCCGCGGGAGGAGCCGGGCCCGGTCACTCCCCCCGTGGGAGGAGCCACGCGGGACCCGCGGCCGGGCAGGAGCCGCGGGCAGCGCGGAGCTCTCAAAACCGCCCGAGCGCGGAGCCGCCGGTGCCCGCTGCGCTCCCGGTGCCCGCTGCGCTCCCGGTGCCCGCTGCGCTCCCGGTGCCGCTCGGCGGGAGCTGCCCGCGCCCCCGGGGCTGGCCCCGCCATGTCCCCGGGCAAGTGACACAAGTGACAGCGGGGACTCGCTGCGGTGCCCAGGTAAGGGCGGACCGGGACCCCCGGGGGTGCTCCCGACGGGGCTCCGCGGCCGCTCGGTGGTCCCGGTTCCTCCGGGATGGAGCGGGGGGCTCTGCCCCGGCGGCGGAGCGGCGGGACCCCGGCCCGGGGAGGGGCTGAGCCGCCGGGGGTGCGGGGAGAGGGGCGGGATGGGGCCACAGCCGCTCCCGCCGGTCCCCGTTGGGGACGGAGCCGCGGTCCCGGGGCCGGGCGGGGACACCGCGAGGGTGCGGTGACCCCCGGGCACGGCGGGGCCGGGGTCTCGCTGGGCATGGAGGTGGTGAAGGAGGCGACTTCCTCAGGCAATTCCCTCTTTGTGTAAATTCTTTCCCTTTTTTTTTTTTTTTTTTTTTTGCTTTTAATCAATATTCTGCAGAAAGAAAGCAAAATCCCCTTAAAAATTCCAACGGGACTTCCAGAGAGAAAACTTTCCCTGGAAATGCCGGGCAGGGCAGGGGCGCGGGGCTCCCCTCGAGAAGGGAGCCCCAAACCCGGGGATTTCCTCCCGGGATGGATCCTGGTCCCCGGGAGCAGCGAGGGGAGGGAGGGCCCCCGAGGACGGGGGGAAAAGGAACCCCCGGCTGCAGTCGGGGGGGGGGTGGCGGTTTTGGGGCAGATCTGCAGCGTTTTGGGGCTGATCTCAGCGGGGCCATCCTCTCATCCCACCAGAGGGACTCGGGACCAGCCGGACCCATCCCCCCACCCCAAAAACGATCCTCCCCCCCACCCACCCTATTTCCCAGCCTCCGCCAGACCCCCGGTGCTCCGCCAGGAGTTAATTGGGGCTGCGTGGTCCTTTGGGGATACGACAGCAATTAACACCCTAATCCAGCCCGGGAGCCCCATCACGCATATTAAAAGTGGGATTTTCCGCGTGGGATGGTCGGGAAAGGGGAGCCGCGGCTCGGGCAGCACTTCCAGCAAAGCTGCTTAGGGGCTAAAGCTTTATGGAATGAGTCAGGGACGGTGATGGGATTTGGGGGGGCTGATTAATGGGGACCCGGGGCTGCTCCCGGCGCTGCCACCGAGGGGAACGGAGGCTCAGGGAAGGAAATTCTCAGACCGGGAATTCCCAGCCCCCTGTTGTCACCCCCAATGTGACAGTCCGGGTGGAGGGCGCGAGGAAGGGATTCAGGAGTGGGAATAACCCCGAAATGGGATGGTTGGAAGCCCTGGGGAAGGAGGTGCTGGAGCCCAGGGAGAGGCATCAGCGGCTCCCAGATGAAATCCAGTGGAAATTGAGGGGGAAATAGCGGAGAAAGGGAATCCGTGGGTGCCAGGAGCTGCTGCTGTGCCTGGAGGGAGATTTTCCCAACGTTTTGAGGACTCTCCCTCTGGAACCCGTTCCCATGTCCCTGTCCCTCCCTTGCAGAGCTCGGGGATGCCCCAGAGCTGCACCAAGCCCTCGGACATGGCCGAGCTCGTGAGCAGCCAGGGCTGGATGGACGAAATGCCGGGAGCCAAGGCCGAGCTGAAGGAGGGGGACACCAGGACAGGTCCCTTCGGGCTGGGGCCGGCCCTGACCGAGGAGCGCGACAGCGTGGAGGAGGAGGAGGAGGAGGAGGAGGAGGAAGACGGGGAGAAGCCGAAGAGGAGGGGCCCGAAGAAGAAGAAGATGACCAAGGCCAGGCTGGAGCGGTTCCGAGCGCGGCGGGTCAAGGCCAACGCCCGGGAGCGCACGCGGATGCACGGCCTGAACGACGCCCTGGACAACCTGCGCAGGGTCATGCCCTGCTACTCCAAAACCCAGAAGCTCTCCAAGATCGAGACGCTGCGGCTGGCCAGGAACTACATCTGGGCCCTGTCCGAGGTGCTGGAGACGGGGCAGACGCCCGAGGGGAAGAGCTTCGTGGAGATGCTGTGCAAGGGGCTGTCCCAGCCCACCAGTAACCTGGTGGCCGGCTGCCTGCAGCTGGGCCCGCAGCCGCTCTTCCTGGAGAAGCACGAGGAGAAGGCCCCGGCCTGCGAGTCGGCCCTGGCTGGCCACTCCTTCGGCTACCAGGGGCTGCCCAGCCCCCCCTACGGCTCCATGGAGTCTCACCTGCTGCACCTGAAGCCGCCGGCCTTCAAGAGCCTGGTGGACGCTTCCTTCGGGAGCCACCCCTCTGACTGCTCCACGCCCCCCTACGAGGGGCCCCTGACACCGCCCCTGAGCATCAGCGGGAACTTCTCCCTGAAGCAGGACGGGTCCCCGGACCTGGATAAATCCTACCCCTTCATGGCCCACTACCCCTCGGTCAGCCTGGCCGGAGCCCACGGACACGGCTCCCACTTCCAGAGCTCCGTGCCCCGCTACGAGATCCCGCTGGATGTGAGCTACGAGTCCTTTCCACCTCAGGTGGCCGGGCCCCAGCTCGGTGCCATCTTCAACGAGTAGCGGGGCTGGACAGGGGTTTGGGGCAGGGAGAAGTCGGGGGTGGAGCTGTTCCCAGGACGGACACAGCCGGAGCGAGGGGGGTGAGGGACCCCGAGCATCTCTGCAGGACGTGGCCCTGGAGGTGGCCGGTGCCACCCCGCTGCTGTCCCAGCTGTCCCCAGGAGCCACGTGAACCTTTCTGAACTCTGAGCGGTCGCTGCCGCGTCCCCCAGAGATACTCCCGAAGGTGCTTCCCCTCCAGGATGTCCATCCTGACACTGGATCCAGCCCCATCCAGCCCTTGGAACATCCATGGCTGAGGCGGCTCCTCTCCCTCCCTGCTCGGTGCAGTGGGGTGGGGACACATCCCTGTCCCTGTCAGCTCCTCCTGCCCCTCGGGGTGACCGGTGTCCCTTCCCCGTGCTCCAGTGGGGTCATGGATTTCCCAATCCAGCCGTGGCCGGGTGGGAATGAGCTGGACACTTGTGGGAAACCAAAATGGGAGATTGCCCACCCAACGGAGCTTCCCACCCCAGGGAGAACCTTCTCCTGCTGCCATCATGGATGGAGGGACCGTGGCCAGGGATGGAGGGTCAGCACCCAGGGATGGAAGGACAATGTCCAGGGATGGAGGGACAATGTCCAGGGATGGAGGGGCAGCGTCCAGGGACAGTGGTCCATCATCCAGGGTCAGTGGTCCATTACCCAAGGATGGTGGCCCATCATCCATGGACATCCCAGTCCCTTATCCCAGGTCACCAGGTCCAGCCAGGCCCTGACCACCCCTGTGGCCATCCCTCCACTGCTCCCCTCCCTCTACCCGACCCCTCCTGAGCCCTCCTTGTGCCCCCCAGCCCCACGGGATTTTCCGCACACAGACCTGGAAACCTCGGACGGGATCCCGCTGATCCTTCCCAGAATCCCGATTGGAAAAGGAGCCACTGATCCCCTCTCCCGTTTGGGGCCTCTCCTCCTCTCGGTTCGTAGCGTTCCCTGCCCTGCTCCGAGTCCTGAGCGCCAACAAAAGCCTGTCTTAATTCCCCGCTTTATTTATTAATTACTGTGTGTGAGGGGTCCTAATTTATTTCCTCTCGTTTTCCACGGAAACCTGGGATGTGCCGAACGTTTTTCCCCCGCCGTCTTCCAGGCCCGTCGTGGGAATTCCCTTCGTGGAGACGTTGTGGTTTTTGCCGTGCTGGTGCTCCAGGGTTATTTATTAGCCATTATTTATTTAATTTATTTCCCTCCCCTCCCTCACCACCTGATTGTTTTTTCTGGTGATAAACCCCGGTATTTCCACATTTAATGCCAAACTCGTTTTTAACGGCCATTCCATGGATTTGGGAGGCGGATCCTGCCGGCAGCTCCCAACTCCTCCACACATTTTGAGACGAGCAATAACTTTTAAATGCTATGCAACGATTTTTTTGGTTTTGTTTTTCAAAGAAAAGCCAGGCAACTATTTTTGATGTCCCCGTTGGCCAAATCTCCCTGGTTTTGTATAAAGTTGGGAATTTGGAGATGATTTGAGGTCCCTGCCCAGCCCCCGGGTCCTGGGGCTTCTTCCCTTTTGTACTGAAAATGTTTTATCCTTTTGTAAAGAGAGCAGATTTGGGGTTTTTAGCTCGAATAAAGTCGTGGTCTTGTTTCAAGCAGCTTTGCCCCTGGGCTGTTGTCTCCTTTTTTTGGGGGGGGCTGAGGTGAGGGTCGGGGGCTGCCAGAGGATCCCTGACCTTGGAGCAGGGCTCTGTGGAGTGCTGGGGGAATTCGGGGTACCAGGAACGGGGGCAGAGCAGAGCCCTGAGGGCACTGGGGGGAATTGGGGTGGCAGGAAATGGGGCACAGCACAGCCCTGGGGTCACAGGACAGATTTGGGCTACCAGGAGCTGGGGTGCAGGGCAGCCCTGGGGATACCGGCGGGTGTGGGGAGCTGGGATGTGCCCCAACTGCTGCATGCAGGGACCCGGGGACACGTCCACGCAGGGGACACGGCCGTCCTGACTTCACCCCACCTCCTCCCCCGCAGCACCCCCGGGTCCCTCCGTCCCTCCGCAGCTGCTCCCCGACCCCTCGGCAGCGTCTGGCGGCCGTGGGGGCGCGTCCCCCCCGCGTCCCCTCGCGCGGGGACCCCGCTCCACGCGTCCCGCCCCGCTGTCCCCCGGCCCCGCGCCGGCTGTGCCGGAGCCCGGGGGAGCCGCCGCCGCTCGGCCCCGCAAGCTGCGCCCGGCTCGGGCTGAGGGCGGGGGGCTCTCCGGGGGCCCCCGCAGCTGCAGTCGGGCCGGGGGGGCCCTGCGGGGCCGCTCCGAGCGAGAACGGGGCCGGGCACGGGGAGCACGGGGGGCACGGGGAGTACGGGCCAGGCAGGGGCTGGCGGGGAGCGGGGGGGACTTCGTGTGTCCCCCCAAAAAAGAGGGGAGCGGCGGATTTAGGGACAGGGCGAGGATGGGGATGCGCCGACCTGGGATGGAGCTGCCTGGATTGGATTTGGGCGGGGTGGGTCTCACCCTGCCCCGCTCCGGGGGAGGTGCGGGGACCCTTCCCGGCACGGACACAGGACACATCAAGGTGTCACCCACCCGGGTGTGCACAGAGGGACACGGACACCGGGCTGTGACACAGACACGGGGCTGTGACAGCGCTGCGAGGGCCCACTCGCACCCACAGCTCCGTGCCGGGTGCCCCCCACGCCCCCCCGCACCCCCGCGGTGGCAGCGGGACCCCCCCAGCGACGCCCCGGGAGCCCTGGGCTGAGGACAGCGGCCGCTGCCCGCCGGGGCCGAGGGTCCAGCTGTGCCCCCGGCCCCCCCGGCCCCTCTCCCGCTGGCCGGTGGCCAAGCCCAGCTCGGTGCCAGCTCCCCCGGGCGCGTGTGCGCCCGACAGCCGGGGCAGCGCCCTTCCAGCAGCCCCAGCCCGTGCCAGCAGGGCAGGAGCCGTGCCAGGCCGCCACTGCGAGGGCACAGCTGGCCCCCGGCTCGCGTGGGGAGGGGGGACGCAGCACCCGGGGGTGTGGGTGCCCCCCGTGTCCCCGCAGGACACCAGGACGGGGGGGTTGGCACTGCTGAGGAGCTGAGAACGGGCGCACTCGCTGCACCCAGCCTGAGGGCCCTGGGGAGGGTCCCTCGTCCCCTCTGGGGGTCCCTGAACACCCCACAGCCCCCCAGCTCCTCCCAGGGGTCCCACAGGTGGGGCGACACGGGGCAGGCGGGGTCGGGGGGCTGGGAAGGGCTCCCAGAGCGGCTTCCCCTCCCATCCCACCTGCGGAACTCCCGTGGGGGCCGTTGGGGTGTCCAGCCCTGGCCAAAGGCCGTGGAGGGGACTCCCTGTCCCACCCCCCCGGGGCAGCCCCGTTTGGGAGCCGCCCCCGGCCCCGGGGGTCACGGCTCAGGGTCGCCCTGGTTTCCCCGGCGGGGTGGGGGTGCCCAGGGCTGGATAATTGCTAAGTCCCCCGCAAGCCCGGCTTTCAGAGCTGTAATTCTGATATTTGTCTGTAATCTGATAACACCGCCGGCCATGAGCCCCTAATGTGCCCGGCTCGGGAAACCACGCGGATTTTCCCACTAAGCCGGGATATCGGGCTGCGGGGTCTTCACTTAATCGTCTTTTCCCCCGTGGGGACAGCAGATTTTGGCAACGAACTTTTCCTGCTGCTCAGAGGGGGGAGAGGAGCCACAGTGGTGCCGGGAGGATGGAGGCGGTGGCACCGCTGGTGACACCAGGGAACCGGGATGTGCCAGGAGGGGAACGGGGGTTAAACGGGGTCGTGCAAGGCCATGACCCCCAGGTGCAAACCCCCGTCACTGCCACCTCAGCGGCCCTCAGGAGCAGCTTCTTCTCTCCCTCAACCTGAGCAGTTGATCCTGGATGTGGCTGTGAGGGTGGGGGGTTTCTGTGTGGGGTGTCCCATTCCTGCAGCATCTTCTATCCATAATCCATCCATAATCCATCCATCCATCCATCCATCCATCCATCCATCCATCCATCCATCCATCCATCCATCCATCCATCCCAGAGCCATCCCTCATCCACCCCCCGCAGGCTGCAGTCCCCAGCCAGGGTGGGAATTGTGTCCTGCAATGTCACCAAGGGCTGGGAACACGAACTGTCCCCAAATCCAGCAGGGCTAGGATGGGATCGGGGCTGTTCCCATCCCGGCGGCAGCACTGGGAGATCCCCGGAGCCCTGGGAGATCCCTGGAGCCCTCCCTGGCATCTGGGAGACACCAGGAATTCCATCCAGCCCCTTCCCTGGCTGGGACGTGGGAGATGGCAGCTGCCAATGCAAACCCTCACAAAACCCCGGGGTTTGGTTATTTTTTTTCTGTTCTAATACAAGTTCAGGAAGCTCCCGGCTTAATCCGCACCAGATAAACCAACAGCGCAGAGATTTGGAGTTATTGACGAAGTCTCTGCTCGGGCGAGATTAGAGCTCGGCTTAACGATGTTGCAGGAGGGTTTGGGGACGGTTTAATCAGAATTTGTACAGGAATAATCCCATCTTTAAACTCGTCCCCGAGCCAATCCCTCCCAAGTTGTAATCAGGCGGGAGCCTCTCGGATGAAGAGGCCTCGGGGGTGTTTCCAGCCCAAATGAGTCGGGGGGAGCTCGCGCTGGCAGAGAGGAGATTCAGATGGGATACTGGGGAGAAATTCCTCCCTGGGAGGGTGGGGAGGCCCTGGCACAGGGTGCCCAGAGGAGCTGAGGCTGCCCCTGGATCCCTGGAAGTGTCCGAGGCCAGGCCGGACATTGGGGCTTGGAGCAGCCTGGGATAGTGGAGGTGACCCTGTGACCCTGCCCATGGCAGGGGTGGCCCTGGATGTTCTTTAAGGTCCCTCCCAGCCCAAACCATTCCAGCATTCCCAGATTCGAGCATCCCAAGGCTCGATGATTCCCACGGAATCCCTGCACAAACCCCATAAATCAAAACTAATCCGTGAAGCGAAACCAGCACCGAGACCCGGCTCCGCGATTTCCCCCAACCCCTCCACGAGCTCCTCTCCCGTGCCTCAGTTTCCCCCCGGGAATCACCGGAGCCTCGCCCGGCTCCAGCGCCCGGCGGGGACGCGGCGGCTTTTGTGGCTCGGCGGCGCTTTCAGGGAGCACAAAGGGGCCCCGGCGGCACAGATGGAGCCTTTCAGAGGGGACCCGGGCTCCTTTCGCCGTCTGCCGCCGGGCGCTGCCTCCCGCCGCAATCCCCCTTAATTGAATCCACACTTTCATAGCTCATTACCCCCCTGATGGATTGGATTAGCGGGGGCTGCGCCCGCCGGCCCCGCCGGGGAACAGTTGGCTGCTCCTCGCTGCTCGGCGTCCCCGCGGGCGGCGGCACGAGGGTGCCAGGGGGCCCCGCGGGCTCCCGGCCACGAGCGGCAGCGCGGGGGCAACGGACGCGACCCCGGCTTGGGTCCCCAACGGCCCGGGCCAGCTGCGGGCCAGCGGCGCCGGCACCGCCTCGGCATCCCTGGATTGACCGGGACGAGTCCCAGGGACCTGGATGTGCCCCCACTGTGCCACGGCCGGGGTGGGTGCAGTGCCCACGCCGCGCTCCTCCCCGTGTCCCCACCTGGGTGCTGGGGGGTGTGGGACCCCTCAGAGGATGCGCTGTGGGGTGTCAGAGCCCTTGAGGAGCAAAGTTTGGGGTGCTGGATCTCCCGGAGCAAGAAATTTGGGGTGCTGGGACCCCCCAGGCGACCCACCGGGGGTCTGGTTTCGCGGCTGTTGGATCCTAGGAACGACCCCTGGAACGGGAGGGGCGCGGCAGCAGCTCCAGACCGGGGGATCAGCGCCCTCCCCCTGCCCTCCGGGGGGCTCTCGGCAGCCCAAGGAGGGGGCTCTGCCTCCCCCCGCCCCAAAACGCGGGCAGGACCCCGGCAGGAGCCGCCCCCTCCCTGTCCCCGTGTCCATATGGGACCAACGGCCGCCGCTCCCTCATTAACCCCTGCTCCGGGGGGACCCCCGGCCCAGCTGCCAGCGATGCTCCGGGGGTCTCGGGGGGAGCTCTGCTCTGCTCTCCCCCTCCCCTTCCATCCCCGGGATAAATCCCTGTTAAAAAGGAAGATTTGCCATCCCAAAAACCCGGCTGGGTCCTACCCCGGCCGCGGCGGGGCCCGACCCCTGCCCGCTGCACCCCTGGGCTGGGGGGATGCTCCAGGGGCTCCCCCCCTGCTCACGAACCCCCCCGCGCACATCAGGGTTGGGTGTTTTGGGGTCGTTTCTCCCTTAATTTGGTGCTCAGGGCTGGGGCGGAGGGTCCTGAGACCCCTCGAGGGTTCCCAAACGCAGGACAAGACCCTCCCCATCCATGCTGTCTTTGGGGACGGGGCAGAGCGTGGTGCTCATTATTGGGGTCATTTCTGCCTCCCTGGCAGCCCTGAGCCCCCCGCCGGGATTTTTTCGGGATCGGCCCAGCGGTGCCGCTCCGGGGCTGGATCCAGCGGAGATCCCGTCCCGCCGCTCCCGCCCGCCGCGGCTGAGGAGCGCCGGGGGCATAAATGGTTTAGCAAATCCCCCTCCGCATCCTCATCCTCTTAGGCCGAGGTGGAGCCGGGCGCTCCCGGAGCAGATGTGGCCGGAGCCCCATCGGGGCAGTTACGGCCGGATCGGTTACGGGAGGGATTAGGGAGGCTCCGCGCCGCGTCCCGGTCCCCGGGGCCGCTCGGATTAGGGTCTAAAGCCGCGGGCTTTGCCTGGCGGGGGCTCAGCTGGAGCCCGAACCCTCCGCATCCTCACTGCGCGCAGCGCTAATGGAGCTGCCGGGGAAACGCTGCCCGGCCTGCGCCGGGAGAAATCCCGCAGGGATCTCTCAGGGAGCCGTTTCCAAGGGGGACAACGAGGCGGGACCCAGCGGAGCAGCTGCGGCAGGGACGGGAGGGTGACAGAGCGGCTCCTCCGCCCGGGACCCCGAGTATTCCGCACGCCTCCTAAAAACAGGGGGAAGGGGTCTCTCCTGTTTCTCTGGGATCTCTCCGGGATCTCCCCTGGCCCTGGGCGGGGGGATGATCCCGGGATTCCACGGCCAGCCGCTCCTTCCTCCTTCTCTCCCAGCTCCCTGTGCTCAGCAGAGCGCGGGAAAAAGGGGGAAAGAAGGGGAAAAACGGGGAAACACGGGGAAAAAAACCCAATAAAACACGTGAAAAACGGGGGAAAACGGGAAAAAACCACCCCGTGTGCGCTTTGGGGGGAGCCCAGGGGATACCCCCACATTTCCCCACCTGGAAGCGGAGGTCAAAGTCCCCCGAGTGTCCCCGCCAGCTCAGCTGTGCCAGAGACACCTGGGCAGCCCCGGAGCCCCTCGCGGGGAGCGCCCGCTCCCCCCTCCGCGCGTCCCCGGCTGCCTCAGGTGGGGGACGCGGCCGCGCAGGGTCCCCCCCGAGAGGCAGCGCTGTCCCCGCCAGGCGCGGAGCTGGGGGGCCCCGGAGTCCCCGAGCTGGCAACAGATGGCTGGAGGCAGCTTGCTGACACCTGCCCCTCCTCTCCTGCCCTGCCCTTTCCTCGCCGCTCGTTCTGGCTCATTTCCCCGCACGGGGGGCGAGGCCCGGGGTCCCCCCGCGCTGCCCCCTCGGCCCGAACCGGGAGCGGGACCCCGGGGCAGGGAGCTGTGGAGGGATGTGCCGGCCCTGGGGGGCTCCCAGGGGTCCTGGGGATGGGGGGAGGAGGTTGAGGTGCCTCTGCCGGCTCCACGCGGGGGTTTTGGGGGGGCATGGGACCCACCCACGGGGAGTTCTGCTGTTCCACCTGACCTTGGATGCCTCACACCCGACCCGGTGCAGGCAGGGGGGGCCTCAGCCCAGCAGGGACCTGGAAAAATGCCCAGCGTGGCCGTCCCTGCTCTCCCCAGGGCCGGGGACAGCCAGAGGGGTCCCTTCTGAGTGCACACAAAGGCAGAGCAGCTCCCCAGTATCCCCTGAGCACCTCCAAGCCCCTGCCCCAGTGCCCAGCGCCGCACCCCCCCCCCGCGGCAGCCACCCAGGACCCTCGCCTGCCAGGTTTTGCCTCCGTTCTCCCCAGGAATGGGTGTCGGAAGAGCAATTTCCCACCGCCCCTTCCCCGAGGACGCGGGGCCGGGGCTCTGTGTGAACCCGGGGGGGGGGGGGTACCGGGGATGTTTGGCATCAACGCGGGTGAGATTTGGCATCCAGGAAGCTGCCGGAGCTGCTGGCAGGGATGGCAGGGATGGCAGGGAGGAGGAGCCGGGTCCTGTGCCAGAGGGGGCAGGAACCACCCGCTGCCGAGAGCTCCCGGACGAGCTGGAGGCTCCTGGAGCATCCCCGTCCCACAGCTCTGCCCTGCCCGGTGCCCTCCCCAGCTGGCCCGGGCCACCCTGGCCATGGCCCCAGCGCTGGATCCCTCAAATGACTCCACAATCACCCCCCGTGACACCCCTGCTCCGGGGGACACCACCCGCACCCAGCCCGGGTCCCCCCAAAGCCGCCCTCTCCCCGATTTCCCAGCGCATTTCTATAAATCAAGCTCTGGCATTCCCCCCCTCCCCCGCGGCGGGGTTTGGGGGTCACCTGTGACCCCTGGCAGATGGTGCGGGGACTCCCAGCCCTGCCCAGGAACTGCTGCAGCCGGACCATCTGTCAGGCAGCTCCGAGCTCCCGGCTCCCGCCCGGCCCCACCGCCCTGGGACCCCCCGACCGCCGGCCCCGCCAGCCCGGGGGTGCAGCAGGAGGGGACGGGGGCAGCGGGGGGAGCTGGTGGCTGTCACTCCCCCCCCGGCACCCCCCAAATCCGGGGGTGAGCAGCGGGGGGCTGTGGGATCCGGTGCCTCGGGGCGGGTGGGGGGTCTTGTCCCGAGCGTGGGGCGTCATCTCCAATGCCCGGCCCGGGGAAGGGGGTGGGGGTCCGGGGGGTGCCGGCCTGGGGGTCCCGCTGCTGCCCGGGCTCTGCTTTGTCCCCCTGAGGGCCGTGCTGGAGCACCTGGAGCCCTGAGCAGCCCCAGCTCGGGGGGGTTTGGGGGTCTCTGGGGAGCCGCGGCCCCCGGGGAGAGCTCAGCTGGGCAGGGTGGGGGAGGCACCCGGGGCAGAGCCGAATTCCCGGGAAGGGGCCCCGGGGAGAGGCTCCGGGGGACAGAGCCCCGGGGGGACAAAGCCTCGGGGGGCTCAGAGAGGGGGTGGGGGGACAAACAGAGGGAGAAATGGGGTGCGGGGTGGATAAAGGGGGAGCCGCAGCTCCTGCCCCCAGAACCCAACGCTCCCGCAGCCAGGGCAGTGTTTATTCCGCTCAGAATCCTCCTTTCCGTGCCAAATCCTTCCCTTCCCGCCGCTCTTCTGCCGAGACCGGGCCCGCGGCTCGCGGTGGGGGCTGGGGGTGTCCCGGTGCCCCCGCCGCCCCTCCCAGCCCCCTCCGGGCCCCCTCCCCGGGCCCGCAGCGCGGCCGCTCCCGTCCCGCGGCCGGACCGGCCCCAGAGCGGGCGGTGCTCGCCCCACAGCCGTCCCCCCCTCAGGGTGACATCACGTAGGCGGTGGCGATGAACCTCCTGCCGCTGCCGTAGGTGGACTTGGTCCAGGGGTAGGTCTGGACGCTGAGGCCGTGCCCGCCCAGGCTCAGGTGACATCTGTGGGGACACTGACTGTCACCGCCCTGCTCCGTCCCCGAGCCCCAAACTCAGGGCAAGCCCCAGCTCTGATGGGGCTCAGGGAGGCCGTGCCAGCCCCAGGGCCGGGCTCGGGATGGACAGATGGACACAGGGTCAGTACTCACGCCCGGCCGGGCCGTGCGAGGAAGCAGAGGGAGTAGAGGCCGAACTCAAACTCGGGGCTGCAGCCGATGAAGGCCGACCCCACTTCTTTGTAGAAGCCGTCCCAGCTGAACTGGAGCCCCAGCACGTCAGGGTATGTGTCCCACTGCAGAGGGAGGGGGGTTTGGGGTCACACCTCCGGCCCCACTCGGCTCTGGGGGCAGCAGGGCTGGGAATCCACACCCAGCCCATCCGGGAATCATCAGAGCCCCTCCATGGAGGATCCAGAGCAGCTCCCAGCTGGGCTGAGGGGTCCCAGCCCCCCGGCCTCAAATCTCTCCCTCATGGCTTGGGAGCCCCTCTTGCCCCTGGCCTTGTCTGTCCTGGCCCTTCCCACCCCACTCCACCCCGGGACATGTGGGGGAACAGCGGGGATGGGGCAGAGGGAGCATCCCTGATGCTGTGGGGTCATCCCAGTGGGATGGGATTTGGGGTGCCCCGGACCTCCCCGGGAGCTCTCACCGGCCCATTGAAGTTGTGGCTGAAGTAGTTGACAACCCCCTGCTTTTCCAGGAGGTAGAAGCGGATCCAGTTGTGAAATCCAGACACTTTTCCCTTTTTCACCTCCCCTAAACACAGACGGGATCCCGGGATGAGCCCCCGGCCCGGCGCTGCGCACAGCCCGGCCCCGGGGAGGGCTGTACCTGAGAACACGTGCTCGAAGCCGCTGGAATCCCGTTCTCCGTCCCCTCGGGAGTAGAGGCCGAACCACATCTCCTTCAAATCCTGCACAAACTCCTGCTCGTAGCCATAGCGATCTGCAGGGAAAGGTGGGAGCACCGAGAGAGGCAGAGCTGGGGTTCCCCATCCCTTCCCCACTCCCGTCCCTCAGGAATTCTCAATTCCCTTTGGGATTCCCCCATTCCCCAGCCCTGCCCTGCTCCAGCCTCACTTTTTCCCCGCAGAAAGGTGAAGAGTTTCTTCATGAGCTCTGTTTTCATCACCTCCTCGAGGAAATGGTCCTGCTCCCGCAGCTCCTCGGCCGTCACCTCCTCCTCCCTGCCCGTGGCCCTCTGGTAATTATCCAGCAGCTTAATGAAGCTGGCGTAGGTGGGCTTGGAGAAGAGCTCCTCGTTCACGTATTTGTAGAGCCTGGGGGAGAGCGGGGCCGGGGAATTGCAGCTCCCTTCCCCAGCCAGCCCAGCTCTGGGTCACCGTCCCTCTCCCGGTGCCACTCACGGCTGTGGTGACCGGTCCTGTTTGTCTCCGGTCTCGTCGGGGCCCGCGCGGTGCTGGGGGTTGAGGGTGATGTCGCCGGGCCGGGCCTTGTTGTGATCCACCCCATAAAGCTGCTCCGAGAGCTCCAGCAGCTCCTGGTCCGTGATGGAATCGCGGCTGCTGGAGAATCCGTCTGTGGGGACAGGCAGGGGTTGGGGACAGCTCTGGGATCCATGGAAAAGTGTGGGGGATCCAGCAGGATCCATGGAGAAGTGAGGATGTCCCTGTTGGGACATGGGGGATCCCAGGATGTGGAGGCTTAAGGGGTGCAAAGGGGGGTCTCGGCCCTCACTGACCCCAAGCCCTGGGGACAGGAGGTGGCCATGGGGACATGGGAAGCATCAGTCCCTGTCTCCCACATCCACTGGGATCATTCCCCTCCCCATTTCCCACGTTTTAGGTGGGAAGGTGATGCAAACCCAGCTGGCTCCTGCCCCCAACTCCGGGGAGGGGACAGCGCTGCTGGCAAGGGGGTGACACCCTGAGGAACAGGGGGGGACCCCCTGAGGCACTTGAGGGAGGTTTCATCCCTCCTCACTCACTGCGGGTTCGAGCTCCATCCTCGGCCCCTTCCCCACCTGCGGAACCAACAGGAAAAGGAGCTCAGGGGGATGGGGACACCCTGGGGACTCCCCAGGAGCCTGCAGAGGCTTGGGACCAACCCCTGGTATCCTCAGCAGGGGGAAAGGGACACCCCAAATCCCTGTCCCCGGGTGCTCACCGGGCCCACAGTGCCTCTCGTAGTCCTCGCAGCAGTTGTGGTGTCTCTCGCACTCGGGGTGACAGTGACACTCGTCCTCCTCGCTGAAAGGCTCCCCACAGCGTCCCTCGCAGGAGTCGGGGGCCGTGTACAGGTCTTTGGGGACACAAACAGGGGGTGGCCCTCAGGAGGGGCTGCGTGCAGCCACCCCCTCACCTGGAGCATCCCCATCCTGCCCTCTGTCCCCTCCCGGGACAGCCCCGGGGTTCTCCTGCAGCCCCGGAGCCATCCGGGATCTTTGTCACCAGGGTCACTCCTGGTGGGTGTCACCGCGCCGAGGTGACACCAGGGAACACCTCGTGGGTGCCCCCCTGGAACTGCTCCCTGTGATTCACCCCGGGATGAGCCTGAGTGCCCCGGGCCCTGCTGGAGGAGCTGCCGCATTCCAGGCACCCTCGTTTGCATCCTGGCCACCCTTCCTCCTGCTGGGAAAACTGGGAAAACTGGGAAAACTCCTTCCCGAGCTGTTTATAACAAATGAGTTGTTGAGCACCTGCTGTCTGACGCAGGGCAGCAAAGCAAAGCTAAAAATAGCAGCAATGACACTTTGAAGGAGACAAGGGACACTCAGAGGGACGAGGGACACTTGTCATGGAGCAAAGAGGAGCTGGAGGTCACCAAAGGGTTGGGATTGTCCCCAGGGAAGGAGCTCCCTGCTCCTCGTCAGCTCCTGACGGGAGGAAGGGGACAGAAGGAGCCAAAAAGCCACCTCAGCAGGAGGGTGGCCCTGTGCCAGCGGGGTGGCCCTGTGCCAGGGGGGTGGCCCTGTCCCAGGCCGTGCCAGCAGCCGTGTCCCAGCCGGCAAAGGGATCCCTGGAGCAGAGGGCGTTGCTTTCCCTGGCGGAGCCGCAATCTCCCGGCATCTGAGGCACCGCGGGGTTGCCCAACTCGGGCGGGTGAAACGTGGCCCCGGGGCAAACCCCGATGCGACACAACCTGTCCCGGGACATCCAGGCGATGACAGTGACATCCAGGCCATGAGGGTGACATCCAGGCGATGACAGTGACATCCAGGCCATGAGGGTGACATCAAACTCCCCGGCACCGCCGCCTTCCCTCGGCACCCGCGTTGTTTGTTCCCTTCGTCACTTCACCCCAATTATTTGTGCCCGGTAACGTCACCTGGGCCCTGCAGGTGCTGAGGGACCCCTTGGCCCCCCCGGACCCCCCGGCCCCAGCTCCTGGGGGTGCCCTTGGCTTGGTTTTCCCTCTTGGCTTCCCATTCCCTGCAAATCCACTCCAAACAGGAGGGGTTTAGCAGAGGGGCTCTCGAGGTTCTCCCGGAGTCCACGAGAAGAACTGGGACAACTTCCAGGGCAGGGACATCCCATGGATCGCGTGGTCAGCAACGCTGGCGGTGCCCAGACCCCCCCAGTCTGCCCAGTCCCGGCCCAGCAGCCGAGCCTCCCCCCCCATTCCCAGACACATCCCAGATCGGCGCTGGGATAAATCACCCTGGATCACTCATCCAGGCTCCTTTTCCAGCAGCAATCCCGGCGGGATTGTGCAAGGCAGGAGCTGCCCACACACCCCCGTCACCGCCGAGGCGGTGCCGGTGCCGGTCCCGTGCGGCCCGGGGCTGTCCCAGCAGGGCCCCGACCCCGCGCTGCGCTGACTCAGCGGGGCCGGGAGCGCTGCGGAGCCCTCGGAGGGGCGGGCTCAGCATCATCCCAAATCCCCAATCCCAAATGCCGAATCCCACGGGGGCGCCGAGGGGTCTCAGGGCAGGGGAATGGCTCCTCCTCCTCACTCAGACACGACCCAAAATCGCTAAATCGACCCTAAATCGCTGCAGGGCCCTCGGCCGCCCCTGATGGGGTGATCGGAGAGGCTGTTGGGGCTTTTGGGAGGTTTTTGGGGCTGCGGGGAGAGCTGGAAGTGCCACAGGGATGGTGGCCGGGACAGGAGGACGCGGCACATCCACACTCAACCACCCCGGGGGTATTTGGCTGGTCCAGCCAGAGGAGTTTTTTGGCTGGTCCTGCCCAAAGGTTTTCTCTGGCTGCACAAAGCACACAAATATTTCTCATTCTCAGGGACCAGACCCCTTCCTCCCCTCCCAAACTCATTTTCACTTCTGCCAAAAAGGCCTTCTGGCCCAGGAGAGGGGGGGTTGTTCCCTGCCCAGCTCCATCCTCCCAGCAGTGGCGAGGTGACGGAGCTCTCCCAGTGCTCCCAGTTTGGTTTCGGGCAAGGGGATGAGTCACAGCTCAGCCAGAGCCGCGTCCCCAAGCCCCTGGCCTGACTCAGGACCTCGTTCCTCCAGGAAAACACGGATCAAAACCCAAGCCGGCCTCCAAAAGGGACCATTTGAAGGACAAATTAACCTGGAACAGAGCTGTGGACAGCCTGAGCTTCCCAAATCCTCCGTTCCTGGTCTCCAGACCCACACATGACCCCTGCCTGTGGGATAATCAGGGAAAATCTCCCACCGCCCACACAGGTAGAAGTGAAGTGGTTCCAGGTCCACCAGACCGGTCCATCAGGTGACCACGAGCCAGCCGAGCTTCCCAGCCACCTTCACCCCGGGTTTTCCTTCTGGAACAACTCAGGTCTCACACGGAGCCCTTGGGAAACTCCTGCTCCCAGCCTGACTCAGGCTTGGAGCTTCTCCTGTGCGCTGGCCTTGCAAAACTCCTCATCTTTCATCCCGAGGGGACTCGTCCGCTCCCGGGACATCAGATACGGGCTCCTGGCAGCGTCGGGGGTGACGAAATCCCGTCCTCATCAGTGGATCACAGTTCACGCTTTGTGCAAGAACTCAGCAATGCCAGCACCTCCTCATCCCCATGGGATCCCAGGAGCCAAATCCTGGCGGCTCCGAGCTCCTCCTTAAAGCCAGAGCTCCTCTCCCTCGGCCCCCCCGAGCCTCTCTTGGGCACCACGGGGTGGGGAAGGGCGAACAGCCCGGTCCCTGCTGCGTTTCCACCTGAGCAGCCCCAGTGGCCGCGGGGGGAAGGTGGATGTGGGATTGGGATTGGAAAATACCCAGCGGTGTTTTTCCGTGGGTAAATGGAAAGGAGGAGCCAGAGGAGGGTTCCTTGTGCTTTGCGGGACCAAAGCAGGGCCAGACACACCAGGAACCAACTGGTGGGCCAGGCTGAGGACCAGGGAAGTTGGATAATCCACCCAGCATGGAAAATCCTCCTCCCCTTCCCCCGTGGAGCTCGACTGGACCCGTCCCCAGCAGGACCCAGTTGTCCCAGTAGGGCCCAGCCCCTGGTTTAGGGCAGCGCTCCCAGCCCATCCCGTGGGATGCCGCAGCCCCGGAGCCCCCGCGGCCCGGCCCCGCTGGTTACTCACGGCCGGACACGCAGCCCAGGGCAATTCCTGCCCCGAACAGGAGGATCCAGGTCTCCATCGTCCCTCGGGAGGCGGGATGGGCGTCCCGGGAGCGGGTTGGGAATGCCGGAGCTCCCCGGCGCTCCCTGCTATTTGTGGGTCCCGCGGGAGGGGAGGGAGGGGCGTGATGGCAGCGAGGGCTCCACGGGCAGGCTGCACCCAAACTTCCCCAAAACTCATTAAGCGCATGGCTAATTACAGGCTGCCCGCAGTGGGAGGAGGGCTGGTAAATCCAGAATCCCGGGGTTGCTCCACAGCTCCCGTGCCTGACCCCCGGGGGTGGCCGAGGCTGCGGGGGGAGCGTCCCGGGGGGGCTTTGCCCACCCACGGGGGGCTGAAGTGGGGACCAGGGGCACACTCGGGTCCCTCACTGGGCCTCGCGCTCCGGGCAACTGGTGTGAACTGGGAGCAGCATGAACTGGGGGTAATGAGCTCTCCTAACTCAGCTCTGGAGGCCGTGACCTCCTCCCCCCCCCAGCACGGATCGGCCTCGTTGGAGCCTCAGGGCAGCACCAGGAAAGCCCAAAACACCACCCCAGTCCCCGTGTGAGGTTTTGGGGTTATCCCAGTGTGGTCCCACTCCTGGGATGACCCCAGAGCTGCTCCAGGGACCCTCCACGGCCCTGGGGGGCTCAGCCCAGGCCTGGGGGGGGTCACAGCCCTGTTCCTGCCCAGGCTCAGCCCAATGAATCCTGATGGAAGATGTTCCCAGTCCTGGAGCCTGTCCCGCTGCCGACCAGTCCCCACAAAGGCCTGGAGTGACCAGACTGGCGTGGGTCCAGTGCCTGGCCTGCTCTGCTGCTGGAGGGTGCTGGGAAAGTCCAGCTCTGCCACACAAATGCCCCCGGCTCTTCCCAGCCTGGTCTCCGGCACGGGTTGATCCCAACTCACCCATCAGGAGCAGGGCTGCCCACAGGCATCGCCCTTTTTCTCATTCCAGGGAAATAACAGAGCACCAGCAGCGCTGAGGGTCTCCCACAGGCACCCCCAGGCCTCTGCCTCCCCCTCCTCACTCCCTGGCGTGTTTTCCTGGGAAGCTGCATCCCAAACCTTGCCCAAAGCCCACAGGATTTCCTCCAGACACTTCTCCCCACCCTCACCGGCCCAGGGATGGCCAGTACCGGCTGGTCCTGGTGGTCCAGGTCCCTCTGGCTTGGCCTGGTGCAATTCCAGGCAGGGTCAGCATCTGGAGGCTCCCAGAACCAGCCCCGGGCTCTCCTGGACACGGCCCCGATGCTTCGGGAGCAGCTGCAGGACCAGGACAGGGCGTCCACCCCGAGGAGAGGATCACCCCCTGTGCCTCCTGCCTGGGCAGCTGAGAACTGACCCCAAACAGCTCCTGAGGAGCTGGGGCGATGCCCAGGATCCCTCCTGGAGCAGGGAGCGGTCCCTGCTGTGCCCCAGGCGGTATCAGCTGGCACGGGAGCGGCGTTTGGTGCAATAAGGGCCGGGTTTGGCTTCTCCCTCACCCCTCAGTCATTTCCTGACCTGTCCCCTCCTGGTGACAGCGCTGCGTCACCTCCACTGGGGCGGCTCTGGGGCTGTCCCCTGGGTCACATCGGGGGCACCGCAGCCCCTTTTCCTCCCAGGTGGGTGCAGGGGGTGACCCCGGGCTCAGAGAAGAACAGGGAGCACAGCCATGCATACAAAAATACCTCTATTGCTCTGCCCGGAGCTCTCCGGGGCCCCAGCTGCCCCACACGGCCGGACCCGCTGCACAGCCGAGCTCGGGGCCAGCTCCAGCACAGCCCGGGGCCACCGGGAGCAGAGCCAGGGGCTGCCCCGCCGCCGGCAGCCGGGGCCCCATCACCACCCCGGGCCCCCATCCCCACTCCAGCCCCAAATCACTGCTCTGGGCCCCCATCCTCACTCTGGGCCCCCATCCCCGCTCTGGGACCCCATTCTTGCTCCGGCCCCATGACCCTCAGGGCTCCAGGTCCCGGGAGAGCCGCAGCAGCTCCTTCTGGCTGTCGATGGCCCTCAGGTGCTGCAGGTAGGCCCAGGTGGAGACGGGGTTCCGCACGCTCAGGGACTGCTCTGAGCCTGTGGGGAGAGACGAGGTCAAGTCCCCTCCATCCCCACGGCACAGCCTGGTGACCCTCTCCATCCCTGCAGGATCACCCCCCGGATCCCCCTGCGCTGCCCTCCATCACCTCCAAACCTCCACATCACCCCTGGCCTGGCTCACGGATCCCCCTCCACTGATCTCTCCATCTCCATCCCCTCTCCCGCAGCTCAGGGACCCCCGCAGAGGGTTGGGGGTTGCCCAGGGCCGGGGTAGGGGTCAGACTGATGAACTCCAGACATACACGTGGAGATCCTGACAGCCTTGGCGTCCTCGGGCCGGTGCGGGGAGCGGTTCCGCAGCGGGGACAGCGGAGCTGGGTGGGGACAGAGAGAAGGGGGCTCAGCCCTGTCCCCAGGGGATGCTCCCGGCCCCCTCCCCGGCTCCCGGGAACACTCACCGTGCGCGTGGCCCCGGCAGCGCTGCAGGACTCGCACGGTCTTGGCCATCATGTGCTGTGGGCGAGGCACAGGGGTCACCTGCTGCCACCTGGCCCCATTTGGATCCCCAAAAACTCTGTCCCTGTCATGGCTGTGACCATACTGGGACCCCCCGGCTGCTGGGGGGCTGCCCCAGTGCCACAGCTCTGCATCCCGGGGGACGGGGGCACAGCAGGGCCCTCAGAGAGGGGTCCCCGGGGAGCCACCCCCCCACTCACCATCTTCTCGAAGTTGATGAGGTTCTCGGCCAGGGTGCGATTGCCCTCGTGGATGAAGGTCATGTCTGGGGGGGGTTTAGGGGTCAGAGCAGGCTCCTCGGTCCCTGGGAGCACTGGACATGCCCAGAGGGTCCCCACCAGCCCAGCCCAACGCCGGACACCCACCTTTGAGCAGGAGGGGCACGAAGGGGATGATGGGGGGGCTCATCTTGGCCACGGCCAGGCGATAGACGCGGTGGTTCCACGACGGGTCCTGGGGACGGAGCGGGGCGGGCAGGGACACGGGGGAGACGGGGGGGGGGACAGGAGGGACAGTGGCATTCCCTCCCCATTGCTCCAGGGGCAAATCCGGCCAGGAAGGGGGACACAAGGCAGGAAGGGGGGACACGGGGCGGGAAGGGGGGACACGGGGCAGGGAAGGGGGAGCATGAGGCGGGGGGGGGACACAGGGTGGGAAGGGGGACATGGAGTGGGAAGGGGGACACGGGGCGGGAAGGGGGGCACGGGGCGGGAAGGGGGACACGGGGCGGCAGGGGGGACAAGGGGAGGGAAGGGGGGACACGGGGCGGGGAGGGGGACACGGGGAGGGAAGGGGGACACGGGGAGGGAAGGGGGGACACGGGGCGGGGAGGGGGACACGGGGAGGGAAGGGGGACACGGGGCGGGAAGGGGGACACAGGGTGGGAAGGGGGACACAGGGTGGGAAGGGGGACACGGGGTGGGAACGGGGACACGGGGTGGGAACGGGGACACGGGGCGGGAAGGGGGACACAGGGTGGGAAGGGGGACACGGGGCAGGGAGAGGGACACGGGGAAGGGAGGGGGACACGGGGCGGGGAGAGGGACACGGGGCAGGAAGGGGGGACACGGAGCAGGAAGGGGGACACGGGGCCGGAGGGGCTCCGCTCACCAGCATCCGCTCCAGGGCCGAGTGCAGCTTCCGGATCTTGTGGGGCAATCTCTGCGCAGGGACAGCACCACGGGGCTGGCACTCGCCTGTCCCACCCCAGAGACCCCCGGCTGTCCCGCCCCTGGCACCTCCCGCTGTTCCCCCACCCCCCCGCAGTCACCTCCCAGGTCTTGGCCAGGCGAGTGACGGCCGTGTTGCTCACACCAAACATCACCGCGAAGAAGGAATTCAGGTTCTTCTGCTCCTTGAGGCTGCAGGCGGGGACGGGTCAGGGATGGGGATGGGGATGGGGATGGGGATGGGGATGGGGATGGGGATGGGGATGGGGATGGGGACGGGGACAGTAGCAGGGACCGGGACAGGGACAGGGACTCACTGTGCCGCCAGTTTGATGAACTTGCGGAGGAGCTGCGTGCGCCGCCCGAGCTCGGGGCACAGGCACAGCTCGGTGGCCACCCAGAACTGCAGCTCGTTGAAGCGCCGCATCACCCGCGCCAGGTTGGCCGTGGTGACCTCGTGGAATTTGTGCGGCCCCACGATGTAGTGAATCATTTCCACCTGGGAACCCCGGCAGGTGAGGGGTGTCCCGACCCTCCCCGTCCTTCCCCGGCTGCTCCCGCCGCAGTCCCAGCGCGGGCCAGACCTGGTGGATGCTCTTGAAGAGGTTCCAGTCGTAGTCGGTGAGGTGGCTGGCCAGGTCCTTCGAGCTGATCAGGTCCAGGGTGTCCGAGGAGCCGGCGTGGGGGCCCAGCTGCTCGGGGTGGGGGGTCTGTGCACGGCAGAGGACCCCTGACCCCTCCTGCCCTCAGCAGACCCCGGGAGGGACGGACACCCCAAAGCGAGGCACCGCAACCCCCAACCCCTCTGGGTGGGTCTGCCCGGTGCTGCCCACCCCGGACCCCCACCCCGCACTCACCAGGCTGCCCAGCTCGTCCCTGCTGACCACAAAGAGCCTCTCGTTGAGCCCCAGTGCTGTGAACACCCCCACGGCGTCCGGCGGCAGCACCACTCTGTCTGCGGGGAGGGAACGGGGGGCCGGGATGGAGGAGGGGACAGATCCCGGCTGGGCATGGGGACAAGGCCACCCCGGGGGAGCCCCCTCACCTCCGGCCGAGTTCACCTTGACCAGGACGTGCTCCCGGTCCTGGCCCAGCCGCGGCGCCAGGGCCCGCAGGACGTCCCGGACCGAGGCGTTCACGGGCAGCACCGACACCAGGCACGAGTGGTCGGCCCTGAAGATCTCGTAGGGCACTGGCGGGGACAAAAGGGGCCTCAGTGTCTCCACGCCGGGGGGCACGGTCCCCACCGCAGGGGCAGTACCTTTGTCCTGGGCTCTCAGGGTGCAGGTGCTGTCCAGGATCGCCTCCTCGGGGCTCCCGGGCCACATTCCCGAGCTCCGAGCCTGGGAAAGGCGGGACAGAGGGGAGGATGCGGCCCCAGCCACCACCCCTCCCGCGGGGTGTCCCCAAAGGGCAGGGGGGACCCAGATCCTGCCCTGTCCCCCCTCAGGGGGTCCCTACCTTAGGCTGGGGGGACACGCTGCCGTCACCGTTCTCCAGCCTGCGGGAGGGGAAGGGGGAGGATGGAGCCGCCGTTCCCACTGGGGACAGAACCGGGACCGGCCACCCCCGGGATTCCGGCCACCTCCGAGCCCCACCTGGCTGTGTGTGACACCCTCCCCACGGCCGGGAACCCCCACACCGGGGACAAGGCGGCCCCAGAGATGCCCCAAAAGCTCCTCCCCAGGGAAGCGCAGCCCCTCGGGGAAGGGACACGGGCACCCGCGGTGACATCGGGGGACAGAGGGGGACAGCGGGGGACACTGGGGGACTCACGCTCGGGGCCGCCGCCGCTCCTGGCCCTGCTCCTGGCCCAGCCCGCCCAGCCGGGGGTCCCGGCTCGCCAGGTCCGCCAGGTTCTGGAGGGACAGGGGGCCCGGGGGTGAGCGCGGGGCGGTCCCCGCCGGTCCCCGCGGTGTTCCCGTGTCACCCTGCCCGTACCTGCAGCAGCGCCGTGGTGCTGCGGTCTCCCTGCAGCAGCCGCCCGTAGAGCAGCACCCACTGGCTCACGAGCCGCAGGATTTTCCGCCGCTTCCGCAGGGAATAGGTGGCCTTGTCCTGCTCCGAGCCCTCCAGCGGCTCCGCGCGGAAACTGGGACCAGTCAAGGGCACCAGTAAAACGTGGAGAGGGGCAGCGATCCCCAGGGATGTCACCCCGGGAGATGGGGATGCGCCCAAGAGCCCTAAAAGGGGATCCCCCTGAGGTGACAGGGACCGGGCTGAGTGTGTCCCCAGCGAGGGATGGAGCCCAGTCCCCCCCAGTTCCCGCAGCAGAAGGATACTGGTGCAGCAGGGCCCGGCAGAGCTGCGAGGTCGGCATGAACACGGTGTAGGTGAGCAGGAAATCCCCCAGCAGCGTGTCTGCGAGGGACCGGGGCAGCGTCACTCCTGTCCCCAGCGCGGGGGGGACACGGTGACCGCAGCGAAGGATCCCCCGTGTGCCTGGGGCTGACTTGGGGTGTCCCCACCACGGGGACCCCACTCGCGGCCGGGCGGATTTTGTTCCCAAACCCCGCGGGAGGGGCTGGATCGTTCGGGTGGGAAGGCGGATCCCGGGGATTGGCAGGAGCCGTCTCCAAGGCAGCGCCGGTGACAGGCTCGGATCTGTGACCCGCTGGGGACATCTCCTGGCTCCCGGCGCGCCCGGGGTTCTCCTTTCCGAAGGCAGAGGGAGACCGAGAGGCGCGGGAGACGCGCCGCTCCCCGCCCCGGAGCTGCCGCCCTCTCCCGGCCCCAGCTTTAGGGATTTTTGGCGACGCCAGGGTGGGAGGAGCAGGATCTGGGGTTGGACACCGGGAATGAGGAGCCCCGCTCCCCCCGCCTGTCCCCAGCCCCATCTCCGGGTGGCTCTGGGACGGTCCCCGGCGCAGGGGGACACCCCCACCTACCCACGGGGTCGTAGAGGGTGGCATCGAGCCTCATGAACTCCAGCAGGTGCTCCAGGATCTTCTCGGGCGTCCCGGCCATCACCAGGTACCTGGTGGGGACAGGAGGGGCGGACGTGGCACCGCGGCCACGGGCAGGGCCACCACGCCACGCACCGGTGCCAGCACGGGCTGGTGACCCTGCTCCTCGTCCCTTTGTTCCTCCCAAAAACCGCCCCGAGGGAGGCTGGAGAGGGCAGAGGAGCCGCGGGGGACGTTCAGGGGACAGGGACGGGGGTGTCACCTGCCAAAACGGGGACAAGGGTGTCACCTGCTGCTCCGCGCCGAGGCCGCCTGGCCGCTGCCACCCTGCAGGTCCTTCTGCAGCACCAGCACCACCTTCCCGTGCTCCTTCAGCCGCACCGTGTTGGCCTCCACGTCCTGGGGGACAATCCAGCCATCAGCCCGGCCGGGATCCCCAAAAACTTCCCCCCAATCCCATCTCTCCCCCCCGCTCCAGCCCCACCTTGAGGATGCGGTTGAAGTCCTGCTTGTCCACGCGCAGGAAGTGACAATTGTCCTCGCGCAGGAGGATGGTGGCCGCCCGCGGGGCATCGTTCACCAGCGCCAGCTGCCCGAAGTCGTCCCCCTCGTGCAGCGTGGCCACCAAGCCCTGCGGACAGCACAGGGGGCCAGGGGTGGTGACACTGAGGTGTCCCCGAGGTGTCCCCCCACCCCGCGCGGGGGCAAACGCACCTTGCCGTGGGTGACCACGTTGACCGAGCCCTTCCAGATGATGTACCAGGAGGTGCCTTTGTCACCTTGGCTGAACACTGTGACGGAGCCCGGGAAAGAGGGGGGGGTAAGGCCGCAGTTTTGGGAACGGCTCTGGTGTCCCCAGGCTGGGGACCCCGAGTGCCCCCCGGGACTCACGGACAGTGCCCGCGCGCTGGTGCCCCTCGAACATCAGCACGGCCGCCAGCTCCCGCTTCACCTGCGCCAGGGGACAGCCCTGTCACCCCCAGCTGGGCCAGGAGGGGACACAGGGGATCAGGGAATGAGGGGGCGGGGGCACAGAGAGGATGGGGAGAGGATGCTCAGATGGGAAGGGAAGGGGTGCAGGAGGATTTGGGGACCAGGGGAGGATGCCTGGACAGCAGTTGATGGGATTCAGGAGGATTCGGGGCCCAGGAGCAGCCCAGGGGACACCCCCACCCCGCAGGATTTGGGGACACGGCCTCACTCACCGAGTTGGAGAGATGAGCCACAGCTTTGATGTGCAGCAGCTCCTCGAAGATCAGCTCCAGCTCGTCCTGCGTGCGCTGGGCAGGCCTGGGGAGGGTGGGGGTCAGCGGCTCCCTGTGCCCCCCCCCCAGGGCACAGCTCCCCCTCTCCAGCCCCCTTCCGTCCCCGGGTGACGTTCTCGGGTCACCCCACCCACAGCAGCCCCTTGGGTGCTCCAGACCCCCCCAAACAGTCCAAACAGAGTCCAGAAGGTCCAAAGGAGCCCCCCCGGGGCACTCACGGCTTGCGCAGGGCCATGGAGAGCAGCGCGTCGGGGCCCAGCTGCGCCAGGAACCCCAAAGCCTCCAGCAGCTCCTCGGGGTCCCGCGGCCCCGCGCCGGGCTCGGGGCTCAGCTCCAGCTCGGCAAAGCGGTAAAACTGCGTGTCCTTGTCCTGGAAGTGCCACTCCTGCCTCACTGCGGGGGCACAGCGGCCGTCAGCTCCGCTCTGCACCCCGCCCGAGCCCCCCGGAGCCCCCCGGAGCCCCCCGGAGCCCTCACCGTGCGTCAGGACCCCTCCGTCCACCAGAACCTGCCCGATGCCCACGGCCTGGCTGCGCGTCTGGACGGCGACGCCGGCGCTCAGCAGCCAATCCACCAAGTCCTTCCCCGAGCAGCACTGCCTGGGGGGGGACAGGGTGTGAGAACCCCCCGGGACAGCACCCCCGGAGCCCCCTGTGAGCCCCCCGACCCCCCGTCCCACCGGTGGTGCCGCAGGTGGTGTTTGTGGTCGCGGATGAGGCCGGGCCGGGAGCTGCTGAGGTGGGCGAAGAGGAGCTTCCCGGCCCTCCAGATCTTCTCCGAGGATGCCTGAGGGTGGGAGGGGGACAAGGGGGGTGGTGGGTGGGGGGCTGTGCTGTCACCGGTCCCCCCAGTGCCCCGGGATCGCCATCGCCCGCCTCGGGAATGGCCAAGCCCAAGGACTGGCCACCCCAGAGTCGATGGCCCCGGATGTGGGGGTGCTCTGGACCCCCACCCCCCCCAGCCTCCCCAAATTCACGTCCCCGGGGGCTTCCCCGGCCCCCCCACCTGGGTGATGCTGTGTCCATAGTCCAGGCTGGATTCCGAGTCCAGGAGTGGGGTCTGGAAAACCAAAGGGGGGGTTGGTGGCTGTGGGGGCTCTGCTGTGCCCCCCTCACCCCACACAGCCTGGGGAGGGGCTGGACACCCCCAGAGCAGCCCCAGCTCTTCACCAGGTGAGGGGAGAGCTTCCCAGCATCCAGATCTTGAATCCAGAACCCAGATCCTGCACTCAGCACCGATTTCCTGAACCCAGCACCCAGAACCTGAATCCAGAACCCATTCCCTGCACCCAGATCCTGACCCCAGTCCCCCTCTCGAGCTCATTTTTCTCCCAGCTACCCCCTCGGGGATGCTCCAGGTAAAAACAAACCCACGGAGGGACGAGCCCCGTCCTCCCCAGCCCCGCCCGGATCCCGGGGCAAAGGTGGCCGAGCTCCGGGGCAGGCGCTGCCCGCGGGGACCGAGGCACCCGGGCTCCGTCCTGGCCACGGCCCTGGATAAACAACCTCGTCCTCACCCGTCAGACCAGTTCCCGGCACCGGGAACGCGCCGGGAGCGTTCAGCCGGCACGGGGGCACGGCCACCCCTCCGAGAGACATCCACCCACACCGGGGGCACCCCCAGGGGGATTTGGGGGTCCCCTCCGGGTATTCCCGACTGTGGGGGCTCTGCAGCTCCCCGGACGGGCACTCAAAAAGCGGCATCTCCAGGGATCCTGCCAGGATCTGCGGGCTCCGGGCAGGGAAGGTTGGAGCAATCCCAGCCCAGGGGGACGGTCCGGACGGAAGGCACAATTACGGGAGCGGATGGCAGGAGTTAATTAGTGCAGGATCCTCCAGGCTGAGCCTCCACCTGCTCCCAGCACTTTGCAACGGCTCAGGAGGAATTCGAGCGGCTCTTGGAACGCTGCAGGTGCCGGGGGACCTGTGCCACCTGTGCCACCTGTGCCACGGTGTCACCGAGGCTGCAACACTGCTGCTGACCCTGTGGTGCTGTCACCAAGGCTGGGACACAGTTCCTGGCACAGCCACAGTGTCACCAGTGCTGGGACACCGCTCCTGACCTGGCCACACTGTCCCCAAGGCAGGGACACGGTGACTCAGGCACTCCGCAAACTCTGCCGAGCCCCGTGACGGCCGCGGGGAGCAGGAACCGCTCCGAGCAAATGTTTGCGAACGGGAGCCGGGAGGCGGCTGCTCCGGGGGGACACGGAGGTGTCACCCCATGGGAGCCAGAGGTCCCTGTCACCCGTGGAAGCGGGAGATCTGTGTCACCCCATGGGTGCAGCAGGTCCGTGTCATCCCATGTGTCCAGGCGAGCGCTGCCCCGGTCCCCAAACGGCCTCTGCTGTCCCCCGGCAGTGAGCTCTGTCCTTGGGGCACAGAGCCAGGCTGTGCCCCGGGCCAGCTCCGGCCACGCTCCAAGGACACCGAAAGAAACACAAAAATGCCGCTCAAGGATCAGATTCCTCCTTTCCCGGGGGTTCCTCACTGCCAGGGCGGCTCTGGAACCACCCAAACCTTCCCGTTGTCCCCAAACCCCCTCCCTGGAGCATCCAGCCGCGGGTCGGGACCTGCAGGACGCTCCCCAACCCCCCCTCATTGTCACGGCGTCGCTCCAAGCAGCTTCCTAAGGAGTTGCCTTTTCCATCTTCCTGCCCACGGGACACGCCGGGATCCTGCCTTTCTGCAGGATTCCGGCAGCGCCAGGCGCCCGGCCAAGGCCGCCAGCGGCCGTTCCGCGCTCCCGGCCGCTTTTGTTTGGGATCCCGAGGAAAACAACCGGGGCTATTTCGGGCTTTACGGCTCCGGAGAAAGTCCTCGCCCATCCGCAGCCTCCGCAGGCGCGGCCGCCGGCCGGGGCTCGGCATCTCCCGGGACACGGCTCGGCATCCCCCCGGACCCGCTCCGGCCCCGCTGTCCTCGCCAGGGACGCGGTGGGGGCTGGCAAGGTGGCACTTGTCGCTGGCACGGTGGCACTCGTCGCTGGCACGGTGGCACTCGTCCCCTGGGAAGGACGCAGGACGGAGCCGCTTGGGGACACCGGTGTCCTTTGGAGCCGGGAGGGATTTGCTGGCGCTGGGATCAGGTCCCAGGAGGGATGAGACGGAGCCAGGACGCTGGGAGGAGTTTCCAGGAGCTTCCAGTGACGGGGACAAGGGACAATAGTGGTGCTCCAAGGCACAGCCAGGCGCTTCCCTGCCGCTCACCTGCCCCAGGAATGGCTGTGCTGGGACAAAATCCCCCTTTCCCTGCTCAGATCGGCTCTGCTCCCCTCGATCCCTGGGTGTCCCCCGGGGAGGGGACGCTCCTGCCGAGCCGCAGGTGCCACCGCTGCCAAGTCTGGTGGGATTTATCCCAGTTTATCCCAGGAACGCTCCAGGCCCGCTGCTGGCCCGGCTTCCCAGGCTGAGTGCCCCTCAAAAGCCCTCCCCAAAGTCCGTTCCTAAAAGTTCCGGAGGGAAAAAAATCAGGAAGGAAGGGGAAGGAGAGGAAAGCTCCTATCTGGGAGGGAGCCCCGTGCTGCGTGGAAATGCCCAAAGGGGGCTTGTTCCCCTAAAATAATCCCACTTTTCCCCTTGAAAAGTCTCCCAGGTCAAGCACTGCGGGAAGGGGAAGGACGCAAAGCCCCGGAAGCTCTGCCAGGGCTCCAGGGTCACCTCCCCGCCGGAGGGGACAACGAGGGGCCGAGAGCAGGGCCCGGGACCCCCAGGAGCCCCCCAGCTCCCGGGGCCAGGCGGGGAGGACGCGATGCCAAGGAACAAATCCCCGCTGCGGGAACGGGTGGGGGAGCGTCGGGAATGTCCTTCCCGCTGGCGGCCGGGCCGGGATGCGCTGCCGGACACCTGGCACAGGGCTCGCTTCACGCCTGGCCGCGCGTTCCGCTCCGCTCCGCCCGGAGACGGGCCCGGGGCAGGCGGCTGGGGAAGCGTGCAGCCTTGCACAGCTCACCTGCAGCCTCACCTGGCTCCTCGTGCCCTCACCTGGCTCCCTGCAGCCTCACCTGGCTCCCTGCACGCCTGGCTTCACTCCCTGTACCCTCACCTGGCTCCTCGTACCCTCACCTGCACGCCTGGCTTCACTCCCCGCTCCTTCACCTGGCTCCCTGCACGCCTGGCTTCACTCCCCGCTCCTTCACCTGGCTCCCTGCACGCCTGGCTTCACTCCCTGTGCCCTCACCTGGCTCCTTCCATCCTCGCCTGGCTCCCTGCGCTCCTGGACTCCCTCCCCTCCTCTCATCCTGGGTTCCCGGTGCTGGGGAGACCCCCGGCCCCAATCCCACGGCGGATTCCCTGGATTCGGGACGCGCGCCCCACGGCCCCACTCACCCAGCGGATTCCCTGGATGCGGGGCAGGCTCCCCCCGGCCCCCTCCAGCCGCACCTCGTAGCTGGAGCTCCGGAACAAGTGCATCCTCCTGAGCAGCCCCGAGAGCCGCGCTCCGTCCGCGCCGGGACCCCCGGGGGGCTGCGGGGGGGCGGCGCCGGCGCCGCTCCCCGGCTCCAGCCCCGCTCGCCCCGGCCCCGCGCCCCTCCGCGCCCCCCCGGCCGCTCCCCCCGGCCCGGCCCCGCGCACCTTCATGCGGCGGCGGCGGCGGGGGGGAGCGAGGCCATCGCGGCCACGGCCCGGGGCTGCTCCGCGGCTCCTCGGGACGGGGCCGGGCTCGGGAGCGGCTCCGCCGCCGCCGCCGCCGCCGCGCCGGGCCCGCCCCGGGCACGGGAGCTCCGCCCGCGGCCCCTCCCCGGCTCCCACGGCCCCGCACCGGGACCCCGAGGCTGGAGGGGACCTCTCGGGGCTGGAGGGGACCCCGAGGCTGGAGGGGACCCCTCGGGGCTGGAGGGGACCCCCGCGCCCCTCGTTCAGCCGTGGCGGGGGAGGAACAGCCCCGACCCCGCCCGCGGGAGCCCCCAGACCCCCGGGACCCCCTGGGACCCCCGGGCCTGGATTTCGGGGGGTCTCCAGGAGTCCCGGAGCACCTCAACGAGACCCTGGGGTTTGGGGGATCGCGGGGGACCCCCCTGCCCTGCCCAGCCCGGTGGGGGGAAAACAGGACCCAGAGGGGCTGGGAGGAGGGAGGGGGTTTGTACTGGGGGATAGTTTGTACTGGGAATGGTTTATACTGGGGGATGGTTTGTACTGGGAATGGTTTGTACTGGGAATGGTTTGTACTGGGGGATGGTTTGTACTGGGAATGGTTTATACTGGGGGATGGTTTGTACTGGGAAGCTGGTGTGTACTGGGGAGGTGGCCCCCAGCCCCCAGCCGGAGCAGCAAAGCTGGAGCAAGGCCCAGCGGTCCTGGGAGAGCTTTTGCTGGGGCTTTTGGCAAAAAAGGAAAGGGGGTTCTGCCAAAAGGAGCCTTTCCTCTTGAAATAAGTCCCAATTTTTAAATTCAAATCTGCCTTTAAATCGGCCCCCACCCCAGCTAGAGCAGGGATGGGAAACATCAGCTGGATTCAAGGAATTTGGGGAAAGAGCCTTGAGCCTCCCCTGCTCTCCCTCCTGCCCAGTCACCCGAGAGGCTCTGGGGGTCACATTGGGGTCCCCAAATCTCTCCCTCCGAGATGGGTCCTCCCAGCGTGGCCTTGGGCACATCCTTGAGCAGCGGGACACGATCCTGATCCTTCCTGCCCCTGATCCCTCCTCCCCCCCCCCCCCCGCTGCCTCTGCGAGCGCCTGGAGGCCGAGGACGCTTTTCCCGGGATTCCTGGAGGCTCCGGGCGCTGCCGCAGCCGCTCCGGGATCACAACAACCTCCCCCGTGCTGGAGTCCCCCCCCCCAGGAGCTGCCCCCAGGATTCCCTGGGACGGGCCCCGGGTCCCCGGCACGGGCGGGGGATGCCGGCCGTGCACAGACACGTCCCCCCATGCAAATCAGAGCTCGTTAGGGGAAGGAGGAAGAGGCCTGAGGAAGGCAGCAGCTCTTGGAGCCCGCGCAGCCCCACCCCGGCAGCCGAGGAAGAGACACCTGCCCTGGGCCCCGCCGGGGACCGCGGGCGGTTCCTCTTTTGGCTGAGGCTTCCACCGCCTCATCCCATCCCATCCCAATCCCATCGCAGTCCAGACCCAGGAATGAGGGTCCCCCAGCCCTTTCCCGAAGCTCCCTCCCTGCCCCTTTGTCTCCTCGCTTCCTCCCACCCCGCATTCCTGGGAACGGCTCCCAGTCCCGCTGGAGCGGAGAGCCCTTCCCGAGCCTGTGGGGGATGGCCTGGAGCAGCTCCGGGACGCGGGATGGGGTGTGCGAGGGCCGGGGGTCACCGACCCCGCTGCCCCTGGGGGCTGTGGGAGGTGTGGGGATCCCAATCCCTCGGGAAATCAGGCGGAGCATCCCAGGGCGGACCAGTGGCTCTGTCCAGCCCAGTGTCCCGGCGTTACCGGACCAGTGAGGTGCTTTCGGGGGGGTTTGAGGCCATCACACAGCAGTGATGGTGTCCCTGAGGTGTCCCTGGGGGTGTCCCTGAGCCCGGGGACATTCCCGGTCCCTCATCCCATCCCTGGGCGATCCCGCTCCAGGCACGGAGAATCCCAACACCCCCAGTGCCCCCCTCACTTCCCCGCTGGCCTTCCCAGGCTCGGGAACGCCGGGGAATCGCGGCCGTGCCTCAGACGGGTGCGGGGTCACCCATCCCGGCCGCTTCCAGAGGCTGCTCCGGCTGCCCGGCTCTGGATCGCTGGGAGCAGCAGCTCCTGCCCCGCCACGGGCGGCAGCTCTGCCTTATCAAACTCTTATCGCCCGTTTAACTCCGCACTTGAGCAATCATTAATCTCCCGGCCCCTGCCGAGCTCCGGGTGGCTTTGGGGGAGTTCTGGCCTCACCACCCTCCCGGGGATGGATCTCTTCCCAATATCCCAAGTCCTAAACGGGACCCGCGGATCCACAGGGCAGCAAACGCTGTCCCTGCTCCCCGTCCTTCGCCTCCCAAAGGCAGAACGGAGTGAAATCGGGGTTAAATCCCAATATTTCTGTTCCATCCCTTATTTTGGCTCAATTTCCTGGAAACGAGTGGTTGGGTCTCATCCCCTGGCATGGGGGAAATTCCAGGAGAAACCTGGGACCTCTCGGTGCCCCCCAAGAGGCTTTGGCTGGCAGGTGGGGGCGGAGGAAATCTTCCATATTTATCATCTCCCTGGTTCGCCGGGACGTGGCCACAAATCAGCCCCGAAAATCCAATCCTGGGGAAAACGGCTGGGAATTTACTGCGCTCCAAACGCCGTGGGTTTATCCTTTAATGCTGCTGCTTTATGTATTTCTCTCCCTCCAACCCTATTTATTTCCTGTTTATTGGCCCAGCCTCCCCTAATTTATGTTTTCATTACTTTGATTAACGCTCCTGCTCCCCTGACATCGTTATTCCGGCGCAGTTTTCTGAGTGTCTTCCCGAAACCCTCGGTGTTAAATAATCCTCGGATTTAGCCGGGATGATTTGTAATTTAATAAGCGGCTCCACCGCTGTGTTTTATCTCCTAATTGGCCCGGAATTAGCAGCAATTCCGGAATTAACACAAATTATGTGATACCCCTTGTTATTACCCAGGCTTTTATTGGGTTGGAACAAGAGCTTTAGGAATTGTCGGAGCCGCGTTCCCCAATTCTGGGGATGATCCATTTCTGGATCATCCACGGGTGATCACTCAGGCAGGAATTGCTGCCGTGGAGGGGATACAGCTCTTGGGGAAGGAAGGAAGGAAGGAAGGAAGGAGGGTTTTGGTCTCGCAGGCAGTTTCATTTCATTTCATTCCCTCATTATCATCTGGGGAACATGATGTGTCTTGTTCTCCCGGTCTTTCCGTGCCCACTCAGCTTCTTCCTGAAACAATTCCCAGATTTGCGTCTCCGAGGAGCTGCAAGCACCTCAGATCTGAGTCCAGCAAGAGCTGATCATCCAGAAAACCGTGGAAAAGTGGAATTGTTCAGGTTGGAAAAGCCCTCTAAGGTCATCACCAGTAACCCGGAGGGAGGAGAAGGAAAACCAATGTTTTTCCCAAAGGTGGGATTTGCAGCCATTCCTCGCACCAGGAAGAGCTGGGAGCTCCCCATTTCCTCAACCTGTCCTTCTTCTTTTTGCATTTGGGTCTTTAACATTCCTGGGGTCTAAATCATAGTTATTTCCATCGGTGAAATGTTTCTTTAAAAGAGGGAAAACAAAAAGGCCTCAAGGACAAACCCTCAGGATAAAACTCCAGGCTGTTCCCAGCTCTCGGGAAACAAACAGGGCTGCTCCATCCCGGATGATTTTCCTCCTTTTGTTCCCAGATCCAGCCCCCACGGAGCTGTCCCCGCTCCGGGGCGGAGGGAGGAGGAGGAGGAAGGATCCCTCATCCGGTAAATCCGGCTGTTTCCCAGCTGTTCCCGGGGCTCTCCGGGCAGGAGCAATAACCAGGAAAACCACTCCGCTCTGGGCAACCTGGGCACCAGGTGCTGGGGAACAGGGCCAAGGTCCACAGCTCTGGAAAATCCAGGTGTTACCTGGAGCTGCTCCCTGGGGTGGGCAGCTCTGAGGGGCTGGGAAGCCAGTTTTGGGTCAAAAGGTGAAAATCCCTCAGCAGGGTGGGAGCTGTGGGTGGGCCGGGCTGGGGTGGGGGAACCGGAACGTCACTGTTCCCGCCTGGAGCGGTTCCTCCTCTCCCCTTCCTCATTTCCATCCCATCCACCTTCGCCTGCTGGGGGTTCCCTCGGAGCAGGGCCACCCACGGCCGATCAGGCTGAGGGTTTGGGATGGAATTCCACCCCCGTGAGGGTGGTGAGGGCCTGGAATGGAATTCCCAGGGAAGCTGTGGCTGCCCCATCCCTGGAAGGGTCCCAGGCCAGGCTGGACGGGCCTTGGATCACCCTGGGATGGCAGAAGGTGTCCCTGGGGTGGCACGGGATGGGCTTTAAGGTCCCTCCAGCCCAAACCAGCCTGGGGTTGTGGGATGTCCCGGGGTGGGATATCCCACACTGGCACTGCCTTTCCTGCTGGGAATCCCCATTTGCAGCACAAACTGATCAAAAAGCCGATTCCTGCCCCAGAGCCGGCTCCAGGCGCCGATGCCTCCCCTGCCCTCCCGGGGCTGGTGGAATTCCAGCTGCAGTCACCTCTTGGGTGAGATTCTCCTGAGCTGGCGGAGCTCCTCCCCTGGGGCGAGGTGACTCAGGCCCTGAAGTGCCACCGGCCGGGACGCGCCGGGCGATGTCACCTCAGCCGCCGGGCGATGTCACCTCAGCCGGTGACATCGGCATCGCCCTCCTGTCCCTCCCCTTGGGCTCAGGGGTAGGAACAGTTCCCGGTGTGGGTCCTGTCCCCGGGACCCATCTGAGCCCCCAGACAGAACCAACCCCAGCCCTCTCCCCTTATTTCATCTCCCCAAAATCCTGCTGGATGAATTTCTGCTGATCTTCCCTAAATTTGAACCTTGATCTACCAAAAAAAAAAAACAACCCAAAAAAACCCCTCAAAACCCCAACCCCCAGACTTTGCTTCTCCTCAGCTCGGAGCCGTTTTCCACCCGTAAGAAAATCATCCCACAGCATCTCCGTGGCAGAGTCAGCAGAGCCGGGATGACACAAATCGGCTCCAAATCCCCGCGGGGGAATTGGGCGTGAGGGGAATCGGGGCGAGGAGGAGCCGATTTCACCTGTCTGGGCTCCGCGGAGCTGCCGGGCGCCTGCTGACGCCGCTCGTTCCGCTCCAGGGACGTGCCCAGGGAGCAGAATTCCTGCAGGAACAACAGGAAATGAGATTTTGTTTTGCTGCTCTCGAGGTTTTTGCGCTTAAAAAACCACGGCGGCCACGCCCCTCCCCGCGCAGGCAGGACCTGCAGGTCCTTGCAGGGCCCTTCCAAGGACACGCGGGGTTTTAGGGATGTCGCTGGGGTTTTAGGGATGTCACCGAGGCTTTGGGGACGGGGATGAGCTCCGGGATGAGTCGGGCTGCGATTCAGCGTCGCTGACCCCACAGGATAGAGGCAGAGCTCAGCGTGAGGTGTGAGGGGCAGAACAGCTCCAGGGAAACTCCCCCGGGAATTTTTTGCGGTCTCCAGCCAGGAATGTGAGGAGGCTCCAGGGTCGGCGGTGCTGCACGAACCTTTCCCCGTGAGCTGCTCCCGACCCGGCGGAGCCGAGGCCTCGTCCCTCAATCCCAGCGGCTCAGTCCCGGCGTGTCCGCCAAAACCAGGGATCCTCCGCGTCCTCCCAGGGTTTGTCGCTCGTCCCCACCCCACAGCCGGGATCTGTGCCCGGTTTGGGGACACCAGGGAGGGCGAGTCTTGGAATCAAGGAATGGTTTGGGTTGGAGGGGACCTTAAAGCCCGTCCCGTGCCAAGGGCAGGGACATTTCCACCATCCCAGCGTGCTCCAAGCCCCGTCCAGCTCCTCCAAAGGCCTGAATTCCATGGGGGGACAGCAAGGAGGGGTGGAGGGATGGATGAAGAGCGGGGAAAGGGAGATGGATGAAGAGGAGGAGGGATGCGGAGGTGGATGAAGAGCAGGGAATGTGGCGTCAGGGATGTCTCGGGAAAGGGAAGGAGGCTGCTGCCATCTAGAGCAGGCGTCCGACAGCCCAGCGGAGCTTCCCCACTCCAGGGAAGATCTTCTGGGAAGAGACGAAACCCGGGAAATTCAGGAAAAGCCATTGTGGGCTGGGATAGAGCAGGGAGCGCGTTCCCTGAGGCTCTGGGAGTGCCTCTGTCCCCATGTCACTTGCAGGACAATTAATTAATTAACGATGAGAAATAAGGTGGGAAACCCCCATTCTCATCCCAATCCCCACTGGAAGCTTCTGTCCCCGTGGATGAAGCAGAGCCAGATCCAGCCAAGGGCTTGGAAAGGGAAAAAGTGTTAAAAAAAAAAAATTAAATAAAAAAGGGGAAGGGGAAAAAGGGAACAGCAAAGCCCCAAAAAGTCTTCGAGGGCTTTGATGAGGTGTCCCCAGACCGCAATCCCACAGGATGGGCCGGGGGGAAGGAAAACTCCCCCGGGAGGAAGCGAAAGCCACTCGGAGATGTCCCCAACGCCACGCGCTCCCCACGTCCCGGTGTCCCTGGGTGCCGCCCGTGTTCCCCACCTGAGCCCTGTCTCCCGCGGGATCGCGGTGACCCCACGCCCCCCGTGCTCTCCGTGTCCCCTCCGTGTCCCCCCCGCCGTGTCCCGGTCCCTCCGTGTCCCCGCCTCAGTCCGCCCGTCCGCCAGGGGGCGCGCTGGGGCGGGGCGGGGCCGGGGGCGCGTCCCGGTGTCTGTGGGCGCGTCCCGGTTCCGTGTCGCGGTCCCGGTGTGCGTGTCCCGGTGGCCGGGAGCGTGCCCGGGGGCGTGTCCCGGTGGCCGAGGGGGAGTGTCCCGGTCCCGGTGCCGTGTCCTGGTCCGTGTTCCTGTCCCGGGGCGTGTCCCGGTGCCGTGTCCTGGTCCGTGTCCCTGTCCCGTTCCCGTGGGAATGTCCCGGTGCCGGGTCCCTGTCCCGTTCTCGGGACGGGTCCCTGTCCCTGTCCCTGTCCCTGTCCCTGTCCCGGGGCGTGTCCCGGTGCCGGGGGCGGGTCCCTGTCCTGGTCCGGGGCGTGTCCCGGTGCCGGGGGCGGGTCCCGGTGCCGTTCCCGGGGCGTGTCCCAGTGCCGGGGGCGGGTCCCGGTGCCGTTCCCGGGGCGTGTCCCGTTCCCGTGGGCAGGTCCCTGTCCCGGTCCGGGGCGAGTCCCGGTGCCGGGGGCGGGTCCCGGTGCCGTGGGCGTGTCCCTGTCCCGGTCCGGGGCGTGTCCCGTTCCCGAGGGTGGGTCCCTGTCCCGGTCCGGGGCGTGTCCCAGTGCCGGAGGAATGTCCCGGTGCCGTTCCCGGGGCGTGTCCCGGTGCCGGGGGCGTGTCCCTGTCCCGGTCCGGGGCGTGTCCCGTTCCCGTAGGCAGGTCCCTGTCCCTGTCCCGGTGCCGAGGGCGTGTCCCTGTCCCGGTCCGGGGCGTGTCCCGTTCCCGAGGGTGGGTCCCTGTCCCGGTCCGGGGCGTGTCCCGTTCCCGTGGGCAGGTCCCTGTCCCTGTCCCGGTCCGGGGCGTGTCCCGGTGCCGGGGGCGGGCCGCGCCGAGGCCGCCATGGCGCTGCGCGGGGCCCTGGCGCTCCGTGTCGCCTACGCGTCCTTCGGCGCCCTGAGCGGCCTCTCGGCCTTCTGCGCCTGGAGCGCCGTGCCCGCGCTGCGCCAGCCCGGCACGGCCGCGGCCGGGGGGCTCTCGGGTACGGGGCCGGCGGGCGAGGGGGCGCCGGGCCGGGGCTGTGGGGGCTGAGGGGGCTCAGGGTGAGGGAGGGCATCGGGGCCGGCGGCGTGAGGGGGCTGAGCCTGAGGGAGCGGGTCGGGGCAGCGATGGGGCCGAGGAGCCCCTTCCTGAGCCCTGAGGGGGCTGGGGGGGCGTGAGGGCTGAGGGGGGAGTGAGGAGCCCCTTCCCCGGAGCTGAGGGGGCTGTGAGGGGTGTGAGCGGGTCCAGGGCGATGGTGGGGCCGAGGAGCCCCTTCCCCAGGGCTGAGGGGAGGTTTGAGGGGGGATCTCAGGGCTGAGGGGAGGTTTGGGAAGGGTGTCAGAGCTATGGGGGTGTCAGGGCAGGAATGGGGCCGAGGAGCCCCTTCCCCAGGGCTGAGGGGAGGTTTGGGAGGGGTGTCAGAGCTATGGGGGTGTCAGGGCAGGAATGGGGCCGAGGAGCCCCTTCCCCAGGGCTGAGGGGGCTGCGGGGCCCTGGGAGCTGCAGAGGGAGTGAGGAGCCCCTTCCCCAGGGGGGTATCAGGGCTATGGGGGTGTCAGGACAGAAATGGGGCCGAGGAGCCCCTTTCCTGCCACTGAGGTTTTTAGGGAAACAAAGAAATCCTGATTTCCCCAAATGCTGGAAGCAGCTGTGCCAGACCGCTCTGGAAGAGGGATTTGGACCACAGGGGTAAAACTGCGCCCTAATGTGCCCAGAAATCTGGGAGATTGGGGGGTCTGTGGCTCTGGGTTAATGATTGGGTTGGAGCAGGACAGAGTCCAGGGCTTCCCTGGCTGAACTCCTGGAGGAAGAGCAGAAAGTGAAGTTAAAATTTAGAAAGCATCCAGGGATGAGGTGCAGGACTGGGCTCATCTCTGTTTCCTCTCCCTCCAAAAAAAAGCTTTTAATTCCAGCTGGAACTGGGGTTCAGCAGTGAATTCCCACACTTTGCTTTGGCGAATGGCACAAAGCTGGGGGGTCTTGAACCAGAAACGCAGGAGAAAGAGCACACAAAGGGTTTTTCTGCTGTGTTTTGTGTTCAGGGAGGAATTCTGACAGTGGAATTTTGACAGCGGAACTCGCAGATCCTCGTTAAGGTGCCCTGATTAAGCCAAGCTCTGCCTGTTGGTCCATGTTTATCTCATTTTTAATGCCTCCGCTGTGCCTTTGGATCTGTGTTTGGGGATGTTTATCCACACACTTCCTGGCTGGAAGAATTCCTCCTGATCCCGAGGAATCTCCAGCTTTGTCTCTGCAATCAGTTTGTTGATACTCCCCTTATCTCCCAGAGAAACTTTCCTGCTTGGGAATCAGCCCTCCAGTGCTGCCTGCGCTAAATTTCACTCATTCCCTGTTATTTACAGTCAAACCTTTATTAAACCCAAGTCTAATGTTAAAGTTCCACGGAGGGAAACCGAGGCTGGGACTGGAGCCCTGTAATTATGGAATTCCAGGTGCTGAGCAGCCTTTCCAGTCCTTCCAGTCGGCTTTGGGAGTGAGAATCCCCCACTGCTGCCTGGAAAGAGCAGCTCCCCAATCCCCAGGATCTCCGTGGTGCAGACCTGGGACTTTTGGGATCATCCCAAATCCCAGCCCGGCCCCGTGGCCCTGTTGGAGGCAGAAACTCCCGGCGGGGGCTGTAGCTCCATCCCAGACCCCAGAAAGTCCTTCCCTGGCTCTCCCCAGGGGTTTCATTCCATTTCCACCCAGTCGTGGGGGCTTTGGAGACTCTTGGAATTTTAAGAACACCTGGGAAACGGAAGGAGTGGAAGCTGAACTCGGGGTCAGCTGCAACACCAGAATATTCCAAAGGTTCCTCTCGTTCCGGAGCTGTTTCCCTAAAATATTTCAGTGTGGATCCCCAGCAGTTTTGGCAGGAAAACCCCCCCGTTTCTGACCTATTCCAAACCCAGCTGAGGCTCCTGGGATCCCCCAGGAGAGGCAAAGTTTGGAAAACATGGAAATGGCAGCATTTCAGTTGGCAAAGCTCCGGCTCCTGTTGGAGTGGGGATTTCAGCTCATTCCAGCTGATGCTGCAGCTGGAGTGGATAAAAGGGACTTGTTTAGCTGGAAAAGGACTGAAGGCTTTGTAAACACATGGGGAAAAAAATGCCTTGGAATTGGTCACCATTTTCTGGGACTTTGCAGGGAGTTTTTAATGTCATTTTTCATTTTTACCCTCGTTTTCTTTGCCATCACCACCCGTTTGGAGCTGGAATCGGGATGCTCCTTGCAGGAGTGCTGAAATCAGGGGGCTCCTTGTGGAATAACTCCGTGGTTTTTTGTGTTTGTTTGAGGATTTTTTTTTTGGCCTCTGCTGCAGATTTGTTGTTTTTTCCCGGGATCTCCGTGTGGGACACGGGGCCCTGCCGTGAGCACGTGGAGCTGAGCTCGTTCCCAACAAACATCCCTGCTTTCCCTGGGATTGAAGGATCTCCTCGGGGAGGAGCAGGCGACTGACAAAACCTGGTGTTTGTCCCAGTTTTTGTTTGGATGTTTGCAGAGAGGGAAAGTTTGTTTCCCTCGAGCTCAAACAACCCAGATATTATCCAAATATTTGGGTCTGCTGGTTGGGGGGGGGAATTGTGCCCCGGCTTCCAGGCCTGCTTTGAACTTCTGGGATTTATTCCAGCTCCTCCCAGGGGCGCTGGGAGGGTTTTGTGTTTTAACCAGGAATTGATTTAGTCCCGATACCTGCGAGCTCCTCTCTCCTTGCCTCAGGCAGGGCTCTTTGGGGTTGTTTCCTTTTCCTGGGGCTTTGTGTCCCCGGGATAATTGGGGTTGGATTCAGAGGGAGCTTCCCTGTCGGAAATCCTTGTGGATTGTGTCTGATGGAGCAGCTCCTGCTCCAGGGCCACCGCAGCCCTCGGGTGTGGGGTGAATCCACAGGGATCTGTGTTTTTATGGAGGTATTTGGGTGTTGTTTTAACCCAGGGTGGGACTGGAGCTGTCCAGGCTCTGCTGCTGCTCCGGGGTTTTGTCCCGTGGCTCAGGGTTTAGGGACAAAGTGCTTTAGGGAAGGAGGAGGGAATCTGGGGGGAATCCCTGAGGTGCAAACCTGCAGCTCCTGCAGCCAGTCACCCCAAGCTTTCAATAAGTCACAACTTTTATTTCATTTCCCTGGAAAAGTCGTTTGAAACCCTCAGGTTTTGAGGTGGTGTTTTGGCCCAGAGCTGCCCCTGGGGAGCTGGGCCAGGGCTTGGATCGGGGTCGGGGGAACTCGAGGGGCTCAGCTGCTGCCCTCCCCACCCAGAGCTCGGGGCGGCAGCGGCGATTTTGGGGTGGGAACACCAAACCTTGACTCAGCATTTGGGTCCATTCTGCTGAGTCATCGGGGCCGGCTCAGCGGGGAGCAGCTTTTTGCTGACTCAAAACCCCAAGTTCCCCATTTCTGTCGGAAATGTGGGTTGGAAGCGCTGGAGCCCGGGGCAGCAGGAAGTGGGGGAGGTGGATTTTGGGGAAGCTGAGGGCTCAGCTCTGTCACCAGACCCTGGGACAGCGTTTGGGGAGCGATGACTCTGCAGTTGTGGCAGATGACTCTGCATCTGCCCTGCTCCCAAATCCCTCCTGCCAGCCTGGGGACCCCCAGCACGGGGGGATTGGTCATGGAGCGTCTGGTGGGGGTCCCAGGGTGGGAATCTGGCCTGTCCTGAGCAGGGAATGTGGCCATGGGGGGCTGAGAGGCAGCAGCCACAGGGATGGGTTGGGCAGGAGGGGCTGAGGGGCCGTTCTGATGTCCCTGCTGTCACCTGGACAGGTGTCCTGCTGTTGCCAGGGGTTCCCTGGAGCTCCCAGGTGCTCTGGGGGGGTTGGGCTGTGTTTTACCTGTCCATGGGTGCCGTTCTGATGTCCCTGCTGTCACCTGGACAGGTGTGCTGGCGCTCTGGGCCCTAATCACGCATGTGATGTACCTGCAGGATTACTGGAGGACCTGGTTAAAAGGGCTGAGGTTCTTCCTCTGCGTCGGGATCCTCTTCTCCGCCCTCTCCGGGCTGGGCTTCTGCGCCTTCCTGGCCCTGGCCATCACCCAGCACCAGTGTGAGTACTGGGAGAGACTGGGAATACTGGGAGGGGATTCAGGGGACAGAGCAGGGCTGGGGGTGCTCCTGCCACCTCCTCGTTTGGGGCCAGGCTGCAGGGATGTCACCGCATTTCCCTGCCCTGCTGGGATATTGCTGCCACAGGAGCCATCTCACCTGGAATTGCCTCATTTCCATGGCAAAGTCCCCAAAAAACCTGGGAATTTCCTCCTTTCCATGACTAAGGTCGAGTCCATCCCTCCTGGAGCAGCTCCAAGCCCGAGGCCTCGGTGCTGACTCAGCATTCCCTGCTCCAAACCCCTGAACATTCCGTAAGGAACAGCTCCAAATCCCTCCCGTGATCTCCTTGGCCCCAGACCAAAGGGAGAACGTTTGGGGGTTGTTTTCTTGGAGGTTTTCTGTGTTTGTTGTTTGCTGAGAAGCCCCACGTGGTTGTCCAGGGGGGGGAGGTGGAGAAGCTGTGTGGGGTCACAACCCCAAAAACACCCCTTGGCTCAGCCGAAAGAAACTCCCCGTGGAGTTTTCCTGGTGCAAAGGGATGAAAATCCATGTGTGAAATCCTTAAAAATACAAATATGAAAGGAAAACCAAATATTTGCATTCCCCTCCTTTCTTGGAGATGGGAGGAAAAACTGTTTGGGGAGAAAATTGGGTTTTTTTTAGGGAAAGTCCTAATCTGGGGCAAGGTAGAACCCCTGCACGAGGGAATGATTTTAGGGCTGGGACATGGAATGACTGGAATTTACCAGGAAAACGCTGCTTTGTGCGTTCCTCAAACCAATCGTCTTCATTTTTTGGTGACCTTCCCCCAGGCAGCTCAAGCTGGGATTGTTTTCCCCACCCGGTTCTGGAAGCGTCCCTCAAATTTGGTGACAAAACAACCCCAAACGTTGACAGGGGATGTGGCACCGCTGAGGTGCCCTCAAAAAGCAGAGCCAGCCCCCTCTGGCTTCAAAGGAAGAGGCAGCTTTAGGATAAACAAAGAGGAAATTGGCAGATTTCTCCCAAAAGAGGCTGTTCCTGGTGTTCCCCGAGGGGGGCTGGTCCCACCTGCACAGGGGATCAGTGAATATTAATGGAAGTTAAATATCGATCCCACCAAGCAAGAAATGCATCCCTAGAAGGAGGAATTGGTTTTTTTTTCCTCTTTTTTCCCCGTGATGTGAAGTTTTGGAAGAGGAGGGAGAGAGGGCTGAGAACGGAGCTGCAGCTCGGGGTGGTTTCCTTGAGCCACATCCAGGAATTCCCACAAATCTGATCCCTGAACTGGGTGAGTTCAGGGCGGGTGGCAGAGTGGCAGAGCTGATGAAATCGTCCCATACCAGTGGAATTCCAGGGAATACAGCGCCGTGCTGCCCACGGGGGCTGTGCAGAGCTCCCAGGGGCTGGAATTTTCACCGAATCCCTGGGGTTTGTTTTTTTTTTTTTTTTTGCCAGCCCTGACTGACCCCAAGAGCTACTACCTGTCGTGCGTGTGGAGCTTCATGGCTCTCAAGTGGGCGCTGCTGCTGAGCCTCTACTCGCACCGGTACCGCGCCGAGTTCGCCGACATCAGCATCCTCAGCGACTTCTGAGCTCCCGGGAGAGGCGCGGAGCAGGGGGGAGAGGCAGACACGGAGCAGGAGCCCCCGTCCCGGCGCCGCGGGGGTGTCCGTCCGTCTGTCTGTCTTGTCTGTCTGTCCGCACAGGGGCTTTTTCCTGCTGGCTTTTCCTCACCCATCGCTGCTCGTTCCGTGGGAGGGGGGAGGGAAGGGAAGGACTCGGTGTCCCGGGAGCCCGGAGCTCTCTGTGCCACCCCAGGGCAGCTCCCGGGGCTGGCAGTCCCCGCCTGTGTCACCGCCCTGCTCCTTTGTCACCTCTGTGCTCCTGCCGGGAGCTCCCAGCCGGGCCCTGCCTCTCCGGGGTTTTGGGGTTTGGGCTCCCCCGAGGTCTGGGGGAGGAGCGCAGCTCATCCCAAAGCTCGCAGGGCTGGGAATGCTGCTCCCGGCTGCTCTCCGGGGTCGTTTGGAAAAGGAGTGGGATCCCGTGTTTAACCATAAATGCCGTATTTAACGCTTGAAGTTGCAGCAGCGGGTGTGTGGGGAGAGGGGTGGCTGGGGGAAAGGGGTGCAGGGCCAAGGCCTGGCCTGGCCGAGCCTCAGGGAGAGGGTTCCTGGGGAAAAACAGGGAAAAGTTTTTGTGGAAGCAGGAGGAGAGGGGAGGGGACAGGGGCTCCTCAGGTGACCCCATGGATCGAGGAGCACCTTTGGGGTGAGGCTGTGACCTGCTGGAGTCCCTAAACCCAGCCCCTGGGCCGTGTTCTAGCCCTGGAGTTTCCACTTCACATCCCGGCTTTTTAAAGGATCCTGTGTGTAAATATTCTCTCTATTTTTACATGGATTCCTCCTGGTTCGCTCCTCGGGGGTGCCGGGGTCGGTGCCACCCTCGCTGTCACCCTGTGCCACCACAAATACAGCGCTCCCTCACCAGCCTGGCTGCACTGGAATTCCCTGGGATCCCGGGACGCCGCGGGAGCTGGGAAGGACGGGTGGGAACGGCACCTTTGGCTTTTTGGGGTGATGGGGAGCTTTCAGCTGCTCGCTTCCTCATCCACAGGGGGTTCTGAGGCGGCTTTTCCCCTCACAAATCCCTTGGGATTCGGGGATTTCGGCCCAAAGGAATTTTTGGGGAAGCGGTGGTGTTTCCATCCCTTTTCCCTGGAAACGGGCGAGGGGCAGGGGGGGCTCCAGGGGGGCTTTGGGGTCAGCCCTGAGTGAGTTCCCATTCCCAATCCCATCACTGACCGTGAGATGGGGTCCGGGGGAGGGGGCACAGCGGGGACACCCCGGGACCCCTCGGGTGCAGGGCCCGCAGGAGCCGCCAGAGGGCGGGAGTGGCCCAGCCCGGGCCGGGGGCGGGGCGCGAGCGAGACCCCAAAACCCCCTGGGACACCCCAAAAACGGGGACGTCTCTAAAACAGGGACATCCCTGTGCCCGGGGGCCACCGAGGAGCTCAGCGTGGCCCTGCAGGGGGGACCCGAGTCCCCACAGTGACCCGGCCCTGGGGTGAGGTCTCGCTTCGAGGGAAGGAATTCCCGGCTGGAATTCCCTGCCCGTTCCCTGGCGCTGGGACAGGAGGGGACAGAGGTTCTAGTGGCTCCAAAGGCTTCCCAGGAGTCTCAAATCTGTCCCCTCGCCCTGACCCCTTCTCTCCCCACAGGCCCCACCAAGTCCCAGTCGCCCTGCCCCGTTCTCCAGCTGCACCAGCCTTTCCCAGCCCCATTTTTCATGGAATTGCCTAATTTTCCCTTTGCAGCGTTCCTTACTCCCTGGTGCTGGACAGTGTGAGGAATCTTCAGGAACTGGGGAGCCTCTGCTGGATTTTAGGGGGTATTTGAGCTCCTGGAGGGCCCTCATGGCTCCCACTGTCACCAGCACCTCACTGGGACCCACTGGGGGGTCTCGTCACCTCCCGAGGGTCCGGCGGTGGCCCCGATCCCCCTTTTCCTGCCCGGGGAGGGATTCAAAGGCACCCGAAGGAAAACAACAGATTTTTTGCATTTTCCCAATCTGCTCTCAAGATGTGGCGAGGGCGGAAGCGGCGCCTCAAAGGCTCCGGATGAGCCTCGTGGGGCTGGGGGGACCCTCCAGGAGGCTCTGGGGGAGGGAGGTGCTGGGGACACCGTCCTCGTGTGCAGGGACACAAATCCCAGCTGGGTGTCCCCAGCGTGGCTCTGGGGGTGTCCCTCAGCTCCGGGAGCTGCAGCAGAGGGGTCCTGGGGCTTCCAGAGGGGCCCAGGGGTGGGGCTGGCCTTGGGGACAGGCTGAGCTCGGGGACGGGCCTGAAGCGACCTGCAGGAGGGTCACGGGTCCCTGTTCCCAGGGGAATCCTGATGGAGCTGCAGCGGGTCCCATCCTTCCCCTGGAAGTCTGCGCCGTTCCCTGGGAACGGGGGCTGGAAGCGGGAATGTGCCAGGCACAGCCAGGGACAGGGAGTGTGCCCCAAGCCTTCCAGGACACGGTGATGCCACCATGGTGTCCCTGCTCCCTGGATCCGCCTGGACACAGCGCTGGCTCAGCCTGGATTTGCCCTTTGTTCCCTGGATGGGAAAAAGCAGAAAATCCCCCAAATTCCACCTCACTCACGGCATCCCGAGGGTCTGGAAGGGAGAGAGAGGATGGGACAAGGGAGACGGTGTGGAAGAGTCCCTGAGGAAGAGCTTGGGGCTGGAGCCAGGAATCCCAGAGGAGTCTCCTGGCTCCCAGGGGCTGTGGCCAGCTGGGAGGGCGCCGGACACACGGACACGAGCCCAGTCCTGCCGCCATTCCCGAGGGAATCCGTGCTCCAGCCAGGGGGTTGGGTAGGAAGTGGCAGCGGGATTGAAGGTCCCCAACAGAGCAGTTTTGGTGTCGGGATGAACTCACCAGAGCTGGGGGAGCTGGGACGGAGCCAGGGCTGGGAGAGGGGGGCGAACATCACACACAGAACTGGGAATGGTTATTTTTAGGACAATTCTCAGCTTGGAGAGCAACCAAGGGAATAAAACGGTTCAATATGGGCCCAGTGCTTAACGAAGAGACTGAAAATCCCTGGGCTAGGATATCTGGGAAGAGCCTTCGGGATGGGGTTTGTGGAGAGCCTGAGGGGACCAAGGCACAGCTCGGCTGAGGGGTCATCGGGGGGTCCCTCTGCTCCTTCGCAGCCTGGAGCTGGGCTGGAGCCACTTCCCATGGAAGGGTCAATGCTCCTCTTCCTCCTCGACCGGGAACGGGAGAGAAGGATGGGGGAAAAGGGCTGGAAAGCCAGGAGTGGGCTGGAATAACGACCAGAGGGAAATAGCGGCCCCTTCCTCCTGCCTTTCTCTTGTGGTGGCTCTGCCTCACTTTTAAGTGGCTTGTACCCCTTTTTTAGGCCAATAAACCCCAACCAAATCCATCCCCTCCAGCCCTCAGGAAACCCCAAATCCCACGAGACCCCCATGACCCCTCTGAGGACCCCAAACTCCCACAACACCAGGACGTTTCCCTTCTCCAGCCTGGAAAAAACCCTTTTGTTCCTGATGATGGAGAAGATGTGGAGCTGGAAGATTCCCCTTCCCTGATGGAGAGGGATCAACCTTTTGGAAAACCAGGAGAGGGGGGACCCCGGGGTGTTCGTGGCTCCGACCCTTCCTCCTCCACCTTTTCATAAACCCCAAAATTCAACTCCACGTTTTGCAGCCCCGAAATCCTGGGAGCTTTGAGCTGATCCATGAGCCCCATAAAGCCCAACAATCGGAGAGAAATCCAACCCCACCCCGCCCCCCCCGCCTGCTCCGTGGAGATCAAACGCCTTTTAATCGGAATAGAATTTCCTGGGATGAAATGAGGAAAATCTGTCGCTCGCATCCGCCCAGCAGCCGCTCCCCAGCCCCGGGCTCGTCCTCAAGGAGTTTTCCCTCCCCGTCCCTTTGCCCCTCATCCCCCCCAACCCACGGAGCATCGCGGGAGCCCCGTGGGGAGCCCGGAGCCCACTCGGGCCACGGCCACCCCGGGAATCTGCCCCGGAATCCCTCTGGAAAGGCAGCGCAGGGAATGGGCCCCGGCAGCCCTGCTCCGAAGCACCGGGAACTCGTTCCAGCCGCCGAGGGAGAGTTTTCCTTTCATCTCCAGCCAGGAGTTGAGCCGGGCCTTTCGTCTCTCCCCAGACACGGCTTTGAAGGCTCCGGGGGTGTCCCAGATGTGCTGTGGGGCTGGGAGGGGGTGGGGCAGCTCCGGGATCGGGGCAGCTCTGGGAGAGTGGGGTCCTTCCCTCCGGGGCAGCTGAGGGGCTCCTGCCAGACACCCCCACCGTGGATAGTCCGAGGGGCTGGGGACACCCAGGCCTTTGGGGACATCCGGGGGTGGTGGCTCTGGGTGGGGTTTGCAGCTCCAGGGGCTTTTCTGAGTTTGTCCCAGGAGAGAGGCAGGAACCTGAGTCAGCTCCGAGGGATCCCAGAGCTGCTCCCACAAAAATAACTCAGCATTCCCTGGGATGTGGTTCCAGCCATCTGTCCATCCATCCATCTGTCCATCCCTCCATCCATCCATCCATCCCTCCATCCATCCCTCCATCCATCCATCCGTCCATCCATCCATGTATCCATCCATCCATCCGTCCATCCATCCATCCCTCCATCCATCCATCCATCCATCCATCCATCCATCCATCCATCCATCCATCCATGCCTCCCTCCATCCATCTGGGACTGATCCTGACATTCCAAACATTCCCAGCTCCGTGCTGGGAGAGCTCAGGACAGCTCCTGGCAGTGAGACCCCGATCCTGGTGCTTCACCCCTTTGATGGCCAGATGGGAGCGGATGGGGAGGAAAAAGGGGAATTTTTCGTGTTGGAATGAAGTGGAACAGGATGGGCCTGGCCTGGGAGGGGCAGCACCCGCGGGCTCCTTCCCTCGCCTCATCCCGCAGCTCATCCCGACCCCATCCCTCAGGAAAACACCGGGATCGCTCCCAGTCCCCCAGAACCCCCTGCACCCCCTCAGCCCCCCCGACCCCGCAGGGGCAGCGCGGAGCGGCCGCGTTTCGCCGACATCTCTGAGTTCTGACGGATCCCGGCGCGTTCCGGGAGCGTGAGGTCACTGGGCTGGGGAAAAAGATCCTGGGGCCATCCATCAGCCCGGGATCAAAGCACCCCGCGGGTTCCCGTTCCCAGCCCGATCCCCGCGCCCCAAATTCCCCGCGGTTGCCACGGCAACCACACGCGGCGCGAATGCTCCGCGTTTTTGGCCGCCCCGCAGCTGTTTCCACTCGAGGCCGCCGTAACTGGAAAAACCTGCGGGTCCCAAGGCGCTTCCCGGCCTCCAGGGGCAGCGGCTATTCCCGGCTCCCTTTCATGTTCCTCATTTATCAGCGTTATCCTCATTTTTTTTTTGGTTTTATTTTCACGCGGGATGAAACGGGGATTATTTTTGTCTTCTGGAACAAAGAAAAGGAGCTTGGAGAAAAAAAAAAACCCAAACAAAGCAAAACAGAACCAAACCAAACCCGCTGAGGGCACCAAATGCTTCCCTGGCACTGTCAAGGCCACCCCAAGCACGTCCCCAAGTGCCACCTCCACTTTTAATTCCCCCCAGGGATGGGGACTCCTCCCCTGCCCTGGGCTGGACAGCCTTTCCCAGGAGGAATTTTCCCCATATCCAACCTAAACCTTTGGTGGCACCACTCGAGGCTGTTTCCTGCTGTCCTGTCCCTTGTCCCCTGGGAGGAGATTCCCCTGAAGACCCCCCCCAAAAGCTTCCTGAGGGGTGATGGATGTGAGGGGCTGGGGGAAAACCAGGAGGGGACGTGTCCGGAGGGGCCAGGAATTGGTGGGAATTGGGAATTCAGATCTCCCATCTGGTGACTTCTCCCTGAGTCAAGTGAGCTGGCCTTGGCTGAGTTGGTTTTTTTCCTTTAAGGCCTGAAATTTTCCCTGATGTGTCAAAAGCAGCACCAGAAGAACCCCCAGCGAGCTGGAGGAGTTATTGAAACCACTTTGGTGCCTTGTGACCTTTCCATGAGAAGTTTGGATGAACATCCTTCCAGAAAAACACTCACTGAAAGAACAAATTGAAATGTTTGAGGGAGAAGCCGCAAACCCTCCAAATGTGGGGACAAAAGCCCCTTGGGGTGTGGGGCTGCTCCTTCCTGCACTTCAAAGCTCATTGTGTTCCTCCCTTTGCTCTGGGATCCCAGCCCCGATCCCAAACCTCCCCTCCCCCGACCAGAACCGCTCTCCCGGCGAAATTCAATACAATTTTATTTTCTTTTAAAAGGAAAACAATAAAAAAAGAAATAATTAAGGAATAAAGGCCAGGCACAGCCTGAGCCTCAGCTGGAGCTGGTGGCAGCTCCCCAGCCCTCGGCAGCACTGCTGGAGCCCCAGATCCGGCCCCGATCCCACCCTCCCAGGGGATTCTCAGCCCCAGAGAGCAGAGAGGTCCTGCCCTTCCCCTTCCCCTTCCCCTTCCCCTTCCCCTTCCCCTTCCCCTTCCCCTTCCCCTTCCCCTTCCCCTTCCCTCCAGGAGCTGCTGGATTTACTTGACAGGGATTTGGTGATGGGTGAGGGTGATGAGGGCGATGTGGGATGGTGGGAATGAAGGCAGGGATGGATGGATGGACAGATGGATGAAGGGATGGACAGATGGATGCATGGATGGGTGGATGGATGAAGGGATGGACAGATGGATGGACAAATGGACACAAACTCAAGCTCATTTTGGCCGAAGCCGCTCCTCAAGAGCCCTACAGATGCCGATCTCCCTTTGGCTGCTTCTTCCTTTGGATTTTGGGAGTTCCTGAATCGCTCATTGCAGCTCCTGTGGCTCCACATCCCTCACAGGTGAAAGTCTCCTCCTCCACCCCAGAGAAGGGGATATTTCTTTGTGGGGTCAACTGGGTTGAAAAATAATCTAAAAAAAGGCCCAACCCCCCCAAAAGGCACCGCTGAGCTCCATGGCTGGGGCTCCCTTGGCACCGGGAACGTCCCCCGACATCCGGGCGGCAGCCGGAGCATCTGTGCCTGAGGGCTCGGGGTGGCGGTGGGGAGGGAGAGAGGAAATCTGGAACCCATAAGCTCCAGAGCCGCTGGCGTTCCCCTGCATTGGTCTGCGCCTGGTCCGCCCCCGCCCCGCTCGCCCTATCAGCAGGAGCCGTTCCCGAAGTCATCCCAGCGCCCTCCTCTCCTGGCCCAAAGGAAAAGCCAAGGAGCTCCTTGGAGAGCTCTGCGGGGCTTGGGGCGCCCGGGGAGCCCCGAGGGCGAATGCTCCGGGCCGTGCCTCGGGAGCCACCGCCGGCTCCTCCGCAGCCCAGGGAGCCGAGGAGATGAAGGAGGAAAACCTTTCCCCGGAGTCCCCCGAGGGCAGCGCGGCCACCAGCGAGGACGAGGCCGAGCGGCTGCCCAAGAAGAGCGGCCGCAAGCGCGGGCAGGGCCCCGGCGGAGCCCCCTCGCCGCAGGGCAAGCGCAGCCGGCGCAGCCCGGCCCCGCAGCCCCCCGAGGACGCCCACGCCCAGCGCGTCATCGCCAACGTGCGCGAGCGCCAGCGCACCCAGTCCCTCAACGACGCCTTCGCGGAGCTGCGCAAGATCATCCCCACGCTGCCCTCGGACAAGCTCAGCAAGATCCAGACGCTCAAGTTGGCCGCCCGCTACATCGACTTCCTGTGCCAGGTGCTGCAGAGCGACGAGCTGGACCACAAGGTCGCCACCAGCTGCAACTTCCTGGCCCACGAGCGGCTCAGCTACGCCTTCTCCGTGTGGAGGATGGAGGGCGCCTGGTCCATGTCGGCGTCCCACTGAGCCGGGTACGTATGGCCGGGACATCGCCGTGTCCCCGCGGCTCGATCCCCGCCCGGCGCTCCAGGGACGAGGGATTTGTCCTACCGGACCCCGGAGCGGGAGGAGGTGGTGGTTTCCGAGCTGATCCCACTCAGCGGGGTCTGCTCCAGAGCAGCGGCAGGAAGGGTTTTGAAAGGGGGTTTTAAAAATCTGATTTATTCCCAGACTCCGTCCTGGCCGTGCTGGGGCTGCTGAGGAGTCAAACCCACCCTGCCCTGGGGTGGCCTCGTGTCCTCCAGCCTGCCCGGCTGCCCCCTGTTCCTCTCGTGGAGCGCTGCAGGCAGGATGGGATCCGTGATCGCGTTGGATCCGCAGGAATTCTGCACTGCATGGGGAAGTCTGAGGGACTCAGCTCCATCCAGCCACCCCCCTGAGTGTCCTTCAGGACGCTGAGAGGGGAATAGTTCAGTTTTCAGGGTTTTAGGGCCGGGAGGAATCAGGAACAGGAGGAGCGGAGTCGGCGACGCGCTGGCACTTCCCGCAGAGCAGGAGCAGAAAATTCCAGAGGACATTCCCAAGCTGGGAGCTCCAGGGACACCTCATGGGAGCCCAGCTCCCGAGAGGCCCCCCCCCCCCCGGGCAGCACCAGGGCTCCTCCTGGCTCTCCTCGAGCACTGAACAGCCCCGAATTCGAGGCCGTGGAGGTGCCAGCGCTGGCTCAGGGGTTGAGCATCTCCCAGGGGATTTCGTTTGAGGATGGGCCACCTTGAAACTCCCTTTCCCAGCCCGATCCCTCCTAACCAGCAGGAAATCTGGCACTATGCTAAATTCATGCATAGATCTCAATATTTGGGGGCAGACCCTGCTGTTTCAGACATTAAATCCTGTCCTTGCTGGGAGCTGCCCTTCGCTGGGTGACACCAGGGTCACCTCCCCTTGGGGCTGGCCAGAGGAGGAGCATGTGTCCCTTTGTCCTCGCTTTGGGATCCCCAAAATCCTCCAGGACCACTGGAGATGCTGAGCTCCCCGTGACTCCCTGGACCCCTCACCCTCTTCTGGGCACCCTCTTTTGGGTTTGGCAGTTTGGGGCTGGATTCTCCAGTTTTGGGGGTGTTCTGGGGGTGCTCCCAAAGGAGAGGGAAGCTGCTTGGCATGGCTTCATCCCGAATTTTGCAAAGCCTGACTGAAATCCCTTTGCCCTGGGCAGGTGGGGGAGGCTGAGCCCCCTCCCCGGCACCCCCAGACCCATTTTTGCTCCCTCTGCGTGCAGAACCCGACGCGGCTCCGTGGCCGGCACCGACTCCCAGAGCTGTTTATTTAAGCCGAGTTCTTGGCAGGAGCTGTGCTCCCGAGATAAACAGAGGGATTAAAGACCCTTCAGTCACTCTGGAGAGCTCCCGTGAGCGCAGCGGGATCATCATTCCCGTTAAAATTGATCCCGAGTGGCTCCGTGCTTCCATCCTCCAGCTGGGGAGGGAATCCCCCTCCCTGGGCCAACCTGCAGCGTTTTTGGGTCCCGGTGAACAATCGCAGCTGGGCCGGGAGGGGAAGGGACGGGGATTCTCCCAGCAAAGCCCCAAAAGCAGGGAAGGGCCGTGGGGGAAGCGGTGCCGGGCTGGGAAGGCTCCCGGGAGGGAACGAACCCGGCGCTCGCAACGGGGCTGGGATTTCCTAATGGAAAGCAGCCCCTGGATAGTGGAACTCGGCCTATTAAATATCAAAGGGGGCTGGAATAGCTGGATGTGGATGTGCCCTCGTTAACCGGGAGACATCAGCCGGGGAAAGAGGGATGGAGCCCTCAGGCAACAGAAATCACGTTTGAAGTCCCCCCCAGCTCAGCTTTTCTCGGCAGAGTCTTGAGCACATTAAAATGGTTTCTTTCCCTGCTGGAGGAGAAAATGAGGCTGGAAGCTGGAACTGCCGGGGGGAGCGGCTGGCGGAGCCGCGAGGGCTGATGTTCCTTGCCCTTCATTTGTCTCCCTGGATTTATCGCCTCTCTCGAGTTGCCCTCACTTAATTGTCTCTCCTGAAAGACCTTGGATAAATCTTCCCTTTGGGGACTGTTGCTCTCGCCTGGAATCGGCTTTGTCTGGCGGCTGCTTCATTTGCTTTTATTTATAAACACCCCTCGCTGCTCCGGGGCACTGGGGGAGCTCGGGAACAGCTCCCATCCCTGTTCTCTGCTCCCTATTCCCTATTTCCCAGCTCAGGAAATCCATCTCGAGCTGCTTTAAAAGCTGCTCCCAGATCCCTCTGCAGCCGGCAGGAAAGCAGGGATCCCTTCCCGCCCCGGATCGGTCCCTTAGAAGTGGATCCAGCCCCTGGTTAAACTGGCCAGGGTGGTCCGGGATCCCCACTTTGGGGCTAAGTTCCCAGGAGAGGTGAGGAGCTGCCCAAATCCCGGGAAATCTGTTCCCGGGTGAGTCGGTGCTCCTGGGATTGGCTCCTGGCACGGAGCAGGTTTGGAGGCCAGAGGGTTCCCCCAAAGCTGCTCTTCCCGGAGCCGCCATTTCCACTCGGGATGGACGGGGAGATGTTGGAGGGGCAGGAGGAGCCGCCCTGGATGAGGGATGTGGGACATTCCCAAAATCCCGGGCTGCTTGCAGGGAATTGTCAAAGGCACGACCGGAGCTGCTGGATTCATTTTTCCAGCAAAAACCTCCATGTTTTCATTAAAAAGAGAAAAAACCACCCAGGGAGCGTGAGCTGCTCTCCGCGGCAGGGTCCCCGCACTGCTCAGGATTAGTTAAAATTAATCCAGACATAAAATCACGGATCCGGCCCTCGGGAACGTGGAAATGTCTCCGGGTTTATGGCCCCTGCAAGGAGCCGGAGCTCGCTGGAGCTGCCTCGGCTCCGGGAATGCCTCTGGAACGAGCCCGTTTTTCATCCCGGCTGTCAGGGAAGGCACCCGGGAGCTGAGGGGGAGCGGGAGCTGCGGGAACGCTCGGGAGCTGCGTGCCCGGCATCAATTCCCGTTCCTGGGGACAGAGGTGGGGATGCTGCAGGGAGGGGGAGGATGGGCTCGGGGAGCTCCGTGCGCTTCTCCATCCCAAATCCTGCAGGGCTGAGCTCCTCCGGAGGCTCCCGCAGCCCTCGGGCAGCCCTGAAATCCCCCCCTGAGGGTTTTTTGGTGTTAAACCTTGTCCAACCCTCCGGAGGCTCCCGCAGCCCTCGGCAGCTGCTGAAATCCCGCCGGGAGTGCGTTTTTTGGGATCAGACCTCGCTGGGCTCAGGGAGCGAGGGGAGCTGATCCATTTTTCCGTGGGCTGGGCTGAGATGGTGCTGCCTGGCCATTTTGGCTGCCCCTGGATGTGCCCATCGTCGATCCCACGGGCTCAGCCTTGGGACGCATCAGCCTTTGGGGCATTTTCCCCTCTGTCCCCCACCCCCGGCATTGCCTCAGCCCTTCCCGGGGGTGAATTCCTGGAGAGTTCGATTTATCCCTCTCCGGAGGGAAACGTCGCGGCGACTGCGCGAGGAAATGGCCGGGGACAAAGCGGGAGGGGATGGGATGAGCCCGGAGCGCCGGGGGCGCCGGGAGCACCAAGGCTGGGAAGGAGGAGCCGTTGCCCCGCAGGGATCGATCCCCTCGTGCCCCCTGAGCTGCCGGAGCCGTTCCCGAGCTCTCCCAGGAGCCGATTCCTTGCTCCATCCTCCAGCCTGGCTCCCGTTCCGCCATCCCTGCACGGCCCCGGCTCCGGGAGGGCTCCCAGAGATCAGATCTGCAGGAAAAACTGGGATTTGGGGTTCTTTAATTCCTGGGCTCAGGTGTGGGGATGTTTCCCGGCACATCGCTTGCGGCTCCAGGGAAATCCGGGAAGGCGAAGCTCCGGAGGCAGCGGCCGAGGGCGGCTCTTCCCCGCTGGCTCCACAGGGGATGGATTTGCAGGATTTTGGGAAGCTGGGCTGAGCCCAACCTGACCCTGCTGTCTCCCCCCAGGTCTCCGCCTCGGTGGAAGCAGCTCCAGCACCCGAAAAACCCCAGGAGCCTCCCCGGAGAGAGGAGGGAACGACCCCCAAAGCCCCTGACAGCCCTCGAACGTTGGGAATGGGCCCGAGGGAGCCGCAGCAGGAGCTGGTTTGGGTTGGGAGGAGCTGGTTTGGAGCTGCCGGAGGAACTCTGGGGGCTGGAATTTATTGTGGGCTCGCAGGTAAGGAATGATCCCGGTTTCCTCCTCCGGGACTGCCGGGAAGCCGAGTCCTTCCCGGAGCCTCCTGGAGCTGCCTCCAGCCGGGACTGGGCAGGACAATTCCTCTGGGATGAGGGAAGGGCTGGAGCCCCCCGCGCTGGCTCCAAGGACCTCGGGGGTCCCTGCACTTTTATCCCGCTCCGAAGGGTCTGCGCCGGGATGTTCCCATGGATTGTGTTCCCATGGAGGAGCATGGCAAGGATTTGGGGGCATCTGGGGGCTCATGACCACCCTGAGGCACCCCCCAGCCACTCCTGCCCCACGGATGGGCCTCGCAAACGCCCCGGTGGAACCACGCAATTCCTCTGAATTTATCAGAAATGGAGGCTGGACACGGACCCGGCGGGAATGGGGGAATTTGGGGCCGTCTCGGGAACTCTGAGGGGGTTTGGGCTGTTTTGGGGGCGCGGAGAGGGCAGGGAGGGGATGATGGAGGTGTTGGGGGTGCCCAAAACGACCCCAATAAAGCTCGGGGGACTTTTCCAGGGTTCAATCCTTGTGTTTCCTACGGAAATGGTGCTGCCGGGTCCCTCCTGCACCTCCCTCGGCTGCGCCGCTTTTATTGGAATCAGGCAAAAGAAAATCAGCGTTTGGGGTTTTTTTTTGCCTGTTATGGCAGAAAAAGGGGGAAAAAATCCCTCTCAGGGAGGCTGCAACGGGCCTGAGCCCCCAAACACTCCATGGGAGAGGAGTTCAGTTGTGATCAGAGAATCCACGGAGGAGCCACAGGAAGGCCCAGAGTGACTCTTTCCAGCCAATTCCCAATTTTTACGTGCAGTGGGAGTGGATCCCCTGCTCCGGGGAGTCGAGCGCAGCCTTCCAGAAAATCTGGAGGTGCTTAAAAAAGTCAGAAACTCCGTTAAAAACGGGGCTGTGGCGGCTTCGTTCAGCGCCTCACGGGAGGGATTTTACAGCTGAGAAACGAAATCGCCTTCAGAACTTAAAATCTTCTTTCAAAAAATAATAATAAAAGGGCAAAGACCCATCTGTGGAGTGAGACTCCGGTTTCCAACCAAAAAATTTTTTTTAAAAAGGTAAAATATATTAAAAAAATATTTTCAAATATTTTGCTGCATCTTGTTTTTTTTAAAAAAATCCCTGTATTGACTTAAAATGGGCAAAAACCCCTTAAAATGAGAGAAACATCCTAACAACCCTTCTGACCCCCTTTTTTGGGGGGGAAAAAGCCCCCAAAAAGTCCGTGCGTGGTGGATTCCTCCTGGTAAAATCCAGCAGGGGGGAGCTCGGGGGGTCCCTCCATCCCCTGCCCCATCCCTTGCCAGGACCCCCACCCCGGAACCCCCCGTGGGACCCCCGGCCCGGGACACACGAAGGGTTTGATTCCTCCGAAGGCTTTTTTTCTTTTTCAATTTCTCCTTTGTTTTTGTTTTTGTTTTGTTTTGTTTTTTTTTTTACAAAATCTCCTCCCGTTGCCGCAGCCGGAGCTGTCCCCACCCCCAGCTCAGCCGGGCCCGTGTCCCCTCCGTCCCCAGAGCCCAGCCCAGCCCCGGGACACCCCGGCAGGGCCCGCTCCTTGTGGGAACACCCTCGGGATGCAGGGAAGGCTCTCGGGGCGGTGCCCTGGGGCTGCGGGAAGCGGGAAAAGGCAAACGGGGATGGAGCCCTCGGTTCGGAGGCTCTGGCTCTGCCCCTGTCACCCCAGGCCAGGGACGGGGACGGGACCGAGGGGCTTCGGGCATCCCTGGGGGAGCCAGCAGAGCCCAGCGGGGACTGTGGAACCTCGGCTGGGGAGGGGGCTCAGGGGGCGACAGGAACGCGGAGGGGCTGGGACTGCAGGGACCGACACCCAGGCAGCGCCTCAGGGCGCTGGAAAGGGCTCAAGGCAGGAGGGGATGGTTCCCGGAATTCCCCCGGGAAGAGGAGTCGGGTTCACATTAGCGCTGCCAGGGTCCATAGTGCAAATGAGAGCCCCGGGCCCGGGGGCCGCGCTGGGGGCAGTGGGCAGGGAGGGCCGGAGGGGCCCCCCCGGGCACTGCCCGCGCTCCGGCCGCGCTCTTCCTTCGCCGGGGATGCTCCCAGCTTTCCTCGGGATGCTCCCAGCTTTCCTCGGGATGCTCCCAGCCTTCCTCAGGATGCTCCCAGCTTTCCTCGGGATGCTCCCAGCTTTCCTCGGGATGCTCCGAACCCTCCCGTGCCCAACGAGCCCCTGTGGCTGCCGCTCTGTCCCTGGGCCCCAGCAGGGCAAGGGGAGCCAGGGAGCCTTGGGGGAGGGCACGGAGATCCCGACCCCCTGAGCGAACCCCGGGATGCTCCTCCCAGGCACGGGGAGGGGGCTCTGGGAGCCGTCCCATGAGTGGTCCGAGCGTCCATCCCAATGTCCAGCCCTTCCCGGGAGCAGGGGGTCTGTGCCGCAGGGCTGGGGGCATTTCACCCCCTCCCCCGAGGGGTTCCGGGTCCCGAAATTGGGTGGGGGGCTGCGGGCACGGTCCGGGCTCGGGGCTCTCCATGGTCCCGTGCCGCTGGATGCGGGAATGTCCCTTCCAGGAGTCCAGGCCCGTCCAGGGCCGTGCCTCGGGAGCGAGGGGGACAAACGGGAACCGGGATCCTCGCGGGGCTCCGGCCACACCCGGGGACCGTCCCTGTCACTGGTTCATGGGCTCCTCCTGCTCCATCGGCTCCTCCTGTGCCCTGCGACGGGAGCGGGACCCGTGAGAGGCCCGTGGGACACATCCCGCCCCTGCGGGGACCCAGGGACGGTGACGAAAGAGAGGGGACAGGAGGGGACCCTGCTGGCAGGAGCTGACACCCCCCCAGCCCCCAGGCAGGAGGATTTGGTCTGGTTTTCATTTGGGAAGAGCCCAGCATGGATTTCCCAGGAGCCCATCCAGGACCTGAGCTCCAGAACCTCATCCAGGGCAGGGGGACGCTGCCCTGCCCTGCTGCCACCCCCCAACAGCGACTCCCGGCGTGGGGGAACCCCGGGAATGTCACCTCTTCTCCACCATCACGGCCACCGAGAGGGACGCCAGGGCCGTGACCGTCTCCACCTCGTCGGCCTCGTGGTGCTGAGCCTCGAGGAAGGAGCAGCCCAGCTTGGAGGCGAAGCGCTGCACGGCCACCCAGTATTTACCTGCGGGAGGGACATCGGGGGCTGCGGGACACCGGGACGGGGCGTGGCCCAGGACAGGGATGGCCCAGGACAGGGATAGCCCAGGACAGGGGTGTCCAAGGACAGGGGTGTCCCAGGATAGGGGTGTCCCAGGACAGGGATGGCCCAGGACAGGAATGGCCCAGGACAGGGGTGTCCAAGGACAGGGGTGTCCCAGGACAGGGGTGTCCCAGGACAGGGATAGCCTAGGACAGGGATGGCCCAGGACAGGGATAGCCCAGGACAGGCATAGCCCAGGACAGGGAATAGCCCAGGACAGGGATAGCTCAGGACAGGGATAGCTCAGGACAGGGAATAGCCCAGGACAGGGATAGCCCAGGACAGGCATAGCCCAGGACAGGGATAGCCCAGGACAGGGGTGTCCAAGGACAGGGGTGTCCCAGGACAGGGGTGTCCCAGGACAGGGATAGCCTAGGACAGGGATGGCCCAGGACAGGGATAGCCCAGGACAGGCATAGCCCAGGACAGGGATAGCCCAGGACAGGCATAGCCCAGGACAGGGGTGTCCCAGGTTTCTGGGCTCCCCTTGCAGTGAATGCACGCCTGGGCCCCCCTTGCTGTGAGGAGGACGATGATGGGGACCCGTCCCCCCCAGGACCTTTGATGCCCAGTGAGGACGTTTAAGGTCCCTTCCAACGCGCCTCCAGCCCCCGTTCCCAGGACACTCACTCTGGACCTGGATCACGGCTTCCAGGGAGCGCACGGCGTTGGCGTTGGGCTTCTGCCTCACGCTCTCCTCCGGGAGCGGCTCCGGCTGTGGGGGACAGGGGGGTCACGGGGGGCTGTGCCCGGGCTGCGGCGGTGGCACCGGGTCAGTGCCAGTCCAGCCCCGGCTCTCACCTCGTGGCCCAGCAGGGCGGACACGCAGGCCTCGGACGCGTCACAAATGGCTGTGAGGTCGTGGCCCCCCTCCAGCGCCAGCACCACGGCCCCCCCCGCCAGGCTCATCAGCTGCTTGGTCATGTAGCCAAAACCTGCGGGACAACCCCAGCAACGTCACCTCCCCCTGCCCAAATCCAGCCCCCAGAATCTCCTGTGGTTCCCCTTGGAGTGGCCACCCCTCCCCATGGGTCCCAGTCCCAAGGGTCGTCCCCGAGGGGGGACATCCCACCCCGAGCCACCTCCTTACACTTGGCAGAGACTTTGTAGCCACCCAGGGGGGGCGGGTGGCCCTCGGCCGCGTCGAACCCGGCCGACACCAGCACCACGTCGGGGCAGAACTCGTGGGCGATCGGCATCACCACGGTCCTGAGGGGGAAAAGGGGGATAAGGAGTGGGGTCAGCCCCACCTGGAGCACGGGACACGGGCAGGGGGGACGTGGGGACAATACCTGAAGGCAGCCAGGTACTCGGGGTCCCCCATGGGGGGGTCGAGCCCTCCAGCCCAGGCCACGTTGACGTTGAAGCCCTCGCCGGGGCCAGCGCCCACCTGTGAGGGAGCAAGGACAGGGGTGAGGCCGGGATGTGTCCGCAGGGATGGAGGGAAGGGCCCAGCTCCGGCACTGCCAGGCCTGGGGGAGGCAGGTGGGGGTCCCAGCCCCTGTCCTGTGCCACAGGAAGCAGGTTGAGGGTCCTGGCCCCCTGCCCAGTGCCCAGCAGTGCCAGAACCAGTGGAATTTCCCTGCCATTTCCATCAGTCTCCATCCCTGTGCTGGGATCCGCAGCCGGAGCCGGGTGGCCCGGGCAGGGTCAGGGATGAGAAGCGAGCCCCCAGGGCACTGCCCCTGCTCAGCCCCCCGTGTCCTGCTGTCCCCTTGGTCCCCAGAGCCCCCTCTCACCTCGTCAGCGGCTCCGCTGCCCGGGAAGAAATTCCCGTCGTCGTGGCGGTGCAGGGAGATGTAGAGAACCTCGGGGTCCCTGTAGAAAATCTGCTGGGTCCCGTTGCCGTGGTGGACGTCCTGCAGGGAGGGCGTTGGGACAGGATTTTGGCAGCTGCAGGGTGGCCCCAGAGCCTCACGCGGCCAAAACCAGCCGGGTCTGGGTCCCCCAGCCCAGGATCTGCTCCTGCTCCCCCAGCCCCACAACGCCGGGGGGTTCCAGCCACGTTCCCACATGGAGCTGGAGCAGGCACAGCTCCTGGGGACATCCTGGGGAGGGCAGGGACGTGCTGGGGACAGGGGACAGGACTCACCCAATCCACGATGAGGATCTTGCTGAGTTTCCCCTTCTGCTGCAGCTGCCTGGCAGCGATGGCCACTGAGTTGAAGAAGCAGAATCCCCTGGGAAGAGGGGTGGGAGTCACCTCCGGGGCCCTTCCCGAGCCCCCTTCCCTTCCCCCGGGGCCTGGGCAGGGATGGCTCCTGGGGGGGTTATTTGGGGGGTGGTTTTGAGCCAAGGAGCTGCTTTTGGGGCTGCCCAGGTGCCTCAGGGCCTTACATGGCCGTGGAAGGATCGGCGTGGTGTCCGGGCGGCCGCACCACGGCGAAGCCGTTCTGGGGACAGAGCAAAGGTCAGGGGTCAGAGCTGCCACCGCCAGGGTCACACACGCACCACACCCCCAGTGGCACGCAGCCCTGGGACCCCCCCAAGCCACCACCTACCTTCAGCTCCCTGGTGGCCACCCTGAAGGCCAGCTCGGTGACACTGCCAGCAGCCCAGCGGGCAGCGTTGGACGAGTGCAGCTCGTTCCAGATGGTGTCACTGTCCACCTGGAAGGGGGGACACTGCTCAGCTGGGGACACAGCACCAGGGGACATCTCAGTCGCAGCCTCACCCGTCAGGGGTTGGTGTCCTGTGCCATTGGGTGCCACTGGGCCACCCCACATCCTCCTCCTGCCACAGCCCCAGCCCAGCCCCCTCCTTTACCTTTTTTATCTTATTTTAGTGTTTAACCAAACATCTTGGTTTGATCAGCACCACGTCAGAGCCGGAAAACTCAAAGTCTCTTCTGATCGGGGCCATGTGTGAGCTCCCCGTGCCCAGAGGGGGCAGCTCCAGCCCCGGGAATGGGCAGGGGCAGAGCAGGGAAGGGGAGGCAGAGCAGGGAAAGCAGAGCTGGTGCCCAGCACGGGGGGCAAGGAGAGGAGCAGAACCAGAAGAGGCAGCAGGAAGGCACCGAGGGAGCCCCTTCCTGAAAGAGAGAGAGAGAGAGAGAGGACAGGGACAGGGAGAGGAAGAGAGGAGAAGGCAGTGAATGCAGAGAAACCAGGAGGGAAAGCCGGGAATGGAGAGGCCTCGGAAGCGCTGGGGAGAAGGGATGAGCTGCTGTCCCCACGTCACCGCTGCCCTCCCTCAGTGGGGACCCCCGTCCTGCCAGCCCCTCCTGATGCCCTGGGAACGGCTCAGGGGGCTCTGGATCAAGGATCCCCTTCCAGAGCGGGATGCTCAGACCTTCCAAGGACCAGGAGCAGCTCTGATCCAACATCTCCATCAACCCCCCCCACCTGGGCAGCCCGGAGGCTTCGGGAGCTGCTCTGAGACCCCCCGAGGGGCCAAAAAGGAACAGCCCTGCCCCAAAACCCAGGGCAGGGATGGAGCCCTGACCCCCATCCCTCCCAAAACCTGGGGCAGGGATGGAGCCCTGACCCCCACCCCTCCCAAAACCCAGAGCAGGGATGGAGTACTCACCCCCATCCCTCCCAAAACCCGGGGCAGGGATGGAGCCCTGACCCCCACCCCTCCCAAAACCCAGGGCAGGGATGGAGCACTCACCCCCACCCCTCCCAAAACCCGGGGCAGGGATGGAGCACTCACCCCCACCCCTCCCAAAACCCAGGGCAGGGATGGAGCACTCACCCCCACCCCTCCCAAAACCCGGGGCAGGGATGGAGCACTCACCCCCACCCCTCCCAAAACCCGGGGCAGGGATGGAGCACTCACCCCCACCCCTCCCAAAACCCGGGGCAGGGATGGAGCACTCACCCCCACCCCTCCCAAAACCCGGGGCAGGGATGGAGCACTCACCCCCACCCCTCCACAGGGCAGCATCACGAATGTCCTCTGGGACAAGATCCCTGCGGAGAGAGGGGACAGTGGGGACCTCAGGGCTGGGAAAACGGGACTGGGGATGCCAGGCTGGGCCCAGCGTCCAGGGGAGCTGCTGGGAGCCATTCCCAGGGCTGGGGGTGAGCAGGGCCGGGGGATGGCGGGGTGGGGACCCACCTGCCAGCTTCCCGTTGTCCAGTTTGAGGCGGTTGAGGGGGTTGGTGCCGTAGAGGAGCACGTGGCGCTCGCTGTGGACACACTGCAGCTCCTCCAGGGTGGCCTTGCGGCCCCGCAGGCACTGTGGGACACGGCTGTGACCGGGGGGGACACGCAGGGGCTTCCCCCCGCTGTGTGCCAGCCCCCAGGGGCAAGGGTGGCCCGTCCTGCTGTCCCCCTGCAGCCGCAGCTTGTGTCGGGGGCAGCTGCAAAGGGTCAGGACCCCTCGGATTGGAACTTGAGCATCCCCCAAATTACGGTCAGGGACCAGGAAGGAGCTGCCAGCACCCCCTCCCTGCAGCCAGCCAGCCCAGCCGGACCAGGGCAGGGTTTTACCAGACTGGAACTGGCACTGAGCTGGCAAAAGGCCCTGGTTTGGGGGGATCAGCCTCTCCCTGCACCCAGCTTCCAGCAGGGCCGACACTGCTGCCGTCCCAGGTGGAGATGGTGAGACCAGGACACTCCAACCAGGCACGGGAATCACCAAAGAAATGGTGAAAAACGGGGAGAGGAGAGGTGGGGGCAGCAGGGATGGGGTGGGATCGGGAGGGATGGGGTGGGGTGGGATCGGGAGCGGTGAGATCGGGAGGGATGGGGTGGGATCGGGAGGGATGGGGTGGGATCAGGAGGGATGAGGGGTGGGATCGGGAGGGATGCAGGCGGGGCCAGCCCCCTCCCAGCTCACCTCGCAGCGGCTGCGCAGGCCCCGCTCCTGCAGCCGGGACCAGATGCTCTGGATCCTCCCGGCGTGCTCGGGGTGGTTGCTGTTGTCCCCGCAGGAGCATTGGTGCTTCAGCATCACCGAGTCGTAAACCAGCCCTGCCAGGCACCGCCAGAGCTGCAGAGCTGCTCCCTCAGCTCCTCGGCAGGGGCTCCAAGACCCCAAACACCCCCAAATATTGACCGAAACCTCCCTCAAACCATGGGAGATTCTGCCCCAGACCTGGGAGATTCTGCCCTAAATCCCTGTGGCCTCTCTCCCCAAGCTGCTGGAAGCACATCCTGCCTTGCATTCCCAGGAGAGGTGGCCCAGGGATGCAGCCACGGGGCCAGGCGGGCAAACCCTGCCTGGAAAAGCCACCCGAGATCAGGAGAAGGGGCCCCCCTGGCTCTCTCCTGGTGCTCCCGAGAGCCCGGGAGTGACCAGGATCGATGTGGAGCTGCCCCAGGACATTCCCACGACCCCTCCTGTCCCCAGCGCAGCTGTGACAGCCCCCAGGCCCGGCCGTACCTGTGGTGAAATGTGGCTTGGGCGGCTGCTCCTGCACGGGCAGGGACAGCGCCTTGGTGTCCTGGGCAGGGAGGGACACGGTGGCCGTGGCTGGGGACGACTGGGCCCTGGAGAGCGGCCGGTGCCCGGTGTGGCCGGGGGGGACCACGGGGGTGTCGGCCAAGGGCTGGCGCTTGAGGAGCTGCTGCTGCACCCGCTGGAAGGAGTCCCACAGAAAGGCCTGGGGACACAGGACACCGTGAGGGGCCGGGCCAGGGGCCAGGGGCCAGGGGCCAGGGGCCAGGGGCCAGGGGCCAGAGCCCTGCTCGGCGTGTCCAGAGCTGGATCCAGCGGCTGCTCAGAGCTGGGACAGGACAGGGCAGAGCAGGGCAGGAGAGGGCAGGGCAGGGCAGGGCAGGAGAGGGCAGGACAGGACAGGGCAGGGCAGGGCAGGAGAGGGCTGGACAGGGCAGGGCAGGGCAGGGCAGGACAGGAGAGGGCAGGACAGGGCAGGGCAGGGCAGGACAGGACTGTCCCAGCATCTGCTGCTCCCTGCCGGCTCAGCCCCGCAGTGACAGCAGCGATGTCAGGGACAAAGTCCGGGAATCTGGGGACAATGTTCAGCAATGTGGGGACAATGCCCAGCTGTGCTGACACCAGGGGTGGCCGCAGCTCTGCCCCTGTCCCCGTGAGCTGCCCCGGGCTCCAGGCAGGCTCAGACGCGGTCCCCGTGTCCCCACCCCTCCCCAGGGCTCCCCATCCCTCCTGTACCTGCTGCAGGACCAGCTCCTCCTGGGGCTGCCCCATCTTCTGCGTCCTCTCGGGCTCCTTCCCGCTGCTGCTGGGCCGGGGGGGCTCCACGCGTGTCCTGGTGGGGTCCCCGCCCTCGGCCGCGGCCTCCGGGAGCGTCCCCTCGGCCTCCATGTCCTCCGAGGATGGGATCTGCCGCAGCCGGGGCTTCTCGCTGGACTTGGCCATGCGCTGCAGCCAAGGGGACAAATGAGCAGGGGGCGGTGGCAGGGGACAGGCCAGGCCGGGGTGGGGGACAGGAGCAGGAGGGAGCCGGGAAGCTGAGCTCTGCCCTCTGTGAGTCTGCGTCACCTCCCCCGGGACGCCCGGCAGTCGCTGTCCAGCGGCGGCAATGCCACCCCGCACCCCCCCAGTGCCACCCCCACGCCCAGGCTGGGCCTCACCTTGCCCAGGTGCGTCTGCTGCTTGAGTCGCTCGAGGAAGTGCGCGTGGTGCTGCTGGAACACCAGGTGCTGCTGGATGGCCTTGGGGCTCTGCGGCAGCGGCTCCGAGCGGGTCCTGCCCAGCGGTTTGTGGTGGCCGGGCAGGGACAGGCGCTCCGCAGAGATGAGGGAGGGTGTGAAGGAGAAGGGGACCGTCCCCAGGCCCGGCACTGGAGGGGAGAGCAGGGACGGGTGAGGGGTGGCAGAGGTGATGCCCAGCGCGGCTGTCCCCACGTCCCCGAGCCGGACACTCACCCGCCACCAGCGGAGCGTGGGTGACCGAGGGCTCGAGGATGATGACGGGCTGCAGCCGAGGGGACAGGGGGCTGCTGGCCTCGTGCTGCTCCAGGCCGGCCGGGATGAAGACGGGCGAATGTGTGCCCTGCAGCACCGGCCCGTTGAGCACCGGCACCCGGTGAGCCAGGCTGGGCAGGGCCCGGCGCTCGGCCTCGCCCTGCGGGGACGGGGACGGGGTCAGGCACAGGGACACGGCACCGGGAGGCCACAGGATTGTCCCCACCGTGCCCACGGGCAGCGCCAGGAAGCCCAAACCCAAAGGAAAGCCCCGCAGGGCTCCTCTGCCCGGTGCTGGGGGTACAACCCGGCCACCTACCCTGGCACCGGTGGTGGCCGGCAGGCCCAGGGTGATGGCCGGCAGGGAGGCCGCGCTCTGCAGGGCAAACTGGGCCAGGGAGCTCTCCTGCATCATCAGCCGCTGGGCCAGGGGCGTCTGCACCAAACATGAGCCATCGGTGCCCTGCTCCCAGACAGGGACCAGGGCAGGGGACATCAGGGACAGCCCTGGGGACACCCGTGGGGACAGGACACCAGTGGGAGAGGGGAAATGCACCCTGGTGGGTGTCGGAGCAGCGCCGGGCCGGGAAGAGCATCCCGGGGCAGAGAATCGCGGGGCATCCCGGGTGCAGGGAGAGCAGGGAAGGGGCTTCAGGGCTGGGGTCGTGTCGTCCCCCTGAGCCCAGAGGGGACACCAGGCCCCCAAAGCCACTGGAGCTCACCTCGTGGGCCACACCGGGGGCCGCGGGCAGAGCTCCGTGCTCGGCGGGCAGGCTGTCGTTGGGAGAGCTGCAGCCGGACACGGGGGTGCTGCTGCTGCTGGGGGACGAGTCTGGGAGGGGCCAGACACGGGGTGAGGGCACAGCCCCCGCCCAGCCCTTCACTGCCATCCAACCGCTGTCCCCCACCCTCCTGGGGCCAAATCCCCCTTGGAGCCGCAGCGTGGGAGGCACCACTCCATGGTGGGAACCCTGAGCAGCCACCTCCACACCGGGCCTGGGGCACTTCCAGCCCTGTAGGGCCACCCTGGGCCCCAAAAGCAGCGGGAGCAGCTGCACCAGCACCTCCCGGCTCACCCATCCCGCACTCCACGGCCCCGTCCGCGGGGGAGGACACATCAAACCCCGGGGACACGGTCCCCAAGCAGAGGTGCCACAGGAGCCCGGGCAGGCTGGAGCTGCCCCAGCCCGGCCCCGTCCAGGCAGAGCCCTCACCGATGGCCTCAGGTGGGCGCCTCTTCAGCGAGGGGGGAGCGCTCTCCTTGCGCGTCAGGGGGTTCTTGCGCCGGTCCAGGCACTTCCTGGGCTTGCAGCGAACCTTCAGGTTGGGCTCGGACGCTGCCGGGGACAGGGGGTGAGTCCTGGCCCTGCCTGGATGGGCTCCGTGGGGCCAGTCCTTGGCTCCAGCCAGGAACCAGGGACGTGGGGACATTCCCGAGGCCTTACCTGTCTTCCGCAGCGGAAAATGCTCGGGAGGGTCGAGAGAAGTGCTGGGCACAGGGGGCAGGAAGGTGCTGAGCATGGGAGGGGAGGGGCCCTCGGGGTCCAGAGGCTCCAGAGACCTGTGGGGAGAAGCCGGAGCCCCTTCCCAGCTGCCCCTGAGCCTCGGGGGTCCCACGTCCTGCTCAGGGACAGAGGGACAGTGCTTTACCTGTAGGGCAGGGCTGCAGGGGGGGCGTTGCTGGTCCTCTCCAGAGCCGCCTGTTGCTTCTTCAGGATGACCTCGGCCAACTTCTGCTTCACCACCGTGCTGGCCACAGCACCTGCACAGTGACCACAGTGACCACAGTGACCCCACGGGGCTCAGAGCTGCTCCGAAGGGTCCCTGCGGGCACGATCCCCACCCCAGGGCTCCAGGAGTGACACCAGGATGGCTGGAGACCCCCTGAGGGCACAGCTGGGCCCATTCCCATCCCACTCCCGATCTGTCTGTTGCAGCAGGGATGCTCCGTGGTTAGAGTGGGGATGCTCCACGGATCTGTGCCAGCATCCGAGCGCAATTAATTAATTAATGAATCATTAATTAAGTGCGATGTGGAGCCCCGCGCATCCCAAAATTGGGAGCGAGACCCCGGCAGCTCCTCCAGCGCCGGCACCAGAGGGCGCCGGGAGACCGCGGCTGGGCGGGGGCCGCACCCAGCCCGGGGGTCCCAGCGGGGTCTGACAGATGGGTGGGGTCTGAAAACCCAGCCCGGGGGGCTGCAAATCCATCCCGGGGGTCCCAGCGGGGTCTATCACCTCAATGGGGTCCGTAACCCAGCCCGGGGGTCCCAGCGGGGTCTATCACCTCAATGGGGTCCGTAACCCAGCCCGGGGGTCCCAGTGGGGTCTGTCACCTCAGTGGGGTCCGTAACCCAGCCCGGGCGTCCTAGCGGGGTCTGTCACCTCAGTGGGGTCCGTAACCCAGCCCGGGGGTCCCAGCGGGGTCTGCAGCCCAGCTCTGCGGATGCTCTCCCACCCCTTTCCCCCACGGGAAGACAGACCTTGGTCTGGGTAAGGGCAGAACCCCCCGAGCCCCCTCCCCAAAGCCCCTCTTCCCCCCGCCCCGGGCGCAGGGAGCCCTTACTCCGCTTGCTCTTGTCCTTGTTGAGGATCTGCCGCAGCTCCTGCTCCTGCTGCCCCGGCTCAGCCTCGCGGTGCGGGGACTCCATGGCCACCTGCGGGGGACAAGGACATGGGCACGGGACCCCCCAGCCCCGACCCTCTGAGCCCTCCCCGCCCAAGGCAAGGGGACACGGTGACAGAGCACGTCTGGGACAGTCCCTTGTGTCACTCTGGCTGACGGGAAGGTGTGAAGTTTTTCCATCACAACAAACCGGATGCGTTTTGGTCCCCAGGGACGCTTTGTTCACCCCAGGGACACGGTAAAACTCAAAACCTGTCTGTTCCCACTCGCTGCCTCCTCTCAGGGTGTTTGGACACCGCTGTAGCTGGGCCGTGTTGCAACGCAGCAAAAAAATAAAAACCTTTGTTGAGTACAAAAAGCGGGGGAAAAACGGGGAAAAAAAATCTATGATAGCAGGGAAATCCCAGCTGATCCATGGAACTGACCCCTGCCCTGAGCCCGGAGCGGCCCTGGGGACGGGCAGGGGGATCTCGGTGCCTGAAGATGGTCACTGGGCACGGTCACAACTCCCTGGGCACGGTCACAACTCCCTGGGCGTGTCCTCCCACCTTCCTCCCTCCGAAGCCTTCCGGAGGAGCCGTCCCCGCTAAATCCCCCGCTAAATCCCCCCGCTAAAAAAAAAAATCCTGCGTGGTTTTTTTTTTTTTTTTTTGTGACAGCGAAATCCGGCAGCGAATTCCTGCGCGGGGCAGGAGCTGCGGGTGGCACCGGAGCTCGGTGACACCTCCCAGACAAGCCGAGTGCCCGTGGCTCGGCCGCGCCCCCGGGGCAGAGCAGCAGCGGCGGCCCAGGACGGGCAGCTCCCGGCCCGCAGGGTCCCGTGCAGCCGCTCTGGAGCGCGGCTGGACACCCGGGAGGCTCCAGCCCTCCCGCGGGCCTTGGCAGGACCGGGATTTGGCCTGGAATTCAGACACAACCCCCCCCCCCCCCACCTGCCTCCCTAAGCAGCTTCGTTGCGTCAGAGAGGTCTCCGGGCTGGCTGGAAACCCCTCCAGATGTTCCAGCTCAGGGAAAAGCAGGAATTCACCTGGGAATGCTATCTTGGCATTGGGATTCCCAGCCTCTTCCTCTGAATCCCTGCCCAGAGACAGGAACTCAAAGCCAGCCCTAACTCTGGCACCGCTGTGCGCTCTGGGGGCAAAATTCACCCTCCAAAGTGCCCAGTCCTGCCCCAAACTGTGCCAAAAGTGGGGTGTGGGCTCCCCCTGCCCTGTCCCGTACCCTGACGTGCTGGTGGGCGAGCTGCTCCACTTGCTGCTGGTGCAGGCTGGCCAGGAAGAGCTGGTGCTGCAGCTGCTGCTGCTTCAGGGCCAGCAGGGCCGTGTCCTGGGGCTTGACCACGCGCTGCCCGATCCGCAGGTCCATGGGGACGGCCTGGGGCACCCGCGGGGAGGTGCACGGGGTCACAGCAGCTGTGGGGACACAAAGGGACACGGCTCAGTCACTGGGCTGGCAGGGACAGCACTGGGCAGGGCCTGGTCCCTGCCACCGAGGGGGATTTGCCACCGAATATCCTCTGCCTGCAGAGCCTCCTCCCCCATCGGCCGGGAAAAGAGATTCCTGTAAATTCCACACCTCTGGAGAGACTCTGAGGTGCTGCAGGCGCCTCTCCCCTGACACCTGGAGAAGGGGTCTGGAGTGAAGACGTTCCCTGCACAACCTCCCACCCTGAGGGGTGAAACCCCAGCCCCCAGGGGACACTGAAACAGCACCAGTTACACGCCTGAAATCGTCCATCACACCCCCAAAACAGCACCAGTTACATGCCTGAAATTGTGCATTACATCCCCAAAACAGCAGCAGTTACACACCTGAAATCATGCGTTACATCCCAAAAACAGCACCAGTTACACACCTGAAATCATGCGTTACATCCCAAAAACAGCACCAGTTACATGCCTGAAATTGTGCATCACACCCCCAAAAACGCCCCGTTTTCACCGATCATGGAGCACCCACTGCCACAGAGGATTTTCCCCCAGCAGCTCCCAAAGCTCTGCTGAATTTACAGAAACACCCCCAACCTCAGGCCGTGACAGGAAACCCCAGCACAGGGTTCACTCCACTCTCCACCTCCTGATAACTTAATTTGCCCCTGGCTAACTGGCTCTAATTGCTGCACCCCGGCACAGGGAGGCTGATGGAGATCAACAATCCCCGCCTTGGGAAGCTGCCCCTGCCTCTGCTCCGGAGCCTCAGCGCTCCCCGAAGGCTTCAGGCCTTGCTGAACATCCTCGATTTTGAAGGATGCAGTGGCGAGTGGGGCTGTCCCCTCCTGCTCATCCCGTCCCCCGAGGAGGAGGACGGTGCCGGCGGGATGGGGATGCGGGAGCAGGGCTGGCAGAGGCGGTGGCAGCACGGGCTGCTGGCAGCCGGACAAGGACAGGCTGTAACCAGCACATCTCGGGATGGGAATCGGGCACTTCTGACAGCTCCAGCCCGGCCAAATCCCGCCCCGTGACGCCGCCGGTCTGCGGGAACTCGGCCGGCCCCGTGTCCCCTGCAGCCGAATGTCACCGTCCTGCTGCACACACGAGGGGCAGGAGCTGGGGACGCTGCCGGGGCTTGTCTTTGGGGTCATCACTCCAGTGGGAAAGGGGGGTACGAGGGTGAAGGACCGGCCCACCCAGGCACAGCCTCGTGGGTGACAGCACCCGAAGAGTTGTCCCAGCCTTTCTCTGCTCCCTAAAAACGCCCACGGGAAGCTCCGAGGCTTGGTCTGAGCTCCCCATGGCAGCATCCTCGGGCTCAGCACTGCCTGATGCTGCCCCTTCCTGGAAAAAAAGGGGTGGGAAGGGCTTGGGGCAGCCCAGGTGAAGGAGGGGCTGCTCCAGACAGCGGCGGGAGGGAGCGGGGCCCGCAGCCCGCGGCGCAGAGCCGAGGGGGAAGCACTGGCGGGGGCTCTGGGAATCTCTCTCTACATCATTTGTTTCAGTCTCTATAAAAACAAACTGCGAGGCGGCGGAAGCGGAGAGGGGAGGGATGGGGGCTGCTGGGGGAGAGGGAGGCCGGGCAGCAGCCAGAAAAACAACTCCTCACCACTCACCCGGAGCCAGGAAAAAGCTGTCGAGCATCCCCAGGGCCAAGAGGCTCCGGAGCCAGGGAAGAAGAGGCTGCGTGGACCCTGCCCCTGCCACGGCCCCCAGCTCTGCCCACCCCACGCCGGGGATGTCTGAGCAGATTTTCAGGAGCAGGGAAAAAGGGAGGGTGGGATGAGAAAAGGCACCCTGGGAGCAGAGTCTGGCCTGACGTGCCCTGAGGTGACATCGCTGTCGCAGCCCCGACGCTCCCGCTCCCGGCCACCAAACTCAGGGCGGCTTTCCAGAGCTTGGAAACACAAAATGTCCCGTGCCGAGTGCCAGGGCGGCGCGGGGCGAGGGCTGGTGGCACTGGGAGAGGAACCCGGGCTCCGGGCAGGAACCGCTGTCCCCATGTGGGGACCCTCAGGCGTGAGGCCCCTGCACGTGGCAGCTCCTCGGGGATGCTCCACATCCCTCCTGCTGCAGCAGCTCCGGACCCCCTCCCAAAGCCCCTCCTGCCCCGGGAGCTGTTTGTGACCTCCCTCTGCAGCTTGAATTCATTTGGGGTTTGCTGCCGGGCCCTGGGCCAGGAGTTACAGTAAACAACCCCCTCCCGCAGCCCAGGGCTCCCACATGATCCAGGGGCCGGCGGCCAAGCCGGCGGCTCCTCCCCTTCCCCCGCCCCAAAAAACCCAAAAGCAAAGCTCCACCACGGCTCTTGGGGGTCTGTCCCTGTCTCCAACCCAGCCAGGGCCCTGCCGGTGCCCAGCGGACCCTCAGAAGCCACCAGCACCAGGACGTGTGGCTGGGACTGGGATGCACAGTTTGGGACTGGGATGCCTGGGCTGGGATTGGGATCAGTTTGGGACCTGACAGAGCCGCGGGGCCAGGAGCTCATAGCACAAACCATCCCTGGGCCGGCGGCTGCAGATCCAGCCCGTGGATCCTCCATGGAAAGGGGAGGTTGTGACACGGAGTCTCCCCGGAGTGCCCTGGGAAAGCTGCGGCCGGGGATGAATGAGGGCTCTGTGCTCAGGCCCCGGCACGGGTTACCAGCATTTTCCAGGCTGCCGGCACGGAACGGAGCAGGGAACGCAGCCGAGGGGCCACAGGCTCAGCCACGAGGTGGGACAGACACGGAGGGAGGGCTGGGACAGCCCCGGGCAGGGTGGGGAGCCCCACTTTGCACTGCAGCACCTCCCAGACTCCTGAGGAGCTTTGGGACAGGCTGAAACCCGGTGGCAGTGAGTTCCCCAGGCTGGGGGTGGCAGTGCTGGGCTGGCGTCACTCGGGACACCACTGGTCACGCTGCTCCCAGCCAGCCATCCCGGAAAAGAGAAAAAAATCCAGCACAGAAATCTTTGCTTCGGCATTTCCTGATTGTTTTTGAAGAGGCGAATCAGCCGTCAGCAGAGCTGGGCTTTATATAAGAGGGAAATAAAGCAAGAGGCAAACAAAGCAGGGCAGGAAGATTATTGAGGAGTAAACCAGTGGAATCCCAGCTCTGCTGTTCTGTGCACCCCTGCCCTCATCCCTGCCTTCATCCCTGCCTGCATCCCTGCCCTCATCCCTGCCCTCATCCCTGCTTGCATCCCTGCTTGCATCCCTGCCCCATCCCTGCCCTCATCCCTGCCCCATCCCTGCCCCATCCCTGCCCTCATCCCTGCCCTCATCCCTGCTTGCATCCCTGCTTGCATCCCTGCTTGCATCCCTGCCCTCATCCCTGCCCTCATCCCTGCCCCATCCCTGCCCCATCCCTGCCCTCATCCCTGCCTGCATCCCTGCCCCATCCCTGCCCCATCCCTGCCCCATCCCTGTCCCATCCCTGCTCCATCCCTGTCCCATCCCTGCCCCATTCCTGCCCCATCCCTGCCCCATCCCTGCCCCATTCCTGCCCCATCCCTGCCCCATCCCTGCCCTCATCCCTGCCCCATCCCTGCCCCATCCCTGCCCCATCCCTGCCCTCATCCCTGCCCTCATCCCTGCTTGCATCCCTGCTTGCATCCCTGCTTGCATCCCTGCCCTCATCCCTGCCCTCATCCCTGCCCCATCCCTGCCCCATCCCTGCCCTCATCCCTGCCCCCATCCCTGCCCCATCCCTGCCCCATCCCTGTCCCATCCCTGCTCCATCCCTGTCCCATCCCTGCCCCATTCCTGCCCCATCCCTGCCCCATCCCTGCCCCATCCCTGCCCTCATCCCTGCCCTCATCCCTGCCCCATCCCTGCCCTCATCCCTGCCCTCATCCCTGCCCCATCCCTGCCTCATCACTGCCCTCATCCCTGCCTGCAGCCTCGTTTATCCCTGCCTGCCACAGAGGTGCTGCCCACGGCTCGCTCCGAGGTGGAGCAGCAGTTAAAGCCAGGCTGGGTTTTTTCAATAAACCATCTCTTTTATAAAAACGTTTCCCATCTTCTGCTGATTTGCTGTGAAAGGTTCAGAGTTCAGGCGGGTTGAAGAATGTGGGTGATTAAAAACATTCCTCTCCAATAAAAGGGAAAAGGTCTTCTCCGGAGCCGCGCGCGAGGAACGGGAATGAGCTGGAGGGAGCTCGCTCAAATTAAAAACACTTAAATGAGAAACCACACTAAAAGGACGATGTTGAAAGAACACGAAGATCACAAAGGGGGAACTCGAGAAATAGGAAATCCCGGAGCTGGGGTACCTCGTTTAACCCCGCCGGGCTGGGTTTAATTAGGGACCGGAACGACGAGACAAAAATCACCAAACCCACCCAGAGTCTGCCCAGCTCCAGCTTTTGGGGGACAGCGGGGACCCCTCCCCAGTGCCCACGCATCCCTTTGTCCCCTACCTCCATCTGCTCGTGTGTCCCCGAGGAGTTTCCTCGCAGGATCCCACAAAATCCCAGCGTTTGGGGCATTTTCCGCCTTCCTTGCCTCAGCACAGAGCTCTGGGGATGGAAGCTCCAGGGAAAGCAGCTCCAGGGAAAGCAGCTCCAGGGAAAGCAGCTCCAGAGAAAGCAGCTCCAGAGAAAGCCCTGCGCCGCCTCAGCTGTCCCCGCACGGAGAGAGCGCCGGCCACGTCCCTCAGGAGCCATAAGAGAGCAGATGATGCTCAGGGAAGATGTAATGTTTGGAGCAGCCGGGTGCCAAGTTCTGATAACTCTTTCTGGAGCTCATGGACTGGGAGTTTCAGGGGCTTTACGCCTCAGCCAGATGTGGGTGGATCCCTCCCCTCCCCACCAGACACCAAATTCCTGCTCCACAACGAGATGAGGCTGATGCTGCTCCAGGAAAAGCCCCCCGAGAGTTTTTCCACCAGGGTAAACCCAAATTTTTCTGCTCTGATTCTTGCAAACTTCCTTCTGCAGAAAGTTTCCAGAAAAAAAAAAAACCAAACAAAACAAACTGAGACAGATGATGATTAAAGTTTGGCGAAGTCACCAGAGCAGCACAAAATCCTTCCCACAACCAAAGGCACGAACCAGGATTCAGCCACTCACCCAACTCCGCCAAGCACCTGTGAGCAGAGCAGCTCTTTAGGCGTTCCAAGCACAAAAATGGGAATATTCCCCGTTGGAGCCTGGAAACGAGCTCCAAATCAGGCCTGGGGAGGCAGATCAGGGCGAGATGCTTCCCCTGATTGCTCTCTCTGGTTGTTTGCAGCTCGTGATCTTTGAGTCAGACACTTAATAGCCCTCCCCGGAATTTTCTCCCCACAAATGTGCACATTTCGTTTTGAAACTCATGGCTCCGGGACCCAAAAACCTCAGGGCCAGCCCGGAGTCCAGGGACAAGGAGGAAACACCTTTGGGCCTGGCTTTGCTGCTGGTTTTAACGCTCCCTGTTCCAGCCCAAATTCCAGTTCCGCTGTTCTCATCCAGGCCCATCCGAGGGGAGCACGCTGCTCCCACAGCATCCGCGGAGAGGAGCGGGCAGGGCTCCACTGCTGAAGGGAGAGGCACAGGGAGCTCTTCAGGACTAAATCAGATGCTCCTGGAGGTGGCCCAGGCCTGTGTTTCAAGGCAGGTTTTCCACGTGCTCTCAAATCCATGTTTAGATTGGCCCTGGAAGTGTTTTGCCTCCAGGGCGAGGGTGGTCCAGAGGATCCCAGGGTAACCCCACATCCCACTGAATTACCCCAAAGCCCCAAACCTTAACAGTGGGACACAGACTTCACCTCAGGCACTGCCCAAACCACCAAACAACTTCCTGTTCCTTCCTGCTCCCAGAGGAGCCAGAGCGACCCGCAGGAGCTCCCTGGATGCTGCCCCTCTGCCAGGGATGAGCTTTGAAAGCCTTCAGAGCACCCAGCCACGAATGTGCCGAGGCAAAACCCCACAGCAAAACCCAGCAACGGCTTTTGGGCCTAAATTTGAGATCCCAGGGACACCCAGGTACTAAACCACAGGAAATTCTGGGCACGGGCAGGATGGAGCTGCCCCACGGGTCCCACAAAACGTGGTTCGAGTGTGGGCAGCACCAGGGACAAGGGGGGATCAAAGGGCTCATCTCCCGCAGCCGCAGCCGGGCCGTGGGAGCCGAGGGACAGCGGAGCGGCTCCATCCCCACCACAGCCCTGGCACGGCTGGAAACCTCTGGCAGTCATTTCCTGCAGCCTCCCACCCCCACGGGTCACCAGGCCCATCCCAAACAGCAGCGCAGCCCCCGCGGGAGAGGCCGTGCGGAGGAGGGAGAGGTATCCCCAGGAAACCTCGCAACAACCGCCGCTTCCTGAGAAACACCGGGAAAGTCGTGACCACAGGGCTCTGCTGAAGGAGAGCCAAGGCGGCCTGGCAGCGCCTCGTGCTCCCCAGGGCAGCCTCAAATCACGGAAACTCACAAGATTTGGGGAAAGTCCTCCCTGCCCAGAAGGGAAACATCCCGCACAGCGCATCCCGCCCCGCCGGATCCCTCCCGTCACCTGCTCACGAACACCGGCCCGGCTCCTCCCCGCTCGGGGCCAGCGGGACCCCCAAACATCGCCCTGTCCCGGTGGAGAGGCAAATCTGCCCCTCTTGATCCTCCTCCAGGGCCTTTCCCTGCAGCAAACACCTCGAGGGGAGCTGCGGCTCCCCCGCACCGCCCAGCTCCTCTCCTTGAGGGGTTCGTGTGTGAAAAAAGCCCGAACGCCGCCCAGAGCCGCAGGCAGGGACGGATGGGGACACAGGCAGCTCCTCCAGGCAGGCAAATCCCGCGGCTCTGGCCGAGCTGGAACAGCCCTGTGCCCTCCAGCAGCCTCACCTCCCTCTCCAGGCTCCTGGCAAGAGGCACCAGCCCAGCCCAAAGCTCGGCATCTCCTCCTGCCCGCGGCCGGCGCGGATCTGCTTTGGAGAGAGGCTCTGGCCCCGCTCCCGGCGGGCCGAGCCCTCGGTTCTCCCGGCAGGACGATGCGAGCGGAGGCCGAGCAGCCCCGGGACGCAGCCAAGCGCTCCCGGGAAGCCGTGGAAGCGCCGCTGGGCGCGGGGCCGTTCCCGCAGCGGCTCCGATTACATCAGCACGGGAGGATGCGGCCGCCGCGCCAAGGGAAGCAGAGGAGAGATCAAACGATTGCAGAACCTCTCCTCGGTTACCCAAGCGCAGGAGAACGCTCCCAACCGGTTTGGACGGAGGGCTCGGCAGCTCTTCCCGCCCCGCAGCGCGGCCGGGGGGTCCCCGCTGCCCTCAGCCCTCCCCGGAGCATCCACCGGGAGCTGCTCCGGCACCCGGCGGGGCCGGACCCCGGAGCCGCCGGCACCAGCACCGATTTATTCTTTTAATTGCTGCGTGCAAGAGCCCAGCTTGAGTCACAACCCCCCGGGGAAGGCTCAGCGCTGCGCGAAGCGGCTTCGTGCTTGATCTGGAAGCGCTGAGACAAAAAAGCTGGAATCACACAATACCCACTCCCGGCAAGTGGCTACTCGAGGCGACCTGCCCGTTAATTAAGAGCCTGGAGTAGGAAATCCCTTTGGCAAACGCTGGTCAAGGTCCAGCGCTTGGCTGGAGGGCAGAAAAGAAACCTTAAGAAAGAAACCCGAGGCTGGGGGCAAGCAGAAGGAGAAGCACGGGCAGCTCCGGCTCTACCAAGGGAAAGAGGCACAGACTCAATTCCCTGCGCAGTCCTTGGGCTGCTCAGCCACCACCGGCCAGGGCCCAACCGGGCTCACCCCAAACCTGCCCCGCGCTGACCCTCGGGCGTCTGAGAAGGAGCCACCGAGGAGCTCCCCAGGGCAGACCTGGGGCTCAGGGTGAGAGTTATTTCTGTCACAGGGAGGAAGCCGCAACATTTTCAGTTTCCTGCACAAACACACTCCCGGTGCCCTTCCCCACGGGCCCGGCGGGCGCTGCCTCCCCTCCCTGGGCGCTCGGGGAGGAGCTGGGAAAGCTCCGCGTTGGCATCGGTGGAGCTGGGAAAGGTGCAGGTGTCAAATCCTCGATGCAGAGGAGGACGAAACTTGCCTGGATGTGCGGAGCCACACCCGGGGACAGCAGGGACAGCCACCCTGGGACAAACCTGGGCTGGTGCTGGTGCTGGTGCCTGCAGGCAGCCGCGGGGAGATGCTGGGAAGAGGTGCCGGAGTCGGGGAATTCCATTCGGGATGGAGAAGCTACAGGAAAGGCACCAAGTGCTGGGGGTGAAGAAGTGCCAGGAGAGCCTGGAGTCCCAAAGAGCCGGGAGAGGCCCTGGAGGAGGCCGAGGCTGTGGCAGAACGCGGGGACCGAGGGCGCAGTGGGCATGTGGGTGCTCCACGCGCATGGAGCAACACTACCCTGGGGGTTTAACCCAGAAAGAGGAGCTGATCCTGCTGCTGAGCCGCTCGGAAACGGGGGAAGAGGAAAAGGAATCGGCAGAGAAGCTCCCGGTGAGCCCAGCGCAGCAGCAATAACTTGGACAGCAAGGAATCAGCGCTCGTGCTGGGGACTGAGCCCTCAGAACCTCTCAGGATCAGAGCTGGTGTCAGCTCAGCAGAATCCCAGACACATCCAGGCCTTTAAAGCTCATTTGGCACCCAAACAACCAGACGCACACACCAGGACCCAGCCCACGGACCCTGCTCCGGACGGGAGATGCTCCAGGTGCCCCTCACACAAACCCTCTGTTCCAGGCCCCTGTGCCTGCAGGGACGCTCCCCACCCGCCTGGGACACTCACCCATGGATGGCATCGCGTCCCTCCAGCTCGTTGGGGTCCCCGTGCCCACCGAGGCCATGGGAAGAGCAGCCCCACGGCTCCAGGAGCTCTCGGATCCCCAATCCCAGGCGCGGCTGCCACCACACCCTTGCAGTTCTCACGGGCAAGTTGGAGCCTTGGCAAAGCCCTCGCTGGCAGCCGGCCCCATCAGGCTCATTAAGTGCAATTAAGGCAGAGCGGGCATCCCTCCCCCTGCCCCTCTGGGGGATATTTTGCTTTTAGACAAAATAAACAGGGAGGTTTTGCGTGGGCTCGGGCAGGTGCTGGCACCGGGCAGCAGCAGGTGGAAACACCGAGGTCTCTCGGGGAAAGCCACGGTGAATCAGCGTCCAGCCACAATTCCAGCCCTCCTCCTGCTCCCAGGGGTGCCCATTCCAGCCCCCTCATCCTGGAGAAGAGCACCAGACCCTCTCCCCTTTGCAAAACAGGAACAGGGAATGGGATAAAACCGTAAGGAAGCTGCCCCCCACTCCTGCTCTGATTTTCAAAACGTGGGGAAAAGCTTCCACCCCAACCTAAAGTGGAATTTTATTGCAGCAGCTCCTCCAGCATCACTTCGAAGCCGCTTACGGAACTGCTGCTCCTCTGCCTTCTCCACGCCCACAGCCCCAAACCTGGGAGAAGGGAGAGCGCAGCAGAACTGCCCGATCCCCTCCCCCTTCCATCCCATCCCTCCTCCCTCGGGGACCCCGGGCAGGGCCAACCCCCACCCACACGTCGGGAAGGTTTAAACCACGCAGGGCCCGCGGGCAGGACGTCACCCCAAACCCCGGCGGCCAACGGGGCCGGCACGAGGCTGCGGCTCATCCGCGATTTTCCCTCGCACGAAGAACCGGCGCTGACGGCCGCCAAGGCATTGCTCCATCGGCCTGGCACTGCCGGACAGCTCCTGTCAGCAGCGAAATCCGCGAGCTCCCGGTATTCCTGGCAGGTTACAGGGGCTGGCCCTGACCCTGGGATCTGTCAGAAAGCTCCGGAGTGGGGTAGGGAGGGAGTCCCGAGAGCGTGACGGGGACCAGGCACGGCCGGTGCTGCTCGAGGAGGATAAAACAGCCACACTCCATCCCCGTCCACTCTGGGACAAAGGAAAAAGCCAAAGAGGATCCTTAAAGCTTTCTGCTCCCCTATGGAAAAATCAGCTGGAGCTGTGCCAGGGCAGACTCGATGCCAGCACATGTGAGAGCTGGATTTGGACTCTTGTGGCTGTCCCAGGATGATCCCGGCTCAGCTGGGATCCCGGTCAGTGAGAGATGGGCATTTCCCAGTCTGGCTCCTAGCAGGAAGCACCAACCCCCCCGGTAAAACTGGGAGAGCTCTGCCACTCAGCCGAAGCCCCAGAGATGTGTCAGGGCCACCTCTGAGCCACGGGAGGGGTGTGGCCGCGCCCCGACCGAGAGCTTTGCTTCAGATCTTTGGGGTTTACTGGTGCTAAAGGGATTTAGCCAGAACAAATTAAAATTATTTCCGTCTTAATTAATTCTACTTTCACCTCCTGGCATGTGCGAGCTCGGCCTCCTCCAGCGCAGTGAGGAGCCTCAACTCTGCCCAGCCACAGCAGCAGGAGCTGTGCAAAAACACAGGAGGGACTTTGCAGCATTCCTTTGTCACCACCCGAGCCCTGTCCACACTAAAAACATCCCCAAAAGCCAGAACCCCCTTTCGTGGCCGTATTTCTCCATCACAAAGCAAGAGGAGACCTTCCCCTTCCCTCCTCCCACCGCACGCGTCCGTCAGAGGAGCTCCGAGGAGCAGCGATTGTGCCTCTTGCACAACAAATCCCCTCCTCTCCCTGCCCGCCCCACATCCCTTTGAGGCAGAAAGGAAGAAGGCTGGAAACATCCTTCCTGTGCCGCGGACAATGCGATGGAAATAGCCCAGGAGGAGCGGGAGCGGCCGCGGGAGCCGCACGCGGTCCTGGCTTCCGGCCATTGTCCGGCCAGGACGAGCCCGGGCAGCTGCAGCCCCGGCCGGCAGAGCCAAAACCACCTCCTTGCCCCAGAGGAGCAGCCCCAAACCCGCTGCCCCATCCAGGGCACGGCTCTGCCTTCACCTGGGACCCCCGCAAGGGCCAGGTTCAATCCGAAATCCGCCGGCTGCCGTGGGCACGGCGCGGTCACCGCTCGGCCTCGGGAACCGGGGACGTGACACCACCACCACCACCAAAGGCACCACCAAAGGCACCACCAAAGCCACCACCAAAGCCACCACCAAAGGCACCACCAAAGCCGAGACGGGCGGGATTTTCCACTGCAGAGGGAAAGCCAGGACACCCAGATGGCAGAAGATGCTTTCTCCAGACCCAGCCCTGAGGGTGAAATGAAGCCCCCAGGGAGCCGGTCCCGCCCTAAATCCCTATTTTCTCCTCCAGATGGGAGGTGCACGAGTTCAGCTGCTCCAGCTCACGTCAGCAGCTGGAAAACCCTGCAAGGACCCACGCAAGCCTGGCCTGCCGAGGACGCTGCTGACGGCAGCTGAGCAGGGCAGGGTGGCAGGAGCAGAACCACTCAAAGTCACGAATCAGTCCCCAAATTTGGGATTGCCACTCAAGTCGGCGCCAGTCTTGGCATTCACCTCCCATTTCTGAGGGCTTTGAGAAGGCAAGTTGTCACTCGCAGCCCTTCTGCATGACTGAGGTGGTGACAGAAGCAGTTTTTCTTTAAAAACACCCCAAAGCCATACATATTTTAAAGGTCTGAGGTGCTTTTAGGGCCTGAGCTGGGATTTCAGGAGTGGCATCACTCCTGGATGAGCACTGCAACAGCCAGAGCCGCCCTTCTGGAGGGAGGGAAACAGGAGGAAAAGGGGGATGGATGATGGCACACATCCCTGCTCCTGCCACCACCCCCGGAGCCCCCCGGAGCAGGGGGACCATCCCAGCACAGCCTGGCCCCTCTTCACCTGCCCCAAAATGGGGCCAGGCCCTCTCCGAGCCGCTGGCAGCTCCCGGGGCCCGGCCGGGCCGGGGTTGCTCCGCTCCCTGAACATTCCCAAGCGCATTTCTGCCCCGCTGACGGGTTAAAAATAGAAACCAGCAGCATTATTGTCCTGCAAGCAAAAATAGAAAGATCACATCCTCACTGCTGAAAAACGGCACAGCAGGGACCTCTTCTAACACAGGCACAGGGGAGAGCTCTATTTCGGGAGCGGAGAACTTGGGAAGTCAGACCAGAATCCTGAAATTTGTGATGTTGACGCACTGAAGCATTCAGCATCCACGGAAAACTCGCCTTCCCCCTCCTCTCCTGGCTTCCCTGGGGTTTTGCTCAGGCTTTCACGGCACTCCCAGCGAGGAATGCGCTGCCCCGTGCTGCCCTCGCAGATGGGAACGGCCCCGATCCAGTCTGGGAGTGGTCTTGTCACCACCATCGCCACTTAACGCTTCCCAGCTCCCAAGGAAGCGCTGCAGCAGGAAAACCCCATCTCTGCTCTGCTTCCCAGAGCTCCGAGCAGCTGGCACATTCCCGGCCCAAAAGCAGCTCACAGGGGTCGCCCTGAAGGGAAAAGCCACCGGTGACCCCAGAGGAGGGGACGCCCTGAGCCTCCCTGTCCCCCTCCCCTGCTCCCGTCCCCCTCCCCTGCTGGCTCCGGAGGGAGGGGGGCCTCAGCCTGAACCTCGTTTTTGGAAAGGGAACATCTCTACGCAAGCCCGGCCTTTCCGTGAGTGTTGGTGCGTTGGGGCCGCTCCCACCCAGCTGGGACCCGGCTCCAGATCCAACCTTTTTCCTCAGCAAATCCCCCGGGAGAGGAGAGGAATGCGGCAGGGTCACATCCAGCTGCGGGCGGGAATCCTGGCTGCTGCAAAGGAGGGGAAAATCCACGGATGTCTGTCCCTGCAGCAGCCCCCTGGGCACGGCTCTGACGTGGGGGTGCAGCGCCAGGACCCCGGATCCCAAACCAGGCTCCGAACCCCAACACTGACCCCAACACTACCCCACAGCCCCCCAGAGACCGCTCCCCTCCCAAACCAAGCCCGCGGCTTCCAGGAGCAGCTCCGGGAGGCCTGGGAGGAGGCCGGGGTGGAGAGGTCACTCCACCACCCTGAACATCTCCCCCGTGTCCCCACCGAGGCCGTCAGGGGCCAGCGCAGGAACGCAGAGAGCATAACTCACTGCACCCCCCCTCCCCTTCGCCCCAAAACCAAACACACACCCAGAAACGGGGGGGAACTGCTCAGGGGAAACCCGGCAGTAACTCCACAGCAATTCCAGGCAGTCCCGTTCCCCGGAGGAGGCTGCTCTGCCCTCTCCCGCATCCCCCCTCCACCAGAGCCCCTCGGAGATCCCGGGCCAGGTGCCCTGGGCCAGCCCCCGGGGCCATTCCCTCATTTCATTCCGTGCACATCCCAGCTGGCATTTCAGCCCCCAGCCAGTGCCAGATTTCTCTCTGCTGAGCCAATGCACTTGGAAATACATGACGACTTCAGCAGATTAATTGGAAACACAGCCCGGGTGTTGCAATCCCAGGAATGACTCCAATTTCAGGAACAAATGTTTTCATAGGATCACAGAATCATAGAATATTCTGAGTGGGAAGGGACCCACAAGGATCATCCAGTCCTGCACAGACACCCCAACGATCCCACCCTGTGCACCCCTGGCAGCGCTATCCAGACACCCCTTGAGAATTTGGCGTAACTTCACCAGTTTGCTGAACGTTTCCAGCTAAACTGGGACAGACTCCGCTCACACCTGGGATCACTTTTTTAATGTGGCGTGTTTCAATTAAAAACCTTCTCAAGAAGATTTAAGACGCACCACAGAGGAAGAGGCAAGAAGAACAATTTTAGTTTGCTCTGTAAATCTGCTCTTAAAACCTCGCCGGTTTTGAGCATCCCAGGGCTCCCCTCAGCCCTTCCGCAAAACCAGACCCAAACTCTTCCCCCAAGATCCCAAAAACCCACCAGGGCTGGGAGAAGGATGATGATGGAGGAGGGGTGGAGGAGGGTTTCCTGGATGGAAACCATTCCTGTGCTGCCATATTTTCCACCCCTCCACAGCAAAACCTCTCCCCTTCCAGGGGTTTCAGCCCTTCCTCTGCTCATCCCTGTTTGCTGCCAACCTCTGCAGCCGTTGCAACCCTTCAAAGGTTGGACCTGATGGTCTTGGAGGTCTTTTCCAACCTTAACAATTCCACGGTTCCACGATTCTCCCCTTGCTGCCAAGAGCCCTTTCTTGGTCGCAGCTGTGCCGCAGCTTCCCCGCTGCCGAAGCTCCAGGAGATAAGGGAAGGAGAAAAGCTGGTCCGTCCACCCTCGGAGCCTGGCAGGGAGCTCCGCTCGGGCCTCCCGCTGCCAGGGCTCCCCCAACCCAACCAAAACCATGTGGGATGTGGAAGGGGCCGCTGGAGGGAAAACGGGGAGCTGGGAGCTCGCTTGGCTCCGAGAGCACCCAAGGGTCAGTGACACCAAAGGGGGGGGGCTCTGGAGGGAGGGACGGGCTCTGGAGGGGCTGTGGCCACTTCTTCAGACCCCTGTGGCTGCTGCAGGCACAGGGCAGTGCCCGGGTGAATTCCTGCTTTGGCAGAGGTGGAGGAGCTCCCAGGGTGAGCGGAGGGGTCTGGAGCGAGGAGCCCCTGCCTCGCACGGCCCCCGGGGAGGCCACGATTCCAGCGAGATAAAACACATTTGAATCTTCCCAGAGAAATCAGCTCCCGCAGGCCTGGCTGAGGAGCTGCACCTCCTCTCCCAGCTGTTTGGCCGCCCCTCTCAGCCCAGCCCTGCCAGAGCTGGAGCCCGAGCCAGGAGCAGCACAGGCTGCACAAACCCTCCCCGGAGCCCCCCCCTGCCCCCCTCTGGGCTTAAATCCACCGACCCAGCCCCAAACCCAATTCCCTTCTTAGCCTTTGCCTCACGGAGCTCTTTCTTCCCTGAATGAAAGCCACAATTCCCAGCCAGACCTTTGGGGTGTGATTCCCCCTCCCTGCCATGAAGTCAACGTAAGTCAGAGTGTTCCTGCCGTTAATTTGGATAATCTGACAAAATAAAAACCACCAGGATTTGTAATGAGATGTCACTTTGGGAGCTTTGCTCATCCCAGAGATCTTTCTTCAGGGCGTCCCCATCCCTGTGACTGGAAGATCCATGGGCTGATGCTGAGCACATCTGAAAAGGGACCAGCACAGGAATGGGAACCTCTCCTCTGAGCTGGGCTGTCGGGGTCAGACTGGCTGGTCAGTGGGAGAGCTCTGGCCAAGCCTCATCGCTCATTCCCAGGGTCAGGAATGTGCAAGAGCTGCTGCGAGGGGATGACCACAGAAGCCACGTGGACAGGGAATGTGGCGGGGTTTTGCAAGGATCTGCTCCAGCCTCCCCCTCCAAGCCAGGAGATCCAGGAGGAGCGGGGAGGACACATGGATTTGTGCAGATCCAGCACACGCCCCAGCTCCAACCAGGCTGAGCCCACAAATCCTTCTGCAAGTTTCTCTGTCCCACCCCCAGATGTGCCAGCACCCCGTCCTACACCCTGCGCCCCTCCCAGGCACACCCTGCACCCTCTCGGCTCTCCTGGCACCGCATCCCAGACACGTCCGTGTGGGGCTGGGCTGGTTCTGGCTGCGGTGGAGCCGACGTGCCCCCCCTGCCAGCACCCAGCTCCCCCCCAGCCAAGCCCCATCCCTCGTCCCCAGCACCGGCGCTGATCCAGCCCAGCCCCAGCTGGGACAGAACCTCCACCCAGGCACAGTTCCCGTGACTAAGCCAGACAGACACCCCGAGAGTCCAGCCCTGACAGCGAGGTCCCACCAAGACAAAAACAATACAAACCCTCCCATTCCCTGCTCCTGACGGAGCTTTCAAGGGTTCGTCATCGGCACTGATACAAATCCACACCTCAGAGCACAAACAGGGAGGCAGCCAAGGAACCCGCAGGAACCGCAAACGAGACTTGCTGAGCCCTGGCCAGGGCCGGAGCCGACTCCAGATGTTTCTCCAGGGACTCCCTGGTGCTGTGATTTGATGCGAGCCCTGATCAGATGTGGCGTCGCCGGGACCGTTCACACAGGATGGACGAGGCCAACGTGCAAACCACGAGTCAGCCCCTGCCTCCAGCGCGTCCTGCTCTGCTGCAGCCGCCAAAGGAGCCGAGGCCTCGAGTCTCCTCTGCCCAACCAACCAGCCTGGGCTTCACCATCACCTGTCCCTGCGAGGCAGGGCCTCCTTTATGCAGCTTTGAGCCTTTTTCAGTCGCTGCCCTTTCTGAAGTGGGGAGTACAGTGCTGACACTGCATCGAGAGCATCAAAGAGTCACGAGTCCTTACTCCCACCTGATGTCCCATTTCCTTACTCCCACCCGATGCTTTTTTGGCACCACCCAAAAGCACAGCCTCAGCGGAGGTTCAGGCCTGCAGTGATTTTGGAGGGCTCCAGCACAGCCACTGCCTGGGCAGGAGCAGCATCACCTCTCTCCTGACAGGGAATGCTCCCCCGGGAGCACGAGGATGCTCTGAGCAACTCAGGGAGCTGCAGGCTCTGAGCGCTCCCTCTGCACTCCCTCCCTGAGCATCCCCAGATTCTGGGGCACCGCAGAGCCCTGCAGGTGATTTTCTGACTCAAACCCAGGTCCAGCGAGTGCCAAAGGCCCTCCTGGCCCAGCTGTGCCCTGCAGGGGGGACGGGCACGGCCGCAGGTGCCCAGTGTCCCTACAGGGGCTCTGTGTCCCTACAGGGGCTCCGTGTCCTTACGGGGGCTCCGTGTCCCTACAGGGGCTCCGTGTCCCTACAGGGGCTCCGTGACCCTACGAGGTACCCGGTGTCCCTACAGGTGCCCGAGGTGGGTGTTTGCCTTGCTGGGTGTTTACCCCCGGGCTGTGCCTGCACACAGCCTTATCTGCTTGGCGAGGGCCGTGTGGCTCCTGCACACACAGAGTTATCTCGAGGGACCTGGGCCTTCCTCTGAGGGCAGCGGGGTGGGGGGAGCTCACCCACAGCTCCGGTACCTGCAGGGGTGTCCCTGCTGTCCAGTTCAGAGGGAACAGGTCACTCAGCTCTTCCCAACGCCCATCTAACGTGGCCAGACTCCCCAGAGAAATCTCCCAGCCCATCCACGCTGGATCCATCCTGCCCCGGAGCAGGTCCCTGCTGCAGGCCAAGGCCACCACTGCTCCTGGGAAGGGAATGAGCTGCTCTTGCACCACCAGAGCACCTGGACATCTCCATCTTCCCAGCCTCCAGCCCTCCCAGACGTTGCTGAGGTTCCCCCATGTTCCCAACCACTCAGTGCCTTCCCAGAAGGAGCCGTGCCTGCGGCGCAGGGGGAAGGAGCCCCCAGCCTCTCCCTCAGGGCTCTGGGACATTCGCTTTTTCCACAGCAGCAGGACACTGAGGCCGAGCCAGACTGCCCCAGCCTGTCCCCACAGCCCCGGGGCAGCTCCTCCTCCCAAACCAGCTCCAGCTCCCGCTCGCCCCTCGCCCGGGCTCAGCTCTGGACCTGCTGGGATGAGGGCACTGGGAACCTCCTCCCCTGGCAGAGCTCCCGGGAGCGCAGAGCTCGTGTGCTCACGGCCTCGGGTCCAGCCCTCGACGCCCGCGAGCTCAGCTCTGTGGGAAACCTCGGCTTTGGAAAGGCTGCGCTCGCCGTGATGCAACTCGGGAGACTTTTGTCATCGCCGGCTGTTTCCAAGGGGACGAGGTGGATGAACCAGGCTGCTTTAGGAACTGACCCTCGATGCCGCAACCCCACCTCCCTTCCTCTCCCTCCCCCACGGCCCCGGGCCCTTTGCTCACACGGTTCCTGCAATTCCTGGCCCTCGGCTTCGAGGCTTCCGCCACCATCTGGGCTCCATTTAGGGGAGCTGATGTTTTTCACAGGGCTGTAATCTAAACTTTGGGATTGAGTTTACATCTCGCATACCAGCGTCTCACCGCCGGGCCTGGCCACGCACTGGGGGCTGGCAGCTGCCAGCCCTGTGCCGGCGGCTCCGGATACCTGGGAACGGTGCAGGGCCAGTGCAGGGATCCTGGATCAGGGATCCACCCTCAAACCACCTCTGGATCCAGCCAGACACTGCCCCTGCCAGTGGGTGCGAGCTGGGAGAGCCCAGCAAGCTGGGAAGCAGCTCAGCTTCCCCCAGGAGGCTGCGATGGGAGACAAAGCCCAACATCAGCATTATCCATCTCCAGCAGCAGGAAATTCCCCAGCCCGGGCAGCTGGAGATGCGAGCACAGGGAGGAGAAGCAATCTGGGAGCAGGGATGCAGAGTGGCAGGTCCAGCCCCGCTTGTGCTCAAAGCCTGGGGTGACAGAGCCACCTCAGGGCCCAGCGAGGCTCCTGACCCAGCTCTGGGCGGGCAGGTGACAACCGGCACCCCCCAGACACCCCCTGCACCCCAAACCCCTGCCAGCCCCACCCCCCATCATCTCCAGCCTTCCTCCACCCTCCTCGCCGGCTGCAAGGTGGGCAGAGCCGCAGGCAGTGTCCGGAGGCAGCCAAGGTGGCTCGTTCCCAGCAGTCCACGAGGCTCAGCCAAACCCAAAAAATAATGTTTTCATACTTAGACTTTTCAGGCAGGATTTAGTCATTTGTGGACACGAGGCCTTGGCAGAGCCGCGCTGCCTCCGCTCACCTACCCCAGCCCGCGGCTGTTTACGGCGGCAGAGCCTTGGAAGGAGAGGGAAGATTTGTGGTTTAATCCAGGTGAATTATTCCTGCTCCCTTTATGGAGCCTGCAGCTGATGGGGAAGAGGGGATTCAGCATCCCTGCACCGCCAGGGATGGACCCACCGCAGGAGATGAGGATTCAAAGCACAGCACACCCCCACAGCTCCACAAACGCTGCCTGGACAAACCCAGCAGCACCTTTACCCTGTCCACCTAATGGCTAAAAAATGAGTTGAGGGCACAAAAGCCAAGCCCTGGCCGGGCACACTCGTGGTAAAAGGCAGAGCGGCTGAGAGCTGCTCTGCCATACGAGAAAAGCTGGTTCCACCCCAGCCTTGTGGGGTTGTGCAGGCCCCGTTTGCTCAGCCCAGCACGGGGCACTTGGAGCTGCCAGGGAGAAGGGAAGGGGGTGATGGATCCAGGGCCCTGGTATCCCTCAGGAGCCCTCCATGCCCAGGATCCAACACGAGCTCCGGTCAACTCCTCACCTTGGTGTCGGATCCAAACTTCCCAGGCACGAGCCCAAGGCTTTATCTGCTGTCCCCTCCCTCCTCCCACATTTGTTATTAAACCAAATAAGGCCACTTATCTGCAAATCCTACCTCTTAAACCAGCAAAGCCACACCACAGCTCCTGAGTGCCACGCTGTGTCCCTGGGGGATGCCAGGAGCTCAGCCCCACACACCCTGGCTGCCTTCAAAGCTCATCCACCACGAGGATCTCGCCACAACCAGGGTCCCACCATGACCAGGATCCCACCATGATGATCCCACCACGACCAGGATCCCACCACGACCAGGATCCCACCACAACCATGATCCCACCATGATGATGATCCCACCACAACAAGGATCCCACCATGACCAGGATCTCACCAGGATGTGGCTCCCACCACGACACTTCTGCATTTTCACCCCGCAACCAAACCACCCGAAGCATCGGCGAGGCTGAAGCAGCCAAGTGGAGCAAGTCTTTACGGCTGAAGCAGCCAAGTGGAGCAAGTCTTTACGGAAAGGGAGCCATCCCAGAGTGGAGCTTCGTAACCAAGCGTGGGGTAGAGCTCGGAGACACAGGAAGGATTCGCTGAGGCAACGCTGGGATCAGCAGCACAAGCCCATTAGGGCTGGCCACTGGCAGGAGGAGCGTTCCGAGGAGCCTCCGTGCCCTCCAGGCACTCCAGCAGAAGTTGCACAGCTGTCCCGACTGGGAACGACAGATAAGGCTCAAGTGATTCATTCAGTGTAAACCTTTATTTGTTCTTGCTTACCCAGAGGAGCCAGCAGCTGCTAATGCTAAACTGGGCCGGCTCCCAAGCGCAGACAAAGGCCTGCAAAAATGGGTTTAAGGAGGAACTGACTGTTCAAAAAGCAATCCTAGAAGAGGGAGTTAGAAAGAGGGAGTGCAGCGCGGCGCAGGAGGAAGAGGAAGCCAGAGAGCACCTAAAAATAAGTTTTAAAAAAAGCAGCGAGGCACAGGACAAAGGCCTCGGCGCACGTGACCGTTCCCCGCAGCGTAGGCAGGATGCGAGCTCGGAACACAACACTCCCTCCCCAGCAACCCCACGTACAGAGCCCCAGCCACCTCCCAGCTCAGCCAAAGCCATGGCCAGCACCTTTCCCACCCGGCACGGGCTTTTTCCCCCCCCGCACCATAAATCCCCCAGGTGCAGGATGCTGTCCGTGCCCCAAGCCGGGCACGCTGGGCATGACCCACTCCGGGGTGGAAATGCACCTAACCCAGCAAGGCTGGAGTCAGACAGAACAGCTTGAAAGTGTTGAAGGAATTGTGAGGAAGTGTGGGAAATGAGGTTCCTCCCAAGAAGCGCCCTCAAAAACAGCCGAAGTCCTGCGGGAAGCACTGCCCAGGGGTTCCCCTGCATCCCCCCAGGCAGTGCCTTCACCAGATCAGGGCACAGCTGGTGGGCGACTCGTTAGTTCTCTCTGAAAGAGCCGGAAAATGCAGATGACAAAGGAGCCTGTCCTGTGTCTGATGGTGCAGCTGCGACCGCCGCTGTCGCTCCCCTCCCGTGGCTCCAAGGCTGCACAGCGACCCCGAGCTGGGACCCTCCTCCAGGACATCAACCCTCAGTGCCCTGCGCCTGCCCCGGTGGTGGCCGTGGTGGCCCCGGTGGTGGCCCCGGAGGTGGCCGTGCCCACCGGTCCCAGGCGGGAGCTCCAGCCCAGGCGCAGCAGCGAACCCGGGGTTCCCTCTCCGTGCGCATCCTGAAGGACGCTCCCTGCACACCTTCCCCCAGCCCCGCCAGGGTTCACAGCCGTGCGGGGAGGGAGCAAATCCCCAGGGATGGGAGAGGCACTTACAGGACGGGCTGAACATCACCAGCGTGGTGGAGATCTCCAGCCCCGGCGCAGCGCCCTGAGAACATCCAGCGAGTTCCGCTCCCGGGAAGCCGCGGCTCCGCATCCCACATTCACTTCTGCTTCACCCCTGCCGCCCACCCGATCCTCGGCGCAGCAGGGAGAGCATCTGAGCCGTGCCGAGCTGGGTCAGGCGCAAGCGGGGCCACGGAGCAGCCTCTCAGAACTGACTCATCCCGTCCCGGAGCGGCTCTGGCTCCGCCGGGAACGCAGCGGCTCCGGCAGCGCTTATTTCATACCCACACCCCCGGGGTCCCTCAGAGCCCGCAGCTGCGCGGCTGCCGAGCCGGGCTGTGCCCACAGCGTCCCCTCGGAGCCAGCCCGGGCCCGCGGCAGGAGCCCTGCATAGCACTCGCTGCTGGTCCTCACGCCGCGGTCCCTGAGCTCATGACTGAGTAACGCCGGCGAGCCAAGAATAGAGACCTTGAAGTGAAACCTCCCGGGATTGGCAGCTATTTCGGGCGCGCTCAGCCGCCGGGGCTGCGTGACATAAGAGGATATAAAAGAGGAAACTCTGCACAACAACTCTCACCTCACCGAGAGAGGCTCGGCTCGCAGCAGGTAGGGCTGCTGTGAGCGCCTTTGGGGCGAAGCGAACGCTGTGACAGCCCCCGAGGCCACCCCCGTCCCCCCAACCCCAGCCCACGGCGTGTGTGCAGCACCGGGACCCCGAGCGGGCTGTCCCCAGGCACAGCCCCAGCCCCAAAGCCCCTGAGCATCCCCAGGGCTGAGCCCACCAGGAAGTGCAGGGCTGGAGCCCCGCAGCCCAGTGTGGCCACGGCTTCTCCGCGCTGGGACGCAGCCAAACCCCAGCACAACCCGCCTCCCGTGCTGCCCACACCGCGCAGCCCACGTCGAGCCGAGCCTGTTGCCACAGGTTCAGCCTGCCCAGGCACCTCCGTGGAGCAGGAATTGCAGAGATCCTGCTGTGGCCAAAGGAGCCTCAAAGGGAGCTGACAGGACCGAGGCAACCGGAGCACCCCCAAACCCCAAACCCCAGCTCTGCCCAAGCAGCCCCTCGCAGCTCCAGACTCAGCTCACCCCTGGAAGGAAGGGCTGGGATTGCACCCAGCCACCAGATGTGGGGAGGAAAAGTCTGGTCCTGGTTAAGAACCAGCATTAAGATTAATGCAGGGAAATTTAAATGGCAGTTCTGGGAGCGTGTTTGATTTGAACCCTTAGATACTGGGAAAACAAACACACAAAGCTGCAGTTTCTGGAGGTCAAACTCAGCACCTGAAACCAGGCCCTGCCAGTTTACAGCGTGTCCATCCCGTCAGCAGCTGCATTTGAATACTCGTGATGCCAGTGTGCTCTGCCAGCTCACTCAGATCCCAGAAATGTGCTTTCTCCTGGGTTTTTGGTCAGGAGTAAGTCACCAGCAGGGACTGACAGAGTCTACAGTGCTAATTAGGAAGGAATTCTTCCCTGTGAGGGTGGGGAGGCCCTGGCACAGGTTGCCCAGAGAAGCTGGGGCTGCCCCTGGATCCCTGGAAGAGTCCATGGCCAGGCTTGGAGCGGCCTGCGATAGCGGGAGGTGTCCCTACCCATGGCAGGGGTGGGACTGGATGAGCTTTAAGGCACCTCCCAACCTAAACCACCCCATGATTCAATGAAATAACTGAATTCCCCAAACAGCTTCGTCCGTTCTAAAAACATCCTCCAAAACTTACCCAGGCCATGAGGGGGAGCAGAGCACCTCCGATTCCATCCCTCATCCCGACAGTGACGGCCAGTTAAGGCCTTTCAGTTAAACCTGGCTTCCAAAGGCTGAATAACCACCAGCAGCCCCAAATCTGCTTAACGTGCAGTTCAATTGTCCCAGCGTGTGGCCCAGCACTGCTGTCCCCGTGCCAGCAGGTGACAGAGCCCAGACAGAGCCGCCCGTGCCGGCGCCGTGGCAAGGACTGCCCGTCGGCATGGGGACCCTCCCTGGGACGCTGCCACCGCCACTCTGCGTCCACCACTGCAGCGAGGGGTTGGTGTAGTCTTGGAAGAAGGAAAAGGCTGAGGCAGGGATGATCCTGAGCTCAGCAGGAGGCAGGAGATGACCCCAGGAGAAGCAGAGGCTGCTGCATCCAGGAGCTCTGCGGTGCCTCCATTCTGGGACAGAAAGGAGCCCCGTGCCAGGCCCTGCCTCGGCCCCAGAGCAGCACAGAGAGACCAGAGGACCAAGGGTGACACAGAGGTGGCAGGAAGGACACGGCAAAACCTGCGAGTGAGCAAGGCGAGGGACGTGGGAGCAGGAGGGAGCAGGGACACAGCCCACAGCTCTGCTGGGAATATTCCCACCCTGCAGCCACTGAAGATAACCCCGACAGCAGCTGCTTCCAGTGGCCTCCCCAGAATTGCTGAAGGCAGCTGGATGGAGCAAAGAGGCCGAGGCAGGAGCAGAAGAGACGATTTTCATGTGGAAGTTGCACCCCTGGGCTACATATGAAAGTTATCGTCAGTGCATCGAGCCCTGGGCAAACCTGGAGAATTTACATAAGCCTTGAAGTTTAGGAAAGCATAAAGGAAGAAAGAAATTGAGAGAGCAATCCTGTCTTTGTCTCCAGCACTGCAAGGAAATTCTCCACATTTTCTGTGCTGCCCAAGGCTCCCCTTACGCAACAGCGGCTTTTGAAAAAGCAGCCTCAGCATCAACAGTTTTCCCCTCCCTTGCGTAAGAGATGATCCTCCTTCCATGAGAGATCCTCCTTCCATGAGAGATCCTCCTTCCATGAGAGATCCTCCTTCCATGGGAGGTCCTCCCTCCCTGAAGGCTCAAGAACATCCCCAGGGAAGCGATCCCAGCACCACGTCCCGACTCCTTCCTGCAGCATCAGGGAGTCGCTCCTCCCGGGAGAACTGCCCAGCTTCCACCTCCCCGGAGCTGAACTCCGAGGCACTTCCAGGATTGCAGGATGCTCCAGAGGCTCCTTGCACACGCTGCTTTCTTTCAGAGCAGCAGATGACCCAAGTGAAACTGGAGAGGACCCAGGGAAACACTGGGAGGATGCTCTGGGCCAGCACCACTGACAGGAACACCCCACACCCGTAAAAATTCTCTCCATGAAGAGAAACGAGGCTCACTGGTGTGTGAGCCACCCCCAGTTCCCAGCTCTTCCCCCAGCTCCTGCACGTCTGTCCTCCTGTTCCCTGCCTTTGGTCCCACCTTTCCAGCACGGAGCCGTGAGCGTGCCCAGCGCAGCAGGGTTTGTTTTGCACTGCTGTGAGCCGTGTTTTGATCCAGCTCTGCAATGCAGCCCTGTGGAAGAGCCAATTCTCCCACTGGCACCGTTCCTGCTCCTGGATACCAACACCCCACAGGACAAAGCCCGACGGATCCGGGGGACGGGGGTGGTTTGTCCCTGTGCTGGGGGGGAGGGCAGCCAGGTCGCGAGGAAAACCCCACAAACACCATCCTAATTCTTCTTCCAGCAGACTGAGGCACCGTACACCACACCTGGCCTTGAGCATGGAGAGACTGAAGTTTTAGGCTGAGGGGAGACAAATGCAAAGGCGGGATGGATGTGTGCAGGGATCAGATGTGACAGACGGACACTGCCTCACTCCAGCCCCTCTGTGGGGCCAGGACCTCAATGGAGACCCACCCTGAGGATGTCCCCTCCCTGCTGGAGGCCTCCCTGGGTGACAGCGTGGCACTGACTCAAGGCTCTTTCCTCAGCATCCTCGGATATTGCCCAAGAGGCAGCGCGGTGACGGGGACGTGTGGCACCCACAGCTCTGCCACCTCATCGGCGCTGAGCCGCCTCCAGCCCCGCTCTGCCTTGGCACGAGCTCCCCTTCCAAGGTGAGTCTGGGAAATCTCCAAACTCACTCCAACGGGCACTTGGGCTCCGTTTGCTATTTATAGTGTGACAGCTGACCGGGACAGTGCCACCCAGGCCTCCCGGCTCTGCTGGCTCTGCCCAAACTCAAACCCAAGCGGCCAAATCCTGCTCAGCGCTGCCGGAATTCGGCGCATTCATTCAGAGTTAGCAACTGCTGCTATATCGGGAAGACAGCTTCAAGGGAAGACAGAGCTCTCCAAGACAGAGAAAGAAAACAAATCCCTTGCCTGCATTCTGCAGGCCAGCACTGCTCTCCTAAATTTCCTTGGCTCAGCTTAACAAAACCCGGGTTTTTCTGCTAAAAAGTGAACATTAACCAGCCCTGCACGCCCCTGAGCTCTGGACACTCTCTCGAAAGCTTCATGACACCGTCACACCAGACAGCAAATGTGCCAACTCAGACCTTCTCTGAGTGACAGAATCGTCCCTAACAAACCCTGGCTCAGCCCTGCCCTTCGGGAAAGGCACCCGAGCAGAGCAGCCGGTCCAAGGAGGTGGGCGTGGGGTGAGCAGAAACAAACCCTGTGTGTGAAGGCACCAACAAAGGCAGGAAAACATCCCGGCCGCCGGCGAGGCCGCGGGGCTGCTCCCAGCAGGGCTTTCCGAGGTACTTTTAGGGCACTCAGAGCCGCAGACAAGGACCGGCCGTGCCAGGCGGGAGCCGGAGCCGCGGTCACAGGGGGCTGCCCAAGCCTGACGCGAGCCCACTCAGCCCGTTCGCGCTCGGGACGGGCAGGACACGCTGCTCTGCCCGTCTGTCCCCTCCCCGTCTCGGCAGGGACACACAAATCCGCAGAGAAGCTGTTAATGGGGAGCCGGCAGAGCCTGAACGGGACGGATGCATTCCTGCCCCCGGGGAGCATAGCAAGGGAATGAGACACAGACACCGGCGAGGACTCGGCAGCTCCAGCTCCAGGACTGACTCACCTCCCTCCTGCGCTGTCCCAGAGAGCAGCGGCGGGGCTGGACGGAGATCAAAAGGTAATAAATCAGATCAGAACAACCCAGGTTTGATGTTTGAACCAGAGATGGAAGAGGAGATTCGCCACCTCCCCTGCCGGAGTCGGGCAGCGGGGCAGAAGGAGCTGCCTCGTTTCGGAGCGTTGCCAACACACTTGTTTGTTTTTTCCCCTCCTCAAGGTCCCAGCTGTTAAATCCATGATTGCAGGATTTCCCAGACTCACTGAAAAAGCACGTATGCCATTGTGTCCCACTGCTGGAACAGGAAAAAGCCTGAAAATCTGAGCCACAGACTCCAAACACACAAGGTCTCCTTACAACTGACGTTTTCAAACCTCATTTTTCTTTCAACAGTTTCTAAATGGTTCAGAGTTTTGCAGCGCTGCCTTTCAGCTCCCCCAGAATTGTTCCCATCCCAGTGTCCCACGGTGGGGGAACTTTTTGTCATCAAGTGTCCCAAAGCCATCCATGTGGCCACTCACATCCCCAGAGCCTCAGAGGACTTTGAGCCGCCAGCCTCCAACCCCTGATGGAATCTGGGTCTTGACTCCAATCCCCAGCCGGCCGAGTGTGAACACAGAAACCAGGCCCAGCCACTCGTGCTCCAGCCACCCGAATTCCCCATCTCTCAACACAAATGCAGGCCCACAGTCTCAGGAGGACACGGAGCTTCTCTCTTTGCTGCTCCACAGAGAACACGGTGTCACACTGGAACATCCCAGCCAGATCAGAGCCGCCCAGGACAGCAGCCAGCACCCAGCCAAAGCCTCTCCCTGCCCCGGGGAGGTTCCCAATGAAGCCATTTAATAACTGCAGGAAAAGACACGCTCCCGTGTGCCCGTCCTCGCTCAGCTCCATCCCTGCTACGCTGCCGCACGACGAGACTCACTCTTGGACCAGCCCTGACTCTGGGACCTGTCCCTTCCCAAAGGACACGTCCGAAGGGTTCAGGACCCTGCTCAGGACAGGTGTAACCCCACTGCCACCCCACACGCTCCCTGCTGAGCTTCCAGCCCCACTGCGAGAGCCTCTGCTGCCATTTTCATGCTCCCACTTCCTGCTCACATCAGGCAGAGAGTAGGAAGTGCTGAAATCCTCCGACCCTCGCTGCAAACCAGGAAGCGCCTGAGATCTCCTGAGAAAGGCTAAGATTTCCGCCTGGAACCCTCTGCAAACATCTGGTCAGAGGCATCGCATCCGGACCCTCGGAGCGGGGCCCACACTCCCCATCCTCCCGGAGCTCCATCTGCTGGAACAAACCCAGGGCAGGACCACTCACGGCTCATCCTATCGGGAAAACACTAACGCAGAATCCAAACCCTCCGGCCACTCGCTTCCCTCCGTCTGCCATGGGTGACGCCTCAGCTCTCCTGCCCGAGCCGAGGCCAGCACATCCCACACCTCCTCTGCAGGAGTCTCCCAACATCCCATTACTCAGCAAAGCTCATAACACGTCCACACCACAGGTAACAACTCCACCACGGAAAAAGGTGTGGGCAGCTGTGTTCTGGGAGCCCAGGGGTTGCTGGCACAGGGCAAACCTTGGATGGCGCACAGGTCTGTGGGCTGCACTGGCTCGTGGATCTGGCAGATGGATCCGGGGTATTTGGGGCATCCGCAGCTCTTTTCCCAGTGCACATCCTTTCTCCACAAGGTATTTGGAGGGAGAGAGGTGCCCTTGCAGCACAGACACCAAGGACAAACCCAGCAGAGCTGCGGCTCCTCTGCCCTCGCAGCCCTGCTCCCTGCACACACCGCCGGCCTTCCGAAGGGAAAGGCAACAGGATTAGCACAAAAACATTCCAGCAAACCACAGGCTCGGCTTTGCCACATCTGAACACTTGCTCTCGAAGGCAGCCACGGGTCCGCGGGCCTCGCTGGGAGCCGGTGAGTCCGGGACTCGTGAGCCTGAGCTCTCTCCCTCAGCTCTGGCAGCTTGTCCAGGCTGAGCCCCGCAGCCACACGCACACATTCCATGGGACAGGGGCTCCTCCGGGATGGATCAACTGCTCTGGGAGTCGCCATCCCCGGATGCTTCCCCCGGCACCGGCACAGCACCTCCAGTACGGGGGGTGACAGCCCTGCCAGCAGCTGTCCCGACACCCCACCGAGCCCCGGCTGGAGCCGCAGACCCCAGGCGGGCACTGCCGGGATCCAACACCCCCGGGTTGGACACCCCCGTCCAGCCCACCCCTCTCCCTGCTCCTCACTGCGGGGAAAACCCCGGGAGTGACAGACCCGCGGCTGCCCCTGGCCGCGGTGTCCCCTTGTCCCGGTGTCCCGGTGCCTACCTTGGGCTGGCGGCGGCGACCGAGGCGATGCCGGAGCGTCCTTGGGCGGGGGCGGAGGAGCGGGGGCGGCCCCGGCCGGGCCGCGCGGGGACTCCGCGGGCTTCGGCTCCACCTGCGCCGCCGCTCCGGAACCGGGCGGGCGGAGCGGGGCGGTCCCGGCGGGAGCTGCGGGCGGTGCCGCTCCGCCCCCGGGACGGGACGGGACCGGACGGGCCGGGGGCGGGCGGAGCGTTACGGGTCAGAGCTCCGCGACGAGGGACCGGGAGCGGCGACTTCCAGCGGCTGGAGAGACCGGGGCAGCGGGAATCGGGGCCGAACTTGACCCCGAGCCCGTCCATCCCGGGTGATGGCGGAGCCACCAAAGTGCTGGGCGAGGGGCGGCAGAACGGCCGAACCTGGGGGGAGCTCCGCGCACCGAGTTGGAGCCGGATGCTTCCACTTGGCACCTGCCCGTTCCCGGTGTCTCGCTCCCTGCCCGGGCTCCCCCATATCCCGGGGGACCGGGACGGGGCAGTTCCCACCGCGCCGGGGCGAGCAGGGATGAGCCGGGGGCAGGAGAGCGGGAGCATCCCGCGGGATGAGGTGAGCACAGGACAGCGGGAGCATCCCCACGCAGTGACCGGGGGCACCGAGCACTACAGAGAAAGAAACGGAACCAAGTTCAGAGCGAAGGAAGGAGGTGCCTGTGCTCCGGGGCTTCAAATCCTGTCCAAAAGCACAGCGAGACCCCGAGGTTCCCTCGCTGCCAGCGGGGGAGCAGGCGGCTGCTTGGCCGCAGCTCCTCGGCGAGGGAACAGCTGCTTTTCCAGGAAATCCAGAGCGCGGGGGGATTCTCCAACCACTGAATTACACTTCTCTTTTCCAAGGAAGAAATCACTTCAGACCCAGAGCAGAGCCCTGTTTAGTCCCGGGGTGAGGAGCCCTGCTCAGCTGCAGCCCCGGAGTCTCTGGGGTCAGTGGGTGCAGTGAGACAAGACCGAAACACGGGTGGGCAGGGATGTGCTTTTGCCGAGTTATTTTGCTCGCTTTTATGACACCAAAACAGCTCTGGGAAGTTACACATCGAGCCCAGGGGCCGGCACATTCGTAACCCTGCTTGCAGAGCAGTTATTTTCGGCACCCTCTGAAGCTGGGAGGTTTCACAGTGCAGCTCACCCACCTCCGGGGCTTTCTCTTTCCCTTTAATTTATGCCCATTTTCTTCAAGATCAGCGTTTCCTTCCCTTTCATTTCCAAAGGCTCGTTGATCCACAATGAAACCTGGCAAAAACTCACCCGAGGAGAGGCACAGCCCCCAAACAGCACCTGACAGTTCAGACAGGAGCGTTGTTAATAATTCACAATTACAGGGGTCACACTTAATGCCTCTCTGATTTAGAGAATAACACCAGAACAGAAGCTTCAGCCCTGGTCCCTTCAGAGCCCCAGCAACACCCAAATTGCCCTGACAAGGTTTTTGTGACTAACAGCTCATTCTGAGAACAGTCAATAACTTCACGACTAAGTCCCAGCGGGCCCCACTCTGCATAAATCTGCATATTACTGAGTGAAGCCAACCAAAGGTGAGAGTGGTGGGGACCATTCTATGGTTTACCCTGAACAGCAGCTGGAAAAGGGGATTCCTCCTCCCCATCGAGCTCTTTCTGCTGTCCAGTGCCCTGAATTCCCTTAAATTCATCCTTCCAAAGGCTCAAACTCATTGGGAAGGACAAGCTGGGCTCAGCATTCCTGCAGATCGTTCCATTCTGGTGCAGAATCATGGAATAGAATCATGGAATGCCCTGAGCGGGAAGGGAGCCACACGGATACCATTGAGTCCAACCCCTGTCTCTGCACAGGGCACCCCCAAAAACCACACCACAGCCCATGAGAATCTACCTCGGCACATCCTGGAGGAAGCTGGTGTTTTTCTCTTACAAAATAACAGCTCAGATTTGGGGCGGGCTGGAAGACCAGAGTTTTCCTGGTCTCTGTATTCAACTTTGAAATTTGCAATGTTTTCTCAATCCCATTAAGAAATTGAAGCAGTGGAAGGAGCAGCAGCCTGGCTTCTCCCGTCACAATCCCATCCCAAAACTGCCTGTGCATGAAGAGCCAAACCTGCCTCCAACAGCAAAGAGATCCCCTCGAGACCTTCCCTGAGCCAGGTGAGGAGCTCAGACTGAATTATTGGGGAATTTCAGCAGCCCTGGGGGGCAATGGAGATCATTGCACCGAGATTATTTTGGAAGTGCCGCCGGTATTTTTAGCCTGGAAAACAAGGCACTGCTTCCCTTTCTGGAGTCCCTCCTCCCCTGGCCGGCTGGGCTCTGCTGTGCCAGGCAGGGGGACATTGCAGAACCCGCTGCCGGTTGGGAAAGAAAGGGGTTATTTTGATCCGTGGAGATGGATGTGCTTCACCCCCACACGTTGTGCAACCCTCAGACCGGCGGTGGAGGAGACAAAGGCGCTCGAGGCTGCCCGGGCTCGTCCAGGCTCCCAGAGCTGGCCAAGGGCAAGTGGGGAGGCTCCCACAGCACCCCGAGAGCTCGGCCTCCATGGAAGGTGGGGGACGAGAGCCAGGAGAAGGTCTCGGGCTGCCTGGGAGGGGGAAAACGGGTGGGAAATGGTGGTGGTTCCCCACCAAAGCCTTTTCTCTGAAGCCAGGCTGCTTTGCTGCTTCCCACCCATGCTCCCAGGTCATGTGGTGAGCCAGAGAGCTGGAAAATGCAAGGATAAGGCTGGTGATGTCTCCAGGGCTGGCCTGGCCTCCCAAAGGGCATAAGACACAAGAATATGCCAGGGGAAGACCCGGGCATGGGGGGCACAGGCAGCCCCGTGCTCGGCAGCTCTCCCAACATTCATCCCCCATCCAGGAGCTTCTCGGAGACCCCCGGGCACCCCCCTGCCCCCCCTGAGCTCAGAACAGCCTCACTGCCCTTCCCACGCTTCCCCTTCCCGCTGCAAGCGGGAACATCTGGAGCAGAAGAGGCCACGTAGGTGGCGGCTGCGGCAGGTGAGGAGTGACTCGGTTTCGATCAGACGTTCCCGGAGCGCAGCGTCCCCGGCCCGCCCTGCTTTATGGGATGCTGGGCTGCAGCCAGAGTGCTCCTGGCACGGGGCTGGCCCACCCGGAGCCCTGGGAACAAAGAGCTGCCCGGGATCTCCACGGTGGGCAGAGGTGGCCAGGAGAACACCTGGAAGTTGAACTGCCCTCAGCCCCAGCGTCGCGCTGGGAGAGCCCTGTGCGGCACTGCCTGGCATCCCCCTGCCTAAAGATGTGCCAAAAGGACATCAGCAAACGCACACTGAGAGCCCACCTGGTGCCCAGGCAGGGATTAACACGCGCCTCCCAACCTCTACCTTCCCAGCACAGACTTTCTGCTTCTTCCCTCCATTTTTTCCCTGCGGGGGATGGAATTTGGGATGCTTGAGAGGGTTGGAGGCGAAGCTGCTGATCCTGCCAGGAGCAGCAGCGGGATGGGCTGGCCCGGCAGGCAGGTGGGCGAGTTGCTGACTGGGGCACAAGAGAGCTCGGTGCCTTCTTTATTTGCTGATGTACGAAACGAGAGCAGCAGCTCACACCCTGCGTTGGGCAACGCGGGGAGGAGACGCTCGGGAAACGGGGACTGAGCGCCGGGTCCTGGGATGTGTCCCCAGCACCGAGGGGTTTGTGTCACATCCCTGGGGCTCAGCACAGCTCCGAGCGAAGGAAACGGGGCCAGAGCAGCGTTGAGCAGGTCCTGGCCACACTGGGCAACTCCTGGTGGTTTTTAGCCCCAGCTGCATCTTGCCTGGAAACACCGGGCACGGCTGCAGGGCCACCTCTCAGCATTAAAATTTCTTGACTTTCATTCAGTGAAAGTCAAACTATTCCTATTTCAATGCAAATCTGGGAGCGTGCAGACACTGCATACAGGAACTTGAATAACGAATGGGTTTTCTCCTCCCACTCCCGTGTCTTGCTCCACCTCTGCCCGCACCACGGTGGGTCCACCCTCCATGGGGACTTGGAGACCTCCAGCACCCTCAGACAGCGCAAGCGCTCCAGGGGCTGCCATCAGCCACCCCATTTCCCCACCAGCCCTGTCCTCTGCTTTGCACTGAGGGGTAACATGTGCTCAGCAGCCCAAAAGTTTGTTTTAAATAGACACTCCTTGAATAAGACCGACAGAAATACCCCCATGTCCTGCTGCCGGGCGTGAAACCGCAGCGCGGCAAAGAGGAACCGTCGACTTCAGAAAAAAAAAAAAAAAGAAAGAAAAAAAAAAGAAAAAGAAAGAATGAATAAAAAATAAAAATAAACACACTTCTGCCTCCTTCAGCCTCCCGCTGCCGCCGTTGCGCAAAGCGAGCGGAGATGGGAGTGAAGGGCTGATGCCGGGGGGTGGGGGGCTCGTCCCGGGTCAGGAGCCCCCGGGGTCTCTCACGGTCCGCAGTCCCCGGGGTCTCTCCTGGCCCGGAGCTCCCGGGGGTCTCTCCACATCCAGAGCCCCCCGGGCACCTTCCCCCGCTGCGCTCGCGGGGCTTCGGTTACGGCCCCAGGGGAGAGAAAAACATTTGCTTTAAAAACAGGAAAATGTGATTGTCAAACCACAACAATGGGCCGGGAAGGGGCCGCGGCAGCTCCGAATTTCGCTCCAAAACACCCCGAGGGTGACTCAAAATTTCTGCACCGAGCCCGAGCGGCCCCGCGCCCCCTCCCGGCCCCAGACGGGACTCGGTGGCCTTTAATGAGCATTTAATGAGCCTTTAATGAGCCTTTAATAAAGGTTTCCCTGATAACGGGGAACCCAATCCACCCCAAGGCATCCCCGATGGGGTTTGCAGGCACATAAAAACCTGGTGGGCTCCTCTCTGCACCCTCAGCAAGGCACGGCCCAGCTTGGAGAGGCATTTCCCAAGGGCGGGGGGTGACAGGACTGGGGGGATTGCTTCACACTGACGGAGTAGATTTAGATGGGTTATTAGGGAGAAATTCCTCCCTGTGAGCGTGCTGAGGGCCTGGCACAGCATGTCCAGAGAAGCTGGGGCTGCCCCATCCCTGGAAGTGTCCGAGGCCAGGCTGGACGAGGCTTGGAGTAGGAGGTGTCCCTGGCCACGGCAGGGGTGGCGCTGGGTGGTTTTTAAGGTCCCTTCCAACCCAAGCCAGTCTGTAATTCTAGGAACTTGTACCGGGTTTCTATAGGTTTCTGCCTTTTTAATATAACCTAAAAGCAGCAAAGCCGGGGAAGTCCTGCACATTTACCACTCCCTCCTCTTCCTCAGCTTTTTCTTTAGAGAAGCCCGGACCAAACAGTTTCACTGAAAGGGGTTGGAGAAGCTTTGCAAATGTCACTGGGAATTGTTTATTTCCCTTTATTTAAAGCCCAGAGGGTTTGTAGCCAGAGAAGGGAAGAATAACCGGCAAAACTCTCATTTTCTAAACACCAGGAGAACGAACAAAAGCGTCTGGCATGCTCTGGGCACCGCTCTGAGCTGCTGGGCATGCTGGCATCAGAGGCTGTCACCCCCCCAGGTGTGACAAAACCTCCTTGGCCACCTCCAGAGCCCACCCCAGGTCCCTGCTGCCTCTCCTGCACTTTGAAACAGGAAGAAGGAGGGGATGAAAGATGGGAGATTCGGCTGCATCTCCTCTGCTCCTCCCGAACCGGCTGGGATTGACCCTAATTTGCACTAATTGCGGGCCACCATCAGGTTCCCATCTGCTGCTGTTCCCAGCTGTTGCGAACAGCCCTGGAGGTGTTTTCTCGGCCTGGAAGCAGCTGTAGGAACCCTGGGACTGAAAGTTTTCCTGCCACAGTCTATGAAGTGACTCCCCTTTTCCCCCCCTCTTCTCAACAGCGTTCCAGGATGGGCTCAGCTCTCCTTGTGCCATGTCCTTCCCTCTCCTTCCTTTCCCCCTCTGTCCCTCAAACCAGGGCATGAGGTGCCCAAAACAGAGCTGTGCTGCCAAGCCAACCCTCCAAACTCACGGGCATCTGTAGTCAGATGTCTGCAGGTCACAGGGTTGAGCTCTAAGGGTCCTGACCCTTCAACGGTGCCAACTCCTCCAGTCCACCTCCTGGTTTCCCAGCCAGGCCCCCCGAGCCTCTGCTCAGCTTTCTCCACAGTCCAGAGAACCAAAACCAGTCAGGTTTGGTTGGAAATTCCCAGGAGGGGGTGTGGGAGCGTTTCACCCGTTTCAGCACTTTTGAGATAGGACAGAACTCAACAAATTCTTCCATCACAGCGTCCCTCCCCCAATCGCGGTGTCGTGAGCTGCACTTCTCAGTCTTGATGCAATTTCCCAACCCATCCACAGAAAGAGAGCCAGGAAGTGCCCGGGGGTGGCAGGAGAAGGGAGGAAAGCCGGAACACCTGCCTTGGGATGAAGGAAGCAGAGAGATGCCCCCCATGTCCCAGCTCCTGTGGGTCCCCTGGGTGAGGGGAGCTGGGTGAGGAGACTGTCCCTGGCTGTGAGGCGAGAAACCGACGGTGACAATGAGCAACAACCACCTGCCCTGTCACCCATCCTAGCTGGTGTCACCCAGGAGATCTCCATACCCACCCTGTTACTGTCCATCAGAACATCTCACGGCTGCCTAAAACACCTGGAGCAGCCCAGGGGATGGAGACCTTGGGCTGTGCAGGCAAGAGCCCTCAGGAACAACACGGTGCAGCCCAGGCTAAGTCAGGTCCGTGGCAGGGGTGGAACTGGCTGATCTTTGAGGTCACTCCCAACCCAAACCCTTCTATGATGAAGGTCCCTAAATCCCTGCGTGCTCTGGGCAGGGCACGATCTGGGCCTGCCGGTGTGGGAGCCGCAGGCACAGCGCCCGTGTGCCCTGGCAAGCACCACCCAGGCCCTCAGGCAGGCAGCAAACGGAGCGAACACCACCCCAACAACCCACCCGAGCCTCCTCCAAACCTCTCCATTCGCTCCCTCCACCGCCACATCTCCTCGGCCTCCGGAGCAGCTCAGGCCTGCGGATGCCGAAACCCCCCTGGGCAGAGATGGTGGCGATGAGAGGACAGAGATGTTCAGCAGAGAGCAGAGGACAAAGACGGTCCCCGGGGACATTTGAACACAGAAGATGGGCTGGGCGAGGGGAGCCCGCACAGGACAGGCCGTTGTTGTACCTTTGTTGTCGCCGCTCATCGGCCCGGTCAGAGCTGCCGCTGCCCTTGAGGCTCCCGTCGCTCTCCCGTGGCTGCCCCGGTGCACGTGACGGTCCCCAGGCAGAGCCACGCTCTGGTGAGGTCTGTGCCGTGTGTGGCGAGGAGCCCGAGCCCCGCTCTCGAGCTTTTCTCCTCGGCACAGTTTCCATGCCTGGTTTCAGAATGACGGGCCCTGGCGCGGGCTGCCCTCGCTCGCTGCACCCGCGGCTTTATCTCGCATCCTTTCGTTTTACTCTCACACCCAGCTGGGGACAGACTGGTTTCAAAATAAAATGAAGCTGCCAGAAGCTCCTGGGGCTCTACCAGCCTTTTGCAAACACTTGGAGCTGCCACAGAAAAAACGGGCTGTTTCCATGAAAGCTCCCGCTGGCACAATTGGCCACCCGGGGATTCCCGGACAATGAATGTCCCGGGAGCAGATGCAGAAGATGCCCAGTTTAACATCGGGGTGGTGTGGGGAGGCTAAAATTGGAGCAGCCTTGGAGCCACCCACACTCAGCCAGGAAGGGAAGAATCCCTCAGTTCGAGAAGTTCAGCTCAGATTTCCCACGGCCACCACCCGGACCAGGGAGCGGCTCCGATTCCTGAGACATGGAAGGAGAAAGGGGTCACTGTCCCCCAGTTCTGCAAGGATGAGTGTAAAGGGCATCCTCGAGGGCACCAGGGGAGGCCAGAAAAGAGCAGGAATTGTCCCAACTCTCCTTGCTGGAGGAGGAGAACCTGGGCTGGTCCTTGTGTTGGCAGGACCCCGTGGCTCAGACAATGGGGCCGTGTCTGTCCCCCACCATGATGGTGGAAATTGGTTTTCTCCCTGTAATTGCCCTTCTGTTCACAAACACTGATGTGTGCTTTTAATCTAAATAACTTTTACTTTAGGTTAAAGGCAAATGGCAAATCAGGAGAGAGCCCAAGTGAAGCTGCCACGAGGCACAAGACTCATCTCTCTCCCCTGCCATGAAACGAATTGACTCCCACTCAGGGACAGCTCTTCCCTGGAAGGACCTGCACTGGAAGTGGTCCCAGGGCCATTAAGTCCAGGGCTGATCTCTACATGAACTGAGACGGTGCCAAATTGTCCCCAGCAGTCCATCCCTGCATCCCATTCCTGGAGTATTCCCCACTGTTGCGTTTATTGCTTTGGAGCAAAAGCCACCAGCTGTGTCCTGCTGCATGAAGAGAGCAGGAGAAATTAAAGGCACAAACGGCGATGGAGCAGCTCTTGTTGTGGGGACAAAACTCACAAGGAAAAGTGTCCAGTCCCTGGGTGAAGGAAGACCCAAATCCAGCCCTGCCTCCGAGAAAACTCAGGGATTCGCTCTCCTGGTGAGACAACCTGAGCTGTGTAATTGTCCTCCCGTTTACATCCCCGAGGTGCCAGGTCCGTGAGAGGCAGAGAAAAGGGACGGTTCCCAAGAGAAGAAGGGTTTTAAGAAACGTAGGGTCAAATTATCTTCTTATGCAACACCGCTGCAACTCAGAAAATCTAAAGCTGCAGGACATAAATCAACCACCAACTGCCTGGGGTTAAAGAGAAACTTCCTCTGGTAAGAACCTATTGCATAAGTGCCTTAACGGGAGCTCCTGCCTTCTGAAATCTCTGTTAGGAAGGGGTCACTGGGCTACAGGGCTGCCTCTGGAGGATCCTTTCTGTGCCCTTTTGCTCTGATCCACCTTTTGTGTCCTCCTCCAGCCCACGAGCATCAGGGGAGGCACAAGGGCAGCAGGGCTCAGCTCTGGGCTAAGGCTACAGTAAGGCTCGGCTCAGGCCAAGCTCGGTCTCTCTCCAAGCCCTGCACCAAGGACCAAATTGAAACAGGGGAAGTTTAGGTTTGCTATTGGGAAGGAATTCTTCCCTGGGAGGGTGGGCAGGCCCTGGCACAGGGTGCCCAGAGAAGCTGGGGCTGCCCCTGGATCCCTGGCAGTGTCCAAGGCCAGGCTGGACACTGGGGCTTGGAGCAGCCTGGGACAGGGGAAGGTGTCCCTGCCATGGCAGGGGTGGCACTGGGTGAGCTTTAAGGTCCCTCTCAACCCAAACCACTCAGTAATTCTACGATTCCCTGACTTTACCACCTTCCCCGTCCCCAGCTCTGACTCAGGTCCTGGAAAATTTCAGTGCCTGAACTGTTCTGAGCCTTCCTGGGCTGGCTACTGGACACCAGCTCCAGAGCTGCCCAGCAAAGTCTCCGTCCTCGAGCAGCTGCTCCTGCCTCCCTTCCCATCCACCCCCAGCCCTTCAATGAGCTCAACTGATTCCCATCAGCCACTTCTGGCTGAAACTCGGATTATTCACATTTTAACCCTTGCCTTGCTCCCCCCTCCCATAAATACGACAGAAACCAAGAGAAATCACTGCGAGGAGCAGCCACCAGCCTGGGGAGCTCCAAGTCATGCCAAGAAAGACCCCGGGGAGTTATGGAAAGCCGGAATTCGGGTGCTCCCGCTGTGCCACGGGGTCCGAGCGGCCGGAGCCGAGGCCGGCGTTGCCGCGCTGTTTGTTTGGTGACTGTTCTGCCACGGTTATTTTTAGCCGGTGACGCCCGGGGTATTTCGCTTCAGGACGTCCGGTCTGAGCCTCTTTCTGGGAATCCCACGTTCTCTAATTGTAAACAGCCCCATTCAGTCGCTCGAGAGCGCGAGAGGCCCCGGCTTGTGTCAGGTGTGAGTCAAACAGGAAACTGCTGCTGCTGCTGCTGCTGCTGCTGCTGCGCAGGAGAGAGGGGTTCAGCCACGAAAAAGTGCCCTGGATCAACCGGCAGCACCCAGCCCCACAGCCCTGCCCTGCCCGAGGCACTGACCCCGCTGGGGTGCTCAGGGTGCTGCCCAGGGGATGCTGCCCACGCCGGGCTTTGGTTCTGCACCTCCTCCTCGGCCGGGTTTCCTGCAAGGCCCAGCAGTGCCTGTGCCACCCCGCTCTGAAAGACGAGGTTTGGCTGCTTCTGAGGCCCCAGCTGCTGCTTTGGAACGTGTTGTCACTGTGGGAAAAGGGCTCTGGAGCATCAGAAAGCTCCAGCCCAGGTTGGACGGGGCTTGGAGGAACCTGGGATAGCAGAAGTTGTCCCTGCCCGTGGCGGGGCGTGGAACAAAGCGGGGCTGGCAGTGCCACCCTCCCGTCCCCGCGGTGCCAACCGACCCCTCGCCCCGCTGCAGCCTCCCCCCCTTGCAGTGGGTGTTTTGGGGTTAAAAATAGACTCCAGATTTCGGTTGGTAAAGGCGGAGGCAGGGAGCAGGAGCTGTTTATCAGTGCCAGGGTTTCCCCTGAGACACTGAAATGACTCAGATAAGAGATGGGCACAACGTGCACATTCCCTGCCTCGGGCTGGTGCCAGTGCTGCTGCTCCCTCCCAGGAGCTTTTGCCGGGTGCTGAGGTGTCCTGGAAGTCACGGTCCCTGCAGATGCTCCATGGAACTCATGTTCCTACCAGACTTAGATGCCTTGCAGCATCTTACTCTCGGCCCCTTTTGGAAACGTCACTCTCTGCTGTTAATCCATCCTGTCCCAGCCACAGAACCATGGAATGGTTTGGGTTGGGAGGGACCTTAAAGCTCCCATTCCACCTCCTGCCATGGGCAGGGACACCTTCCACTATCCCAGGCTGCTCCAAGTCCCAATGTCCAGCCTGGCCTTGGACACTGCCAGGGATCCAGGGGCAGCCCCAGCTTCTCTGGGCACCCTGTGCCAGGGCCTCAGCACCCTCACAGGGAGGAATTTAAAGGAGGAGGTTGCCTCTCCTCGGGGTGTTCCAGCCCACAGCAGAAAGCTCAGAGACCAGAAATAGCTCAGGAGACATAAATCAGCCTCATAACCCCAAGAAGCAGGTCCCCGTTTCCCCACCAGGGAGTCTCGGGCCAGGCAGCCGTGACCGGGGGGGTTCTGCCGGTGCCGGGGCTGCGGTTCCTGCTCCGGCTGTTTCTGCTCCATTGCAGAGATGTGCTATAAAACCTTCATTTCCTGACACACATGGGATGAGGCCAAGGGGTCGTGTTTTGGACAGCCTGGCTTTTCCATGGCAACCGGCGGTGATGTCACCGACCGACGTGCAATGATCCGGAGGGGCCTGGGGAACGGAGAGCTCTCCAGGAGCGGGGCAGGAGAGGGGGCTGAGGTGCTGGGGGACACGCTTGCACAGGGCTGGGGCTGCATGAGAGCAGCCCAAGCAGAGTTTTCCTTGGATGGCTTCGAGCACAAGTCGCGGCCCAACTGCGCCGGGGCTGGAGCAGCTGCAGCTGAGAGCGTCCTGCCCTCTCCTGCTCCTCCTCCAGCTCCCAGCCCTCCCTCTGTGCACCCCCAGCAGCCAAAAGGCCCCGGCCAGCTGCTCTTGCACAACTCTGGCTAAAGCCTCCGACCATCTCCTCTGCTGACCGTCCCCTCTCCGTGCAGGGGCGTTCGCAGGATTCGGGGCTGTGAGCGGCTCTGCTCCCCCTCCCCGGCCTTTCCCCTCCTGCTTTGTTCCTGCAGCCGCTGCTTCTTGCCATTACAAACCCCCTCCCCACGGGGGACCCCCGTTACAGCAGCCAGATAATTAAAACCTCGGGCACAGCAGTTCTTTCTGCTCACGGTCACATCTGCTGCCCCGGGGCTCCCACGGCTCTCGTGCCGCAGTGTCCGTCTGTCTGTCCGGGCTTCCTGTGGCTGGAGCCATCTGATACTGCAGCACTTCACCTCTGGGCACGGTGCTGAGTGAGAGCCTGTCTGGGTTTGCTGCTGGGGGATGAACACGCTGGGTAACAACATCCCCGTGAGCTGCGCGCTGCCAAGGAGCCGCGGCTGCGCCTGTTTGGGATTCGAGGGGAAAGCCTGAGCGTCTCTTCCACCCCAGAAACACCGGCACGGCTGTGAGCCCTCGGCTCGAATCCCATCCCTGACTCGTCTCTGATGGTTTGTGGGACTGACCTGGGCACGTGGGTGGAAGGGAGCTTAAAAACCATCCCGTTCCACCCCTGCCATGGGCAGGGACACCTTCCCCTGACCCAGGTTGCTCCAAGCCCCAGTGTCCAACCTGGCCTTGGACACTGCCAGGGATCCAGGGGCAGCCCCAGCTGCTCTGGGCACCCTGTGCCAGGGCCTCAGCACCCTCCCAGGGAACAATTCCTTCCCAATATCCCCTCTAACCCTGCCCTCTGGCAGTTTAAACCCATTCCCCCTTGTCCTGGCACTCCAGGCCTGTTTAAATGGTCTCTCTCCATCTTTCCTGCAGCTCCTTCAGGGACTGGAAGACAACAGTCAGGTCACCCTAAAGCTTTTTCTTCTCCAGGATGAACAACCCCAATTCTGCCTAAAGGTCCTCCTAGCACAGCAAGGACACAAGCAGGTAAAGCTGGCAGGGGTGACCCAGGTATGGTTTAAGTCCTTGTCCTGCCCTGAGTCTCCGTGTGACATCAGGCAAGTGGTTTGAATGACCTGGGACATTCCTGACTCCTTCCTGGGCAGCATTCCCCTGAAAAAACCCAGCAAAAACGTTCACTTCAAGGAGCACCCCAACAGAACCAGAAGATCTGAGGCTAAATGGACCCATTTTCATCAGACAGCATCCCCCAGCCTGCTGAGTGCCAACTCCAGGCCCTCCACACGTCCTTCCCACAGGGACACAACACCACCAGCGCCGCTCACAGGGGAAGGGAAAAAAATAAAAGGAAAAAAAGAGAGAAAAAAACCAAAACAACACCGCGTAAAACCTTCCAAAAATGTTGCACAAAAAGTGACCACTCAGCAGAGCGAGGTTTCCTGCGCAGTGAGAGTTGGCCGGGGACAGAACAGGAAATCACTGCTTCCTGCCTGCAGAGGAAGCGCCTATCTCATGCCCGTGATCAAAAACAAACAGCACTTCAATTAAACAAACAAAGGCCCGAAAACTTCAACAGCTCCAGCCTGGGTCGGCTCCAGCCACAGGGAAATGCGTCCAAAAATAAGAGGCTTGTAACCTTGAAAAGGCCCTTCATGCCCTTCCCCTCGCTGCGCGGGAAGCAGGCGGGACCGGGCACTTCTGGGCTGTGATGCCACTCCAGGGATGTGGAAGAGAGTCCCGCTCTCGGGTTTGGGGAAGGAACACATCTGTCTGTCCGTCCATCCATCCATCCATCCATCCATCCATCCATCCATCCATCCATCCATCCATCCATCCATCCCTCCCAGTGTCCATCCCTCCATCCAGCTTGGGGTCCCCCAGGCCGAGCCCCAAAGCTCCAGGATTGCTCATTCCCCACATGTCCAGTGCTCTGGGCTTTTCCAAAGCCAGGCTGGCTGGAAAAACTTCCCTCCCAGCATGGAAGTGAGCACAGAAAGGAAGAAATGAAAGAGCTGAGGTTGTCCTGGGACTGTGTTTGCGTCTCCCCATCCCCCAGGCGGGACCTGGTGACCCCGAGGCTCCATCTCCTCCTGCTCCACCCTCAATCCAGGGGTGCAAGGGCAGCCCCTCAAACCCCACCTGGCTCTGCTGTAGGTTTGTACCACGATGGGTTTTACAGGCACAAGGAATTCTTCTCCCGTGAGTTTTGCATTTAAAAGGCGCCAAAACAACAGCGAACCAGGTCCAGCTCCAGACCGAGGGAATAACAATTCCAGAGTCACCGACAGCCAGTTCCAAGGATGGGGGAATGCGTGTGGCCACGAGGGTCTTTCTGTGTGGCCACCACACAAAACCTCATTATTAAGCAGCTTGCTGGTGATCTGAGAACCATCAGGTGCAGCCACCAGCGAATGCTGAGCTCAGACGGGATTTTTGTTGCCTCACCCGTCTGGTTTGTTGGGACAATAAATAACCTTACCTGTTTCCTGGCTCTACGGCTGCTCGCTGGTTTTATTTGCTTTGAAGGCAAACTTCCTGATGAATTAGCCAAGCCTAATTAATATTTTTTTAAGGTGCATCTTCCTGATGATGCAAACACGAAGCGTGGCTCTTTCTGTCCAGCAGACAGAGACCGAGGGGCAGACGGAAATAAGGTCATGGAATGGTTTAGGTTGGAAAAGGCCCCCAAGACCATCGAGTCCAGCTGTTGATGTCACAGCTGGGCAGCTGTTGCCTCCCATCCCTGGGCACCATGAGGGTGGTCAGACACCTCCCATCACCTCAACCCCAGTGTGCCACCAACTCCACGTGGCCATTTCCAAGCGCTTTGCCCCAGTTTCCCATCCGCATGTGACAACCCCGAGCTCAGCTTCACCAGGGGAATGTGGCCGAAAAGCCAAGGACGATGAGTGACAGAATCTCTGCAGTCCTTCAAGATGCCAAGAAGCTCCCTCAAGTGGGACCCCGAGTGTTCCCAGGGATGGGAGCCCAGCAGGGACAGCACCCGAGGTCCAAGCACCAGGACATGGTTTGAACCCAGAGCTCCTGTGCTGCAGGAAAGGCCTCTGTGGGTGTTTGCCCCCTGAACACTCTCATCTGAGGCTTTTCCAACCATGTCTGGTCCTTCCCACTGCAGCACCTCAGCCGTGGCCTGGTGGATCCAAGCGTGGCTGATGCTGTTCCACCCCTCGCTGGAAAATCCCTGCAACATCCCTGGAAAGTTGGTGGCTAATATGGAAATGCTGGCCCATTTCCTCATTGTGCAAGCGCCAGGAGCACGGATGAGCTCCTGGAGGCTGCCAGGAGGGGACCAGGGCACAGAGGTGGGGGGACTTTCAGTGGTGGTGAAGTTCTCGTTGCCTCCTGAAAAGTGAGGGAACACAATTCTGCCTCGAAAAAGCTTCATTAAGTCTGAAGGTTTCATCCACATTTCTACCTGCTGGAGAAATGCCCATCCCAGAGGGAGCACAGCCGTTTTGGGGGTTCCTCCAGCCGTGGACCTGAGCTCTATTCAGTGTCAAACCTGGACACGCTCATTGCACCCCCCTCATTCTGCTACTTTAGAGCCCAATTTTATCCACGTCCTTCGGCTCAGTCCATGGGATTTAAGGTCAACCTGTCACACACCTTAAATCCCACAACTCCCTCTCCGTTGTCAGAGATACCAGAGAATGACCAAAATTGCTGGATTTAGTAGAGATCAAGAGCAAGAGACACAAACAAACACAGCCTCACTGGGACGGAAGGAAAACACCCCAGGTAGAGCAGAAATGGGATTTTATGGAGGGAAAAACCCAAAACTCTATCAAACCTACTCCGAGTTTCCCCACAACAGACTGCACAGGCTCTCTAAGTGACTTTGCACAAACCACGAGCTCTGCAGGTCTCCTAAAGAACTTCCAGCCGTGTTTTGAGCAGCTTTGTGCTGCAGAACACAGGAGAATTTTTAGATTCATACCACAAGAACACGCCGTGCTCCAGCAGCTACCTGAACCGACACAGAGCCCCAGACGGTCTTAGTGAAGGCCTAACGAGCAATAAAAATGTTCTTTTATGCCTTGTTTGATCATTCCCTGTTTACGAGGCCCAGGATCCCGTGTTTTATCACAGACAGCAGGCACTGGGGACGCGCGGGATGAAGAGGAGAGACTCAAAGGCGGGGGGACGCCGAGACACGGGGGCCACCAAATAACAACATCTGGGCTGTGTTTGGCTGCGTGAAATCCACTCCTCAGCCTGGGGCTCATCCCACTCCGGCTCTTTGATCCACCGGCGCTCCACAGGCTCCCGTGCGAACCAGTTACGGTTTCCTGGGAGGGTAAAGGGAGGGATCCCGTCCTGGGAGATGCACATCCAGCAGCAGCTTCACCACTTGTCCCAAATCCCCCTTAATTAGCACGCGCCAGGCTGCTGCCGAGGCGTCCCGGGTTTCGCCTCCTGCTTTTTGTGCATGAGACGATCCAAGCAGATCCCTGGGGCAAAGCCAGAGCCCAGACAGCGCTCACACGGCGCACGCTGCGCCTCTGCCCTCCTCCTGCACCCGCACGACGCAGCCCGAGGTGTTTCCCCCCCAGCGCCATCCCAAATTCCACTCCAGCATCCCCGGGACTGCGCAGCCCCGAAGCCGCGGGGAAGATCTTCCTCCCGCAGCTCAGCTCAGTCACGCCTGATTGCATCATGTTTGTTTTCCTTTGCCTTTGAGGTCAGGATTCCTCCCACCTTGGCCAGAGCCAGGTTTTGCCCGGTCTGACACGGCGGGGAGCCTGTGGTGACCCAAATCCAGGGACGCGGCTGGGTGGCAAAGCCTTCTCCAGCACGCGTTCGATGGGAACGGCATCCATGGGGACAGCGTCCACGGGGACAGCGCCAGCACTTCCTCGGGTGGTGGTGGTTGGGTTTGGGGGGATTTTACACTCGCAGCATCTGCTCCTGCTCTACCTGATCCCTCCGGAGCCGGGGACAGGGAGAGGAGCCGGCGCTGCGGGAGCGGCCGCGAGCGGACACCGGGAACGGCCGCGCCGCAGATGCGGGGACCGGCAGAGCCACCAGCAGGCTACTCACCCCGGCTTTGTCCTTGCATCCAGAGGAGTTAAAGCCCTTGGAGAGGAGGTCTCATTGTTCAAGCTGTGCTTAAGGGAGGCAGCTGCTTTCTTTATATCTCAAGATTCACTAAAGTTCAGGAAGAGAGAGAGAGAGAGAGAGAGAGAAAGAGAGGGGACGGCAAAGGGGAGGGACTGAGCGCAGGGCCCAGAGGCCGTATAGAATGACAATGGAAGGAAATGCTTTATCAAACCTAGAAAGCCAACCCTGCCCTGGGAACACAGAGGGAGGAAAAAAAAAAAAAAAGTAGAAAAAAACTTGCAGAAGAAAAGCGAGTTCAGCTGCCCCGGGTCCCTCCCTTGGCAGCGGAGCCCTCCCCCCCAGCCCCTCACTCCCAAACACAATGCGAGCACCGGTGGAAGTCGTCAGGCTCAAACACTTTTTTTTTTCATTAAACAGAGAGAAGTTTCAGTTCTTAAAAAAAGAAAAAAAAAAAATAAAATCCGACAACCAAACCCTGCCCGGGAATGGGAATGTGACGCTCTTCCCCCTCCCCCGGCTGCAGCCGTCCAAGTTTCTATGAGTCAAACGTTTGCAATGTGTTACCGAAATGTTACCAAGCTGGAATGCAGCATCCAGAGGGTTCAGCTCGTAAAACTTTTGTTTGTTGGCCGGGAGAAAGTGTCACCGGCACAGAACTCGGTTCTTCCTCTTCTTCCTTTTGTTTTTCCTATCCCGGAGAGGGTTAAGTGGTTGTGCAGCGCTGACACCCGATGACGGTGGCATTAACCCAGCGCTCCCGGGCCCAGTGGGAAGGGAAATTGTGCTGTTTAGTGAGAAACGAAGGGAAACGGGGCAGTCTGAGAGAGCAGGTGGGAAATGAGGGCCAGAGAGAAGTAAAAATGTACAGACACTAAATCCCAGAATGGTTTGGGTTGAAAGGGACCTTAAAGCTTGTCTTGTTCCACCCCTGCCATGGGCAGGGACTCCTTCCACTAAATCGGGTTGCTCCAAGCCCCATCCCAGGGCACAGCCAGGGACAGAGCTCAGCTCCTGAAGCACAACTTCCCAGACACGAGCGTTGGGATTTTGGGGTGAGAAAAGCGCCGTTTCCTCATCTGACAGCCCTTAGGTTTGGCCTGAGATGGGAACTTCCACCCAAGACAGCGACTTCCTGAGCCCAACTTCTTCCAGCAGCGTCTGCTCTGGCTCTGCACAAATGCTGAGGGACAGGGACAGCATCATCCGCTGGATCTGCCGGCACCTGGGGCCACGGCTCAACAGCTCTGCAGCCCTGAGCTTCGCTGCCACGGCGGGAGCACAGCCTGGAAGAGCTCACGAGGATGATGAGTGAAGAAGGAAAGCAGGAGAGTGGGGGGAACACCGAGGGACTGTCCTTCAGTGCTTGCAAGCCTGAGCCTTTTCAGGAGGTGGCTCCTTCCACCTGGAATTCCCACCCCCAGAACCTTCCCAAGGGCGTAGCCTTCACCTTCGGGGTTCAGCTCCTGGAGGAGACAGTGATCTCTTCCTGCCTCACCCCGAGCCCTGTCCAACAACAGCAGCTGGCCTAACGTGGGACTGGCTTCAGGTTTTGCCTCTGTCCGAGGGAAGGAAAATCTCCGGCGGCCAGGAGGATCCTCCCAGGAGCCTTCCAAAGGGACGGACTCCACCTCTTCCGCTGAGGCTGCCCCGCTTTGTGCGGAGAGCGCACAAACTCTCCCCAGAGAGGAGCTGGGCTCCCCGCCCCGCTCCTGGATTGCAGGATCACAGAAAACCTGTCCTGGCAATTTCCAGCCCGAGCACTAATTATCCTTTCATGCCAATGGGAACAATGGCAGTGGAAAAGAAGGACCGCGGTCATCCTTCTCCCACCTCTAAAAGCCAAGTGATGCCAGCCCTGGAGAAGTCCCGCGGGTGAAAAAAATTGTTCACGGGATTTTTCTGACGCTCTTCTCAGATAAAAGAACCTGGTATTCTGAAACAGCAAAAAAAAAAAAAAAAAAAAAAAAAAGAGATAAAAGAAAGATCACAGGGAAAGATGTGAGGGGAAAGGCATCGGCCGTGGGCAAGATGTGCTGGGGAGGGAGTTTGGCCACCAGCCAGGCAGGACTGAGTGCCCAGGACAGGGTCACTCCTGCTCCAGGGCTGAGCCAGGTCCTATAATGAGCTACAAACTTTTGCCTAGTTGGATCTTTGCGTCATTTGCATGTTAGGTGTAAGGACAGGCAGGAACTGCCAAAAGCAGAGCTGCTCAAAGGCCAGGAGGAGATAAGAGACACTGCCCTGTTTAACAAAGAGACATTTCCAGACCTGAGGAAGTGAGGCAGTCCTGGCTAATTAAGATGACTGACCAAAGCCTCCCAGGAGGAAGAAAGAGGGTGGAAGATTAAAATCTTTGTGTTTCAAAGGTGAAGAGACCAGAAGAGCTCACCTGGGAAGGTGAAGGTGTCCCTGCCCATGGCAGGGGGTGGGACTGGAGGGGCCTCCAGGTCCCTTCCAACCCAAACCCTTCTGCGATGAGCAGGGTCCTGTTCATATGCTGGAAAATCCAGGCTGCTCTTTCTGCCACCAGCGAGGCCAGAGCAGGTCCCAGATGGTGTTTAGGAGCGTAAAGGGGCAGATGGATTTTGGAAAACCTTTGGGTAACAGTTTGAGCTTTGCTGAAAAGCCCGGTGACTTTGTCTCCTTCAGGACCTCCTCCCTTCCAGCCCAAGCTGGTTGTGCTGCTGGGTCCCAAGCCCAGTCACACCCATCCCACCTGCCCTGACGCACTGACAAGAGCCCCATCTTCGCTCCCAGCAGCCACAATCCTGCTCCCACATCCCCCGAGATCCCCTCCCTGCCCGAGAGAGAAGGGAACTGCCAGCAGTGCCCTCAGACACAAAGCAGAGCAGCCGTGGCTGGAGGAGCAGCAGCACGAGCAGCAGACGCCCGAGGCACCAAAGGGGAGCTGCCTCTCCATAGAAGGCAGGGAAGGAGCAGGTTTGTTTCTGCGGGAGGAGAAGAGTTATGGCTGCGAGAAACGGCGGCTAAAAATACCCCGAGGACCCGAGAGAGCAGGAGGTCACTTGGAGAGCGCGTCACAGGTGCTGGTGCCCCACGTCTGGGGCAAAGGTGGCAACGCCACACGTGTGGCACCGTGGCCTCCTCACAGCCCTGCAGGGAGGGTGTTCAGTGCACCCAAGGAGCAGAACTGGGGTGCCCCAGACCCACAAACAGAGCCCTGCCTCGTGCCCGTGTTTTAGGCTCTGAACGCAGCAGCCCGGCTCAGCCTCTTTGTTGGCAATTAGGGCACGACCTGAGCCCCAGCTGTGCTCTGCAGGTTCTTCACACCAGTGCTGGGGTTGTGCAGGGAACGGAGATATCGACCCCCACGGGGACTCGGTGCCCCTGAGGCCAGGCAAGGCCTCAGCTGTCCCCAGTTCTCTGTCCACGTGACAAACACTGAGAACGTTTTGGATATGAAATGTCCGTGCCCCTCACTCCTGTGACCCCAGAGACCTTCCCGGTGGGATGCACTCATTGCCCAAGAGCAACCCCGGATTCCTGGGGGGATGTTCCCACTGGCAGCCACCACGAGCCCCAGAGGGGAGCACGGCCAGGTTAAATTCACCGTTCTCCCAGCTCTGAGCTTCTGAGGATGGGGGAGGCATCACCAACACCCACAGTGCTGCTCCACATCACACCAGCACCACCCTGGAGACCTCACCCCACCAGCAGATCTGCTTGAACCATTTCCCATCTTGAGTTTCAGGCTGGAGAAAAGGCATTTCAAATCATTTCTCCTCTTTTGAAGGGGCCGGTCCCTGCGGACGACTCTGCAGCGAGGGCGTGAGGAGGATCTTGCCTGGCCTCGGTCCCAGTAAATCACAGTTCAGAGACAGCCAAACTCCATTTTATGATTATTAACCCCAGCCCTGCTCATTTGTTTGGCCTGTCTGAGGCTATATATAGTGATGGGTGCAGGCATGGCCAGGGCAGAATTGTGTGCAGCTGTTAAACACAGCCCCCCCCACCTTCCCAAAAAAATGATTTATTAAAAAAAACAATTAAAAAAACCTAACAAAACAGGACCACTACGGTTGGGAAATGAGAAGCAGCTGTGAAGAGGAGGGATGAGGTGTCATACAGGGAGGCCTGACTTCAAAATTTGCAGGAAATGTATGAGAAATTTCCCGGTCACTTTTGTAATCCGTCATCCCCTCTGTGTCCTGTGGTGGCTCTTGGCTCCTGTCACAGCCTGTGAGGCCTGTGAGTGCCAGGGCCAGGAGCATCTCAGGCTGGACTCAGCAGGGATACCCACAAAAGCGGCTGTTTGCTCTCACATTGCCATCAACAACGTCCTGCCGTGCCTTTGTGACAGACCCAAATCACCAGAGATGGATTAAATGTCACCAACAGGCAGGTGCTGAGCCGAGGGAGCTGCAGTGCTGCTTCTGGGAATTTCAGTAATGGAAAGCTTAGAAGAGTGGTGGTGAAACCCTCTGAACATTCTCTGAGGGAGTGCAGGACAGGACTGGGATGGAAAAACAGAGGTGGAAAACCACAGAGGTGCCTTGCTTGAGATCAGTGTCCTCTTCCTGTCCCCTCCAGCCACAGGTCCTGGCACAGAGCAGCGGGAGAGGCTGCTCTTCCCCATCGTGGTTCGTTTTGGAGCTGCCAAAGAGGGGTAAACCAGGAGAGGTGAAGGGGCTTGGAGCATCCCGGCCTGGTGGGGTTGTCCCTGTCTGTGGCAGGGAAGTGGAATGAGGGCAGCTTGAAGTGCCCTCCAATCCAAACCATTGTGGGATTCTGTGACTTATTCCACGTTGCTGGAGGAGTTCAGAGGTGGAAGGAGTATTGTAGGGGAGGAAAGGGAGTGTGACCTACTCTGGAGGCCTGATACCAGGGAGAGTGGCACTGGTATGGAGGAGACCCAGGGCTGGCCCCCATCTCTTGGCTCCTCACCAGTTTTCCTGCCTGGTTCTAACGGCAGTGCTGGCACCTGAGCCACGGCTCCAGCAGGTGCTGCAGCAGTTTAACGTTTCGTCTGGAGGCAATGCCAGGGCCCAGCTCATCCCCTGCCTTGGATACGGATGCCAGTGCACCAGCCGGCCAGCTGAACCTGGGTGTTGACCTGGAAAGCATCCGCAGGTGGAGTCTGGGGTCCGTTCCTGGTGTTACCCACCAGCCTGCACCCTTGCCCTTCCACCCTTGCTCGCAGCTTCCTGTTTGCCCGGCGAGTTTTGGGTGAGAACAGCCCGGCTGGGTTTGTTTTCATGCAGCACAGGCTGCTCTCAGCGAGGCAGAGGGAGCTGGCTTCCCCCGGGCTGTGGTTTCGGCAGCTGCCGGCCCCAGGCCCCGCCGCAGTCAGGTGTGCAGCGACCGCACCGCGCCGGGAGGAGCAGAGGGGAGCTGACATCAAGGTGCTCATCTGCAAAGGAAGGGGCTCCCAACTGAAGCACCGCCTGCGTGGTCGGCTTGTGGCAGCCCAGCCCAGCCCTCCCTGCCACCATCGAACTCGGCCCCACGCTCCGGGTCTGCACCTGCTGCCTCCGAATGCTCCTCCCAGGGACAGGTCCTTGTTCTGCTTTTCAGCCAGACACGGGCAGAGGTCTGGGATGGAAATGGGAGGGCAGATTCCCTATGTAGAAGGCGGATTGTCTCAGGCTCACCATCATTTTCACTCTTCCAGGGTGGCAGGAGCTGTCAGTCTCCCTCCGTGGGCCCTGGGGAAAGAGCGCTGCAGTCACAGGATCGCAGAATCCCTGAGGCTGGAAAAGCTCTGCAGGATCATCGAGTCCCCACCTTGTCACCCAGCCCAGAGCACTGAGTCCCACCTCCAGTCATTCCTTGGGCATCTCCAGGGATGGGGACTCCAAACCTCCCTGGGCAGCACCTTCCAAGGCCTGAGCACCCTTTCCATGGAGAAATTCTTCCTCTGGGTCCAGGCAGAGCTCAGCAAGGCTGTGCCTCCTGCCCATCTCTAGCCAGGACCTCCATGTCCTGCTTTGGGTCTCTAAGCCCAGGTGGTTTTCCTAAAGAGAAAGGAGAGCTGGGACAGTGGCACAGCCCTTGAGAAACTCTGGCTCTGTGCAAACACGTTTGAAACCCAGAACTTCTTTTCCATCCCAAATTTGCAGCAGCCTGTAGGGATTTAAGCCCTTGTTTTGCTGCTCCATCTCAATCCCGTGTGCAGGCAGGAGAGGGAGAATCTGGGGAGAGAATCTGATTCACTGTGCAAATCCCCAGATGGGAGAAGAAGTTTGATTTACTGAGGCCAGAGGTAGTAAAGAGCTTGGACAGGAATTTGCACTAAACCTTTGACACACAAGACATTTCTCTTTCAGGCCAAGACAAACAAAGGAAGGAAGTGTCTGGGACTTTTAAAGCGACCTAGTGGAGACAGGTAAGGGCAGATAAGGGCTGAAGGAAGAGTGGGTTGGGCGAGGGAAGTATCCAGTTTTACAGATTTGTTGGAATCCTGAGTGCTCTGCAAATCAGGCTGAGGGAGGCGAAGCCGCCTGGGGAAGGGCCCTTTGCAGAGGGAGAAAGAGGCCGAACGTCCCCGAAGTGCTGAGCACGGCCTTTCTATTCGCCCCCCGCCTTTTCTCCACTCACTGTGCAAAGTTCTCTGTGCCTGAGGCTGGCAGGGTTTCGAGGCTCATCAGCTGCCCTGCGCAGTCTCCTGTCAGACCGTGCCGGGCTCAGGTGCTGGGCCAGGGCTGCCCAGCCCATCCCTGACACATCCCACGGTTTCTCGGCCTTAGCATTGGTGTAAAAAGTGTCTTTGCCCCTTTCCGGCACTCCTGGAATTAAAAAAGCAGCTGGAGCTGTTCCTGCCCTGCCGAAGGGAGAAGAACGCTGTGTGATGGAGGGACTGAAACCACCCCACGTGATAAAAAGCAGCTCTTCCCTGACACCATTCCCTGTCCCCACAGCACTTGCACGGGGACAGGAGGGATTCTCGTATTTCCAGGGCTGGGAATGGGAGCAGCAAGGAGCCTTCTGTGGGACAGCAGTCAGGAAGAGGCCTGGCTCCCCTCTGGCTGTGGCATCTCTGCCTGACTCCGCAAGGGCATCCTGCAGGGAAGCCAGGCCTCCCCCCAGCCCGGCCAGCAACGACTTTTCCCGGTATAACATCCCTGATGCCTCATCCCTGTAAAACAGGACTGCTACAAGACTGTCCCAGCTGACAGATTTAGAATGCCAGGGTTAACCCTTGCCTGTACAGGGTTAATTTTCCTCTCAGGGTTTCAGTTTCTCCCTAGAGTCACCTGGGTGGTGACTCCACAGGTCCCCTGCATGAATCCCTCCGGGAACATTTTGCTCTTTGACCTCGAATCTTTCCCTTCTCCACTAAATTGCTCCAGCTTCCTTTTAACTCTTTTTCCTCGTTCAAGATCCAACATAGCAAGACTCAGTCGCAGCATGAGGAGGCCCTGTGGGACCCCCAGAAGGGATGGAGGATAACTGGTGAGATCCCAGGGCCAGCAGGAGCAGGGGTGCCCTCAGTGCTGTCCCCACAGCACTGCCACGCCGCAGAGTCGCTGACCCCCATCCTTGGTCTTATCTTGCAGGGAGTTTTGCCTACTGTGACTCATTAAACAAACGCCCAGGGGCTGCTCTCCCTGGCCAGGACTCCCAGGGCCTGGACCAAGCCTTGGATGGGGTTCCTGAGTCTGAGACTGTGAAAACAAAGCTGCTGCTTTCTGGGTTATTTATAAAGCAAGCTGGACAAATAAACCTTTCCTACCCAGAACGGTCAAGGCTATGAATCCATAGTTCTCCTTTCCTACAGGGACCTTGTTTGTGACTCATTCCCGGCAGACCTCGGGGGCTCCCAGTGCATGAGCTGGGAACGAGGAGCTGCTCACAGCAAGGAAGGGCTTGGCCGAGGCAGCTGAAGGCTCCCGAGCACGGTTCACCCTCCTCCGTTACTATTAAGCAAAGACCTGCCCAGAAAAGCCATCTGTGAGACAATCAGATCCTTTCCAATCCCAGAAAACCGCCTGGAGCACCATCTGGAGGCAGCTCCTGGAAGGTGGGAAGGTGTGGGCAGAGCATCTGTCCCACCTTTCCCGGGATGGGGCCGGAGGTGTCCCTCTGTCACCTCTGCTGGGGTGACGCACCCATCACCGGGACCCTCCGGGCTGGGCAGGCCCCATCCTGCTCCCATCCCACCAGGAGCTATCAGGACACAGCAGGAGCTGGGATTCGAGGTCCCTGAGCAGCAGATCATCATCCTGTTCTGGCTCTCTGGGACCAGGTCTGTTCCTGGATATTCGGCCCAGCCATCGGCTACTCTGGGAGGTGGCCCCAAAACGAGGATTTTTCACACTCAGTCTCTCCTCTGTCCCTGGAAAGCAGGAAGGAGCCCCTCGGATCATGTTTTTTCCCTCCAATCTGTGCATTTACAACCACGGTGTAACTTCTGGCCCATGTTTCTCTGCTCTCCATTAGTTCTTGTCGCTGGAGTGCAGACGGATCTGCCTGAAATTAGGGAGCTCTTCTCCAGGAGTCCTTGGCTGGTTCGTGCTGGGCTTGATTTGTTATCAATTTTTCAAAGATTTTCTTACAAGAACCAGTCTGACTAAAGTATCTTCTGCTGGGTTTGACCACAGCTTTGTTATCCCGCTCCATCTTTCCGATAACACTCATGCAGCGCCGGGTGCCATTTCTCTCTGGTCTCTGGAAGTGGAAATTATGATATTTTTAAATTCTGCTGATGCTGAGAAGAGCTGTGATTTCTAAGAAGTGATGCTATGCATGCCCTGACACGTTTCACGGCTCAGCACTGAGTGAGCCGTGCTCTGCAGCTCTCACTGAAGAGCCTGGAATTGGTTGGGTTTTTTTTTGCAGGGATTTGCTTTCTGTAATCTGATCATTCATGTTGTTCACAAAGACAACTTGATTTTTCAATACGTGATCCGCTTCCTCCACGGCTGATCGAGGCTTCCTGCTCAAGGAGTTGACTCTTCGTTGCCAATTTCTGAGGAATTCTCACCAAACACGGGCTTAGAAAACATTTGGGTGCAGCTCCGTGGCTGCTTTGGGATGCCCACCCCGGGCAGCTCAGGGCGCTGTTTAAGGCTCAGTTTAAGGCGCAGTTTAAGGCTGGTGCATCTCTGGGTGTTGTTTTTCTCTTCATGTCCTATGTCCACAGGATTAAGCACTTCCTTCCCCTTCGGCCCTCGAGGCTGTTCTCAAAGCTGGGAGCCCGGGGGCTGCTTGAGCAGGGCCTCCCTATCACCAGAATCTGCTTATCTGCAGCTCAGAGGAAATTCTGCTTGGCTGCTGTGTTCCAGCTCCGGATGAAACGATGAAATGCCTCCTGTGCGAGGGGCCGGGGAGCTGCTCCCCAGGAACGGCGTCTGGGAAAGCAATCAGGGGCTCTGCTTTCACGGGGTCAGCGGCCACGGGGCCAAAGTCAGCTGGTGCCACGGGACTCGTCCAAGCCCCTCAGGGCAAGAGGTTTCAGGATTTTGGAGCTTCAGAGAGAGGGAGGCGAGGGACTCGATAAACATTTAAGTGGGGAGAAACATCTCGAGACTGAAACATCAAATAAAATCCCGTCAAATGAAATATGATCACAAGGACTGGATTAAGCCACTAGAAAGTCTGGGCAGGTTTAAGAGCTCACTTGTGTGGAAAAGGGGGAGTTTGGTGTTTTCAAGTGTTTCTGCACCACTCACAGCATTCCCCAGAGCCTGGAGCGTGCTCTTGCTGCTAAAAATAAACCACTCAGGAAGGCTCCGCCAGCCTTCTCAGGGCTTCAGGTGCTCTGAGCTGAAAAAGAGGAGGAGAAGCCACAAGAAAAGAATGGATGAGGCTGTTAGACGTGCCTGGGTGAGAAATGGCCACCTCCAGCTCTGCTTGACAGAGGAGTGAGCAGGGAGCTCTCATCTCACTGGCAGTAATTATAGTTTATAGAAAACAACTCACCTCTGTCACTTCGTTTCCCGAAAGCTGATGGAGGAAGACTCAGAATTAGAGGGAGAGAGAGAGAGTTTGTTTTCTCTTTCTAGAAGACACTGCATGTTTTTATTCTCCCTCTTCTTTGTGCGTGTGTTTAGATAAAAGTTGGGACACAAAGACTTGGCTGGATTGGTGCCAAACTAAAGCTCAAGAAAACAAACTTCAACCTTCAAGGCCGAGAGGTTCAGTGGGTCGTCAAAGCCGGTCCTGCTCGCACAGGAAATCACATCATGTAACCTCTTGTTTGGGACTTTGGCAAAGGATAAAATCCTTCTCAGAAGGGAGCGCTGCCATTTCGGAGAGCAACAGCCCAAGAGAAACACATCATTTGAGGGAGCAGGGATTTTTCAGGATCTCTCTGCTCCATCCCTGGTTGGGGGAGCAATTATTTATTTCATGGCAATTAAAATTATCTTCCTTCCCAAACTATCTACAGAAGCCTCCATCAACAGAGGCGAGAAGGAAATATTCTCCTGCCCAATCCAGGACCTGTTTCACCATTCCCAATCCAATTCTTTAACCTCTCAAAACCATACTTTACTTCTCCCCCTCTGCTCTGCCAGGAGACCACGGGTGATTCTCCTCTGTGCAGGGCTTGTCGCAGTCTTGGATGCGCTCTGGAGTGATTTTATCCGAAGCGTTTCTTTAGCTTTCTCATGGGCCATGTGGAACACTATCAAAAGCCATAAAACTTTATGTATTTACAGCCTCTTCTGGGAGCACGGCGCTCAGAACATCACTGTGGATGTAAATTAGCTAAATTATCTTTGCTTGGGATGGTTGGATCTCGCCCAATTGCCATTGTAGTTTCTCATTCTCTTTGGTGCTGACAAACAACGCCTTCAAGTGCTTGTTCCGCCGCTCTCCCAGATCCCAACACCAAATAATTCTCTCATCTTCAGCCTCTGTTTTAAGAGAAACCTTGGGCATTTTTCCTTGACCATCTTTCATCCTCTCTGGGTTAGTGAAAGTTTCCTTCTTGTCTTTCTGGCACCTTCTGAGTGAATTGCCCAAATCACCTGACAGTGTACAATGAATTCTAGTGCAGCTCTACCCTGTTTTTCCCCTTACTATATTGAAATTTCTCTCCTCTGTCAATTATAATCCTCATCTCACCTCACCCTTTGAAGTTTTGACACATTTCAGCCTTCTTGGCATTACCCTCCATCCGCTTCTTGTCTGGAGAACGACTGAGATCCACTGATTCCTTCCACACACAGAAACTCCTCCATTAATTACCAGTGAGAACCAGTGCTGCTGAATCTTATCCAAATCTGAACACCGCAATTTTTCATTACTTTTATGCCACGATTGTAGGGCCACGTCCCCCTTTGGGCCAGCTGCTGGAATCAGAGGATCTGATTTTGTACTCTGGCTTTCATTTGTTAACAGCACTGAAAATCCCATGGATTCTCTCTACCCTCTCCTGCTGGGGCTGGTCACCGCCTCATGGGTCATTTCTGGAGTAAACAACAGCCATTCTCCCCACTGTGGATCAAAAGGGAGAGTTAAGAACTCCCAACATCCCAGCCTCTCCCAGAGCTCGTGACCAGGGTGTTGCTGCTCTCCCTGCCCCAGATCAGCTCTGGGGCTTCCCAGCCTGGCTGAGCAGCAAATGTTCCGGGCTTATCGCCCCATCAGAGCAGTTGGAAGACAGTTGAGTGTCTCTCGGGGTGCTGATAGCAGGGAAGGCTTTGCTCTCGGAGATAAGCTGCCCTCCCGTTGGTATCTCGGTGTCTTCCAGACCTTCCAGACACACCCTCGCTGTGTGGGGATGGCGAGGAGCCGGGGCTGGGGCTGAGGACAGTTAACTGAACCCCTCGCTATCATCTGCGCTCTGCTCGCTGGAATCGCTCCTCTCGTGTTGATCGAGCCTTTGCAGTGACCTCATTGCCTCGGCAAGCTGTAAACAGGCAGGCAAAGCCTCACGTTCTTGGAGATGGATTAATTCAGGAGAGAAAGGCGCTTCGGGCAGGTATGCGAGGCTAAGGTTTTGAAATGCACAACAGCTCAGTTTCTGCTTGAGCGGCTGCCCAGCTCTGGCTGCAGGTTTTGGGAGAGTCTCATAAGCATCCCCTGGCCAGTTTGGGGGGAACGGGGAGTGTATGGAGCGCAGCTGTTCCCTGCCAGCTCCAGCCAGAGCTCCCTGCGTCACCCCACGGCAGCAAACCCAGGCTCTGGTGGTTATGTGGCACCCAGCACTCAGGTATGGGCAAGGCTGAAAGTCCAGGCCGCCTCTATCTGGAGGAATCAGGAGATGCCAGTGCCACCATCAGGGTGAGGAAGGACCAGGGTGTGCACAGAGGCTGTTCCTCGCTGCACATCCAAAGCGTTTGGAACCAAGGAGGGCAAATACGGGGCTGAGGCAACAACGTTGGTCTCACAGTTTCTGTATCTATTATATTTTAAAAGTTTCCTTTTTCATTTTAAACGCTGCCCAGTCCTTTCCTTGGGCCGTGCTCCGCTCAGTTGTGAGAAGGATGATCACCCTCCCCAGGCAGCAGACGCTCTCTAAGGTCCCGCTCTGCTTTCCCTCCCTGTTTTCGCCCATGGGAACCCACCACTTTCCCAAATATAGACGTATTCATCCAAATAAAGGGGCGGGGGTAGGAATATTGTTAAAAAATCATCCAGCTGCGAGGCAGAAATCTAAAAGCGGTGCAAAAGCATCGCTCTTCTCCACAGGCCGGGGAGAAAACGGCGCTGCAACACCCGAGCAGCATCATCCGTGGAAAGCCTCTGCCATCTGCTGGCACCGAGTCCTGCAGCACCGCCTGTGCTCGGGAGGGTCGGGGGACGGCCAGGAGGGGAAAACGGGCATCTCTGAAGTTCATAAGCCCTTTTCTAGGAGAAACATTACCTGTTTCGGTCTCATCAAAAATACCGAGGGCACAGAATGGTTTGCATTGGAAGGGACCTAAAAAATCATCCAGTTCCACGCCCCTGCCATGGTTCCACCTTCCAACCTCCCACTGTCCCAGGCTGCTCCAAGCCCCAATGTCCAGCCTGGCCTTAGACACTTCCAGGGATCCAGGGGCAGCCCCAGTTTCTCTGGGTGACCCGTGCCAGGGCCTCAGCACCATCACAGTGAAGGATTCTCTCCTCAGCTTTCCAAGCAGGTGGAGACCCCAGCCGTTTGGCCAGGGATTTGTACAAAGCCATGAATTAACACCTCTGTGCAAGGACCAAGAGAGTGTTTAAAGTCTGCTTTTGCCACCTTCTTTCCCTGGAGAGGTTTGTACACCCAGAGCAGAGCAGCGAGTGCACCCAAGGGCAGCACCGGGAGCAGCACAGCCAGGGGGAGCAGAGCCAAGGGGAGCTGAAAAGGTGCAATAGAAACTCTGAAAACACCTTTTTATTTCCTGCCTTCTTACTCGTGGAAGCCTCACCTGTACCTGAATTCCAGTTAAGGAAGTTAGACACAATTAGCAGAGAAAGAACTCAGATGTTCAGCCAGGATTCGAACTTTGTCAGGGAAATTCTGTGGCCACACCTCGAAGTATTTTTAGTTCTGGCCGTTGCCACTCAGATGGAGCTTCTTGAAGCTTCCCAGCGTGGCAGGCACCATTTCCAGAAGAGCATTCCCAGGTTCTGTCTTTCCTGCTCCATGGTGCAGCTCACTCTGGTGGTTCAGAGCCCCTTCATTGTGGCCCAGAATCAGCTGAAGGAACTTTATAACAAACAGGTATTTTTCTGGACAAATAAACCAGGATTTCCTTTCAATCAGCTCAGAATTTGATCAGCATTATTTGATGTAACAGAATGTTTTGAAGCCAAGGACTGTTTTCAAACCACTAACAAAAATATTTGTATTTTTTTTTCCTCTGCATCTCATTGCAGCTCTTTTGCTTTTCCTTCCCACCATTTATCTTTCACAACACCAAGCCTTGCTTGCACTTCCTGTTTGGCTGCTGGTTGGTAGTTTTCTCATTTGCTGTTATTTTTGACTTCCATCCAAGCTTTGTATGATATTAATAGCTGTTGCACAGAACTGTAATCATCCTCAAACCAGCCCTAATATTAGCAGAAGTAGCCAAGAACTGTTGTCAAGGCCTGAGGGATTGGAGCAGTGAATTTTCTCCTCCATCCTGCCCCTTCTGCCCCAGCCCAGGGAGCCAAAACATCTGCCCAGCACCCAACTCGCCCAGCCACATCCTGGCCACCACTGGCAAGAGAGAAGCAGCCTGGTCGAGCCCAAATGTACAGAAAGATGCTGAAAGAAGATGCTGATGTGAGGATTCAAGAATTAGACGTTATTGGTTGTCTAATTAATGCTTCAGCCTAATCAAGATAGAGCAATCACTCATTGTTCATCCAGCAGTGCTAGCACTCAGAGCCAAATTACTCATTTTCTATTAAAGGTTGTCAGCAACGGAAAAAAATAAGCACAGAAGATAAAAGCATCTACCCTGCTCTTCCAGCAGTAAATTCTCCTCCTTCCTTTGCACTGCTGCAGTGACTCATCAGCATCCTGAGGGGGACATAGTGATAGGTTTTTTCTTTTTTGCTGGGAGGAGTGGATTCTAAGGCTGGTGGCTTCTTCCATCTCTGTTTAGAGTCTACTTGAGGCTACTTTTTTAAAATGTATTTTTTGCTACTCTCTCCACTGGAATCTTTCTTCCCAGGGCTGCAATCCCCCGTTACACCCAGATAAACCATAAACCATAAACCATGTGTCCTGCATTTTACCTCTGTTTTTTTCTGTCACTTCACTGGTTTCTGTCACCTGCCCAAACCTCGATGGGCAGCAGTGGATTCCTGGTGAGTCATGAATACCCCTGGGGCCATCCCAAGCTCAGCATCCTGCGCTGTGCCGGCAGCTCCTGCTCCTTAAGGAAGGACTTGGGATTTACCCCAGGGACACTGCTGCACCTCACACAAAACTGTGCAAGTGCAATTCCCATCCCCTTTTTGCGGGGCAGGTGCTGTTACAGGCAAAGAGAGAAACTTCAGCAAAGCTGCCAGGGCAGATCCAGACGAGCCTTGGGGACAAGGTGCTGCAGAGCCACATGGAGCCTTTGGCTCCTCACTGATAAGGGTGGTGTTGCATTTCCTTTCTGCAGCCCGGCATCCTCCATCATCTTACACCAGCTGCTTCCTAAGAGCTGTAACACCAAAGTCCTTTTCAGCAGCAAGAAGGACTCTAGCAGGGAGTTCAGACCCTGCTGCTCTGAGCACAGGGTTCCCTATCTTAGCTACCCAGATCCCAGTGTCATTTTATGAACAGAAGGTGATAACTTCAGGGACAAGGAGGGGATAGTTTCTTTTTGGTTTAAGCACTTTCATTTTCGTTTCATCCTAGACCAGTGGTTTAGTCAGACTCCACGCAGGAGAGAACATCCCTATTTAAGGCTCAGTCCATAGGTTACAGACTGTCCTAGCCAGGGTCTGCTGCAGTGTGGAAGAGGTGCAGCCGAGCCATCGTCCCTCAACAGTGACGCGACGCCCGCAGCAAAAATGAGGTGAGTGCACAGCATCCGTTCTTGTCACAGCTCCCACAGCGACGGGGCGTGGGGGGGAGAAGGCTCAGCACAACATCCTGGCTCAGAATCTCACCTTGGTTAAGGCTGGAAAGGTCCTCTGAAGGTCGCCTTGTCCAAGGCACCCAGACAGCTTTGGAGTCTGAGGATGGAGACTCCACAACCCTTCCAGGAAAACTGTGCAAGGACTCTCTTCTCAGTTAAGTTTCCTGATGTCCAGATGGAGCTTCCTAAGCTTGTTTGTGCCCTGGGCACCACTAAAAGAGCCTGACACTTCTTTGCACCCTCCCTTCAGGTATTTCTACAGCTCTATGATTCCTCTGAGCCTTCTCTTCTCTGGGCTGAAGAGTCTCAGCTCTCTCAGCCTTTCTTCGTGGAAGAGATACTCCACTCCAACATTTTCATGACCTTGTTGGGCTCTTTGTTGTGCCTTTTCCTCATCCTTCAGCTGAGGACACAACCCCTGCTTCCTCCCCACAGAAGGTGAAGTGTGGGTGGGGCTGGCTCTACTCTCCCTTTTTGCAGTCTATCCCAAGGCCTTTGTCTTAGGTAAGAGAGCAGCCCTGGCTCCAGGCACTGGTGACTTCATTGCTGGCTTGCTGTTCTCCAAAGGGAAGGCTCACACATAGTTCCCTGAGAAATGGGCTGATTTGAACAATTTGCAGGTTCTTTAGTAGCCTGAGTGCAAGGGATGTGTTGAGCAACTAGAGACAGCCCCCTCCTCCACCTCCCTTCCTCTTTTCTGCTCTCCCTGGGGTCCCCACCCTTCCTTAACTCACCATTTCCTGTTCATAGCAAGGAGCAGCTGAAAGAGAAGTTGGATGCCCTTCAGTGTCACTTCACCTGGAAAATGGGTGTCAGCTCTTTCAATCCTCCACATATCCTGCAGAAGTTGGATGTTGAGCTCAAACACACGGCCCACCAGAACCAGGTGGCCCTCCTGGGGCTCCAGGCCTACCTGCACCAGCTGAACAACCAGAGCACGGAAGCTCTGCGAAGCCTCAGAGCTGCTGAGGAGCGCAACAGGGAAGAGGAGCAGCCGGCATCTACTGCTGGCTCTTTGATTATCTACGGGAATTATGCATGGATTTACTACCTTCAGGCCTCCTATCAGGAGGCTGAAAGCTGCCTGGAACGAATTCAGCAGCTCTGCCCAACTCCTTGGGATGTGCGGCTGATCCCGGACATCCAGGCCCAGAAAGGCTGGTCCCTCCTGGCTATCAGAGCCCGGAACGGGGAACGGGCAAGGGAGTGCTTCGACGTGGCCTTGATGCTTGAACCAGAGAACAGATCTTTCCGTGCCGGGCTTGGAATGGCTCTTTATTCCTCCTGTGTTTTCTTCCGGCAGCCTGATATTGCAAGTGAAGCCATAATCGAGTTGGAAAGAATTGTCCACGAGCAGCCAAATAACTACAGAGCCAAAATATATTTGGCCAAGCTACTTGAACAGTTAGATAGGGAAAAATCAATTGGCTTGATTGAAGAATGTGCAGAGAAAAGCTCTGACCCCGAGGTCCTCAAATCATCAGCTTTGTTCTGGATGCCACAGTCGACAGAGCGAGCCTTTGAGATCCTGCAGCGAGCCCTGCAGCAGGACCCAGGTTACCACCTTCTCTACCAGGCCTTGGCCAAGTGCTACAAGCAACAGTGGCTTGAAGCAAAGCAGGAAGACAAGAATAATATACTGGATGCAGCCATCAAGGACCTCCAGCAAATACTTCAGAAACGTCCAGACCTTGACCTTACACTTGTCAAGCTGCAGTTGGCAGAGTTCATTGGTGAAAGAGACCCAGCACAGGAAGAAGAGATGTACAAGGAGCTGCAGGAGAAAATCAACACCCTAAGCCTCAGGTGCCGTCAAGCCCTGAATCTCCACTGGGGAAAGTTTTTCCTCTACCGGAAGAGATCCCTGGATATGGCAAAAGCCAAGTTCATGGCTGGTTACAGCATTTCCGTGCAGACAAACCAGAGGAGGGAATGTGACCGCAAACTGAGAAAGGTGGCTCAGCTCTACCAGCGCAATGGGGACGCCGCCGCCGCCGAGGCCATCCTCCGCTTCCTCAACGAGGCTGACTGGCACCTGCCTACGGAACTTGCTGCACTCAGTTTAGATGATGGGGAGAGCCCCAGCCCCATCAGAGAGTAGGGCATGGCTTTTTCCAAGGCTAGAAGGCCAAAAGGACCGTCCTTCTCTGCACAGCAAGCCCATCCCTCACGTGGACATAATAGTTCTGTCAGCTCCTCGCATCGTCCCATTGCTCATCCATCAAACCCAGGCCCACCCGTGGGTAACCAAGTGCCCAAAGCTTACACACGCTGCTGTGTCCTGCTTCTGCCAGAGGGAATGAAAACAAGGGTGAAGAATTTGGCATACAGGGTCTGAGCACAATCTTCTGCAGGCGTGGACCCGTGGCTCTCCCCTGGAGCTGCTGTTGATCAGAACTGAATGCTGATTAGGGCAGTGTGAGAAATCAACTCGTCAGTTATAAGAATTCTACCATTTGTAACGAACCAGGAGGTGGATTCCTCCATAAGATCACTGAAGAATCATGACGAGGGTGAAGCCTTTCTGTATAGGACACAGATGGTCACTGGCCTGTGCAAATGCATCACATGCTGCTGATTAAGGAGCCCACAGGAGAGATTTGATCTGCAGTAATTTCAGAAGCACATGCATCCCTGCCCCTGCCTGGGCATAAGCTAGGAGCTTTCTTGCAATGGTTTCTGCTAGGAATGACATTTTCATCCCTGGTTCTGGAGTCTCAAAGTGAGGCTTTTAACATTCTTTGATCAATAAATATTTCAGTGTGATTTCTCCTTGTTGGTGTCTTCTTGCAGCCTGAAGCATCCAGACCATAGAATACCAAAGATCTGCCCTCTCCTCACGGTTCTCACCCTCCATCCCCCCAGGCCCTTCCTCTGCCGTGTCCTTGTACATCCCGCCTGGATCCCTGCTCCCCAGTCACATCCCCAGGCACTGCCAGGGTCACCTTTGTGCCCAGCAGGACCTGAGTGGGGGTGGCTTCCTTGGGTGTCTCCAAACCCTACCTGTCCCCACAGAGCAGTGCCACAGAGACCAGGGCAGATGTCCCTCAGCAGGTCCCACTGACAGTGACCTTGTTTCTGCTCCAATGAGGAACAGGCAAGGACCTAGTCTGGGAGAAGATGCTCCGGGAAAGGACCAAGCGTGCCCATAGAGAACACACCTTAGTGCCCCTCTCATGCACATCTGGTGTGTCTGAGAACCCCAGAGGCCAGAAGCACCCCCGTGCCCAGGGGCCCCAGCAGTGGGTCAGCACCAGTGTACAAACACTTCAGCCCCCAGACCTCACAATCAAGGGGACAGAGAAACACCCCAGGCCCCCACACCCACCCTAGGCTATTTCACCTCCCAACACAATAGTGGGGACCAAACCTGTTCTCCTCCTTCCTCCCCTGAAGCCAGGGGCCACAGCCTGGGGCAGGATCCTGCCCCCAGCAGCAACGTTGGCTGGGATCAGTCCTTGGGGCAGGAGCTCCTCAGAGAGCAGCCCCTCAACCTCCAGTGAAGCCACACATGCCTGGGTGAAAATACACGGCACAGATTAAAACCAAAATCAAAGCCGGAAAACACAGAACCGTGGGTCATGTAGAACATCAGGATTTACTTAACTGCACGGTCAGGACAGTTTTCCAGAGCTCAATAAAAACAGCCACATCATAAACTCGTGTGCATTCCACAGGTGTCGTCACACAGCACTGGGCAAACCCCAGCCCCCAACCTGGGAAAGCAGGACTCCCACCCCCACTGAACCACCCTCCTTCCCCTCACCAGCAGCACGAGCAGCACTAATTCCTTTAGGCTAGCCAGGAATCCTTTGGCTTTGCATCTCCACCGTCCTCTACAGAATTTACCCCTTGCAAACTCGGTATCAGGAAATGTTCCTTTAGAGGAGCCACAGTCCCTCGGGCAGTTCATTGAAGAGAGGCTTTTGCCCACCAGCCCAATCCAACACTGCCATCCTCAGGATTCCAGCTGCACCACCAACCAGGTGGGACTTACAGACTCTGTGCTGATGGAAAGCCAGGATTCTGACAAAGCTCAGACAACTGCTGTGTCCAGAACATCCTACGCAGTCCTAAAAACCAACCGACTGACACTCATTTTGTGACTGCTCTACTTCACACAGGGAGAAAACCAGATGTTAGTGAAAATGCCAGTTCTCTAGAGTTTTTTTAATGATTAACATTGAACAAATCCTGGTTGTTACTGTCTTCACCAATACTACATTCAGCATAGCATTAGATAATAAAAATAAATTGCACTATAAAATCCCATTAAAAGTCTCAGTTAAGCTGAAAGATAAAAGGCAAAACATCATTTAATATAAGCTGCCAGGGGCCACGGAGACAACCTGTGCTTCTTCTACTTGTGAGCGTTGGTGTGCAAATGCCAGGACAAGACCAACTCCCAGGTCTTCACTTCAGCATAGGAGAGGCAAAGAAGTTACCCTGATGCCCAAGGTGGGTTGTTGACTTGCTTTTACTCCCAAATCTAATTCAAGAGAAACACAAAAATATCAGTTTGGAATTTTGGATATAGAGATCCAACATTCTCCCTTTCCAGGGAACATTCACCCAAATTTTACCCACCTCCCAAACAATGTTCCCCTCCCTGCCATGAGATGATGTTTGTAACCCATCGGGCAGCTGCTGCTCCCACAGCACAGATTAAGGGAGGGTTGACCAAGTAGTAAGTGCAGGCTGCCCCAAAAAGTCTCAGCTTAGTTCTCCTTGACCACCCAAATCACCTGCAGTCATTCCAGACGCTGCAGGACAGCACCCACTGGCACTTACTTGGGGGTGGTCTTGCTGAAGGTGGAGCGGACCCTCTGAGACAGGGAGCTGGACGAGGGAGTCTTGGAGAGCTGCTGCTCTGGGGTGGTGAGAGGTCCCAGAATGCTCACTGCCAAAAGAGAGCAGCACAGTGTGGGGACAGCTGAAGTTTTCTTTGCCATGCAGGGAACATCAGACATTCCCTGGCATCTGTCACAAGCACTAGACAAATCTGGCATTTCCTGGCACACTTTGCTTTTCCCTCTTCCTCCGTGAAGCGAGGACTGGCTGGCTCTGAGAGCCTCCCAGGCTGCTTGGATTGAGGGTTGTTAAAGCAGAAGCCAGGGTTACCTTGAACCTCAGGTGTCCGTGGAGTGGAATAGGCATTGGTGTTCTCAATCACGTGTGCTGGGTCAATGTTCTCCTGCTCCACCATCATCAGCTGGCTCCAGTAGTCCATGGGCAGCAGCAGAAGTCGCTCCACAACCTACAGAGACACCTGTGAGTCACTGATCACAGAATCACTGAATGATTTGGGTTGGAAGAGAAAAAACCAGCCAGGTTTGCCCTACCTTGGGCTGACGCTTCGTGTCTTGCAGGAGGGTCATGGGGTCAGGATCTGGTACCGCGTGGGCGACTATTGTGGGGCCAAAGACTTTGGCCAAATTGGAGATGTCCATTTTAGTATCCGGGCTCTGAGCCACCCTGCGTTAAAAGAAATTAAGAGAGAATGTAGCTTTACCCCTTCACTTGTGATACGAGTCCCCTCTGAGTGAGCAGGTCTGTTCCAGAATGAGGAATTTATTCCAGAATGAGGAATTTATTCTCACAAGCAGTAACCAGACCCAGTTAGAAAAAGCACCAGTGGGGTAACCATCCCCTTTCAGATCACAGAAAGGTTTGGGTTGCGAGGGGACCTTCGAGATCACCTGGTTCCAACCTCCCTGTCCATCAGATTGTACCTCTGCAGGTGGACCATGAGGAAAGCCAAGGTGTCCCTATTGGCCTGAGGAAGTTCTCCAACTGCTTGGTACATAGCAGCAATGCTGTTGTCCTCATCTGAGATTTCTAGCAGGAAAAAAATCAATATTTAGACCTAAGAAAGTGCTCCCAGAAGCTCCAATACTCCCCTCACAGCCACAGCTACCCTGAGAAATAAGGAAGGCAGAAACTTCTCATGCTGTGCTAATAATCTTGTATCCTGCCCAACCAGAACACAGGCACGAGGGCTCCACAGAGCACCAAGGCCTGCTGGCTCACTCGACAGCAAAACCACAACCATCGAGCCTAAGGAAAAAGAGTTGGAGATGCCAGGCAGCAATTCCTCACCTGCAGCTTCCATGAAAGTCTTGTTTAACCGGAAAGTGAGAAGGGGCTCCTTCAGGCTGCGCAGGAAGTCCTTGAGAAGGCCGCAGATGGCGTGGATATCGTCCACTTTACTGAGCAAAGGAACGTTTTTTGCTCTAAGAAACTTCTCTTTCAGTTCCCTCACAGTCTTGTCACAGCCAGAGATGCGGTAAAGACCTGTCTGTTGGCACAAAGCTTTGCTCAGAGGAGGTCAAGTGATGTTCTTCCACCCCCACTTTCTCTCCACACCTGAGTCACCCACTGAGCAGCACAATATACACCATAAATAAGGGGCATTTGGGTTAACAATTTGCTTCCCCAACACCACAACCCATTTCATTAGCACTGTTTCACACCTCATTTTCTTCTTACCTCATGCAGTCCTCGTTGCTCGATCTCATTAACACAGTGCACGATGATGGAAGGGATCATTGGAGGAGTAGAAGGGACAAAATCCATCAAGGTGCCCTAAAAGGGAGAAGGGAAAATAAAAAAGAAAAGAGGGATTCAGTCACCAAGACATGGAAAATACTCTCTCAGGAATTCACAGCAAGATCTATGGTTTGAAAACAAGAATTGTTGCTCTACTCAGGACTGGTGAAGAAGCATCACATCCATCAGCACAACGCTGCATCGCCTGCCCGGAGCTGCCACCTTCCCCACTCAACGCCCTCCTACCATCACACCCCTACACCCCCTCCCTGCTTGTGGAATGATGCATTAGCAAGCTCATTTGCATGTTATTATGCAGCTCTGAGCAACAGGAGTTTGCTGGGGAAGGCAAAGCTGGAGCTGAGCAAGTCCCAAGCCAAGGTGGGCCCGCCTGGGGCCCAGACCCACCTCTCCGATGCGGACCGGAGTGCCCGTCAGCGTGGGGATGCAGGGCAGCGGGCAGCGCTCCCGGCACTCCGGGTGAGCGACCACCCGGCAGTCTCTGCACTTCAGAGAGATCTTCCCAAACTTCACTCTCTTTCCACATGGAACACACGATTCTGGCTTGATAACCTGGTGATCCAGGGCACACAGATGGTAGAGATTAGTGCAGTGGAGTAACTCAGCAGGAATCAAACCGGATAACAGTTCCCTGATCCATGCAGGTAACTGGTACAGCTCATATTGACCCGAGATGTAATCACAGAATCATGGAATAGCCTGAGTTGGAAGAGACTCGCAGGGATCATCAGTCCAACCCCTGGCCCTGCACAGACCCCCCAACAATCCCACCCTGGGCATCCCTGGCAGTGCTGTCCCAATGCTCCTGCAGCTCTGGCAGCCTCAGGGCCGTGCCCATTCCCTGGGGAGCCTGGGCAGTGCCCAGCACCCTCTGGGGGAAGAACCTTTTCCCGATATCCAACCTAACCCTCCCTTGACACAGCTGGCAGCCTCTTGTCACACACACTTCAAGATAGAAGGAGATGCTTTTCCAAGCTCCTCCTGCCTGTAGACCCACCGTCTTCGAAACAAAGTCGTGCAGCCTCACTCCCCCGTTGTGCTGCGGGGTGCTGGAGCCATCGCTGTCCGTCTTGGACTCCAGCTGCTTACTGCCTATGCTGGACTCGCTGTTCCAAGGCTGCAAAGGACCTGGGAGACACAAGAGGAAGAAGCTGACTGGCTGGAATCACCCTCTGCCCCCAAAAGCATAGGCATCATAAACCAGAAGCAGCTTCCAGGTCCTGGAAGGAATAATTAACATTTCAGGATGACCTGAGTAGCTGTGTCAGGGCAGGACAGAGATGTTACACCCACCGCTCTTCCTCCGGCTCCTCCGAGGATAAGGCACGGTCTGGATGGTAGAAATGGCTTCAATTGGGCCACCATCGTTGGGGACCATCAGAGTGGTCTTTGCCACTATGGATTCGTTAGCCTGTAATGACAAATACACCATCAGTGACAGGAAGGATGACAGAACTGGGAAGTTCCAGTGGCCCTGGAAACACACAGGAGCTGTGACCAAGTGCACACAAACCCAGCTGGTACCACCATACCTGGTCTGCTGTGTTGCTAATGGATCTGGATTTCTTCTGAGGACCTGGGGGGCCTTCAGCAAACTGCCTGGAAGAGCGCTGGAAAGAGAGCACATTCTTGTCTAGGAAGCAGGAATGCGGCTAACTTGGCATGACACTGGTCCAGGATCATTAGAAGGACTGAGCACTTCATGCTTCTGTGGTGAGTGCAGACAAGTCCTTCAGTGGTACCTCAGCTTCATGGCAACCTTGGAGGTGCCAGGAAGAATTAGGGAACCTTAATATGCTGCTCTTTGAGATAATTTTCCTGGCCAGCTTTATAATTCAGTTCAGAAAACAAAGAAACCCAACCTAAGAATGGAGGACAAAAAAGCCCCAACGAACCCACAAACTACACACACAAAAACCAGCGACTAAGCAAGTCCCAGACTCTTCCCAGCTCTACTAGGCTCTTCCCACCTGTATCTTCTGCAGATTAAAGCAGAACAACCACAAGCTCCTTTACAGAATAGAAAAATGTAAACTTCCTACACCATTTCCCCCTAATCTGGGAGCTGTTAATAATCTCCAAGTGTTTTCTTGCAAATCCCAGACTGTAACAGCACAGGATATACAGAAACTCCACTCATTTTCAGCAGACGAACAATGACATCAGACCTAAATTTCAATCTAAACCCCCACAGCAGGAGCAGATCCATGTGAGGTCTGACTGTGTAGGTGGCTCAGAGGTCACTACAGGTGGCTGTGAGGTGACAGATGGTGGCACTGTGGCAGCCAGGACGAACAATGTGACGGGGAACAATTGAACCACGTACCCGCTTCTCTCTCCTCTTCAGCCTGACAGCTTTCACCACCGAGGAATCCCAGTCCTGAGGGAAATACACAGCACTGGTTAATGGCAAATGCCACACAGCCCCTGGCCAGGGCTTTCATCAAGTTTTAGCCAATAGTACATCCCAGAAATGCAAATCAGCTCAACCAGTTTAATACCCCAGTAATCTAAACACAAAGGGTCTCTGGAGATCAACCCCCTCCCCTCGGGCTTTACAGGGGAGGAGAACTTCAGAACGTGGAGTTACATTACCAGTGAGTCATCGGTCTTGTCAAAGCTGATGTCTGACAGAATTGAGCCAGATTCATCTATTGTAGACAGCCTAAAAAACAAAAATTAGAAGAAGCTTGTATCAGTTTGGCTTTCAGTCAGTCACAGTTCCAGAACAATCTCACTGACTCAGAAGAACCGGATTTTAAAGCGGAACAAAAAGGAAAACTGTTGACATGGGTGCGGAATGTGTCACGGAGGCTGACAGCTGGATTGATGCCTGACACCTCAGATAAAATGCTGTTTCCCTACCTTTTGTTACCTGAACCTCCCACAGAAGCCTGTGGCCTGTTCAGGAAGGCAAGGACAGACTTCTGCTCCTCACTGAGCTGGATGCTGCCGGAGGCATCACACATGAGCAGCTCCCGAATCAGCTGGATTTGCCGCTCCTGTGAACACAGATAACATCAGCAGCTGGATACACTGGGTTTAATTACTGTGAGACCCGAACAAGTGCTCCAGATACCAGAGATAAGCTCTCAGAACTTGTGTCAATGGACTGCTAATGGCTGCAGGCAGGTAATGGCAGCTCAGCTCTACCAGCAGCCAATCTCCTCTCCCAGATCAAAGCAGAAAGCTGCTCCGAGGAGCCAAGCCAATTCCTTGCTTTTTTTTTCTTTTTTTCCTTCCCATGAGTGCCAGTCCTTATTTGCCACTGATCAATGCAGTTGAATCACCTTGACTCCACACTCCTGGGTAACACAGGAATTACTCACCAGCTTCTCACAGTCCACTTCGGCTTTTTGCCTCCGTTTGATCTCCACATCCACCTGATTGCGGGCGTGTTTCAGCTTCACGTCCAGGGCGCTGCGCTCGGCTTCTGTCTTCATGAGGAGATCTTTGTACCTGCCGAGCTCCTGCTCCGTTTTCTGCCATTTCCTCCGATACTCCTCAAAGTTCTTCGCTAACTGAATAAATTCTGGGGAGAGAGCACACCAAGCCTTAGCAGGGCGAGGAGAGGAGCAGCTGGCAGCAGCTATCTGCTCACACAGAATCCCAGGATTCCTGAGGTTGCAAAAGGCCTCCAAGATCATCGAGTCCAAGCTGTGCCCGATCCCCACCTTGTCACCCAGCCCAGAGCACTGAGTGCCACATCCAGGGATGTTCCTTGGTACTCCAAACCTCCCTGGGCAGCGCCTTCCAATGCCTGACCACCCTTTCCATGAAGAAATTCCTCTTGGTGTGCAACCTGAACCTCCACAACCTGCTCCCAATTGAGGGGTGGAGAACCCAGCCTTTGGGCCAACCCACCCACCCAAGAGATGTCCATGAGCTCTTCCAGTTTTCAGACCAAGCCCTTCCTGTCAGCACCAGGCAGAAGAGCTGGAACACGAGACATTGCACGAAGCCAGTTTGCTACAAGCAGAACGTGGCCCTGCACAGAAGTCCAGCCAGGACTTCATGTTTTTCAATAAAGGAAAAACCCAGACTGGACTGGTTTTAGCATCTTCAGCACATCCTTCAGGAGCACCTCAGAGGCAGAACTCACGGCATTCGTTTCCTTCGCTCAGAAGCTCGGCCTGGCGTGTGAGCTGCTCGTACAGACCCCGCAGGTTCCCCATGGCAGTCTCCATCCCCCTGCCAAAAAACCACAGCTGAACAAGGAGCCCTGCCCTTCCCTCCCACCTCCCAACAGAAACCAGCCCAAAGAAAAGAGAACCAGCCTCAGAGCTACTGGTTGTAAGGCTTTCAGGCGAGTTGGAGAAGCTGCACAAACAAAATGTTTTATGGAGATATGTGCATCCACTTTTTTCCACTGGGAATGAAAATCCACAGCCCTCCACAGTTTATGGATAACACAGCCTTGCAGAGAGGCAGATCTGCCCACCTTAGTGCTTCCACTATCCTCCAGCACAGCACAGAGGCTCAGAACCCGAGGCAAGATGAGGGATCCCAAGTCCTCCCCTTCAGAAAGGGTAGAGAACACAGCCCATGCCCTATCTACAAATAACTTGGTACTATATAGGCCACTAAAAACCTGCAAGTTTTCAGCACTTTGTAAGATAAAAATAGGAGCAACACTCCGGGGAATTTTAATACAGTTTTAAATTTAGCTGCATTTTAACTTACAGCTCCTCCTGCAAATAGCTGTTAAAATTCAACCAGTCAGCACATTTCTCTCAAACAGCAGCAACAACGGCATAAACAGAGGCAGCGGAGGGGAAAGTCTCCAGCTCAGCAAGACAGAAATGACTTCACCAATGCAAGAGGTGGCTGGGGCAGGCAGGGCGGCCGGGGCTGGGAAACGAGCTGGTGCTGGAAGGCATGGGAGAGGTGCCAGGAGGGAACACAACACGCCAGCACAGAGGGCTTTGGGGTACCTGATTCACAGGTACGGACTTCACTCCGATACCTCGATACTTTCTGTATTACGTGGACCACGAGGTGCGGAAGAGCTCTGCCCTTGCAGCGCGAACTCACACCACGGGGCACGCTCAGCTCGGTGCCTCATAAACCAGCACCAGCATCACCATCCCCTCGCCCTCCGCGACCCCCGAGGCCGGGAGGCCGCAGGGACCAGCCCAGCCCGCACAGCCCCCTCCGAGCCGGGCGAACGAGGCTCCGAGACCACCGGGGATGGGGCCTGGGCGGGTCCGGGATCCGCCGCTCCCCTCAGCCCTCCCGATCCCCCGCACTCACCTGAGCCGCCGGTTCCTCTCAGCTCCCGGCCAGACTCCTCCGCCCCTCCCTGCGCTCCCCTCAGCCCCCCAGGCTCCCCTCAGCCCCCCAGGCCCCCCTCAGCCCTCCCGGCTCCCTCACCTGGGCCGCGGCTCCGGCCCCAGCCGCGCGCGCAGCCCCAACCGCCCCGCGCTCCGGTTTGAATCCCCGCCGCCAGCCAATCCCCGCGCGCCCCGGCTCCCCCCGCGGGCTCTCATTGGCTGCGCTCAGCGGGCTCCTGAAGCCAGCCCGCCGCCATGTCTGCTGAGGGCGCGGCCTGCCCGCTCCTCTCCCCGGCGCGGGGCGCGGCCGCGCACGCGCTGAAGCCGGCCGGGCGCCATCTTTAATGCTGGCTGCTGGCCGCCAGCGCGCGTTGCTTAGCAACGGGGACGCCGGGTGGGCCCAGGACCCCCAGACCCGGGGCTACTCCTTGCCCGGCGCACCAGAGGGGCTGCTCTGGGAAGGAAAAGTCGTCCTCAGGCCGAGCCCTGGTGGTTATTCCGAGCAAAGCCATTGGCACAGGGCGCGGATGGGCCTGAGCCCCCTGCGCTGGTTCCGCAGGGCTCCAAAAGGTCCGTGCCGGGGGCTTGGTGCAGCCGGTGCGTGGTGAAATTCACCGCGAGGCTGTTTATTAAGTGTTGTCGCTTGAGAAATACGATGCCTTGCCTGGTTTTTTTTGTCTTTAAACGTTGATTTGAGTAACAGCCGGCAACTTGCGCCAAAGGCGAAACCCATTTCAAGCCACATACGAGTCTTCCCCGTGCAGGCGTTTAATATGCAAACGGATAAAACCCAAAACCCAACAATTACACAAAGGGAATTCACATAATCATAAAATAACAACGTGCTTTAATCTTTCAAATCTGAAACAAAACAGCGGGTAATTGAAGAACGGATATTAGCAATTAGAAAGCGGAACTAAATGCTTAAAATTGCGCAGTGGAAAAGGGAGTTCATAAAGCAGATTGCTCTCATCATCCAGCTGCTTTGTTGGAACTGCTTTATTTAGGGTATATAGTTTGTTTTAACGTAATAATAATTAATTCACAATAGATTGTAAAAAGCCTCAAGATCTTTGGCAAAGTAAGCATTAATGAGGCTTCCTTGAAGAAGAGAGCCAAAATTATCTACGTTTTATAGGGGAACTGAGGCCTAGAAGAGGCACAACTCGTCCCCTGAGCCAATGGCCAAGCAAGAGAAAGGTTCTGACCTTGGTATATGACCTTATGGAACAGAAAATCACCCCAAAGCCCAATTTTCCCCTGTTTGGGAAGAAGCTGGAGGTTGAAAGTTACACCTGGCTCTGGGGAGAGCCTCTCGTGCAGGTACATCCCCCTCGGTGATGGGGCTCAGCTGTTTTGGTGTCAGCCCCGGGCCTCCTGCAGCTCCTGCCTGTAATTAAATCTTCACAGCTAAGATGCCTCTATTGGCAGATCGTATTTATAGGCAGGCGAGTTGTTTTAGTGTCGTTCTGAAGAGTTAAGGAGGCTTTTGCTCATAAGCAAATTCCGTTCCCTTTCAAATTGTCATCCGCAATCGCGTGCCAATAAAAAGGAACATTATTTTAGATGATTGCCCCCGCGGTGCTTGTAGTGAGTTACTGCAGTAGGTGCTGGGCTTGTGTTACACAAATTACATTTCTTCCATACGTGCTCAGCCATTGCCCTTCCAAATCCTCCTCAGAATCAGGAGGGCAGCAGGACCTGAGCGCCCCAAAAAGCTTCTCAGAACCTCCCCCCCCCACCTGTGGTACGATGTGGACCTGGCAAATGGGCCCCCTGCTCGATCCCAGGCTCTAAAACCTTTGTGGAGCCTCTTTCCTCCTCCCCAGCTGATGAATGATGAGAGCAGGGAGGTCAGGAGCACCTTTCATTTGGAGCTTTATTCCAAGGGAGAAGAAAGGCAGAAGGACTGAGGGCCTTTTCAGGAGCTGCTTTATGGCAAAGTAATTATATTCTCTTTTGTTTGTGTCAGGAAGGGGGGGAGAAGCCTTGAAATGTCTCATCTGGGAAACCGTTAATAGAATTTATGCTAATTTGATGATTCCGGCGATTACTGGCGGAAGCACTTCACATTCTCAGGCAGCAGAAATTCTCCTCCAGCTCCTCCCGCAGCCTCGCTGGGTTGGTCTCCAGCCCGTTCTCCTCCTCCAGCCACCGCAGACCCTTGGCTGGGCAGCACTGGCCGACCCCAGTGTGTGACCTCAGGAGGTGACTGGGATTGGTGCTGATGCCGAAGGGATCCCTGGTGACCCCGTGCCTCGATCTTTTGGGGCAGGATGGAAAGAAACCTGCCCCAGCACCTCACTGTGTGAGCAAAGAGCAAAGCCAAACCTCTCCCTGCCAGCCTCATCCTCTGGTGAAGCCTTGCAAACACCAATCGCTCTGCCCAGCTCCCGCAATTAACTCTGCAATTGCAAACCCATTTGTGCAGCTTTGTGCTCAGGGGAAACCTTTATTAAGTTCCTTTTAATCCAAAACCAGTTAGAGCACGATGGTCTTTATAAGCAGTCATTCAAAAAACCAAAAAAAAAGCAGGGTGGGAAAGCAAGTGGAATTAGAAACTTTGAGACGGTAACATTTCCCCAGGGAAAATAAAAGGGAGAAAAAAACCGATCTTAGGTGCACTTCTCTAGATGCATTAATACAGCAGGGGTGTTCAAAAGGAGTTATTCAGTAGTGTGAGGAGAAATCCATCAGGCTGAGAAGGGAGGGCAGCCAGGCTTTAGCCAGAGGAAGATGGACGTTTCAGGGAATTAATTTCCGATTTCTCCCGGCTGGCCCGAGCCAGAGGCCGGCAGATGGCATCAGGCTCATGTGCTGGCTGGGAGCTGCAGGGCCTCGGCCATCCCTCAGCAGGGCAAAATGTGGCCAGAGCAACGTCCACAGGGGCTGGGAGGAGGGGGATGAGGAGCCCATGGGGTTCGCAAGGAGGGGGATAAAGGAGCCCATGGGGTCTTTGGGGAGGGGGGCAAAGGGGCCCTGTTTTTGCCATCAGTCCAACAACAAGCCGGGTTTATCTGTGATGTCCCACCTGAGTGAAGCCGGGATGTTTCCTCCAGTGCTGATCAGCTTCGGGGTAAAGAGCACTTGGATGGGATGAGCCGAACCCGCCGCCCATCCTTTGTGCTCCTCGTAGTGAAACGGTGCATTAATGTCGGCAGAGAAGCCACAGCCTTATCCTGAACTCCTTAAAAAACAAAGGGAGTCTCTATTGCCTTCATCTGGCTTTTAATGAATGACCTCTTGTCGCCGGGAGCTGCGTGCGGTGACAAAGGAGCTTTGTGGGCTGATATTTATGATTTCATTTAAGCCAGGGAGTAAGCTAAGGGAGAGTGCTGGAAAAGAAGAGCTGAGCTGATGGTTCTGGCTTTAGACTCAAGGGATCTTTATCTAGTTTTTGTATTAATACAGTTGTCATCTCTTAAATATTTGAGCGACTCTCAGCCGTGAACGCTCCCACGCCGGAGGGACACGTGAGGATGACCCCGGCTCTCCCAACCCCACACCCTCCTCTGGACCCGAATGCTGGGGAGGGGGGAAGGGTTTGCATTTTCCTAGTCCCCCCCAAACCTTGCCCACACATGAAGCCTGCTGTGAGTGCCCACGACCCGCTTGCGGGGGACCCCGGGCTCCAACACCCCTCCCCACACCAGCGACTTGCCAACACTGATAAATTTTTTGCCTTTTCCTTCAGCAGGCCTTGGTGGAGGATTAAACAGCTGGGAGCCGGGAGTGAGAGCGTGTCCCCTCTCCTTTGCCATGCAAACAGAGAAAATTAATCTTCCAGCTTCCTCTGATATTTGGGCTGAATTACAAGCTGGGAGCGGAGATAAAGCGCGGGCGAAGGAAGGCACAGGTACAGCAGAGCCGGGCTGCTGGCACAGGCCTTTGTCCGTGCAGATAACGCTCCCCTCCTGGAGTCATGCATAATTCACCAGCACTGCCTCCCTCGTCCTGGTCATCCCTCCCTCTGCTTTCTCTGCTCTCCTCCTGGAGCAGCTGGAAGCTCCGTGTCCGAGCGTGCGGTGGGTGCAGGACACGCTCGTGTGGGAGCCATCGTGTGTGTGTGTGCAGAGACACGGCAGCGACAGCCAACCTCACTGACAGCGTGGGTCTTGTTGGGACAAAGGTACGGGGACTTTGTCCCCTCTACCTGGAGGCTGATGGAGCACAGGGGTAGCACCCCACAGCCTGTGCTGGCGTGGGACGCCGGTGTCCTGTGCACACCCTGCAACTGCCACCTGCACCCCAGGCAAACCACAGCAGCACATCTGCTCCTGCAGGGCCTGGGCTGTGTTTGATATGCCCATCACATCCCAGCTCCGCTAACCACGCCGTCTCCCTAAATCCCTCCATGTTACACTTGGATAGAGGTTACATCCTCCGGGATACCAACCCCAGCATTAACAGACACCAACTGCATTTTATTTGGTCGATCATCCGGAGGCTCCTCTGCACCGCTCCTGACAGAACTGTGCCACACAGAGCGGGAAAACCATGGAGGTTTTCCACAGCCACCAAGAGTTCCTTTCCCAGAACAAAGCAGGAACAGCCTCGGTCACTCCCAGCCAAGCAGTGAACATGCACACACACACCTGCTTAATGATTTTTGCTTTGTAAACGAAAGCGATGCCGTGAGTTTAATGACCACTGCTTGGGAGTAATTGGGGCGATTATTGTATGGCCCAGGGGGAAAATTGCAGCTTGTTATCTCCAGGGAGTAGCATTAGGATCCAGCAGATAATCAGACCGTTATTTGTTGCACTTCAGATGACATTTCTCATGGATTTAGAAACGATAGTGATCAAACCGTGTTGTCAGAGCCACTGCAAACTGCGGAGCCCAGAGACCTGGAAGCTAAACAGCACCTGAAGCTGCCTGGGACAGCTGCTCTTCCAGCAGGAATAGCAGACTTCTGTGCCACATCGAGCTCAAAGACATCCAGACCTGAGCAACACGCACCTCTTCTTTAATTTGATCTTCTCATAAGAGAGACAACACTCAGGATGAGGATGCAAAGGGGGGATATCAGCTCTAACATGCCACCAACCAGATCTATATTCATACTCAGTGATCAGGTTTCTTGAGACCTTCCGTCCTGTTTCTCCCTCTCCACCCCAATCGATGGCCTCTGCCTGTCCCCTCGCCTCCAGCAGCCCTGAAATCTGAGGCTTGGGCAGGAGCTGCAGCATCAGGGCGTTTGTCTGCGTGGTCCTGAGGAGACCAGCAGCGCTGGGCACCCTCCCTGTGCCACGACCCCATCCCCTGAGCAGCTCCGTCAGCGCCACATCTCCGTAAGATATTTGTGCACCCCCAAGGGCAGCTTTCAGCCCCTCGAGAATTTCTGAACTGCGGGAGCCAGTTCCAGCAAACCCAGGCGTGGTGGGTGGGCGAGACACAGCACAGCTCCCAGTGACACGGCCCCAGCACCAGCCCCGCTCCTGGCACCCCACGCTGTGCTCACCCAGCCTGGCCTCCCTGGTGCAAAGGGGGTTTTTAGCAAGGCTAAACCCAGACAGAACCCCTGGCACACTCTCTTTTGTAGGTTTGCTGCACACGAGCATCCCCAAATCCTGGTTTGGGCTCTGCTGCCAGGGATGGGCTCACAGATGACACGGCAGCACCTCGGCCCCCGCACGACGCCAGCGACGGGGATCCTGCCAGGCCTGGAGAGCTCTGAGCCAAGGCAGCTCCGCTATCGATCCCCGATCAATGACAGCTCAAGGCCTGGAAATGACAGCGCCTTTCCCTGGTCCTCAGCTCCCAGCCCAGGCTGGAGGCTCACGCAGAGGTTTAGCAATAATCCGAGGCAGGAGCCGGGACGGGAAGAGCCTCTTGCAGCAGGTGGGTTGTTTAACAAATTGGACACATAACGAGACAAGAGGCACAGAGGAAGGAGATCTGGTGGGACTGGACCTTTATCTCTGGCACACTGGCCGCCAAATCTTTGTGCAATATTTATCAAGGGTGAGCGGACAGGAGAATTGGCAGTCGATGCATAAGTGAGGAATTAAAGCCACTGCCATCCTTATCTCCCCAGCAGAGAGGCGAAGGGAGGGGTGGGCGGGAGCTGCGAGCCAGCCCAGGGCAATCGACTTTGAAACCATTTGTGGATTTAACGAGTCCAAACTTTATTAGCTCAGCTGATGGGGAGCAGAGCAGAAGCACCAAGAGGGCAAACCAGCATATCCACATCCTCTGGCTGCCAGAGCTGAGCGCTGCCTCCGGGCAGGCATTTCCGCTGGAAAGTCCCTTGTGTCCCTGGTCAGACATTGCACGGCTGGGGGACGTGGCAGAGCTGCCCCAGAGGCTCCAGGTAAGGGGTCTGTGGTCTTTCAAGTCGAATTAAAATTCACTTTTAAACCGAGGAGTTTAGGAGCTGCTGCACTTTCTCTCCTAGTTTTTCTCAGCAGTGAGACAAAGGCAGACGATGCTCTGCCCTCGGGACAGTCACGTTTTGCACAGTCAGAGGCACAGCTCCTGGGGAGAGCAGACACTGCTCGGCACTTCCAGCCACCCCGTGAATCTGCCTCAGGAGACACAGCCAGGAAAAACACAGGGGAAGGGATGGATACGACGCCCAAAACCACGGAGCTCCAAGTCAGTCCATCGAGGGGGTTTGTGCACGAGCCATCCCCAGGGAGGGCAGCTCAGCCCCCGGCCAGGTGCCCCGGCCCCGCTGGCTGCGGATGGCGAGCAAAGGGCTGCTCCATCGCCAGCATCCCCTGGGAATCCCCAGTGATCACATAACGTCTGTAATTAACTCGATTATTGGCTTTTCTTTTGCTGAGACTGCACGTTCAAGATGGGCTCCATCTGCTCCTTGCATGGGCCTGGCTGCTGCGGGAGGGGATAAAGCCCCTTCTTCGTGAGAAATGTGTCATTTCTGCCAACAGGGGACAAGGACAAGGCCATGCTGGGGAGCAGCAGCAGCCCCTGGACAATGGCTGTGGGTCCAGCTGCCCAGCTCCCCCAGCCCTTTCACCACACACCAAACTCTGCCAACCAGCCTCCTCCCCCTGGGCACCCACCAGCCCCAGACCTGGCTCCACTGGGGCCGTCATCTTCCTTATGTCATTCAAGGGGATTTGCATCTCTCTGTTTAATTTCTCGTCAACGCAAATAAGAGCCCAGGAAGCCAAGTGGGAGATGCTGGACTGCCGGATATCAGGCGGCTGCTGGGGAGAAGATGCGCTGATCTCTGTGCCTGGAGCATCCAGTGCCATATTCCCTCCCTGCACCACACAATCCCTCCTGCGGAAATGGGACACGAGCACCGAGAAGCAACAACACCAGAGTAATTCCCAGCTACAGCCCTTTCCAGGCAGGCTCCCCCTTTGGCCCTGCTGTGGCTCCCATAAATCCTCCCCAGGTTATTCCAGCCGCTGTCACGGAGCCGTAGCAGCAAATCCGAGCTTAGCTGGGAGCAGCGCACGTGGCGCTCGCGGGTCCCCCAGCACCCATCTGCACCGCCTTTGTCTCCGCAGCCTTGGAGCTGCTCTTCCCCTCCTCTCTGCTGCAAAGAAACGCATTAGTTGCAACATTGCTTTAATTTGTTTTCCAGCTTTCGGAGATGGAGAAGCTCCTGCTCCCATCGGTGCCGTTTGAGGATGCCGGCAGCGTTAACCCTTTGGCTGCCACAGCCCCGAGCTGCTGGAGCAGCTTTTGCACACCCGAGACACACGAGCTGCCTCCTCCAACCCGGCTCCGCAGCCGACCTGGCACTTCCCAGACGGAGGGATCCATTTCCCCTTCCAGCTACCCTCAGCATTTCGGTAATGAGATGAGTTTTGTTGTGACCACAACCAGTGTCAGAGGGAATAAAAGAAAAAGTCATCCAGATGGGCTCTACGGCAGTGACAAGGACACGAGGACAAACAGCCGCCAGCAAAGCCAGGGCAGCGTGGGTGGAGGAATGTTGTGGGATGAGTGGGGCAGCACAGGGGACGGGCTGGATCCGCACCCAGAGAGGGGCTGGGGATTCCTGTTGTCCTGTCACACGTGGCACATCCCGGGATCTCCCCCGTGCGCACACACTCAGCGCCATGACCTGCTCGTGGCCTGGGGCTGCAGCAAGGTGCCTTTTGGACACATCTCTGGGAGCACCAGCGTGGCCCAACAGGGGCATTTCTGCTCAGGTAGCTCCAAACCAGCTCCTGATACGGATATCAGAGCGGGAAGAGAGCGAGGAGCCAGGAGGGATGGGCTTGGGCAGCACGGCAGGACCGCTGGCAACCACCCAGGTCCCTGCTTGACCCAGCATCCTGTGGAATGATTTTGTTTAGTCTCTGCCCCCCACTTCCAGGCACAGGTCCCATCCAGCCTGAGCATCTTCAGCCCCTTCAGTCCAGGGCAGCAGCCCCAGGGCTCTGTGTGTCCCAGGAGATGCTTTCTCTGGACACTGGGTGAAACAAGTGGGGATGGCAGGAGCCAGCCAAGGTGGAATTTGGGCACAGGGGAAGTGTTTCAGGACAGTGGTTGAGCAGGAGCCAGTGCCTTTGCATTGCCTCATGCTAATTGCTCGAGCTAATGAAGCCACACACCCATCTTGGTGATTTTCCACAGGGTTTCCATCCGCCTTTGGTTTTTAAGGTGCGGTCCACAATTCCGGAAAGATGCGGCTGATTGATTGCGAGATTCCGGGATGGAAAAAGAGTAGAAACAGCCCTGAAGGGGCTGCAAAAAATACACTCGGCCCCAAAGTAAGTGAGGGGCACCCAGATGCGAGGTTGACGAGCGGCAGGAGGAGGAATTCCCAGCTATCCAGCCCCAGGTGTACAGTGTTGGTGCAACACAGAGGCAGCGTTATGGCTCTTCCCAAGGCTGCTGGTGAGGAGGTGTTCCTGCCCTCCCACAGGATACCATCCCCAGGGAGTTTGCTGCCTGGCTCTTGGGGATGGTTCCTGCTGCCAAAACCCCAGGAGAGCCCGAGCCACCTTCCCCATGGCTCTGTGCCTCCAGGTCCCCCGCACCGCAAGGTGCATGGTTGTTAAGCAGTTCAACCTCCTTTTCATCCCGAGAGCAGTTCTGAAGGTTTAAATAGAAAGATATCAAAATAAAAGATAATTGTTGAGAAAGATGAATAGGGGGGAGAAAAAACCCCATCAGCACAGAGGAACTCTTGTCTAATTTCTCACCCACGCAGAGCACAGCGATATTAGTGCCTTCAACTCTGGTTCGTAAAAGCTTTCATCGCTTTATTACCAGCTCCCCGAACAGCTTGTCCTTTTAATAAGCCAAGGCCTCCAGATAGCAGATCTGCCCATGGGAGATCCCATCAGGATGTGGTTAATCCAGGCAGAAACAGCACAAAGCATCATCACACTCACCTGAATAAGGAAGCCCTTGTCTGAGGCAGGAAAAGGTTAAAACCCACTCCAAAATGCAGGGGGAGAGGGGAGGGAGGGAGAGCTGAACCTCCTCGGTGGCGGGTTAACCGGTGCTGCCGGGTGTCCTCGCCTTCCCCGTCAGCCCCGCGCTCCACAGCCGCTGGCATTGGCGATGGAGGCCTTTAATTATCCAAACTGCTGCCCCTCACAAAATTAAATGCTGCTGAGGATGACTCAGTGTTTAATGGACTGGCTGCTCCTCACGCCGGGAGAGCCAAGCGGGTGCAAGCAAGAGCACGGCACAACACAGCATAAATCACACGGAGATACCGCTCACGGGGCCCGCTGACCCAGCGGCTCGGAGCAGCCACTGCTGGGTTTAAACAGTGGTGTTTTCACTCAGGATAACCCCGTGGGGACCTCCTGCGAGCAGCAGCTCTGGGCATTGCAGCTCAACCCTCCACCCAGGCTGGCTGTGACCCTTCCCCAGCTACCACTATGTGGACGCTGGGGATGCGCTCGATTTAGAAATCCCACGGATTCACCGAGCTGCCCGTGCTGGGTTCTCTGTTCTCGGCATTTAGATGTGGTGGTTTCCTTTGGAAAGGTCTCAGCAATGGTCAGATGTGGTTTAGAAGGTAAATAAGTGCCAGAGGATGCGACGCAAAGCTTGTCTCTGCCTTTGTTCACCCGCCCGGGACGGCACCATGCTCTGGGCCAGCCCAAGCCAGCATGGCAAGAATCAGCTCTGTTAATAGCCTCGTTAGTCTCACCAAGATGCTGGGGCTTTGGCTTCCAGCAGATAATTAACGATGTGCTCATGAATTAGGAAACCCTGGACCTCTACCAGGATCTCTGTGGAGGCAACGGAGCTGCTCTTGGTTCAGAGCTGGAGCGAGGCGATGCCTCGAGGAGCAGCACAAAGCAATGGGAATGGCCAACAGGGACTGGCAGAAGCCTTCCTTGCCCCAGTCTTTAATGGCAAAACCAGTTGTTCTCCAGGTACCCAACACCTGGGGCTGGAAAACAGGAAAAATTTCTCCATGGAAAATGTTGCCAAGCCCTGGCATAGGCTGTCGCAGGCGGTGGTGGAGGCACCAGTCCTGGGGGGATTTAAAAGACATGTAGATGTGGTGCTTGAGGAGGTGGCTTAGTCATGGCCTTGGCAGTGCTGGGGCAGCAGCTGAAGGATGATCTTGGAAGTCTTTTCCAACTTAAAGGATTCTGTGTGGATGCAAGAGTCCCTAATGCTGGAGCTGCCCCACCAGCGAGAAAGGCACATGTGAGAAGTCCTAATAAGGCCCCACGGTGCCTCATTTGAATACAATTTACTGTCACTAATGCTGCTGATGGTTATTTCCCCAAGCTAGGAAATATTTGGCCCCAAAATGGGCTCCTGGAAGCAATTTCAGACGGCAATCTGTAATGCTGGAGCTGATGGAAGCAATTTGCAACCCATTAGCGGGGATCGGCTGTGAAGATATTTCACACATCACTCAGTCCAGGTTTGAGGGGGGATGGAATTCTTCCCCCCTCTCCTTTGGAATTTTTGTCCTGGATGGAGTGAAGGCCTGAGCGCTGCCTCTGCAGCCCCAGCAGCTTCGCCACACGCCAATGGTGGCTTCTGAATTAAATCTCTCAAACACACAAATTCAGTCCCGGACTGCAGGGCCAGGCAGCCCCAGAGCCTCACGCTCCAGGAAGGAACACAGCGGTGCCGAGCACCTCCAGCACCCACAGGACTAATTGACCATTATTAATTAATTTGCCTCCTGGACAGCAGCGGGTGCAGATAAAGAAGCAATTTGCAAGCCAGGGCTGCTTCCATGCAGGGAGCAATAGCAGGGCACAACCCCAAAAAAGCATGGAAAAGCATCACTTATCCATCCTCACCCTGGGGATGCTCTTCCAAGAAGCAGGACGGGAGCTGGTTTCCGTAACTGGGGTGTGTGTGGTGGAGCAGGGACAAGCACTGCTGGGAAGGTGAGGAAAGAGCCCCAGGCCCTGAGTTATCCCTTGGCCCAAGCTCCCGAGGTGTTCCCAAGACACGTCGGGGTTCCTGCCTGTCTGCCAGAGCCTGCTCTGGGAGCCTCAGCTCTGCAGCACCTTCCCTTAATTACTTTTTTCACGTTAATTAGATCTGAGGGCACGCTGAGGGGAGCCCTGGCGATTGAATCCGTGCTCTGAGCACCCATTTATAACAGGAGGACTCCGCCACGGCCACTCACATCCCGCCAGCCCTCACTAACCCACCCCTTTAAGGGTTCGTGTCTTGCAGTTATCACCTGGGGCTGTTACCTCCTCACCCATCCCACAGCCCTCGGCTGGTTCCGCTGTCTCTCCCAGCAGGAATTAACACAACCCTCACGTGGCTTCCCCAAAAAATAACACGGAAACGCTCCCAGTCCCCACGCTCCACTCGATTCCAAGGATGCAGCTGCATTCTCCCTGGCCGAGGGCCAGCGGTAAGGAAGTTTCCTCTGGCCGCTCTCCTCCACCCTGGCTCCTGTAGAAAAGGGTCCTGCGGTATCTGGGGTCCCGACAGCTCCACAAGACCCCCAGGAAACGTTCTCCATCCAGGGGACTCAGCAGAGCCTCTTCCCTGGGGTTTCTTGTGCCCTGGAAGTCAAGGACTCCCAAGAACGTCCACGTGCTCACCTGCTCCAGCCTGAGACCTCCTCCCTCCCTGCCCAGCCCGCGCTGCCGGGGGATTTACCGTCAATAAAACCACTGCAGAGAGCGACTTCTGATCTGGAAGAAGAGAAGGAGGGGGGGAACAACCACTTTCTAAATGTCCTTATCCCTTACCCCAGCAGCACATCCTTCTCCGGGCTCCCATCAGGAGCGCTAATGGAGGGACAGCTATCAGCAGGCAGCTGTCGGCCCGGCAAGGAGCGATGCCGACTGCAGAACGGAGCGGGAAGGGAAAGGCAGAGCTGGTGCCAACTGGGAATGCTAATGCTGCTCTCCCAGCCTCGCAGCCACATCCCCAAGCACTGGCAGGGTTGTCCCTGAGCCCAGCAAGGGGGGCACTGGCTCAGGGGGCGTCCCTGTGCCCCACCGCAGATCGCCTGAGCAGGTCCCACTGTAAAACCCAGGGCTCCTGCTCGGGCAGGGGAGAGGATGCTCCAGAAAAGGACCAAACCAAGTGTGTCCAAGCCGTGGGATTCGGGGGCAGGGGTACGTGTGCCTCACCCTGCTGGATCCCAAAGTGCCCGTGCTCCTGTTTGCTGCGGTTCAGGTGGGGACACCGTGCTGGGAAGGCACCTCTGGTCAGGGACACAGCTTGTCGTGACAGCCCTGGGGTCTGGCTGTCCCTTTCCAACATCACACTTGTAGAGGACATTGAAACATCCTTTTCCATTTGACTGCAGCCACCTTACTGGGAGCAGTGGGCGGGCGCCTGCTGCAGCCTCCGCACCCAGAGCCGCTGCCGCGGGGGCTCAGCTCGGGTGACGAGGGCACCCCGCTCTCCGGGGCAGTCACGGGTGCAGCTGGAGGCAGTGGGAGATGTGCTGGCACTGGGGGGAATCTGGGCAGTGCTGTGCAACCCCCCCCGCTCTGCCCCGGGGAGGAGCAGAGCACCCGGCAGCCGGTGCCTCCTGCCCCGGGAGCAACCCGGGGACAGCGGCAGAAGGACGATACTGGGAAAGGGGCAGCGTGTCCGGAAGCAGGGCAAGGGCCCAGCGCCTCCAGGAGGGTCAGTTCCTGTCGTCGTGACAAGCGTGACAGGGACCAGCCACAGGCAGCGGAGCGGGGCTGCACGGGGTGAGCCCGGGGTGGACACTCGAGGACACTCGTGTGCCCCATGGCCGGAAAGGGGCTGGAAGGCCACCGGTGCCCCCCGAAAGGACCAACCCCAGGGTGTCCCAGCACGCGCCCCGGCGCTGGGGCCACCACGGGTGAAGCCTGAAGGGCGGGGGAGGCCGTGGCCCGGCAGAGACGGGTCAGGGCTGAGTGGGGGGACCGGGGGGGCTCCGGCAGAGCGAGGAGCCGGAGCATCCCTGGAAGGCGCTGGGGGATGGGAGCGGCACACGCACACGCACACACACATTACCCACATGCACACGGCAGCAGCACCAACAGCCCCTGCCAGCGCCTGCAATCGCTGGAGCGCCGCTCCTGCGCCTCTCCCTCCTCCTCCTCCTCCTCCTTCTTCTCCTCCTCCTCCTTCTCCTCCTCCTCCTTCTCCTCCTCGCTGCCCACCGGCCTGCGGCACCCCTCACCCCTCCGCGGCCTCCGGCCCCACCAGCGCTCAGACAATGACTTCATGCGGATTATGCATCTGAAGAAATCACCAGCTCCCAGATAGCCACAGGGGGAGGTATCCATGTGTTTGGCAGGGAAGCAGCCTCCTGCTCGCCTTCCTTCTCCTCCTCTTATCTCCTCGCACACGGCAGCTGCCTCCTCTCCAGCGATGGTCGCCTGCGGTCCCCCCGCGCGGCGCTGAGCGAGGCCCCGGCGCATCCCCGCTCCCACGCTTGCACCAAGGTACCAACGAGGCTATTTTTATTCCCCCCCCTTCTTTTCCGGTTCACCCGCCGCTGCCGGGCTCGGTGCCTCAGCACTCTCGGTGCCTGCACGTCTCCCGCTCCCGTGTTCCCAGCCGGTGGCGAGAGGCTCATCCCAGCCCCGGCTCCCAGGGCGCAGCGACAGCAGCACGCACCCAGCTCCAGCCACGGCCGCCGGCCCTGATTCCAGGTTTGCATCCTTGATTCCTTCATCTGTTTGTCGATGCGACGGTGCCATTTGTGGGAGGCGGAGGGGGAGCGGGGGCAGGTGGGAGGGGAGGGGGAGATAACGTGGGGGGTGGGGGGACACAGCACCCCAATCCTGCCGTGGGATGGGGAGGGCAGGGAGGAGGTGGGAGGGGAGGAAATGCAAGAGGCTGCATCCAGAGAAATACATTTATGTATATATATATATATATATATAAATGCGTGTCTCTGTGTGTGTATATATATATATATGTAGGCTTGGGGGCAAGAGCAGGGCACAGCAAAGCATCTGCCCCTCGCGGGCGCTGCCGGGCGCGTCCCTGCCCGGGGCTGCCGTGGGCTGGGCTCCCGCAGCACCCACGAGGCCACCGTGGCACCGAGCACCCACGGGCTCCCTTCTCGGCAGAGTGGCCACCCCGGGGTGCTGGCACTGACCATGATGGACCTGAAAGTGGACGAGGAGGAGGTGGACAGCGGGCAACCGGTGAGCATCCAGGCCTTCGCCAGCAGCTCCACCCTGCACGGGCTCTCGCACATCTTCTCGTACGAGCGGCTGTCGCTGAAGCGCGTGGTCTGGGCACTTTGCTTCCTGGGCTCGCTGGCGCTGCTCGCCCTCGTCTGCACCAACCGCATCCAGTACTACTTCCTGTACCCCCACGTCACCAAGCTGGACGAGGTGGCGGCCACCAGGCTCACCTTTCCCGCCGTCACCTTCTGCAACCTCAACGAGTTTCGGTTCAGCCGAGTGACCAAGAATGACCTGTACCACGCTGGCGAGCTCCTGGCCTTGCTCAATAACAGGTGGGTGCCGGTGCCTTGAGGTGGCCCCAGGTGACATCTCAGTTAGTCCAGCTCTGCAGCTGGATGCAGCCAAGAGCCACCAGGTCCTGCTGATGCTCCTGGGCTTGTGGCTCCCTCACTGGGCTGCCCCAGATGGATCCAGCACGCACAGCTCCCGTCCCCAGCGTGCAGCACATGCAACAAGGCCAGGGCCACCCTGGGTTCTTGTGGGGCTGATCCAGCACACCTGGCTCCATGTCCTGGGTGCCTTCACACATGGCTCCAGTGCCATGTCCATGCAGCGAGGCCAGGGGTGCCAGCAGGTGAAGCCCAGGATGGTGCCATTCCTTGGGCTGTGAAAGCCTCACACCCGTGGCTGTGGCAGCTCCTTGGTGCTGCCAAGCCGCTGTTGAGAGCCTGGTGCACTCCCTGCCCATGCCAGCGCCAAGGGGCTTCACCGCTGTCCCCACTCTTGCCTCAGGGAAGGGTTTTCAGCCATGACAGCAGAGCTGAGGCCCAGCACATTCAGCCCATGTCCCAGCAAGGCCACCACCTCATCATGACGCCACCAAAGGCACAGGGCAGGTGCCTGGGTGGCCTCAACCAGGGCTGGTGCTGCTGGACCAGCAATGGGGCAAGTGGGATGGGTTTGGAACGTGGCCACTGCCCAGCTTCTCCTCATCCATTCCTCTGCCATCTCTCGTGTGCCTCTGGGCCAGCTTATGCTGTTGGATGCCCTGGAATGCCAAGTGGGACTGTGCTAAGCCCATGCCGGGGTCAGGGCGGGCGTAGCTCCTGGGAACCCCAAATGGCCTTTGCCACTGGGAGCAGCCGCCGCAGCCAGGCCTGAGCCTCTCCCTGCTCTTTCCCCCAAGATACGAGATCCCAGACACCCAGACGGCCGACGAGAAGCAGCTGGAGATCCTGCAGGACAAGGCGAACTTCCGAAACTTCAAGCCCAAACCTTTCAACATGCTGGAGTTTTACGACCGGGCTGGCCACGACATCCGGGAGATGCTGCTGTCCTGCTTCTTCCGTGGGGAGCAGTGCACCCCCGAAGACTTCAAAGTGGTGAGTGACCTGCGGGCCCTGCCCGGTGCCACCTTTCCCCCATGCAAGGAGGGTGTTTGTCCACCTGTAGCTGCTCCTGCCTCCTTCCAGCTCGGAAAGGACTGGCAGCACCATCACTAAGGGGATGCCGCTGGGTTCTGGAGGTCCAGGTTGTCCCCAGGAGCACGTGCGGCTCCGTACAGCTCCGTGGGCTGCTCCCACGTGGGCAGAGCTCATTTGGGCTCTGCAAAGCAGGGCTGTGCGTGCCGGGCTGGAAGCTGCCATGGCGAGGAGGCTCCAGTGCAAAAGCAGGGAGAGCACGGATGGCCGAATCCCTTGGGAACACAGGTCCCAGTGGCTCAGCGCTGTGCCCTGCCATGGAGCTTGTTCTTGCGCTGGTGGATCCAGCGCACAATAAAGCCTTTATCCCTGCGGCTGCCTGGCCCCATCCAGCTGGGAATGAAACAGTGCCGGCTATTCGGGTGCTGCCTAATCAATTCGGCAGCCGCCACGGCTGTTCCCGGGCAGCTCCGGTGTGGAGCCTGTGTCCCTGCGCTGTTCGGGGTCCCCATCCTCGTCACCAGCCCAGGGATGTCTCACTTGTGCCCCACGCCGAGCACAGCTGGGTGTATGCGGAGCTGCTGCCCAGCTCCCAGCGCACTTCGGGTGGTTTTAATCACCGGCATTAAATTCCCGTGACGGGCTCTTTCCATGAGCAGGTGTCTGTTGTCAGCCATGAGGCATTTTATTTGTTAAATGGAGGCACGTTGCAGCCTGGAGGGGGCTGGATCCCCTCCAGCGGGGCCGGTGAGCAGGGCCAGCTCCAGCCTGTGCCCTGTTTGATGCCGGCTCTTCCCGGGGCACGGTCACGTTTTCTGCGCGGAACCATCTTCAGGGACCTTCATCCCAGCTCCCTCCCTTCATCTGGTGGTTCCAAATCCCTGCGTTCTGCGTCCCCTTCAACCGGCAAAAGCCAAACAGACTCGCAGCTGGTTTGTTATTCCTGCCTGGATTATTCCTTGCAAGCAGGTTGGGAGGATTTAATGGATTTGATTAGAGGAAGCTGGCTCTGTGCTACGTCTCTGTTGCTCTTCGGAGTCCCCTTGCAGCCCGGCACAGGCAGGTCTGTGCGTGGTGGGGCTGGGATGGTGCTGGGATGGGGTCCTGGCACTCTCAGAAGCTTTTAGGGGATTGTTTCAGCAGGAAATTCCTGCTGCCTTGCTGCTCCCTCCACGGGCTGAGCCAGGCTCGGTGCTGCTCTGGGCCTGGTGGCCCCGGCCAGGCTGGGGGGTGCTGGGGACCAGCACTTGGGCATGCAGCATCAGCCAACACCACCCTGGTGGGGCCTCACCTTCTCACACAGGGGCTGGGTCCCCTCTGCACTTCGGGAAGCCCCGTCAGTGTCCGGGGATGCTTTTTCCAGCCAGGGCTGCCCCTGTCCTGTCACTGATCCAGAGGGGACGGAGAGAGATCTCTCCAGGGAGGCTTTGGGGGCTGCCCAGACCCCACAGCCGAGGGCGGATGGGGACAAGCAGGGGGTTGATGGGGACAGCCTGGAGGTCAGTGAGGACAGCCTGGAGGTCAATGGGGACAGCCTGGAGGTCAGTGGGGCCAGCCGGGGTCCATGGGGCCGGCCGGGGGGCGCGATGCCGGCCGCACGCTGCTGGCCGGGGCCCAACGCCGCGGGGCCGCCTCATCTGTGTCTGGCAGAAGGGAGGGCTCGGGGCAGCCGTGGCGAGTGCAAATGAGGGGCTACCGAGCCGGAATACCTGGGGTGACCGTAAGGCAGAGCAGGAGCCGCCTCCTGCCCGGGTCCCCCCTCGCGCTGCCGGGGTGGGGGAGCAGCGGCACCGCAGCAGGGACCCCCCGTGCTGGGGGCACTGCCCGTGTGCCCCCCAAAGCACCCGCTCGGGAGCAGCCCAGGGGGCCTGTGGGCTGGTCTCAGCCCCCCCAGGTCAGCTCTCAGCATCACCTGCAGCCAGGACAGGGCCCCCCGGCACACGGGGCTCGTGCCAGATGCTGTGGGGAAGCCCATCCTGGGATGATGTGAGCTCTTCCCACCTCCTCTTTCATCCTACACCATCACCAGCCACATCAGGGGGCCCGGCCTTGCTCATCCCCCTCCATGTGCCCCCCGGCCGGTGTTCCCCAGAGCTTTGTGCAGGGACACTCCAGTGGAGCTGACCAGGCTCAGACTCATCCCGTACTGGAGAGTGAACCCTCTAAAAAGACCGGGGGGGACCATTGGCCCACCCCAGCTCTGCCCTGGCTCTCCACAGCCCCTCCAGCACCAGGGTGGTGTTTGGTGCCCACCAAAGCTCCCCCCCTGCAGCAGCCCAGGACAGGGACAAGGATGCTCAGGGAGGTGCTGTGATCTCCTCCCCTCAGTCCCAAAATCCTGGCATGACCTTAAAGCCTGGAGAGGCAAACACAAAGCTGAGGGGCAAGTCTTGACCTCCCTCAGGACACGGCCCCGAGGGACATGGGCTGAGTTGTCCCCATCCCCAGGGCCGTGCCCAGAGCCTCACACAGGGAGGGGACAGGCAGGGGACAGACAGGTTTTCCTTTGCAGGAGGGGGCTGGCCTTCACTGTCGCCCCGGCTCAGGGCCACACTCCCTGATGCCCTCATTAGCAGCACGGATCAATGTTTCCCTCTTCCTACTTCATTATTTATGAGTTGGAGTCCTCCCTCCGCTGCGGGAACTCGCGGCCCCGCCGGCTCCCTGCTCGCTCTTCCTTCCCGCACCGTGAGGTTCCCCTGGAGCCTCGCACATCCACAGGGATCTGTGTCTCACCCAGCAATAGGAAGGCCCAGGGGTCCCATCTCTGGACTCTAAACCCCAGGAATTTTCTCTTCATCCCAGGGAAAAAGGAGAAAGGCAGAGGATGAGCCTCCTCCCTGGTATGGGAGCTGTGGCTGCAGGAAACCTCAGGAAGGTGCCCTGTGCTTGGAAAGCCCCTTTTGGGTGGTCGGTGCAGCCAGGGGGGACAGGAGCAGCCGTGCCTGGGGTGGCACAATGTGCATTTGCAGCTTTTCCTTCTCACACCCCGTGAACCCATCCCAGGGAGAGCCCCATCCCAAGCTCCCTGTCGCCGTCCTGCTGTGGGGCACAGTGGCTGAGCCTGGAGCCCTGGGCAGTGTGCACGGGACAGCCTCGATGAGCTGGAGAGGATTAAGACCTCTGGACTGTTTCCATGAGGCTCCAGGGCTGAGCTGGCACTAGGGAGAATTGAGTTTGACGTGGAGATCATGCCGCTGCCTTTTGCATTGGATTCTGCATCCTCTGCCCTGGAAACACCGGGTGCACAGAGAGACAGAGGCAGGGAGGGAGCGGGAAGGGTCTGCAGCAGTCCCAGCAAAGCCCAACCACGCTCCTCCTTCCTCCCATCTCCAGAGCAGTGCAGGAGCTCCTGTGGTGGAGAACAGATCCTGTTCCCCACAGCACCCCACTGCTCCCTGCTGAGCCTCCCCACCCTCCTTCTGACCCCACTGCACCTTGGTGAACCCCACTAGACACCGCCAGATCCTGCTGGGCCCCTCAGACCCTGCTAAGCCCCAGTGTGTGCCCCTCTGCTCCCCCAAAACCTCTCTGCACCCCTGTGGCCCTGCTCAGCCCACAGCCCACCTCGCTCTAGCCGGGGGCTGTTAGAGCTCTGTTCCTGCCACCCCGGGAACACCCCTGGAAAAAAAAACCCCTTGTGTGCTGCAAATCTGCCCCGTTGGAGGGTGCTGGGGTGTCCTGCAGCACCCGTGGGAGCTCAGAGGGACGGGCACGGTAGGACACGCTCAGGGGTGCTCAGCCCGGGGGTGCTGCCGGGCCCCTGCTCTCCCCTGGCTCTCAGCCCCGCAGGATCCAGGCGCCAGCCCCTTCCAGGGGACCCCAAATCCAGCCACAGCCCCCCGTGGCCCCACGCGGCCCCGCGGCAGTCACAAGCCCCGGAGCCCCGTGGCGAGCGGAGCTCCCCCGCGGCGCAGCGTTAGTGGATAATCACGGAGCCGGAGTGAGAAGCATCTCCAACACAGCTGGAGAGACCGGGCGCGGGAATTACTGATACCCAGACATTTCCTGGAGCTTTTGACAGTTAATAAACAAACCGCATGGGTCCATCTGGCTCTGGAAAAACAACTTGGGGACAGCGTGTGGGCACCAGGCACGGCCACTGGCCCCAGATAGTCCCGTCCTGGTTTGGGGCTGCTTCCCAGCAGCATTCCGAGCCCCAGCAGCTCCCGCCACGGTCCCCAGCGGAGCCGGTTCGTTTACAAATTCTGTAAGACATTTGAGTGATTTATGCAAATCACTTTTTAAAGCGGCACACAGGCTCCTAAATAACTTATAAGCGTTGGAAACTGCTGGCTTGTATCCATTGTTTCCGAGCACTGATTCACCTCGGGCATCCTGGTGGTGCTCCCGGGGGCCCAGCCGAGCATCCCCACCTGGATCATCGGCAAACTCCACCCGGGCTCATCCCCCACATCGGCCTCTCTCCGCAGCCGAACAGCAGCAGAGTTTGACCCCAGAGGTTGCCCCGATTTCCAGACGAATGAAGCAAACCCAGCGGGACATGGGCTGCCTGGCGCGAGATAATCGGAGGTGATGGAGCAGAGGAGCCGCCACGCACGGGACCGCAGCCGTTTGCTGGTGGTGACTCGGCTCTCCCGGGAAGTGCAGCGGGTTGGGAGAGCCCCGACTCTGTTCTGAGCTCGGCAGCTCAGAGATTTTCCGGCATCACTGTATTTTGCTCAAAGCAAATCATCCAGAAAGCAGCCGTGAGCTGTTTCGCCCTCGGGCACGGAGCAGAGACACTCACGCGTTGCTCCTCGGCTGCCTCCTTGCCCCAGCTTCACCCGAGCGTTCCCAGACCTGGCCAGGCGGGAGGACTGGGGAGCCCTCGGCTGCTTGTGGCTTTGCTCACCCCACACCGACACGAACGTGGACAGGAACTCTTGTGGGAAGCCGGCTGCACTTCCCTCTCCCTCTGCGGCAGGACAGCGATGCCACAGCACGGCCCCGGCGCCGTGGCTGTGTGGGACCAGCACCACTGAGCCCACCACGACTGATCTTGGCCAAGACGGTGCAAAAGAGGGTCAGGAACAAGAGGGATGAGAACACAGCCCTGGCATGGCACAGCAAGAGGCCACCACGTGCCTGCACCTCGCAGCCACTTTGTTAGAGCTGTGAATGGTGCATCCACCACCTGAACCTCAGAGCTCTGGACATCGCTGGGATTAGAGGAGAAGGACTTGCAGGATCAGGACCAGGCTCAGCCAGTGTAATTTAGTCGCTGGCTCTGCCCAGGGGCTGTGCCCAGCCCCAGCAGCTCCCCCTGCACAGCAGCACTGTGCACACCCAGAGGGGTCACACACCCCCAAAGCTCTGTGCACACCCAGAAGAGTCACACACACAAAAAGCACCTTGCACACCTGGGGATGTCACACCCCGAAGCACTTTGCACACCCAGAGGTGTCACAGCACACTCCCAAAGCACTTGGCACGCCCGGAGGGGTCCAACACAGCCGGAGGTGTCATGCCAAGAGTTCAGAGCATCTCAGCTTCACCTCTGGCCATTGCTGTTCCTCTTGCAATGCCTTTGCACATAAAGACTCATTAAAAAATGAATTATTAATGATTATTAATAAGCTGTAATGGCATCTGTGGCTGCTGGAAGAGATGAGGAGGCTTTCAAGTGGTATCCGACCGCAATGGAGGTGAGGCTTTCACGGCTGAGGACAGGGCACTCTGGGCACGTGTGTCCCAAGGGATCCACAGGCTGGAAGCACAGCCCTGGACAACACCAGCATCTGAGGGGCTCCAAGTTGTTCCCCTCAGCCTCCCTTTGGTGTTTTTCCCAGCCCCAGGCTGGGCAATAGCAAGGTGCTCTCTGAGGACTCCAAAGGACCTGCCCAGGAACCTCCTGGTGCCATTTTCCCACTCTCCCTGATATCAAGTGGGGAGAAGCCGGGCTGGAGGGGGCAGATCCCCCAAGCCTCTGGAGCCACAGATCTCCACAGGGAGACCAGAAAATTAACTGTCTCATGGCCTTTTGCCTCAGTTTAATTTCTCTGGCTGTTTAGAGCCGCCTGTGTTTTATCGCCTGTGGAGCTTGGCCGGGGCTCCCGAGGCAGCGCTGCAATTCCTGCTCCAGCCAGGGCTCAAGGAGCTCCTCGCTGGCTCTTATTTATTTATACAGCCCCCACACTTGGATATTATAACCAGTTATTTATTTTTGGAGGGTTTTTTTCTGTATGGAGGGTTTGGTGTGTTTGCATCCAGGCTCTTACCCCAAGGACGGAGCTGGGGCAGGCTGTTCCCACCCACTCTGTGCTTTATCAGGGATTTTAAACCCCTGCTCTGCCGGCAGGGACAGGGAGACCCCTCCAGAGCCACCACATGCCGGGGCTGTGTGACTGCTCTGCTTGGATTAGATTAGATTTGAAAAGCGTGATACGTGCGGAACCGGAGCGAGCGAGCACAGCAAGGAAACCAGACCGGAATACCGTGGGTATCTTCCCCCCTCCGATAAAACCGCCGGCTCGAATCTGCCTGCATGAACTGCCTGAGCGATTGTGAAGGATGTCGGAAAAAATTGCAACCTGCTTACGGGGAATTCGTGATCGGCAGGAAACACGGGAAGGCGTCGGGATCAGGGTCCACAGGAATAATCCCGGATGCACGGGAATTAGCGACACCTCGGCAGCACCCTCCGCGTCCTGGCAGAGTCCTGGTGACCCCTCCGTGGCACAAAGGGATACTGCCAGCGGGCAAATCACCGGGAAGCTCTCAGCAGCACAAACTGGTTCAATTACAGGAGCATAAACAGATCCTGGAGAGGAGGACGCGGCGGCCGCGGAGCCGTCACGGCGGATCACAGCCAAGGCTCCAGGGACGCGCTCGACTGCCCACGGAGCTGCGGGGGGGTCCCGGTTGAGGTCCCCAGGACTCCGGGCCAGCCAGCGTGGCTGCAGGTGGCCTCAGTGCCCGGGGCAGCAGCACTGGCACCCGGCAGGGCTGGCTGGAAAGAACTTGCCCAAGGAAAGCTTTCAGAGATTAATAGAGTTTAAATGGAAGCGTTTGGAGAGGAGATAAGGCTCATCTGATATGAAATCATATGGAACAACGGGATCCAGGGAGGCCCTGGCTCTATAATGAAGTCCACTTAGCACATTACTCACCATAATGTGCTTTTTATTAAAGTCCTGTGCTGCAGGTGCTGAGTCTGCAGCCGGGGACACGGGGCTGGAATGGCACAGGGACCTGGAGTACCGGACCCCGCCACCAGAAGCAGCCGGGATGCGCCGTGAAAAAGGCACCTTTGGCTCCCGTTTCCCATCCCCTGCTTGATCCAGGGATGCGACTCCGGCATCCCCAGCGCTGCGGCATCACCGGTCCCCGCGGCTGGGGCTGGTGGGCCCGCGGGGACGGGGTGGAGAAGAGGCGGAGGTGGGGAATAATACAGAGGAAAAACTCCTTTTTAATCATCAATTTTTCTGCATTAGAATGTGACATGCTAATCCACTGTGAAGCGTCTAATCTGGGGGATAAAGGGCCGGATAACACAAGCTGCGCCCGGCTTGGCTGGCGGAGCGAGCCGAGGCAAGGTGGCAGCATCTGATAAGGGGCGCAGGATTAGTCCCGGCACAGATCCCGCCTGCCGGGGCAATCCCACCTTGCTTGGCTGCCTCTGCTCTGTCTCTCGCCAGGGTCAGGGAGGGATCTGCAGCCCTGGAGCCGTCCCAGAGCGGCTCATCCCGCCCGGAGCGGCGGCGGCAGCACTGCCGGTGCCTCCACCACCATCTTGGCAGCTCCGGGAGCTGCAAAGCGCATCCCTGGGCCAAGACACGTGGAAAACCTCATTTTTCTCCCTTTCGATTCGCGCAGCCGGGTGCGTGGTGGGAGCAGGACAGCCCAGCTGTGGGGTCTCCATCTGCCCCAAATGTCCATCCCCACGTGCTGCTCTGGCTGCCCCGGGGCTGCACCTCATCCCCCTCCCTTCCCAGCAGCCAGCTCCGACCTCCGGGCACCCCCAGGGATGACGTGGGCAGCTCAGCCCCGGCTCAGCCAGTCTTTGGCAGGGACGGGCAGTGCCCGTCACAAAACCGAGCGCGTCCAGCTCCCGGGGCGCTTTCTGCGACAGCCTCCCCGGGGCTCGGAGACCTGGGATAACAGAGCTCGCAATGTTGTTTTCTCCTCGCCTCCTCGGGGATTGGTTTATCTCTATGAATAACTCCATCCCGGCTTTGATCTCCTCTGCCATTAAAGCGTGACAGGCTGTGAAATGTGCTGTTGCTGCCGTCAAATCCCGCTCCCGCTTCCCCCCCGCCGCCTCCGTGCTCCCCCGCTCCGGGGAACCTCCTTTCCCAGGCCCGTGAGGAGCTGCAGAACAGCGAGCGGGGCCGAACCGCCCCGGGACAGTGGCCAAACACGGTGCTGGAGGCAGGAAAAACCCATCTCCTTCTCCCATCCCACATCTCTCGCTGGGGCGGGGAGGAGGGCGCGGAGCTTCCCCGGTCCCAGCGCCGGGTCGGGTGCGGCGGCATCATCCCAGCACCCGCCACGGGGGCTGATGTCACGGCTAATTATAGCATCCCCCGTCCCTCGCCCCCGCCAAAGCTTTACCTGAGAGAGGGTAAAAATAACTCCTGGCGAGGGAGGAGCTGGAACGAGCCCAAGGACTCCTCCAGCATCCCCAAAACTCGCACAAACCAGGGCCGCAACCCCCTGCCTGCAACACGGGGCCGCGGTTTGTCCCCGATCTGGGGGTCAGGACACTCTCCCCTTGGCGCTGGTGCCTCCGCGCTCCGGGCTGCGGCCGTCCCCGGTCACCTTCACCCCGGCTCGGGTGTCGCCGCTGGGACAGGTGGTGGTAACCGGAGCCGGGCCGCGCTCGTCCTCCCGCCCCGCTGCGAACCGGCCCTGGCGCTCCCCGCGAGCTGTTTAAGCCGAGCGAGGCAGGTTAATGGCCCCAGTCGATGATGGAATGTTTTCATTACAGCATCTTTCTCGCTCTCTCCCTGCTGCAATTGCTCCCAAGAAGACACATTAAACCTCCCCGCGCCGAGGGAGCGGATCCGCCCCTCGCTCGCACCCTCAGGGTCTGGCGGCTGGTCCCGGGCAGCACCGCTCGCCTACGGGGCTAAACAACCCCCTCAACCTGCAGTTCCTTAATTCCATTTCCCTTCTCCTCTCCCCGCTACAGCCATGGCACAGGAACTCAGTCCCAGAGCTGGGAGCACCAGAAATCCCACCCCAGCCCCAGACAGCTCCTACCTGCTCCTCCCTGTCAAGAGCATCCTCCAGTGCCAGTCTGTGTGGGATCAGCCCCGCGTGTTCCCAGCCTGCTCCCACAGGGCTGAACCAGCCCAGCTCTCCCAAACCCCCTCCCAGGAGCTGCTGTTACAGCCCAGCCCTTCCCTGCAGCTGCAGCTCATCCCCATCAGGTGCCCACAGGGCACTTGTGACCTGGCGCCCATGTCCTGGTGGCTCCCAGCCACCCAATCCACCTTCCTGACCCTCTTTCCCAGCAGGAGTTTTCATCTCAGATTCTCTGGGATGCTCCCAAAAGGTGTAACCTTGATCTTGGCTTGATGAAATTTCATCCTGTGGCTCTGGTGCTCGTCCCCAAGGTCATCCACCCTTTCTGCAAGCCCCCAAGTGGCATCTGCCAGTGTCCCTCTTACACAAGGGCCCTACTGAAGGGCATATTGAGCTTGGGGAGCCCCAGGATGGGACAACCCACTGTCACATCACGGATCACTGTCCCCGGCAGGGATCCCCAGTGCCTGTTCCACTGGCATCACCTGCCCAGGAATCGCAGATAACTGTGCTGGTATCAGGTCAGATTTTTACCGAGTTCCTGACTGGTTTGTTCTCCCAGTTTGTGATGTCCATCTGCGCTGGGATGTGCTCAGGGACTGGGAACCCCGCAGGGTGCACGGGGAAGGAGACACAGCAGCCGAACCAAGGGGTTGGGCAGCAGCCCAAACCTCCCATCCAGCCCCTGCACAGCCAGGTGCTGCCGGATTTAGATTCTCTCCCCGGGCCGGTGACGGCAGTGCCGGGATGGGGCTGGAGATTGCTCTGTGGTCTCTGGATGCTTTTATAAAGTGCTGAGTACAGGAAAAGAGCAAACCACGAGAAGGGGCTGCGCTGCTGCAGAGAGGAGACGCCCGTGCTCCTGGCAGCCGCCAGCTCCATCCAGCATCCTGCACCAGAGCTGCTCCCTGGGACCCCCAGCCCGGCCAGTTCAGCAGCACAAGGCCTGGATGCCATTCCTTGAGGGAAGAGGTGGTTCCCTGTGCCCCACTGGGATCCGAAGCACGAGGTGACATAGCCTGGGCTCTGCAGAAGGACTCACTGCCTGAACAGCGCCCAAATCCTGCCCAGACCAGCCCTGCTCGGAGGAGGACGGACCTCACACCGCTCGAAACGTTGGACTTGCTGGATTCTCATGTGGCACAGCAGGATGAGCCTGCAGGGATGGGCACTGCCAGGGCGGGAGGAGCATCGTAGGAGCCTGAGGACACCACAGCATCCTTCCTGAACCAGGACAGTGTCACAGGCATTTTGGGAAAACCTCTGGCTCCAGCTGCCCTGAGGACGAGTGCAGAGAGCCTGGCATACGGCGGCTCTGGAGACAGCCGGGGACCCAGCGGGGAGGGCCTGGCTGGAGCAGCCGCTTGGGTTGCCAGGGCCAGACCATGCAAGGATGGAGGGCATGGCGTGGGGACGCAGTGCCGGGTACCTGCACACGCACACACTGTGTGCCCCCAGCCCGGCAGCCCCTCGGGCCCCCAGGCAGCACTGGGAGCTCTCACAGCGCTTCTGGAGCCAGCAACGTCTCTGCTCCGTCCTGGCAGCCGCAACCGGCCGGTCCCGGGGGGCCTGGGGAGCCCGCGGATCCGCCCCTCGCTCCTCCTCCCCTCCTTCTGCTCCTGATATACCCCGAGCATCCCTCTGCTCCTCTCCCTCACTCCCGCTCGCCTCACTCCTTTTCCCTTCGCCGTTTCTCCTCTCTGAACTTGCCCCTTCCCCCTCCCCTGCTCTCCCCAGCCCCTCTCCACTGAGGAACTGACTGAAGACCCCCAGGCTGTGGCAGGGCAGGGGCCAGGACCCCCACACCAGAGCCAGGACCTCCACACTACAGCTGGGACCCCCAGGCCAGGCAATGCCTCTCCAGATATTCTGCACCATCTCCTTCTCCAGTGAGGAAGGACCAGAAGATGCTGCAGCCACTGGGAAGGGAGAAGATGGAGCAGACGAGTTCCTATACGGGCAGGACGAGGATGAAGAGGACGAGGAGGACACAGGGGCAACCACGGACTTCGTGGCCTTTGCCAGCAGCTGCACCCTGCATGGGCTGAGCCACATCTTCGTGGAGGGCAGCCTGGGCGCCCGGCAGGCACTGTGGGCGCTGGCCTTCCTCCTCTCCCTCTCCGTCTTCCTCTACCAGGTGGCCGACCGCATCGCCTACTACCTGGAGTACCACCACGTCACGCTGCTCAGCGAGGAGGACAGCCCCGAGATGACCTTCCCCGCCGTCACCTTCTGCAACATCAACCGTGTGCGGCTCTCGCAGCTCAGCCACGAGGACTTGCTCTACCTGGCCCCCCTGGTCGACTACGAGCCTGGGATGGAGCTGGGCTTCACCCCGGCCCAGCCTGGCCCCTGGGAGGAGGACGAGCCCCTAAATCTGTACGGGTTTTTTAACCGCACTTGCCACCAGCTGGAGGACATGCTGCTGAGCTGCAGCTACCGCGGCCAGCGCTGCGGCCCCAGGGACTTTGCGCCGGTGAGTAGCCCCAGGGTGGCCCGGCATGGGGAGCAGCTCCGGAGCTGATCGGTGTCGGATCAGGCACGGCAGGTGATGCTGCCCTTGGAGCTTGCTCAGGGACAGGCTGATATTTCAGAGCTGGGGATGGCACCGGCTGTGGAGACCCGCTGGCAGGACATGGAGAGTATCCCCGGGGCTGTGCTTGCTAAGGAGGTGCCTGGCACCTCCATCCTGGTGGCATCAGGGCTTGTGGGGCACCATGTGGTCTGAGCCCTCTGCCCTCACATGCCCCTTGCCCAGGCTGGCAGCAGCTCCGTGGTGTTGGGGCCGTGCTGGCTGCCGGAGGTGAGAGCTGGAATGGCTGAGGAGGGATGGGAGGGTGCAGGATCCTGTCCAGCCCCATCCTCTGTAGGGATGGAGGAGGGCTTGGAGGAGGCACCGGTGCAGGCATCAGGCTGAGTGCCACCACCTCGGGGAGCCACAGCTGCCGTGGGCTCTCTGGGGCCGAGGTGCTGTAAATCTGCTGTGTCTCCTCTGAGTCCATTCCTGTGGGAACATCTCCTCCTCCACCAAGGCCAAGATGGGCAGTTCCAACACTGAGAGATCCCTTGGCTCAGGAGCCCGGGTTGGACCATGCCCAGGCTGGGAAGGCTGAGTTTTGGGGCTGGGGACGCTCTCCTGGCTCCGTGCAGAGGGGCTCAGCCTCAGCCCTGTGTCCTCTCCTGCAGGTCTTCACCCGCTACGGGAAGTGCTACACCTTCAACGCGGGGCAGGACGGGAAGCCCCGGCTGATCACCATGAAGGGGGGCACTGGCAATGGCCTGGAGATCATGCTGGACATCCAGCAGGACGAGTACCTGCCGGTGTGGGGGGAAACAGGTAACCCACTGCCCCAGCAGGTCCACTCAGCCACCGGCAGCTCCTGGGGTGCTGCCCAGCCCCTTCCCAGCTCCCCAGACCACAGATCCACATCCCTGAGGCTCCCTCCTGTTCCCTCCTTCCATTTCTCATCACTTCTGGTCTTTTCTTTCCCTTTTCCTCCTTGTCTTTGCTCTTTGCCATGGCAACTCCCCATCGTTTAGACACGCAGCCATCACTTGTTTATAAATAGAGGCAAATACTTTCCCTGCCACGCTCCTGGGTGTGGAGCAGGGGGGTCGGGGTGAAGTGGAGGGGGCAAGGACGTGGAGCAGCAAACAGATGGACAGATGGATGGACACGTGGATGAATGACTTGGCCCAGGGGAAGCGTGGGAGGCAGAAGTTGTGGTGCCTCTCACAGCAGGCTCAGCACAGCCCCTCGGAGCAGGGACAGTGCCACGCTCACCCCGCTTCTCTCTGCCACAGATGAGACCTCGTTCGAAGCCGGGATCAAGGTGCAGATCCACAGCCAGGACGAGCCCCCGCTGATCGACCAGCTGGGCTTCGGGGTGGCCCCCGGCTTCCAGACCTTTGTGTCCTGCCAGGAGCAGCGGGTAGGAACTGGGCAGGTCTGGGATGGCCCCTTCCACCCTGCACTGAGGGAGCAGAGCCTCCTCGCTGTGCCCCTGTCCCCACACTGGATTCAGAGGAGGAGCCGGTCCTGGGGACCGATGCCACCAGGGTGTCTGTCCCCTGCCACGCTGGGAGGGCTGGGAGGGCTTCTCTCCTCACTCCTGGCTTCTCTCCCCTTCCAGCTCATCTACCTGCCGCCTCCCTGGGGCGACTGCAAGGCCGTGGCGGGTGACTCGGAGTTCTACGACACCTACAGCATCACGGCCTGCCGGATCGACTGCGAGACCCGCTACCTGGTGGAGAACTGCAACTGCCGCATGGTGCACATGCCAGGTGAGCCCCGCGCCCAGCCCGGCCCTGGCCCAGCCCTCCAGTGTGGTCCCACCTGGAAAACCTGCTCTGTGTCTCCCCAGGCGATGCCCCTTACTGCACCCCGGAGCAGTACAAGGAGTGTGCGGATCCGGCCTTAGGTGAGGCTGCCCGGCCCCGTGGGACGGAGCTGCGGGTGTTGGGTTTCTCCATCTCTCCATCCCCCTCTCTCCCTGCACAGATTTCCTGGTGGAGAAGGACAACGAGTACTGCATCTGCGAGATGCCCTGCAACATGACCCGCTACGGCAAAGAGCTCTCCATGGTCAAGATTCCCAGCAAGGCCTCGGCCAAATACCTGGCCAAGAAGTACAACAAGTCGGAGCAGTACATCGGGTAACGCGCTGCGGCCGCGGCGGCGGGGCAGCCTCTGGTCCCTCCACCCCAAACCTCAGCCTGATGTCCCTTCTGTCCTGCACAGGGAGAACATCCTGGTGCTGGATATCTTCTTTGAAGCCCTGAACTACGAGACGATCGAGCAGAAGAAGGCGTACGAGGTGGCTGGCTTGCTGGGTGAGTGTTGGTGGCTGTGGGGAGCCCTGTGACAGTCCCCAGCCAGAGTCCCCCAGCGAGGGGGTCTGGTGCTGTCCCTGTCACCGTGGTCCTGTTCCCAAGGCACCGGGATGTGCCGACAGCACGGATGTGGAGCAGGGTGTGCTCTGCCATGACCAGGCACTGGTCACAGCGGTGACGAGCTCTGCCCCTTTCTCTGCTCCCTCTGCCACCCGACTCTGGACTCAGGCCACCCTGATGGCTTCCCTCTCCTCTGCAGGTGACATTGGAGGGCAGATGGGGCTGTTCATTGGGGCCAGTATCCTCACAGTCCTGGAGCTGTTTGACTACGCCTATGAGGTGAGCGTCTCCTCCATCCCGTGGCTGTGTTCGTGTGGGACATGGGGAAGAGCCACCCCCGAGCCCCACGGTGCTGAAATGCGGCTCTGGCAGGTGATAAAGCACCGGCTGTGCCGGCGGGGCAAGTGCCGCAAGAACCACAAGAGGAGCAACACAGACAAGGGCGTCGCGCTGAGCATGGACGACGTGAAGCGCCACGTGAGTGTGGGGCACAGCACGGTGCCCTCCTGCTTGTCCCCTCCTGCTTGTTCCCTCCTGCTTGTCCCCTCCTGCTGCTGTGGGGTGGGCAGTCACCATTTTGGGCAGCGCTTGGAAAAGGCGCAGAGGGGCCAGGCAGAGATGCTGGGGAGGATAACGCCGGGTTCTGTGCAAGGACCTGGATGAAACCAGCGACCCCAACATCCCATTTATCCTGCAGAATCCCTGTGAAAGCATACGGGGGCACCCAGCAGGCATGACGTACGCAGCCAACATCCTACCTCACCACCCGGCCCGGGGCACCTTTGAGGACTTCACCTGCTAACCGACGTCTGGATGTACAACCTGAGCTACCAAAGCCCTGCGAGAGCTGCCCTTCTCCCCGCCAGCGCCAGCGGAGAGACACATCTAGGGGGCCTTTGCTCCTCGGCACGGTGGGACACGGACAAGAGCGACGGCCTCGGATTTCGGGGCGGGCAGTGGGGTCGGGCAACGCCAGACCCCGGCTTAGCCGCTGCAGCAGCTGCTCTGCGCCTGCCCTGCTCCTTCAGAGACTCCAGGACGCTCCAGCCCGGCCGTCCCGCGCAGCGGGAGCGACACGCACAGTGGGCCAGGGCACGGGCCTGCCCCGGCTCCCCCTTGGCGCCCCTCGGCCTTTTTAACTAAAACCCAGAAGCCAAGAAGAAGCAGCCGTTCGGCCGCAGTCTCCATCCACAGCCCTGTCCGTCTGTCCTCCGTCGTCTCCATGCTCATCCTACTCCAACGCCTTGGCCGCGCTTGCTGGGCCCCCTGTGCCTGGTGGGGGGATCATCGAGGAGCCCCCGGCGTGCCCGGCACGGGGCAGAGGCCGGGAGCTCCAGGAGAGCGCCTCTGTCCCCGGGACCCGCAGCCCAGCCTCGCCCGGGTGCTCCCGGCACGAAGACGCAGCTCCTCCACCCGTCCAGAACGTCTTCCCTGCCCCGGGATCAGCCCCGGGATCAGCCCTGGGAGCACCGAGGGGGCTCAGCTGGGAGCTGCCACCTCGGCTCTGAGGACACCGGGCACTGTCCCTCCCCACCCACCCCTCCTGGGCTCTGGGCAGCCTGGCCAGTGCCAGCACTGCCCCGCAGTCCCTCCCCGTCCCCAGGGAACCCTGTGGCCCCAAACCCAGCCATCCTCGGGGAGAAAGGCAGAAGGAAACCCCTGGCCCCATTTGGCTGCAGCCCCCAGCCCGGCCCAGCCGGGGACACCCCCTTGGCACCACCGTGGCTGGGTGGGCACCAGAGCCCCAACCCCCCCGGGGCTCACAGGGGGCTCTGGGGCCACAGCTCCAGCCCCGCTGAGCCCCGACAGCCGCTGCCCCGGGGGCTTTGGGGTGTCTGTGGGTTCCCAGGGTTGCCGCTGCCCCTCCCCGGCACAGCCCTGCCCTGGCTGGGGGTCCGTGGCCGCCGAGTCGCTGGCCCCCGGGCCTGCCAGCACCCACCACTCCCCCCTGGGGTCCCCATTTGGCCCCCCCAGCCCATCTCCCAGCCCCCAGGCCAGAGCCCTCCCCGGGCCCAAGTGCTACTTATCTTTAAGAGCTTTTGCAATAAGTCTTTTTAGTGATTTTTGTTTCTAAACTGCAGTTTTGTTTTTATTCTTGTCATTTTTATTCTTATTATTTGCTTCCTGACCAAAATTAGGAACTGGGGGTCAGTCCTTTGTATCCAGCGATCACCCAAAGACAACGGGTCAGCCACATCCATAAATTTTCTTATGGATTTCTCCTAATGTTTCATCGCGTTTCATTTATTTATTTTCTTTCTTTCTCTTTCCCATTCAAGCTTTTAAAGATGGGGCTGGGATTTGACCTTGAGGCTCACCTGTTGAAGAAAATGCTTTTTTTGTTATTATGTCATCGGCATTTTATATTTCTTATATATAATATATATGACTATATATATATGTGTACATATATATATATATATATCTATATGCATCATGCCAGTGTAGATACCCATCCAGTAGCATTTAGGCCTTGTTCTTGTGCCATTTTTTTTTTTTCTGTTACTGATCTCTGAATGCCTTCAAGTGTATAAAGTGTGGAATTCTCTCCGGTATCTGTACTATGTACACACATTTTCATAGGAAGCACAATAAGATGACAGATGCATTGTACATCAATACCTGCTACTCTTAACAACGATGATATAAAGAATGATATAAATGATATAACTCCCCCACGCTGAGCCTTTCTCTCTTGCTGAGCTGCTGGAAATGCTCCCCCGAGGAGGCAGCTGGGGACAGCCTCATCCCGGGATGCTCCTGGAGCCGAAGGAAAGGGAGGGGGAGGAAAAAGCTTTGGGCCAGACTTCAGCGCTGCCTGGGACATGCAGAGCGTCCCATGTGTCAGAGCAGAGGCTGGGCTGAGCCTCCCTTTCCTGGGTGCTCCGGGTGCCTCAGCGAGCTCCAGCCTCGCTGCCTTGCCTTGGGAATGCATCCCGAGGGACGCAGGGCTGGAGGAGGGAGCTGACTGCTGCTCCCGAGCAGGGAGAGGAGGATTAACACACACGGAGCTGTTAATTCCCGACAGCTCCAACACCTCCGTGGTTTGGGACCCACCTGAGGTCCAACAGGAGTCACCAGGTGGAATTTTACCCTGGCAGGGGCCCTGGGAGCACAACCCAAATACAAACACACATTCTGTCCTAAAAATTCCCAGCTACGAAGAGCAAAAGTTAACAACAGAGCAGATCCAACACTGGGCATCCAAAAAAAGCCCTCAGGACTCCATGGAGACTGAATAATAGGGAGTGGGAGCGGGTAGGGAACGCTGAAATGCCAACACACATCCCCCCACCCTCCCCCCGGTCCCTTGGCTCCGACCATGGCCCCGCGGCTCCTGGAAATGGCAGAGGAGTGTTTTGCATCTCAACTAGAACAGTCTCACCCCGCTCTGGTGCTTCCCGGCCAGAGCCGGGGGTGGGATTTGAAGGAGAGCGGCCGGGCCAGGAGGGCGTTAATGAACCCGGTTAATCACGGCCAGAGCCCGCTCGCTCCCCGCGGCGCTGCCCCGGCCCCGGGAGCCGTAATCGCCTCCCAGCTCGCCCCGGACCTGCTGGCTGCGCTGGGAGCGGGTCACCCCGTCCATCTGCCACAGCCTGGCTCTCCGAGGGCTCCGGGACGAGGTGTCCGAGCCGCACGGGCAGCGCAGCCCTGCAATTCCCGTGGGAAGGCACCGGGGACCGGGCAGGTACCGCCGGCAGCGGCTCGTGGATGGGCCGTGCAAAAGCTGCTCTGGTCCATCGGAGCGCCGTGGGACAGCAGGAGTGGGCTGGGAACATCAGCCTGGGCGGGAGCCAGGGCTTCAGCTTGTTTGGGATCTGGGGACCTTCAGTCTGCTCAGGATCTGAAGCTGCAGCCTGTTTGGGATCCAGGGAGCTTCAGCCCCTTCAGGATCCGGGGAGCTCCAGCCCGTTCAGGATCCAGGGAGCCTCAGCCCGTTCAGGATCCAGGGAGCCTCAGCCCGTTCAGGATCCAGAGACATTCAGCCCTTTCGGGTCTGTGGAGATCCCGAGGTTCCACCAGCTCCCCTCGCGGGCCAGAATTCCCGGTGACCCCTCGCTGGCTGCCGGTGGAAACAGGCACCGAGAGACAATCACACAGTCCTGGGTGCTGCTGCCCTGGAGCCAGAGCCAGGCTGGCTGGGCAGGGAAGTTTCCATGGAGCTGCCAGCAGGTGCAAGGGAGGCATTTGCAAAGCTGTTCCACCAAACCCTCGGGGCAGGAGAAAGGAGGAAGGACACAGTGAGGTCACCCCGGAGCTTCTCTCCAAGCTGAACAATCCCAGCTCTCCCAGCCTTTCCTCAGAGCAGAGCTGCTCCATCCCTCTGATCATCTTGATGCCTCCTCTGGACTCGCTCCAGCAGCTCCACATCCTCCCTGTGCTGGGACCCCCAGGCTGGAGGCAGCGCTCATCAGATGATCATCATTAATTGTTTAATTAATACTCGCGGTGTGACTGCCCACTTGGCTTTTTCCATGGATTAATGCTGACTGGATTTGTGTCCCTTTTCTCTCTGAGCACAGGAAACTGCTTCAGGGAAAAGGAACTTAATGTTAATACTTGCAGAAAGTGGCCTTTAACTCCAACTTCCTGCTCTCTGTGGAACCCCAGGGGAGACAGGAATCATTTCCCTGGTGCTCGGCCTGAACCTGGACAAACTGGACCCATTCATGGCCATTTGTTTTCCCCATAAGCTTCATCCCTAAGATCCCAGAATCCCAGAATCCCTGAGGGTGGAAAAGATCACCAAGTCCATGCTGTGATCGATCCCCACCAGAGCACCTGAGTGCCATGTCCAGTTGTTCCCTGGACATCTCCAGGGATGGCGTAGCCCCTTCCAATGCCTGACCACCCCTTCAGGGAAGAAATTCCTCCTGAACATTATGGAGGGCAGCTCTGGTGAGGGCTGTCACTGCCACACCTGCACACTGGAGCCCTTCATCCCTGGGGAAGCCACATCCATCTCCCTCCGAGCACATCCCGGAGCGAGGGCGGCTCCAGGACCAGGGCACAGGGGCTGTAATCACCGCCTTCCCAGCTTCTGGGACGATCCCGCACCCCCAGTCCCACTCCTCAAGGTCCCCGTTCCCACTCCTGATCCCCCTTCCCGCACTCCCAATCCCTCACGGCCCCAATTCCCCCCGAATCCCGCCGCTCGGTCCTCCCCACCGGCAGGGGGCGCTGCCGGCGGCGGGCGGGGGCGGCTCCGCCCCGGCGCTCCGCGCGCCGTGTGGGGCCGTTTCCGGTTCCGCTCCCTTTGTGCGGGACAAGATGGCGGCGCGGGCCGGGTTCCAGTCGGGGCCTGCGAGCGGCGGCGGCGCCGGGGCCGCGCCCGGGGCCGCGCTGGGCCCGGGAGCGCCGGGCGGGGCGGTGCGCATGGGCCCGGCGCCGGGGCAGGGCCTGTACCGCTCGCCGCTGCCCGGAGCCGCCTACCCGGTGAGGCGGGGCGGCACGGGGCGGGGCGCGGGGCCGGGCGCGGCGGGCGCTGACCGGGTCTCTTCTCTCCGCAGCGCCCCGGGATGCTGCCGGGCGGCCGCCTGGCGCCACAGGGCCCGGCCATGGGTCCTCCCGGGTACGGCGGGAGCCCTGCGGTGCGGCCCGCGCTGGCGCAGGCCGGGCTGGACCAGGCTCGCAAGCGGCCGGCGCCGCAGCAGCTTCAGCAGGTGCAGCCGCAGGCGGTGCCCAACCGCAACCACAAGTAAGGCACGGGGGCACGGGGAGCATCCTGGGGCTAACGGGGACACCCCAGGCTATTGGGGACATCCCGGGGCGTTCCCAGACAGTTGGAGCATCCCTGGGCGGAGGGGACATTCCTGGGCGGAGGGGACATCACCTGGGCAGAGGGGACATCACCTGGGCGGAGGGGACATCCTTGGGCAGAGGGGACATCCCTGGGCGGAGGGGACATCCCCATGGCTGTCTTGGGGTTCAGGAGAAATTTCTTCATGGAAATGGTCAGGCCTTGGAAGGGGCTGCCCAGGGAGGTGGTGGAGTTCCCATCCCTGGAGGTGTCCAGAGAGTGACTGGATGTGGCACTCAGTGCTCTGGGCTGCTGACAGGGTGGAGGTCGGGCACAGGTTGGACTCGAGGGGCTGGAAGGTCTTTTCCAGCCTCAAGGATTCTGGAGTTCTCGGCCATGGGGGCTGGAAGGTCCCGTCAGGACCTTGTGCATTCCCCTGGGGTTGGAGGACTCCCCACGGACAACACAGGGCAGGGCAGGGCTGAGTTTATGACACGTGCCTGCATCCCGATGTGATGCCCTAGCGAGAATGGAATTCATCCTGGATTTAAAATGCTGTTCCTGGAAAAGCCACTCCAAAGTTGATTGGGGCTGGAGGGTCACTTGGTTGTATCAGGCCCACCTTCCCAAGGGATGCAACGCCCTTTCCAATGGATGCAACCCCCTTTCCAACAGATGTAACTCCCTTCTGAGTGCTCAGAGGGGTGGGAAGCTTTGGGATAACCAGTTAGTCACACTGGAGCAGGGCCCAGGAGTCACTGGCCAGTTGCTGCTGGAGGTTTGTGGGTTCCTGTGCCCAGAACCGTTCCCATTTTCACGCCCGTTTTGCCTCTTGCCTCTGTCAGCGCCAAGAAGAAGAAGATGGCAGATAAAATCCTCCCTCAGCGGGTGAGTGGGGCACGGGGAGGGGCTCGGGGGGAGGTGAGGCAGCCCAGGGCACTCTGGGGAGCTGATGGGCATTTCCATCCTTGCTTGGGCACAGATCCGTGAGCTCGTGCCCGAATCCCAGGCCTACATGGACTTGTTGGCCTTTGAGAGGAAGCTGGACCAGACCATCATGAGGAAGCGCTTGGATATCCAGGAGGCTCTGAAACGCCCCATCAAGGTAGGGGAGGCCATGGGTCGTGTCCAGGGTTTGGAGGCTGCTGAGTTCAGGCAGCAGGAGGGCACTGAAGGGTCGTGTCCTGTGAGTGTGGCATGTCAGGGGTCCCAGTGCTCTGCACACAGCCGAGGACTGGGACCAGCAACACCTCTGTCCTCGCTGTCTGCCCCAGGAGAGGGGGAACGTGAGGCAGCTGAAAACACTGAGCTCAGTTTTAGCAAAACCTGTGCAGGACAGTTGGCCCTGTCCGTGGGGATTAACACTGGGCTGATGCTTTTTCCCGTAGCAAAAGCGAAAGCTGCGTATTTTTATCTCCAACACCTTCAACCCAGCCAAGTCGGATGCGGAGGATGGCGAAGGAACCGTCGCCTCCTGGGAGCTTCGGGTGGAAGGACGGCTGTTGGAGGATGTAAGTGGGAAGTACCCAACCTCAGAGGAGACTGTGGGTCTGGAATTGGCAATGAAACCAGTTTCCTAGTGTCTGAGAGCACAGCTAGGGCTTGATGTCCTCCTTCATCTCTGTTTTCCAAGGAGTCTGATGGTGACGAGACCGAGAGCCCAGCTTGGAGACCGATGGGTATCCCCATGGCAGGACATGAGTTGTCCAAAGCTCTTAGAGTTGTGAGAATCACTGGTGAGAGCAGCTCAGTGGCACTTGTGTCCCCGGCTCTGAGAACCAGGGCACTGGCATTGTACGTAACTGCTGAGGGGTTTAACTCCTGCGAGCTCATCTTTAACTCCAGTCTTTCCCTTTCTGACTTGGGAACTTGATTTTTGAGCACACGTTGGTGAATTCAGGCGTTCAGAACTTACAGGAGCTGTCGTGCACGGTGGCTGTGCTTAAGTGCTGAGACTTGCTGCCCTAACCCTCTTCCTCCCTGTGTTGCTTGCAGTCTGCTCTGTCCAAATATGATGCCACCAAGCAGAAAAGAAAATTTTCGTCCTTCTTTAAATCTCTGGTCATTGAACTTGATAAAGACCTGTATGGCCCTGACAATCACCTAGTAGAGGTGAGCTGCTTTTTGCTGTGTTTCCTCTAAAAGTGGGTTGGTGTTTCAGCAGGTTGGGTTTGGGTGTCATTAATAACTTGGCAGGTGGGAATCCTTGAGGCTCCTGACAGCCAGGAGCTCTTGAATTCTCCCTTTGGCTTTTCCTCTCACTTGCCGAAGGCCGGAACAAATGTACTGACTCTTGTTTCAAGCTCTGAGGGGGAAGAATTGGAGCTTTCTCTAGTTGGGTGGGATTTACTGGCAAAGCTTTTGGGTGCCCAGGAGCTTTCTCTAGTTGGGTGGGATTTACTGGCAAAGCTTTTGGGTGCCCAGGAGCAGGGGGAATCACGTGTGGAGGGGCTTCTAAATTCCCTCTCATGTTCCAGTGGCACAGGACTGCTACGACTCAGGAGACAGACGGCTTCCAGGTGAAGAGGCCGGGAGATGTGAACGTGCGCTGCACTGTCCTGCTGATGCTGGATTACCAGGTAGCATAGTAGGGAGAAATCCCTCCCTCTGGGGGTGGGCAGGCCCTGGCACAGGGTGCCCAGAGAGGCTGTGGCTGCCCCATCCGTGGAAGTGCCCGAGGCCAGGTTGGATGGGGCCTGGAGCAACCTGGGATAGTGGGAGGTGTCCCTGCCCAGGCAGGGGGTGGAATTGGGATTTCTTTAAGGTTCTTCCCAGCCCAAACCATTCCACGATTCCATGCTGGGAGCAGCAGTGCTGGCCATGTGCCATTACCTGTGTCTGGGGCCACCTCACCTCTCCGTGCTCTTTGTTCAGCCTCCCCAGTTCAAACTGGATCCGCGCCTGGCTCGGCTCCTGGGCATCCACACCCAGACCCGGCCCGTGATCATCCAGGCCCTGTGGCAGTACATCAAGACCCACAAGCTGCAGGACCCCCACGAGCGGGAGTTCGTCATCTGTGACAAGTACCTGCAGCAGGTGAGGAACGGCGGGGCTGGAACAGCAGCAGCTGCATCAGTTTCCCCGTGTGGGCAGCCGGGGGTGGCTGCACCGAGCCCCTGCTCCTCCCTCAGCCCTGTCTCTGTCACAGATATTTGAGTCGCAGCGGATGAAGTTCTCTGAAATCCCACAAAGGCTTCACGCCCTGCTGATGCCCCCTGAACCGATCATCATCAATCATGTGATCAGGTGAGCTCCTGTTTCCAGGAAGGAGCGGGAGGGATGGATGAGGCTGGCACGGGAAGACAGTGTGGTATGTCCTAATGTTCAGCAGCAGTTCCCGTGTTGCCTGTCACTGTTCCTTTGTACAAGAACAGCCACCTCCCTCATGGCCACACCCCTCTTCCAAAGGCACTCCCACGTCCCTGCTGTCCTTTGCTGTGGATGGAAACCTTGGAGCAATCACTCATTTCTTTTGCTGCAAAGCCCTCGGTGGGCTTTTGCTACTTTTGGGGCTGAGGCTGACAGTGGCATGGTTTGTCCCTGTCCCTGCCTGCAGCCCATTCGCTGCAGCATCCCCGAGGAGCTGCATTTGCTGCTTTCTTGAACTAGTCCCAGCTTTTGCCTTCTTTCTGGAGCTACTCCCTGATTTTGGCTTCTTGTGGATGTCCTCAGTGTTGACCCAAATGACCAGAAGAAAACAGCCTGCTATGACATTGATGTGGAGGTGGACGATACCCTGAAAACTCAGATGAATTCCTTTCTGCTCTCCACAGCCAGTCAACAGGAAATTGCTGCTCTGGATAATAAGGTAGGAAAAGCTCCTTCAGGTCTGCTGTCCTTGTTGCTGGGCAGGGATGTGTCTCTGGATGGGACAGGAGTGCTCTGTTGTTTGGAAGCTGCAGTGGGATGAGCCGTGCTTACAAACATGTGGCTGTACCTGGAAATGTAATTTTTAAAGCAAACTATAGTCTGTGGGAAAATTGGTGATATTTAGAGCAGGAAACTGAGAACTGAAAATCCTGGTAAGTGTAAGTCAACCAGAGAGTGTAAGAATTTGCCTTCTTGTGTTGGATCTCTTGATGTTTCTGACTCCTTCCCTGTTCAGCAGTTCTGTTCTGTGTTTGTCTCCTTCAGATCCATGAAACAATTGAGACCATCAACCAGCTGAAGACACAGCGCGAGTTCATGCTGAGCTTTGCCCGAGATCCTCAGGGCTTCATCAATGACTGGCTCCAGTCCCAGTGCCGGGATCTGAAGGTAAAAGCTTTGTCTTGTGTGGAAGGTGGTCCAGTTCACACTTTTCCCTCATTAGAATGAGCTCCCACAGAGAGAAAGAGGCAATTTCCTCCTCAGAAAGCGAGGCTGGGATTTGAGTCAAGCATAAGAAGCTGAGCTGAGTGCACTGAGATGTCTGTGAGGAAAGGGGAGGGGATGGGTTTGCTCAGCACAGGCAGAGCTGTTGCACTCGCTGAGCTGTTGTGTCCTTTGTGCTCCCCAGACAATGACTGATGTCGTTGGGAATCCCGAGGAGGAGCGCAGAGCCGAGTTCTACTTCCAGCCGTGGGCGCAGGAGGCCGTGTGCCGATACTTCTACTCCAAGGTGAGTGTCCCCGAGCAGGGGTCCCTCTCTGTGCCTGTCCCTCCTTGGGCCGCACGGTGCTGGGGGAAGGTGGCGGTTGCATCTCGCTCCCAGTTTGAGCTCACCCTTTCCCCGCTGGCTCCTGTGTTAACTGGGTGCTCTGGTGCTGCACCACCCCAGTGTGTTAATGCTGCGACTTGGCTCCTCTTGCAGGTGCAGCAGAGACGGCAGGAATTGGAGCAGGCCCTGGGGATCCGGAACACATAGGCTGCTCTGCTCCTCCCCAGGCAGAAGCATCACAGCTGTTTGTGGAGACAGAGCTGCAGAGCTCCCTGTTCCAGCTCACAGAATCCCACTCCGGCAGCGAGGCCCACGTTACTCATCCTGGTGTTGTCCCTGCTGGGGCAAGTCCAGGACACCTGGGGTCTCGTGGGCTGTGGCAAGCAGACAGGCTCCAATGAGCGCACATTTCTACCTGGTTTTCTTCCTGACTGTTGCCTTGTCAGTCCCAAGGCTTCCACGAGCGTCCCTATGACTCTGCACTGCCCGTAGTGTCCCCGGTAGCCAGAGTGACTCAGAGCATTCTCTCAGCCCATTCCTCCCCAACCAGCACCTGGTTGGGCACTCAGAGCTGGCTCTGAAGCCTGGCTCTGCTTTAAGGTGTGGCTGGGCTCTTCCGTGCCACATTTTACAGCCCGTGCCAGGCGCTGTCGTGGGCAGGATGCCGTGAGCTGACATACCTCCCTGCCCTCACCCCCTCCTCAGAGGGTGCTGCTGCACTGGGCTGCCTCATAGGTCACTCTCCTCCTTGAGGAAGTAACTGAACTGTGTAGAGAATTGCTTCTTCCCTTCTCCCTTCTTCCCTGCCCCGTTCCCTTCGTGTTCCGTGAAGGACTGTCCCAGGCTGGGATCACAGGGAGACAAGGCGTTGGCTTCCTGCAGGGATGTGGAAGCATTGGAGTGATGCAGCGCTCTGCACTTCAAACACCTGCAAGTGGGTTCCAGCAAACCACGTGGCTGCTTGTTTTCCCTGGAGCAGGGAGAAGGAATGCAGCAGCTGCCTGGAATTCTGCAGGGACAGTGTTGTAGGCTCATTCCTTTGGGACAGTTGTCCTGTGTCACTTGCTGTGGGGACCAGAGGCTCCTTCGTGTGGATCCAAGGGTGTAACAGGACAGTCCTTGGAAATGGACATTTTTTCAAGCATATATGTGAGTTAGCAGGTATTTCCATGCTGAAGCTCCTGTGGTTTTTAGTCAAGTTTTAGGCTGTGGGGCTGCCATAGGGCCCAGCATGGTTCAGGAATGTACAAATAGATTTTCTCCACTGTGAGGAGTAGCAGCCCCGATGCCTCCTCCTGGAATGAGTTACTGGTGGTCAGGCTTAGGAGAATGAAATAGCTCCTCTTCACCCTGATCGCAGTGTTTCTGCTCGGGACTGTAATGCAAATGGACTCAAAAGTTGGTCTGACTCTTGGAATAGCTGCAGGATCATGTTACTGATGAGCCCTCACCCAGTTCAGTGTGGCTGGGGAGCTGCTGTGAGTTGGAGCGCCTGGGTGGCCCTACTACTCCTTGTGTCTGTGTTACTACATGTCTGTGAGTAATAGACTCTCGACTTCCCCTCTCCTTTGCCCTTCTGAAATGCTCCTCTGTGGTACTGGGGTGAAGGTCTTGGTGCTGGAGAAGCAGCCCCTGACTCCTCAGGGTACTCCCACAGGAGGGATGCTGAGTTCTACATAGGCAAACGTAGCTGTTGCAGAGTAACTGCTTTTCTTAACTGAATATTACGGTTTTTTCCATGGACCAAATTTTTTTTTTTGTACTGTATCCTTGTAGACGTCACCCAGTTTTAATAAAAGACTCCTGTGAAGGAAGCTGTCCTCCTTCCATGCTGACAGCCACACTCTCCCAGCTGCCACGGGGGATGAGACTGGTGACTCCCAGAGAAGGGACAGGATTATCTCTGCCTTCTTTTCAAAGCCAGCAGGGTTAAGTGACTGGAGAGAAAATGTTCTTCATATTTTGGCCATTTATAGCGAGCCCTTCATGAAGGGATGTCCCAGCTTGCAGACTCTGCTAAGCCTTTGCAAAATGCTTTTGTGGTAAACAAAGTAACTTGAGCAAAACTGGAAATCCAGTGGCCAGGGCTAATAAATCCTGAACTGCCCCGTGTCCAGTTTGCTGGATTGTGGCAGCCAGTTGGACATCCCAGGGGAGTAGGGCAGAATTTGGAGGAAACTGTATTAAAGTGTACATACAAGGGTTTAAAATTATGCAAAAGGGGATTTATTCTCTTCACCCTGCTTGTTTATAGAACGTAAATGCCTTGCTGCACACCTGGGAGCCCCTGGGGCAAGGGAAGGATCCTCTGTGTGACAAGAAAAGTGCTGCTGCCTCAGGCTGTGATGGGGGCAGGAGCCGAGTCCTGGGGCTGCACCAGGTGGTTCCTGTTCCTTCGTGGTGGGGAAATGGCCCTTTTTAGCAGGAGGGGGACAATGAAATTCTTTAATGCAGAAAGGCTCAGCAGTCACGAGTCACAGGCCTCATGGGGTCTGCAGCTTCCTCACGAGGGGCAGCTCTGATCCCTGCTCTCTTGGACAGGGACAGGACCCAGGGGAACGGCTGGAGCTGTGTCAGGGGGGTTGGGATGGGTATTAGGAAGAGGATTTTTTTCCCCCAGAGGGTGCTCAGGCACTGAACAGGCTCCCCAGGGAATGGTCACAACCCTGACCGTGCCAGAGCTCAAGGGACATTTGGACAACGCTGTCAGGCACAGGGTGGGATTGTCGGGGTGTCCTGTGCAGAGCCAGGGCTTGGACTCAGTGATCCTTGTGGGTCCCTTCCAGCTCAGGATATTCCGTAATTCTGTGATTCTGTGACTCCTGGTTCTGCGGGATCTGAGCTGCTCCAGGGCAGCGCTCTGCACCTGCCGAGCACCGGCCGTGCCTGGAGCGGGTGCCCGGTGCCCCCGGGGCGAGGCGGGGCCGGGGGCGGGCCGGGGCCGCCCCTGCTCCGGGCAGCCTTGAAATAGCAGCGGCGGGTTCCGCGCCCGCAGAGCCCCGGTCCCGGCACCATGGGTGGCAAGAAGGTTTGCATCGTGGGTTCTGGCAACTGGTGAGCGCCGGGCACCCGGCTCCCCTCGGCGAGCACAGCGCGGTCCCTGTCCTCCCCTGTGCCCCCCCCGGCACCCCCGGTAGCCGGTGCCAGCCGTCCCCATTCCTGCAGGTCACAGGGTGACCTGTGGTTCCCTGGGCTCCCCAGTGCCCACAGCCACGGCCTTCCTCTGCCCTCGCAGGGGCTCAGCCATCGCCAAGATCGCCGGCAGCAACACAGCGAGGCTGAGCAGCTTCGAGAGCCAGGTGAACATGTGGGTGCTGGAGGAGGAGGTGGGCGGCCGGCGGCTCACGGACATCATCAACACAGAGCACGAGAATGTCAAGTACCTGCCGGGGCACAAGCTGCCCCCCAACGTGGTAAGTGTGGGCTGCCAGCAGCCTCTCCGAGGGGCAGAGCTGACGGCCGGGCTCTGCAGAGAGGCCAGCAGCTCTGGGGGTTGCTGGAACCCCGGGGTGTGAAGGCAGGGGATGCACTGGGCTGTGCGGGGCTCAGTTGTGCCCTCTCTCTGACCTTCATCTTGTGCTTGGATGAGCTGCAGCCCTGGCTGCTCTCACTGCCCACCTTTGCCCCTGCTCTGGCATCCCACAGACTGGGCTGGAGGCCATGTGGCTGCCTCTGAGCTGGCATCATCCCACTCTGCTCCAGCCCCTCTGCCCTGCCAGCTCTAGCAGGGACCTCAGCATGGTGACTTTGGGCCCTTCCTTCCCTTCCAGCTTCCCAGTCCCTAACAACAGTCACATTTTATTCAGGTGGCAGAGCCAGACTTGCTCAAAGCCTGTGCAGGGGCCGATGTCCTCCTGTTCGTGGTGCCCCACCAGTTCATCGGCCAAGTCTGTGACCAGCTCAAGGGCCACGTGAAGAAAGAGGCTGTTGGGGTGTCGCTCATCAAGGTGTGAGCAGGAGCAGCACTCGCCAGGGTGCTGGGCCAAGGCAGGGGAGCTGGAAGCAGCCTGGCTTGGAGGGGCTGCTAGGGGGATCCGGGGATTTTGGAGAAGAAATGGGCAGCGAGGGGAAGAAGGGAAGTGGGGGCAGAGTCTTTGTGGGGATTTGGAGGTGTTGGTGAAGAAGGGTGAGGGCATATGGGGGATCTCAGGTGCTGAGCAGGGTGCAGCTCTGCATGTCAGGATCGGTTGGAGCATTGCAGCACAGGGAATGACGGGATCGGTGTCCAGGAGGGGCAGGTGCTCATGGTCTGGTTGGCAAGGTGATGTTCAGTCAAAGGTTGGACTCAATGTCCTTAGGGATCTTTTCCAGTCTAATTGATTCTGTGCTCTCTGTCCCTGGCTGTCTCCCAGGGCGTGGATGAAGGACCAGATGGGCTGAGGCTGATCTCAGACATCATCCATGAGAAACTGGGAATAGAAATGAACGTGCTCATGGGGGCCAACATTGCCAGCGAAGTGGCAGAAGAGAAGTTCTGTGAAACCACCATCGGTAAGGAGCCAGCATCCCTCCTCGTTAGCAGCTTTCCTTTGTGATGAGCAGAAGAGGCAAAGGGCGGAGTACAGCGCAGCTCAGAGTCCTGCTGCTTCTGGTGAACTGGCCCTGTTCCCTGGGAAGGCAGGAGACTCCATAGGAGCTGGCTGAGCTCATTTCCAGGGTTTATGATGGGATCACTCGCTTCATTAACAATAGAGTTGTGTAGCTGAAAATTCCTGCCAGCATGGACCCAGCGTCAGGCAGCTGCCTGGCACAAATTAAAGGAGTTGGTGCCTTTAGGAATAAGTTCCATCCTTGATTTCCTTGGGCTTCACAGGATGCCCACCTGGATCTCATGTTATTGCCAGCCACGGCTGCTTGGACGTTCAGCTGGTGACTGTTCCAACATCCTCCACGCTGTTGGGAACTGTGCAGAGCTCACCAGTTGTACAGAGCCAAAACAAACAGGACTGTTTGCTGGGTCAGAAGTTGTGGCATTCAAAGTGTCTGTTTTATTAAACAACAGCAAACCCGCTGGGCAGAAGGCTGGGGAGGTGGAGCAGAGCCCACAACCCCTGCGAGCACACAGGACCCTGCAGGGACAGGGAGGACAAAAAGCTCCAACCCCAAATTTGCAACCTTTGAAGATGCCTTTAACCTACTGAGCATTCAGGAGGTCGTTTCTGTCTTGCTTGACACAGCAGCAGGGGTTTTCCCTGTCTCCTGGGAATGCCAAGGTTGAACGTTGCTTATCTGTCAGGCAATGTGTGCCTGGCTCTCTGTGGACCTGCAAATGTTTAGCAATGTCCAGCGGTTGGGCAATAGGTTCCTCTCACTGGATGACCTTCAAGAGAGCATGGACCTGCCTCAGGGTCTTCCCCATCACCTTCCTCCTCGTCCCTTTGTTTCCTCAGGCTGCAAGAACGTGAAGCACGGGCAGATGCTGAAGGACCTGATGCAGACACCCAACTTCCGTGTGTCAGTGGTGCAGGAAGCCGACGTTGTAGAGATCTGTGGGGCTCTCAAGGTGGGTGTGCAGGGCTTGGATAGCAGAGCCTGGGAGTCTGCAGGGCTCTGCAGGGAGCTCAGGGGAGGAGGGATGATGGGCACTGGCACAGACAGCAGCAAGTGCTTGGGATCACACAGGCTGCTCATGGATGCAGCCAAGCCCTGAGCTCCGTTGGGAAGAGATCCCTCCACGTTGCCATTGTTTTCCAGAATGTGGTAGCCGTAGGAGCTGGCTTCTGTGACGGGCTTGGCTACGGCGACAACACGAAGGCTGCCGTGATCCGCCTGGGCCTGATGGAGATGATTGGCTTTGCCAAACTCTTCTGTAAGGGCCCCGTCACCCCCTCCACCTTCCTGGAGAGCTGTGGCGTTGCAGACCTCATCACCACCTGCTATGGGGGCCGCAACCGCAAGGTTGCCGAGGCTTTTGCCAAGACTGGGAAGGTGAGCAGAGCTGGAAGCAGCTGATACTGATGTGTGTGTGGAGGAAGCTGTGTCAGGGGAGGTTTAGGCTGGATATCAGGAAAAGGTTCTTCACCCAGAGGGTGGTTGGGCTCCCCAAGGCTGCCAGAGTTCAAGGGGAGTTTGGACAACGCTCTCAGGCACAGGGTGGGATTGTCGGGGTGTCTGTGCAGGGCCAGGAGTTCAACTGGATGATCCTTGTGGGTCCCTTCCAACTCAGGATATTCCATGATTCTATGATGCCTACATCAACCTGGTGAGCAGGCAGGGAGGTGATCCTGTGGGTTCTGCCTGCGCTTGGCTGGTGCTGCAGCCCAGCTCCAGAGCGGGAACGTGGTGCAGCAGCCGGATTGCAGGTCCAGCTCCTCACTGCTGGGTTGTTTCAGTCCATCGAGCAGCTGGAGAAGGAGATGCTGAATGGGCAGAAGCTGCAGGGTCCCCAGACATCTGCTGAGCTGCATCGAATCCTCAAGAGCAAGAATGTAGTGGAGAAGTGAGTGCTGGAATCTCTGTGTGCTTCATTGGGGTGGGGCTGGGACCTTTTCAGAAGCAGCAGGGGGGGAAAGCCCCTTGGTGTCTCTGCACTGCCCACGTCACACCAGCTGGGCAGGAATGGCCTGTTGGATGGGCCACAGTGCCACTGGCCCACCTGCTCCTGCATGCCATGACAGAAGTCGAGGTGCTCAGACTCTGCCATCTCTGGTGACTTTCTTTGTCTGCCCACAGGTTCCCCCTCTTCACTGCTGTGTATCGGATCTGCTACGAGGGAAAACCTGTCACCGACTTCATCACGTGTCTCCAGAACCACCCTGAGCACATGTAAGGGGCTCTGCCTGCAGACCACAGGCCCAGCTGAGATGTGCTGACAGCTCCTGCCCACACCAACCTGATCTGCTGCCACAGCCTTGGATGGAGTCCAGGTCTCCTGGGAGCCTTTGCAGACTGCTGGAAGGGCAGAGGTTCCCTTCCCCAGCCCTGGACACTGCCCTGGACACTGAGCCTGGCACAGAAGTACCTGCTGACCTCTTTTTCTCTTTGAAGGGCTCATTTAATTTTTGCTGCTGTCTAAGGTCTGCCCTGAGCAGGGCTGAACATCCTCCTTCCACTTCCTCTTGCCACAGTGGATTCAGCTCTGGGAAGGACTCTGCCAGGCAATCATGATAGATAAGGTCTGGGCACTGTCGGAGAGGGCAAACAGTGTCCCAGGTCCTCCCTCTTAGCCCCATGGGGCCACTCTGGGTGACACCAGCTCTTCCCTACCTGCTGCTGCTTTTGCATTCCCTGGCTGGTGGAGAGGGCACAGTCCCCTGCCAGGTGAGTGGAGCTCCTCAGGACTTCCAGAGGTGCTGAGGATCTTTCTAAGCAGCACCAGCACAGACAATGGCATTCCTTGCCAGCTGGGCATGTGCTGCTTTCCCCCAGCTGTTCCTGCTGACTCAGGGACACGCTGGAGCTTGTTTATTTAGAACTTTTGCTCTCTCTATCAGACCTGGCCCCAGCCCTGGGGGGCTCCCCTGTTGTCACAGGTTAGCCTGTGCTAATTCCATGCCCGCTGACTTCTCTCCCTGTCTCAGTTTGTCCTCTGGGGCTTGGCACTGTGGGGACCAACTGCCCCCGAGTCTGTGTGAGCAGCTGGTGTGACCCCTGGCTCGTACCTGCACAGCAGGCAGATGGGTCACCACAAGGCACCTGGGTCATGTTGCTGTTAAATAAATGCTCCACGGCCACCCTTTGCCTTCCTCTGGCTCGCTTCAGCCTGTGCTTTAGACGGCTCTGTGCTTCCACGTGTGGCTGTCCAGGAGCTCAGGAAGGAGGTCCCACACTTTCCCTCATGTGGGGATGCTGCAAGCTGCCCACTGGCACTGGGGCAGGAACAGGCATATGGTCCACAACAGGTACATGGAGATGTCCAACATCCCAGGACAGGATAGAGGTTTTGGGCCTCACACTGAGCCTTTGAAGTTTGTCCCTTGTCCGGCCAGGTGCCACATGTCCCTCTGCTCCTCTGAAGCTGGCAGTGTTTGCTCAGGCCAGCGCGTCCAGTGGTCACTGATCCTACCTGGGCTGGAAGGCTGGAGTGCTGCAGGGCTCCCTGTTCTCCCCCATTCAAGTCCCAGAGCCAAGGGGTCTCTGACTGGCAGTGTACCTTTAAAATAACAATAAACATGGAGAGGAGATAGGAGATGCTCTCCTTGTTCTGCAGCTCCAGTGCGTCGCTGTCGCTGGGTTGGTGCCTGCTGGACTTCCTGAGTGCTCAGAACAGGGCACTGCCCGTTCCCTCCTGGCTCTGCACCCTCCCGTGCTGTCCCAGAAACAGCAAGAATGTCCCTGTAGGTCCCTGTTTAGCCACAACGTCACAGAGTGTCCCACTTGCTTTGTCTTAGCAACGGTTCCAGGATTAAAATTTGGCCATAGGACTATGGTGGGTTGGGATTGCAACATTGAGCCAGGTCCAGAGTCCTCACCTGGGGCCTGCAGGAGCCAGGCCAGGACCCCACTGTGCCCCACACACCCCAGGCCTCCCCTCCTCTGATGTTTGGGCTTCCCAGGACACGCTGTGGGATTTTATTCATCTCTTCCCAGCTGCTTTTCCCAGACTCGCCTTTTCCCTGTGTGTCTTTAAAGGAGCCCCGTACTGAGTGACCTTTCCAGGGCTCTGAACCCTCTGCTCGGTGTCTTACGAGGGGAATTTAATCTGCTGGCACTGCACTTGTTTCTGTGCCTTTTATTAGCCACGTTTTCTCAGCAGGCACTCTGCGACCTTTAAATTCAGCAGAGCTGTCGTATGGGGAGAGCCGACACGGCTTCCTCTGTTGAGGAGCTTTATTGAGCTTGGAGGGAGGATAAAGGAAGTCCAGCGTGTTCCTGCAGGGCTGGCACGACTTGTAGTTCTCTTTGTCTTCAAGGGCTTCAGGAATCCAAGTGTTTGGATATGAGGCTCATGCAGGAGAGAGGGTCCCTGAGCTCTGCTCCCTCACACAAACTCGAGTCAGCACCTGCCTGGAGCTGCAGCAGGACCAAGCAGGGATTTGTGTTTAGCTGGGAGCTCCTTTGAGATGGAAATGCTTTGTGCATTCCCCTTGTCCACGTTTCTTTGACCCTGGAAGAGCCCAAGTCCCTGCAGACCCTTGCTGAAGGTCCCGGGTCTCACGTGGGGGGACCAGCACACTGATCTCTTGCTTTTAGACACCCCACACGGGAGCTGGATTTCCCGACCTATAAAAAGTCTTCCCTTTGCCATTTGGAATTATGTTCTGCAGGCTCAGCACATCCCAGTGCTGCAGCCCTGGGCGCTGCTGCTAGGGAAAGGAGGATGAGGAGGGGAAAAAGAGTGACTCCGGCAGCTTTGGAGCTCGAGAGAGCCCTGGATAGAGCAGGGCTGGGACAGCAGAGTTCAAGTGCTGGAAAGGAGCTCCTGAGGGGAGCAGCTGCCACAGGGGGGACGGGAAGGAGCGTGGGGGAACACGGCCTCTAGGGAAGGGGGCTCCGGGCTGGGGGCACACTGGGACCCTGGGCAGGCACCAGGGCCCTTGGGAGGGCGCCGGGGTCCTTGGAATGGCACTGAGACCCTCAAGAAAGTGCTGGGACCCTCGGGGAGGCGCTGGGACCCTCAGGATGGCACCACAGCCCTTGTGAAGCCACCATGACCACTGGGATGGCACCGCGCCTCCGAGGCTCAGGGCTACAGCAGGGCCCGGAGCGCCTCGGCTCCATCCATGCGCGGCCAAGGACTGTCCCTTGCGGGCTGTCGGCGCCGCACCTCAGACAGGGAGAGCCGCGGGCGGGGTCGTGCAGGGAGGCCCCTGCGGCCGGGGTCGTGCAGGGAGGCCCCTGCGGGCGGCGATGGCGGCCAGAGCGGCTCCTGAGGGGGCACGGCGGCGGGGCCGCCGCCAGGGGGCGCTGCGCTCACCGCGCGGGCTTCCCGCGCCCGCCGGCGGCCACACGTGACAGCGGCACACGTGACGACACGAGGCACGTGACAGGCACGTGACGCGGGCCGGGAGCGCGGCGGAGCGGGGACGGGAGCGGTGAGTGAGGGGGAACGGGATGGGACAGGACGGGATGGGAGCGGTGAGTGAGGGGGGACGGGATGGGACAGGACGGGATGGGAGCGGTGAGTGAGGGGGAACGGGACGGGAGCGGTGAGTGAGGGGGAACGGGACGGGAGCGGTGAGTGAGGGGGGACGGGATGGGACAGGACGGGATGGGAGCGGTGAGTGAGGGGGAACGGGACGGGAGCGGTGAGTGAGGGGCAACGGGAGCTGTGAGTGAGGGGGAACGGGACGGGAGCGGTGAGTGAGGGGGAACGGGAGCGGTGAGTGAGGGGGGACGGGACGGGAGCGGTGAGTGAGGGGGGACGGGATGGGACAGGACGGGATGGGAGCGGTGAGTGAGGGGGAACGGGACGGGAGCGGTGAGTGAGGGGCAACGGGAGCTGTGAGTGAGGGGGAACGGGACGGGAGCGGTGAGTGAGGGGGAACGGGAGCGGTGAGTGAGGGGGGACGGGAGCGGTGAGTGAGGGGGAACGGGATGGGACAGGACGGGATGGGAGCGGTGAGTGAGGGGGAACGGGACGGGAGCGGTGAGTGAGGGGGAACGGGATGGGACAGGACGGGACGGGAGCGGTGAGTGAGGGGGAACGGGAGCGGTGAGTGAGGGGGGACGGGAGCGGTGAGTGAGGGAGGACGGGACGGGATGGAGCGGATGATGGAGCGGATGATGGAGGGGATGATGGACGGACCGGGTGAATCCGCGCTCTCGACCCCGCTCACCGCCGCCTTCTTGGGGGCCCGTAGTCAGTGAGTTCACCAGGGACCGCTGCTGGGCCCATTCTCATTCAACGTGTTCACCACCGACCTGGATAAAAGGATCGAATGTACCCTGAGCAGGTCTGGTGATGATACGAAACGTGGGACAGTGGCTCATCCACCCCGGGCTGCACTGCCATTCAGTGGGGCCTCCATCGGCTGGAGAATTGGGCAAACAGAAACCTAGTGATTTAGTAGAATAATGAGGCTCAACAAGAGCAAGTGCAGGATCCTGCACCTGCGGAGGAATAGCCCCAAGTACCATCACTGGTTGGGGGTGATCTGCTGGAGAGCAGCTCTGTGAAGGACCTAGGGTTCCCGGTGGGTGACAAGTTGCCCATGAGCTCGCAGAGTGACCTGGGGCCAGGAGGACCAGTGGGATCCTGGGATGCATTGGGAAGAGCGTGGCCAGCAGGTCAGGGAGGGGATCCTGTCCCTTGGCCTTAGAGAAGCACATCTGGAGTGCTCTGTCCAGTTCTGGGCTCCTCACAACAGGACAGAAAAGGAGCTGCTGGAGAGGGTCCAGTGCAGGCCACAAAGATGTTGAGGGACCTGGAGCATCTCTCTGAGGAGAGACTCTGGGAGCTGGCCCTGGTTAGTCTGGAGAGGAGAAGACTGAGAGGGGATTTTATGAATACATATAAATTATCTCCAGGGGGTCAGAGGATGGTGCCAGACTCTTTTTGGTGATGCCCAGAAACAGGACAAGGAGCAACAGCCATAAACTACACCACAAGGAAGTTTTATCTCAACATGAGGAAGAACTTCTTTCCATGGGGGGCAGAGCACTGGAACAGCTGCCCATGGAGTCATGGGAGTCTCCCTCTCTGGAGACACTCCAAGCCCACCTGGACACATTTCAGTGCTACCTGCCCTGGGTGACCCTGCCTGGACACGGGGGGATTGGACTGGATGATCTCCAGAGGTCCCTTCCAACCCTGCCCATCCTGGGGTTCCGTGTCTCTCTCGCAGGTGCAGCCATGGTGTCCAGAAAGCAGCTGGCAGACTTTGGCTACAAGGCGTTCTCGGGCTCCATGATGCTGCTGACGGTGTACGCCGGGTACCTGTGCAGTGTCCGCGTCCAGCGGATTCTCCAGCGCCGCCGCGAGCGGGAGAACGCGCCCGGCCCCGAGAGCTGAGTCCGTGCTGGGACCGGCCCTGGGAGCTGCGCCCGGCCCCGAGAGCTGAGCCCGCGCTGGGACCGGCCCTGGGAGCTGCGCCCGGCCCCGAGAGCTGAGCCCGCGCTGGGACCGGCCCTGGAAGCTGCGCCCGGCCCCGAGAGCTGAGCCCGCGCTGGGACCGGCCCTGGGAGCTGCGCCCGGCCCCGAGAGCTGAGCCCGCGCTGGGACCGGCCCTGGGAGCTGCGCCCGGCCTTGGGAGCTGCGCCCGGCCCCGAGAACTGAGCCCGCGCTGGGACCGGCCCCACGTTCCCGGTCCTCCCTGGGCTGGGGGAGGCAGATGGAACGCAATAAAACCCCTGTGAAAGTGGATGGTGTGGTGCTGTGTGGTGTCCCCCAAGTCACAGACTGGGCTGGGCTGGGCTGGGAGGAACCTCAAAGGTCACTCGGTTCCACCCCCCTTCCATGGGCAGGGACAACTTCCATGAGTTCATCACTATTCTGTCCTTCCAGAAAGCTGCAGCAGCTCAGGTGGTCAGGGACAGCCAAGGGACACACACTGTCCTCTGTTCTATTTCCTCAAGATGAAACACATCACCCCAAGTTTCTGAAGCAACTTTTAATTGGAGATAAGAGTAAACAACAGTATAAAATGGTAACAACTTGAGAAGTTTCCAAAGTTCTGCTCCTGATTGATCGTTCCATTGCCCCCAAGTACCATTGAGTAAAAAAAGAGAAGCAAAGCCCATAGTGTGGCTGCTCTTCCAGCCCCAGGTTCCTCCACAGCTCTAACATCAGAGCAGCAACAATCACTTGTCTCAGAATACAGGAACAAAACATCTCATTTTTTGGAGAGTTAAACCCAGCCCACCAGTTCTGATCCTCCCTCTGATCCTGGCTTAGCCAACTGAATCCAGCAGGTCTAGAGAAGTCTTCAAAACCACAATTTCAACAGGAAGAAAACAATTAAAAGGCCTGGATTGTGCTGGTTTTCTCAGGGGCAATAAACCACCCCCCTCTCCCCTTGCAGAAGGCTTTGCTCGAGACTTCAGAGGGGGTTTGCAGCACCAAAAGAGGCAGCAGATGCTGGCCTGGTCCCTGGTGACAGCAGAGATGAGCAGCTGGGACCTCCCCAGCAGCCTGGGGCGAGGCAGAGCAGTGGTTCTGGGGCAGCACAGTTCAAAGCTTGGCTGGGAGAAGAGTCTCTGCCTCACCCAGGGCAGTTGGGATGTGGAACCTGCATTCTCCATGCTCTGAAGTGGCTTCTGGAGTGCATCAAGAGCGGCTGCACTTGCTTGGAGTGAACCGTCACTGAGTGGCACCAAAGCCCGCGGTCTAAACCTGCTCTGCCTTGAGCTGATCCCAGTAAAAGCCAGTTTGTCAAAGACAAAGACACCTCTGCAAATATCAACAGGACTCAGGGGTGGCTTTTGGTACTTCTGAAGTACAAAATGGCTTGAAGTGAAATCTGCAGCTTTGTTTTTGCCCCGGTCTTTGGCTTCACCCCTTGTGCCGTGCAAAGCCTCTGACTGGTCAGGGTTGTGCCCGTTTCGGGTCTGCTGGAGGTTTCTGGGGAAGGGGTTTTTGATTAAAGATCACTTGGGAATGTGGAGCTCAACACAACTAGATATTGAAAGAGAAGTTCGTGTTTGCTCAAGGCCAGCCCAGGGCCTTACTCCTCTCCTGTCCACTGGCCACCGGCCACGTGGCCGTTCAGGCGGTTGGAACCGTTACTGGAAGTGCTGAAAATTCCTTTTGTGCTGTTGGAAGTCACATCCTCCTCCTCGGAGCTGCTCTCCACGTCACTGCGGTCATCCTTGGATACCTAAACATTGCCAGTAGAATTGGGTAGTGGGAGAGGAGAAGGGGAGTTGAAAAATTGACAGAAACCAGCAGTTAGAAGGTTGTGTCCATGTGATGAACCACCTTCACTCACATCTACCTCCTACATTTGAGTCTTGGTCAGTTCAACTTCCCAAGAAGGAGCCTGTCATCACATTAGGAACAAGACACAGACACTGAAAAAGACAATTTGTAAAGATGAGTTCCGTTTTCCAAATATTCTGTATATCTGTGAAAGCACTTCACTCTTGCTCTCAGCAGATCAGATTGTATTACAGCATTGTTTTTGTCTTCCAAGAGCTCCTCTCTAGATCAGTTAAAGACCATTTTTCTAAACAATTTGTTTTGAAGCAAAATTTTCTCATGCCACAATCACAAGTGGGTCCGACAACCAAAAACCAGGAATGTGTCAGTTTGAGAGAGAACACTTTGTCCTACAGGGAGCAGCTTTGCTATTTTAAAAATTAACCAGCTTTATTTATAACATCACTGCTCGAACAAAGCACCTCCATTTCCACAGCCTGTGCTTCATCTGGGAGATCCCATTTAGGACCAGGAGCCTGTTTGGACAGGGGGATGGAGAACAAAGGCAGTGTCTGATCCAGCAAACACCCGCTCAGAACAGGAGGAGCCTCAGCCCAGGGATCCAGATCTGCTTACAGAGTTATGCCTTAGTTCAGAGACTGGCTGCAAATCCAGCTCAGTTTGACTTTCATGTGGATTTTGAACCTTCCCAGGAGGACTTTGATGCCAGCTGCCCCAAGTGCCACAGCAGGGCCCTGCTCCAGCCCTGCAGAGCCAGAAGGGGAAGGGAAGAGCCCATAAACCCGGCCCCAACTGCAAACACACACCCTGGGTGGTGGCAGGTGCCAGAGCCAAACCTCCCCAGCGTGAGCTGGGCCTGGGGAGCGGCCCCTGCTCTGCCCAAGGCAGCTCCTCACTCTCCTCACTCCCTTCCCTCTGCAGCCAACAGCCCTCAGTAACTCCACGTGCCAGCACTCTGGCTTGCAGCTTTCCAAGGATTCCAGGATTTCACTCTGCTCTGCTCTCTTGGAGTCAGGGTTAGGGCTCTCCAGCAGCAGGAAGTGGTTGAACTCCAGGGAAGATCTGGCTGGAAGCCAGGTGAAGTTAATGATCTGCAGGAACTTGTTGGATGTCCTGGTTTCTGCCTGTCGCCAGAACTTTTGCTATCTTTCCCCAATCTCCTGCTATATTGAAAGTTCAAAGGGTCACTGGAAGGAAGCAGAAATCCCTTGAAATTTTTCCTATTCTTGGGGGAGAAGTGACTGTTTTACTCCTTTTCACAAAAAGGAGTAAATTCCTTCTGCCCTCTCCTCCTCAGTGCGGTGCTGATGAGGAGCAAAGACAGAAACCGGAGTGTGTGGGTGTGTAACAGCAGAAAGTGAAGGTTGTGCAGGCAGGTGACAGCAGCTAAGAACAGACCCCAGGACACTGCTCTGACCTTTGGAAAAAACACTATTTTAGCACTCTGTCAGGACCAGGGAGAGAAGGAGAAGGCACCAAAACCCCAAGACCAGGGCTCTGCTTTTGTCTTGGCCTCGACACAGACGTGTTTCAGTGAACAAACAGAACCACAGGTCACACTTACATGCACAGGGTGAAACTGTCCAGCTCCAATCTGGCACAGAGAAAAGGAGAAAAGAATGAAGAAGACAGAGCTTAGAGTCCTTTCTCTGGCTAGGTCACCTGGACAGGAGAGAACCAAGGAAAGGGAAAAGGTGTAGAACTCAGGATACAGAAACAGCTGCAGAGAATGAAAATCAGGCATTTGTAGTAGCAGCTGTGGGGAACAGATGAAGAGCTCGTACCCTGAAACCTGCTGGCCCCCAGAGTGAACCCAAATATTTCTATTTTTCAAGGCCACATTCCATGTGTAGGGGCAGCTGAAGTCAAACACAAAATAATGCAGAGCTGTCAGAGAAACCCAGATCAGAATATCAGTATCTGAGAGGAAAAAGCATTTTGATTCAGAGAATCATGGAATGGTTTGGACTGGAAGGACCTTAAAGCTCACCTTGTTCCATCCCCTGCCATGGGCAGGGATACCTTCCAGTATCCCAGGTTGCTCCAAGCCCTGTCCAACCTGGCCTTGAACTCGATGATCTTTAGGGTCCCTTCCAACCCAGGCCATTCTGTGATTTTTGACAACCAGCAAACCCCACTGCACCCCTGGGAACCCTTTCCCTGAGTGCTGGAGCTCAGTGCCTGCACTGGCAGACAGAAGCCAGTGAAGATGCACAATCCCCAGCACATCCCAAGGACCAAGTGAAGCCGAGAAACATTCTGTACGTTCATCCTGTTGTCCAAAAGAGAGCCCGCTACCACCTTAAACTCCAGAGTGCGTAACAAGTCTGCCATAATCGCTATTTCAGGACATTTGAATGTACTGGAAATTTGAGTTATTTCCCTGCATGCCCAGGAGAGACTCCCTGCCTCTGAACACACCTGGGGACTCAAAAGTAGAGAGCAATCAAGGTAAAAAACTGCCATTTTTGTGAACTCCTGACGCAAGTCCCGCAAGAACCAACACCAGCCCTCATTGAAAAGCCCAATTTCTCGTGATTCCTTAATAGGGCTTGTACGAAAGAGGACCCAGAAGCCTCCCTGAGTCTTACCTTGCCTCGCACCAGGGCCTTGGAGGCCGTGCGGATGATGAGGTAAGACCAGATGATATGCAAGACCTGCAAGGTCACCAGGAGCCCGTTGAACAGCCACCAGGAAGGGTAGGGACCGATCAACTCCCAGCTTTCAAACAGGGTTGTGTTCAAAATCCTTAAAGAGATCCAGAAACACATTTCAGATCGGCTGTGCTGGTGCAGGGCTTCCAGCTCTGACTGGAGGTGCCAGGCCAGATGCACAACGGGGTTTGTGTCTCACTGAGCATCTGCTGCTCTGCTCCTGCCAGAGTCAGGAGCCTGAGTAAAGCTCATTAGGAACATTTGAACTGAGCAACAAACAGAACATGTGAATGTGCTGCAATTCGGTTGCACACACGGATCTGCTGCCAATTTTCTTCTCCAAAGCACAAGCATTTATTTATAACAACTTCACAGGAAGTGATGTCAGGCTGCTCTGGTCACCAAAACAACCGTTAACACCTTCCTGCTTGGGCAGCTTTCACACGGATTTAAAGATCAAAAATCATATCAGAAATAGCATGGGCACAGGAGCAGGGCAGGGACTGTCCCTCCGTGCTGGGCACTGTGAGGCTGTGTCCTGTTCTGGGCCCTCACAGCAAGGGATAGTGAGGGGCTGGAGCACGTCCAGAGCTGGGAACAGCTGGGGAAAAGGAGGCTCAGGGGGGACCTCCTGGCTCTGCACAACTCCCTGACAGGAGGGGGCAGCTGGGGGGGGGGTATCAGGCTCTGCTCCCAGGGAACAGGGACAGGACAAGAGGAAAGGGCCTCAGGATGTGCCAGGAAAGGCTCAGGTTGGACACCAGGAGGAATTTCCCCATGGAAAGGGAGGTCAGGCCTTGGAAGGCGCTGCCCAGGGAGGTTTGGAGTCCCCATCTCTGGAGGTGCCCAAGGAACAACTGGACATGGCACTCAGTGCTCTGGTGGGGATCGGGTCACAGGTTGGACTCCATGGTCTTGGAGGGCTTTTCCAATCTCAAGGATTCTGGGATCAGGAAGGAATTTTGTTCCCAGAAGGCCTCCCTCCCTCCCTGGGTGCTCTTCTCCTCCTTTGGAGTTTTACAGATTCCTCTGGCCAGGCTGGAAGACTCAAAACTGCTTTATAGCCCATGCCTTGTGTTTCTTTCACTACTGTTTTGCTGTTCTTGTTGCTGGGAGTTATTGCCAGTCCTTCAGCAATTTAATAAACACTTTAGATTTTATGATGCAGAGAGGTATGGAGAGACCTTTAACAGCCACATTAATTTCACACAGCTTTTAACATTTCACAAGAAAAGCAAAACAAGCCTTTCAAACAAGAACCAAAATCCTCCAAAAGGCAGCTCCAGAAATATTTAACTCATAGCAGGTTTATGAAGGAATTAAATGCAATTCCAGAGATCTGTTGATATTTTACATTACTAATTACAGGAGGGAATGCACATGAAGTGAAACAGCACAGGGTCTGCAGTACTGCTGCAGCTTGCCAGATTCCTCTACAAAGCTGAGGAGTGACATTAGAGCCAGTGGAAAACACATTAAAGATTTACAGGATGCTGAGCACTGGTGTGAGGTAAGGGCATCCCCTCATGACAGACAGCAGCTGCAAAAACAACTCTCTTGTCTGTCCCTGGAAGGAGCCTACGAAGAAAAAAGAATTAAAGCTCTTCTTCATCCAGAGTCCTTTGGTGCATTTACTGGAAAATAAGCAAGAGCTTTAACTGCAAGCCTGATCCTAAAGTGAAAGGATTGTTGCTGCCTACCAGGCACCCAAAAAGAATGGGAGTGCCAGGTGTCCATGGAAATAAATACATGCAGTAAAATGGTGTAACCAAATTGTCACCACACACAATAAACAGACAACAGCTCATCAACCAAAGCACCTCTCCAGGTCTGACCTACTGAGGTGAGAGGGAATCTCATTATGGGATGATTCTCTCTAAGCCATTTATCCAGGGTTTTACCTCCCAAGAAACCTCAGACCTATTTCAGGCTCTGAACAGTCACGACACAAGGACAGGACAGAAGTGTCATAAGAACCAGAAACTGCAGTGATGACTAAGCCAGATACAAACAAAAATTACCTCAAGAGACTGTGCCTCACTTGTAATTATTTCTAGAACTTCTTCAGAGAAGCAAAGAATCCTTCAAGCCTCTCAGAGCAGATTCTGGCTGACTCTGTCATCACTGCAGCAGGGGAGGGGCAGCTGTGAATGGGATTCTGGACTCTTCTCCCAGTCCCTCAGCTGACTGGGGAGAGATTTCTTCATGTGCCTACTCAAACCTCCTGCCCCAAAGAGCATTTGGGCCTTGTGCAGCTTCAGGCTGCCTCGAGGGACAGCTGGGATGCTTGGGAAAAGTCTAAAACAAAGGCTCTGCTGAAAGGATTGGGAGAACAACCAAGACCCCCCAGCTCCAGGTGCTTACCAGAAAGGGTAAATGCCCAGCCGGGTCACGATGAACACAACCCCAAAAAGCATGAAGAAAGCATCACACAGACGTTGGTACTTGGCATAATTGGCCAGTTTTGCAGCCTGCAAGAGACAAGAAACATGCCAATATTACTCCCTTTGTGCACGCCTGTAATTGCCCAGCTGGAGAGCTGCAAGAAACTCTCAATCACATTTGTACAGTTTGGAACAAAGAGGGATTATTATATTGCATTACTATTTTTATACTATTATTTATATGGTCCTACAAGAACAATGGGAGAGACTATTTACAAGGGCCTGGAGTGACAGGACAAGAGGGAATGGCTTCCCACTGCCAGAGGATATGATCACCTTCCCTGAGAGGGTGCTGAGGCTGTGGCACAGGGTGCCCAGAGAAGCTGTGGCTGCCCCATCCCTGGAAGTGTCCAAGGCCAGGTTGGATGGGACTTGGAGCAACCTGGGACAGTGGAGCTGGATGATCTTTAAGGTTCCTTCCAACCCAAACCATTCCATGGTTCTGTGACTCTCACCACTCAAGCAGTTTGGAGGAAAAGCTGACAAGGCTTTGTCAGCTTTTTCTGGTCAGCAGCACAAATTCCATGGCACATTTAATGCAGTTTATCAAGAATGGGAATGTCAGCTTGCTCCCCTGAGATCACACCAGCATTAGGGATGCAAAGATTTGAAAGGAAAATCACCTCCAAGAGGAAATCTGAAGCATCGTGGAGGCATAGCACCAGAGTTCCAACCCGCACCATGTTATTCATGTACGAGAACGTGATGAGTCCAATCGTGGCCAAATGATGGACAAACATGATCAGGAAGTCCTGGAAACAGAAAAACTACGAATGAAGACTCTTTGGCCATCACACAAATGCAAAAGTTTGGAACAGAGCCACCCAACTGAGTCACTGGGGTCCCAGGATTCTTTCGGTTCAGGGTCTGACTCCACAGCAAGCCCAGCTCATCACACTCCCACCGTCTCCACAAAAGCTTCCAAAAAAGTCTCTCAGCTTTGGTGCTGCTCAAGTCAGAGCTCTGCCTGCTCAGGGATCAGCACAGTCTCTCTGGCACACACACAGCTATACCTGCAGACCCCATAGAAATGATTCAGAGGACAAGATGACCCTTATTTTTGGCTCCTTGTGGTTTTACAGACACACTGCTCGTCCCCTCAGCTCCTGGCACACATTTAAGTGCTGTCAGTGACCAAACCCTGCCAGGGCAGAGCAGGTAGAGAACACCAGAAAGAACCAGAAGAACAAAAAACGTTTACAATGCCCAATATTCAGGGCTGGTTTGCACTTCAGCCCCCAGGTTCCGGTACCTCCCCCTGCTGCGCTGGGGAATGTCATGCACTTGATAAAGTCAAAATTAACCATTACAGAGTCCCAGAGGTTGTTCATCACTCCCTGTCTGCAGCTCCACTGTATTCCATAGTGCTTCACCTGCTAATATTTCAGCACAGAAAAAAGCCTGGGTAAATTTGGTTTTTTTAACAGCCAATGCAAAAATTGGGATAATTTGCTGCTTTGTGGCTCATGTAAAGGAAGCAATAAGCCAGGATTTACTGGGGACTGTTCTCCAACAGCAACAATAACCAAATCCTGGAACGCAGCGTGACAGAATTAGATCTGAGCAACTGCAACCACTCATCATCTGCTCCTCACACAGATGAGAAATTCCTTTCAAAACCCCATTTATTATTGCCTTAGCGTTTGCCATTTCCTCAGCAGCTTCAGCAAGTACTGCTTTGAGCAGCTCGTTTTCTTGCAAGCCTTCCAGTTAAATCTAATTTTGGGAATGATTTGTTAACTTTTGATTGGGAGGTATTGAGTGATGCTGTTCTTTCCCCTGGAAGGCGAAAGGAACTCAAGGATACCCAAGGCTGCAGGTCAGCCTTGCTCCCCCCTTTTTCCCAGGACTGCATAGTGCTTACAGGAGAAGGGAGGCTCACAAAGGTGTAAATCACTACATTTTGGCTTTCCTGGCCAGGCACACGCCCATTTTTTTGTTAGTCCTATCTATTTATTATTATTTTTATTATAGCTATTGCGTGGTTAATGCAGTTCTGGTTCATCTCACCTTCCGTTTAATGTCTGTAAACTGAGAAAACATGAGGGACCAGTAGAAGGCCAGCTCCAAGATATAGTAATAATAAAGCCTGGATGTTAGAGGCTGGAAAACACACAGAGATAGCACAGTTACAAGACAAACTAATTCAAAATTTACATTAAAATCACTTTTTTCCTTCCTCCTTTTCCAACCCACTTTGTTCCTCCAGAATAGCTGAGGCACAAGTTAAATCGTTCAGGTTTAATAAAAACAAGCTTAAGCAACAGGCATTTTACTCCAGGCTTACTCACACAAATATTATTGTGTTTGAGCTTTCTTCCAAAGGAGTAAATTCCCTTGTCAATATTTACAACTCCTGCTGAAGCCTCTTGGAGTAGGAAAACTCTGGAACAGACTGTGGGCCTCTATGCAGTAAATAAATAAATTACCACTATGATTTTATGCCTTTTTCTCCCACTTTTAATAATCTCAGCAGCAAGTAAACATAAAGTGACTATGAGTCAGATGTATCTGAGGAAACCTTGCTGTTGCCAAACCTAACCAGGATGTAAAGGCACAAAGAGTAAATGCCACAGTTTTAATCCAGTATCAATAACAAAAATAAAAACTGCAATTGTCCAAAAAGTTGGGAGTTTAGGAGGTGTTACTCTTGTACCTGGAAAGGGTAGTTGTACCAGCATTGTCGTGTGTCCCAAAACCAGGGTGCCTAAAGGGAACAGGTAAGTTTTTATTATATATAAATAAGAAGTTATATGAAACCCCAGTTTGTACTGGGTGTTTTCCTCCCCAGCACCTAAAGGCACCTGACACTACAGCATTGCTTCCCTGAAATTTTACCTCCATTCTGCCATTCAAACTACATTTATTGTAAAAAAAGCCTAGTGATTTAAAATCTAATTTGTGCTGTCAGTGTGAGTTCTGCTGCAATGGAAATTTCTAGAATAATCATACAGCTCTAATAATAACAAAGACCCAAGGAGATGAACCTGTATCCCTTCAAAAGGGAGAGGAGAAAAAAAAAGCAGCAGCTCTCCATAGCAAAAAAACCCAAACCCCACCTTGTTTTTTCCAACATTCTGGGGTAACACGACAAATAATTTTCTATTATTTCCAAAATGACATATCTGTATAGAAGCTTCCCTAAAGTGTGTGGAAGGTCTTTAACAGAACCCCCAGGATCCCAAATCAGGGATCATTCAGCTGCAACCACACAGAACAACAACAGGGGTAACAGAGCAACTCACCGTCCAGAGAAACCTGATTCCATAAAAAAATATACTTAAATAAAATGTAAATCTCCACCTGGAAAAAGAAGTAAAAAATAAACTTAGGACATAGAAGCAGCTTCTGGTTAACATTTGTAAAGTTAATTGAAATAGCTGGGAGAACCCCCAAATCTGACACCTGAAAAGCTTTCACCCACCTTCATTTCTAAACATTTCAGGTCAGATAAACCTAGTGAAGAGTTTTCACACCACCCATGAGCTTGCATCAACAGCCAAGTTTGAAATTCAGGGTGAACATGCATCATTCATATGCTTTAAGAGACAACAAGATAACAACAAGCAAAGTTGTTGTTACCCAGAGGTATCCTAATGTATGTATTTGTCCCTCTTACCTTGTGGCTTTAAGCAGACAAAACCATACTGGGGGAAGAATTGAAAGTTACTGGAAAGGAAAGAAAGCAGCAGAGGAGAAATAAGTCAGGAAAAAATACTGAGGTTCTACTGCACTACAGAGAAAACTGCAGGAGATGGGGGGAACAGGGAACAAAGAATGGACGGAACAGAGAAGAAAAGGAAGCCAAGGAGTGTCTGTAACTGGGAAAGCCAGAAGGGCATTCTGTGGGAGCGAGCTCTGGGCGGGAGCGCGGCCGTGCAGGGGATTTACACCCAGTGTGGGCACGTGTGCACACAGACATGGACACACAAACACACACACGTGTGCACACAGACATGGGCATGGACACACATACACGTGTGCACACAGACATGGACACACAAACACACACACACCTGTGTGCACACAGACATGGACACACAAACACATACACCTGTGCACACAGACATGGACACACAAACACACACACCTGTGTGCACACAGACATGGACACACAAACACACACACGTGTGCACACAGACATGGGCATGGACACACATACACGTGTGCACACAGACATGGACACACAAACACACACACACCTGTGTGCACACAGACATGGACACACAAACACACACACGTGTGCACACAGACATGGGCATGGACACACATACACGTGTGCACACAGACATGGACACACAAACACACACACACCTGTGTGCACACAGACATGGACACACAAACACACACACGTGTGCACACAGACATGGACACACAAACACATACACACCTGTGTGCACACAGACATGGACACACAAACACATACACGTGTGCACACAGACATGGACACAAACACACACACACCTGTGTGCACACAGACATGGACACACAAACACATACACGTGTGCACAGACAGACATGGACATGGACACACACACACACACCTGTGTGCACAGACATGGACACACACACACACGTGTGCACACAGACATGGGCATGGACACACACACACACACGTGTGCACACACAGACATGGACACACAAACACACATGTGCACACAGACACACAGACACACTCTTAAGTGCCATGAAGGAGCTGGCCCAGCATCTAAAGCTGCTCAGCACTGACTCCTGTACCCCATTGTGGTCTCTCAGGGACACCCACAAAATATTTTACAATTTTACTATTTTACAATTTTAAAAACTCCTTTAACTGCCCCCGTTTGCTTGTACACAGATTTTAGCCCTGGTCTGGCAGAGCAGCTGCCCCCAGGCCCAGCTAGAGGAGAACACACAGCTAGAGCTCGAAGATGAAGCCCCTCTGCACAAACATACATGCTCTCACAAAATTTAGTGAGGGTGGTGGGTTTGTCCTGGTTCCTCCGATGCCGAAACCAGCGCTGGATCTTTCGGACATCCCAGTCCAGCTGCTTGGACAAGCCTTCTAACCTTTTTCCATCTGGAGACTGAAGGAAAATGAAACAAATGTCATTTCTCCCACTCCTCAACCTACTTTCAGTCCTGCACTGTGACAGAAATAATGCACAGATAACAAAAAGCACTCCAGGAAGGGACCATAGAAAGTCTGGAAGCAAGAACCCATTGCCACAAATGGTCATTCAGGTTTAACCTTCATAAGCCACTAATTACTTAATTACTCAGAGTGGCTTTGGTTGAGCATTTCCTCACCTATTTCATCAGTTGACAGCACGTTAAGACAAAGAATGTGACTGTTCAGTGTGTTAATTTGGGGGGAGGAGCTGTAAAGTCTCCTGTCCTACCTTTTAAAGCTGCACATCAATTCAAGCAGCCCAGAACTCAGGAGGAGCAAAGCTGAAGATGTTTAAGGGTTGCTACTCACAGCAAGGACAGGGAAACTTTAAAGTAAGAGTTGGTTTAACACAGTAGATATTTGTATATTCCAAAAGGGCATTGTAGAAACTGTGGTATTTCTGTTATCAAAGTTTATAAATGAAAATATATTTGAAGACTGAAATACTTCCATGACAAATATAGATGTAATATATCCCTGTTCTCCACCTGGGAACTCTACTGGGATTTTGTCTGAATGAACACAAATGGATTTATCGAAGTGAACCAAACCTGGTAACTCCCCCTACAATGGCCCAGGAGTGAGATAATTCAGATCAGCTCTGCCAGGGAGCTCTACCACTGAAAGATGATAAACACATTTTACTATTTGAGTTACATACAAACCACGAAAGCTATGCAGAATGCTGATTTAATACAAAATCATCAGTCTGTCCAGCTGAAAAACAAAATCAAGAGTAATTGGATTTTCAGCCTTGAGACCACGACTGCCCTGTCACTCCACCACACCACATCTCTTAGCACCTTCCTGGGATTTAATGGCTGGGGCACTGGGAAAGCACCTGCCTCCAAGGGGAATTCAGAGCTCCCAGCTCAGAGCAGCAGTGAAATCCTTCCCCTGCACCAGGGCCACCCCCAGCCTGACTCTCCAAACCCAACAGCAGCCACAGCACACTGGGACAGTGAAAGGTTTCATAAGCCAGACAAATTCTGCACAGCCTGTGACACCTCCTGGGTTTTCTAAACATTAATTTCAAGGACATCCCTTACATTAAAGTTCTCCCAACAAAGGGCATCAGATTCTGGGGATTTTTCAGTTCACACGGCATTCCAAATGCCTCAAAACTTTAATGTTCCCACAAGGCAAGTTTTTTGAGGTTTTTATAGAATTTCCCTTTATCTGCTCCAGTAGATGAGGTTCAGCATCACCAAATCTCAACAGAAAACCTTCCATTTTGTTATCTTTAATGAAATTCTATTGCACTTATTCAATATTGAATAAAATACAGTGGGATTCTGTAATTCTGTAGTGGTGTAGGCCTGTGAGCTTAAGGGAAGGAAGGGCCAGGAAACAACCCAAAGAAACACCTCCTGCCACCATTAGATGTCCTGCCCTTCATCTGGACATACTTCATTGACTCAACACTTCCCTGAATAACCCATTTCCACTGATGACTGCTGTCCAGGTTCACAGTAAATGGTAAAAAGGAGAGGAAGACATTCATAATAAAACCAGTAAAATCAGAAAAGGAACTGAGCTCAAGAAAAGAGGAACACTTTCCCAATAAAAGTGGTAATGCTGGGAAATCCCTTGTTAAACCAAGAATCCCCACGGTACCACTTGGACCAAAGGCAGGGAACCAAAGGAAGAAGCTCAGACCTGTCTACAAGGGGAACATTTGTATTCCAAAGATGGAAACACACATGGCTCAGCTGTACAGGGAATTTACTTTGCTACCACAAGGACATGCCAAAGGCAAAGTAAAACCAGAATGAGCCCACTCACGGATGCACAGTGTGAAATGTGCATCTCAAACCAGAAAAGTGGAAGCAAAAAGCCCCCCCGTGACACTTCCAGGCCTCCATTCCCTTTGGAATGGAGGAGGAATTTGAAGCGTGACTCACCTTAGTGATGGATGTAAACACTTTCTCTAAAATTGCATTGGGCTGGGCTCTGTGAGGTCCACTGTCCTGAATGCCAAGGTTTATGGCACATGGCTTGGCAATAAACCTGCAAGAATTCCCCAGAAAGAGCTGGATTAAAACGAGATATTTATTTCCCTCCTTTGCCTGAATCACAGGGACCTGGATTTGTCACCAACTGCAAAACCTGGTGAAAAAGCTTTTGAAATCTCCACTCCACCAATTCCCAGGTGAAGAAATTTCTTTTATTAGTCCATATGGTAACTGCAGACAGCACATACTGTGCACATCAGAAGGAAAAATTAAATCTTAATGCCCTTGGCTTGTAAGGATCCGAATGTGCTCCCCAGGGGGATTCTCATTCCTCAGCAATAAAACAACAGACTGATAGCAGTCTGCCGTGAACAGAAATGCTGGAGATGAAGCCCTAAAACAAAGTATCTTGTTTCCAAAACAGGCCTTGGTGTCACATAGCTCAGAAAAAAAGGGAAGTTCAAGTGACAGAGCTCCCAAAAGAAACTTGTTTTTTTTAATTTTCTTTTTGTCTTTGGGAAAAATAAAGTGTGGCTTGTTTCCTTCAGGACAGAGAGGAAGATGCAAGTCCCCCAGTCTGAAAGATCCCTGATCTCGGGATCTCATCCATCCCACGTGCTCTGCGTATTCCAAACTGATTTAAAACTCTTCCTGGATTTTACAGCACAGACTCTGGAAACAAGCCTGGGTTTGCAGCTAAAACGAATTTAAACATGTTCAAAATTACCAGGTTTTGCTGCACGTTTGTCTCAGAATGGGCTCAGGGTCCCAAGAGAAATGTCTGCATTACCTGACATGTGATTGTTCCTCTCCTGTTGGTGGGCAAAAGCGGGGGTTGAAGGAGCAATATTTAGTATTTTTTTATCAGTTATTTTGAGAAAGAACCTGTTTCTCAAAACAATTTTGAAAAGGACATAACATTTGTACCATTAAAACCATTTTGCTTTCAAAAAGAGATTGTTTCAGAGAGAGCTAAGCCGAAATTACACATTTTTAGGAACCTCCCAGTGCCACCAAGCAGAAAATGCTGCTTTTTCCAACCACAATCGTTACGATTTCTCCTTGTGTTTAAAAGCAAAGATTAAAATTCAGGAGAATCGTGGCTCTAAATGCTCCAACAGCAATTATTCTCAGGAATACTCACTCAGTGCTTCAGGAACAAATATCTATGGCTGTGTTTAAGAACAGTCCCAGGTTGTGGGGTTTTCCCTTGAGGAATTACAGATCAGCTTGTGACTGATCCCAAAGGAACACCCAGCTCTCAGAAAACACTAAACAAATGATAGACACTGCAGGCCCAGGCCTCCCTGTCTGCCCCAGTTCTTCATGTCTCTACCCAGCATCCCAGAGGTTGAAAAATCCCTCCAGGACCACCGAGTCCAAGCTGTGCCAAATCCCCACCTTGTCCCCAGCCCAGAGCACTGAGTGCCACGTCCAGGCCTTCCTTGGACACCTCCAGGAATGGGGACTCCAAACCTCCCTGGGCAGCACTTTCCAAGGCCTGACCACCCTTTCCATGAAGACATTCCTCCTGATGCCCAACCTGACCCTTCTGTCAGGGAGCTGTGCAGAGCCAGAAGGTCCCCCCTGAGCCTCCTTTTCTCCAGGCTGAGCCCCGCCGCTCCCTCAGCCTCTCTTTCAGCTCCAGACCCTTCCCAGCTCTGCTCCCATCTCTGGACATGCTAAACTACATTTCAACACCCACAGCTTTAAAAAAAAAAAAAATTAAAAAATAAAAAAGGAAGGAGTGATTTCCTTTGAGCTTGGCTCCAAAGGCTCACAGCTTCCGCCACAATCCAGACCACCAGCCAGAAATCGCGTCCTGATGTTATGAAACATTTGGCAAGACCCCCACAAAAATGTAAAGTATTAAAAATATATATAAAGCATTGAACATCTTTATACTCTGCTTTCCTACAGGATGTACCACAAGTGCAGCACAGAAGTTCCCATGTGCAATTACAGGATTACAAATAGTTTTATTTCATTTTCTGGGACACAGTGCTTAACAGCTTTACAAACAAAAAAACCCCACCAAACCTGGCCTGAAGGTATTCAGTTTGGATGGTTACCTCATATCAGAGAGGAAACCGAAAAAATCTAAAAATCTGCACATTCACAGAATCCCATGGAATAGCTGGGGTTGGAAGGCACCTCTGGAAATCATCTACTCCAACCCTCTGACAAGACAGGATCACCTAGAGCAGATTAATTTAATTAGTTTATTATCATTAGGGTCTTCTTTTGGCTTAAAAACAAGTAAAGAGGACAAGGAATGATTAGGAAAGCTCACAGTGGTCCATACAAAGTCTGGGCATTATTGTAGAAGGCAAAAGGAAAGAAGAAACAGATTCTGCCCAGGAAAACAAAAGAAATAAGGCAAACAAAACTCAGAACTTTACAGGAAACTGGTCCTCAGCACTAGGCCTACTTCACTGAGAGGCTTCAGGATAAATAGGGTGTTTCCAGAAATCAGGAGGAGGGGAAAATAAAAATCAAAAGGAAGGCACAGGCTATGGACACTGCCCAGGGCTCAAGCACCTGGTGAAAAAGAGCAACCCAAAACCCAGAGACATTTACAGAGGCACTGAAAGTGCCAGACACCAACAGACAGACACTGGAAAAGGGACATGGTCCCAGTCACAAAAATGGGAAGGAAAAAGGATGGCATGGATTTCCTCACTTTTAAGGAAGTCTGACCCAGTCATAATGAAGCTTCTGGAACTCCTCAAGCTCCAGGCAGGTGACGCCTGGCCTTCCATGGGGCTCCTGACCAGATGGGGATTCACCTGCACAACGCTCCTGAGTCCTCTCCACAGCCACAGTGCAACTGCTTGGACCACTTGCAGGTGGAATGTGAAGTGAATGGTCAATCCTGTGCTCAGCCAGGAAAGTCCCAAGCTGACCTGCTATTTAGGAAAACTCACCAAGGTAAACTCACACTTTAAACTGCTGTGGCACTTCAAGTTTTTGGTCCCAGAGCAGGTTTTCAGATGTGTTTTGCACTGGATCCTACAGTGACAAAGTTCTGCACAACCCCCAAAGTAGGAAAAAACACTGCCCAAACAGTAAAATTTCCATTCCTGGGGATATTCAAACTGAACAGCAGAAGACCACAGGCGACCTGAGTTGCCTGAATGCTGGCCTTGCTTTGAGGAGAGGATTGGATGAGGTGGCCTTGGAAGGTCCCTTTTAATCTAAATGATTTTATGACTGCACAGAAATCTTAACAGCAACAAACTATACCCAAGGTCAACCTACTGCCACACCTTCCAGCAAGAAATTATCATCACATAAACACTTCTGTTAAACCTTTATCAACAGAGATCAGCTCACACCTGAGCCTACCTTTTTCACACTAATTGTTAATGCAGACTGATTTTAAAACCAACACCTTTTCAAGTCCACAGACTCATACGTTATAACAAATAGTTCTCAGGCATGTTGTGCTTCACAAAAAGGCACAGTCTGTCTTTATGGAACATTCCAGTTTGGCTGGTGACTCTCTATTACAGCTCTGAAAGGAAGAACAATCTCCAAAGTGAGATTTATTAAATGTGCGCTCTTGGAGTTTGTATTTCTATCATCTCTCAATTTCATTGTGTTAAGATTTAACCACCTCATTCCACAATAGATCTGATGAAGTAACATCTCAAATCATCTTTTTCTCCCCCTCCCCAGCTGAAGCATAAGCTGCAGATCCTTCCTCAGACCTCTCCAGTAACACCCACAGCTGCTTCCAAAGAGTATTCCAGTGCAGCTAGAAAACACCACATCCAGGTTTTTGCAGATACCTGGGATTTTTTTTTTTCTTTTGTGCCTGCAGTGAGATAAGATGTGCAAGGAGAAATACTGAAAAGGATAATCAAGGATAAAAATATAAACCCAAATCTATGGGCAAAGTCTTTCTTTTTGCTGACTGGACAAAAATCCTCACCCTGCCACTGTCTTTACCTTCCTGTACAAGTCCTGCCTCATCCCTACAGCCAGAAACTGCCCACAGACAGACAAACTAATGATTATTTTGTCAATGTTATGATGCAGAAGGTAATTTTCAGTGGAATTCTAACTAACAGAAATGTGTCAGTGTTACAAGTGCTGTAGCACAAAGCACTTCCTCACACTGAGGAGCTACAAAAGGACAGAGAAAAGAAGCAGCTAAACTAAAAGAGCTGCATGAGTCTGTAATTCAAATTCTGAGTCACCAAGTCCAACTGCCAAATGTGTGTGTCAAGAAAGACATTTGACACAAAAATCAAATCCTGAATTGGGATAAATGCACCACAGGAGTTTATTGAGATAAAGCTGAACTTTAACGACATGTTCAAAGTGGCTGGAGGAAACAGAAAGGAGTTTATTCAAAGATATGTACTTTTAAAATAAACACACTAAAAACTGCCTGGGATGTGCTGTCACAATCTGCTTTTACTTTGGGATACCACCGAGACACAGCTGAGATCAGGAACAACCCCCTCAGGAACCAGACCTCCGCCTCTGAGTTTTGCTCTGCAGGCTCAGGATTTAAATCATCATTTGACTCCACCCTAAATTAACACCACAAAAGAAATTTCATAAACCAGGGAGACACTATCAGGACAAAGTAAATGCTGCCTGGAGGGCTGTGCCATCAGGTGTAGTAGGATGCACTGCATGTCCCCCAACAACTCCAGGAAAAGAGAATATTCTGCACCTCTTCCCCAGACTGACACCTGGACTAGGGACCTCCCAACAACATCCTTTTCAGGGGTATCATTGGGTCTCACAACCTCCTTTCCTTATGCACTGGCAAGTACCAAGGTTTGGCCAGAACGAGCAGCACACCAAGCTGAGATGGGATTTTGGCAGTGTCATGTGTGTTCCTGGGTCCTCTGCACTGGTCTTCTGAAGCCTTTTTTTCCCTAAGGGCAGAAAGATAGGATGGGGAAGAAAGAGCCTCTCAAGTTTCTTTCCTGTCTGCTGACCTGCTTCATTTTCCTCCATATTTGCCATCTTTTTACTTCATCCCAACCACCTCTTCTTAATTTCTGAAGGCTCAGGAAAATTCACACCTCTCAAAGAAAACCCACAGAAAGAACCCAACTCAATTCCCACTCACTTTAATCCCGCAGCCCTTTTCATGCTTAGAAATACCTATGGAATCACAGAATGGTTTGGGTTGGAAAGGACCTTAAAGTTTATCCAGTCCCACCCCTACCATGAGCAGAGACACTTTCCACTAATCCAGGTTACTCCAAGCCCATCCAACCTGGCCAACTTCTGCCCTTTCAAAGCAGAAATTTAAGATTAGATCAATGTTTAATGAACCACCTGAACAGCAATACAGAGTGTCTTGGACCGTTTCACCTAAGGGTTTCCTAAGTAAGCCGCTTTACTAATTAATACCTCTGCCACCCACACACTGCGTATGGCTGTGGGAGATCCGCACCACACGCAGATCTACCTCTGCCCTAGGGCTAAGTTCGCATGTTTATGGATGCCCAGGTAAATGAGGAATCCCGTATTACACCTGTTTATGGGCAGAGATGACGATCCGCACTCACATCCATCGTGCCTGAGACGAGGGACAGCCACAAAGTATTTAATGATACATCGGGCCATGTGAACGAGCCCTATTTCCTCATCCAGGAACTCAGGGAAAGTACAATAAAGCACACACGGAAGCCAAGTGCGGAGCAGCAGCAGCCGCCAGCTCTGCCCGTCACCCCAGCGAGGTTCTCCTGGGCAGGAGCAGGAATAAAAGTGAATTCCTATATAAAACACGGCATTTCTCTTGCACTACCGCAGCACCGCCAGACTGGAAGGGCCTCTCGTTATCCAGACCCAGGGCAGCGGAGCCCCACGGGCTAGTGCATGTCACGACAGACACGGCTCCCGCGACAGATTCCCGATTACACAATGTCCCCTTTCCACGCACGAAGGGCCTCGCGGAGGCCCCGAAGGATGCGGGGGAGCCCCCTCCGGGCCGCCCCCCGGCCCGGCCCGCTGCTCGCAGACCCCGGCGCCTCCCGGCCCCGCCGCCCCGGGGGCGGCCCCGCGCTCACCTCTCGAAGAGCAGCCGCACGGCGAAGATGCCGAGCGCCAGCGGGAAGGCGGAGAGGACGTGAGCGGCCCGCGGGTACTGCAGCCCGCTGCCCGGCGGGCCCGGCTCGCCAGCCAAGTCCGCCCACGTCACGTTGTGCGGGAGCCAGAACCGTTCGTTCCAGAACCAGGCCCGCAGCGCCGCCGCCGCGGCCGCCGCCATCTTCCGCCTCCCGCCGCCGCGCTCGGGCGGCCGCCACAGACACGGGGGCGCGGCCGAGCGCCAGCCCCGCCCCGCCCCTCGCCCCGCAGCGAATCGGGCGGCGGCCACGGCCCGGGGGGGCGGCGCTTGGCGAGACCGCGCCCCTCACCGCCTCCGGCCCCCGCCCCGGCCCTCCCGCCGCCGCCACAAGGGCGGGCGGAGCTGGGACAGGCCGCGCCTTTCACCGCACGGCCACGGCCCGTAAGGGGCGGTGGGGTTGGGATAAACCGCGCCCCTGTTTTGCATCACCGATCCCCTCATCGCATCGCCCGCCACAGCCCACAGGCGGTGCGGAGCTGGGACGAGGCTATGCCCCTTATCGCCTCGCCTCGCCCCGCCCCTCCCGGCGGCCGCAGTTCTGGCGGTCGCCACAGCCACCGAACGAGGCCAAAACGCGGTCCCGCCCGTCACTGCGGCTCCCGGGGCTTCCGCCGGGCCGCCCGCGCGGCCCGTTAGTTTGGAGCATGCGCAGTGCGGCGCTCCTGCGTTCCCGCCCGCGCGGGGCGCGCGCGCTCGTGAGGGAGAAGCGCGCGGGCTCGTGAGGGAGAAGCGCGCGGGCTCGTGAGGGAGAAGCGCGCGCACGGTGCCGCCATCGCCTCGGCGCTCCCTGAGGGGACAGAACTAGGGTGACAGTAAAGAGAGTCACAGAAAACACGGCGACGGAGTCACAGAACCACTGAGCCACAGAATATCCTGAGGTGGAAGGGACCCGCAGGGATCGCCAAAGCCCGACTCCCGGCCCTGCACTGGACACCCCAACAATCCCACCGTGACACGGCCGTAACGTTGATGCTTCGCGCACTGCTGAGCCCTCGGGGTTTCCACAAGCAGAGAGGACTTCTAACTGGTAAAAGTCCTCAAGGCAGCAAGACAGGGCAGCAAACGATCCATCGTTAGTGTAATGTCTCTTTTGGCACCTGTCCAGTGGAGAACAGATTAAATGGCCCATTAAGCACTCAAATACTATGATAACTAATAGATTCAAGGATAGACTAATTTATGATCTATTCACCTGGGATTTTTTTTAATCAATTACTTCATTTAGAAGTACCCTGTGTGCTAATTTCTCCTTGAAGATGTTCAGCTGGTCTCAGTGACCAGGTGTGGGTCCCTGTATGTCAGAGATTCACAGATGCCTCAGATTTAACTAGAATTAATGATTTTCTGATTACAGTCTCTGGTAAGTGCAGCCAATACTGCTTTGGTATCACGTAACCGGGAAGACACTGTAAAATTCAATTGCGTTTCCTAAGAAACAAGCAGTTGGCATATTCCATAAATCCAAGTCCACGACAAATAGTCTTCCCTCCCTTTTCAAACAGCACAATTTCCAGTCAGAGAGATCTCTGGTTGCTTAGCAATTTGAGGAAATCTGATACTAAATGGATTTTGTTAGGAACAGAGAAAGGTGACAGAAAGCAGCTTGGATTTGCACATCAGCTTTTTTAGCTTTTTCTCTGTACAAAGCAAGTCTTACTTCCCCATCTAAAAGAAAGGAAAATGAGCACTAGGTTGTGGAACTGCTAACACCTTCCAACTAGGCAGCAGGCTTTTCCCTTCTCCTTCCCAATATCCATGTCATACACATGAGCATTTCCTCATGCTGCTGCAGAACTTTCACTGCATTGCTTCTGGCTCTTACACCTCTATCCCAACCAAACCCATCTCAGGCTCAAGTGACAATAACTTAAATAAAAAGCAGCTGATAGGAAGAGGGGAAAAAACCTCAGTTGTCCTCAGCTGCCCTCGAGAGCCACCTGGAGCCAGAAATGGAAGTGAAAAATCCCTGCCTGTCCTTATTTCTTTTGCCAGTCCTGTTCTAATCCCTCTTCTGCACGCTCTTCAGTCTGAGAGCAGAAACTGCTCATTTGAGTCAAGCAGGAAACCACGGACACACAGTGTCACCTAGTGGGGCACCAGAGCCAGCCCGGGCTGGCTTCCAGTAGAAGCACCGGGAATTCACCCATCTTTTCCCCTCCATTTTTATAGATGGAGAGCAGCCCTGGGGAGAAGGGGTTTAGGTGCTGGTGGGGGAGAGCTGGACGTGCCCCAGGAACCCCCCGAGCCTGGGCTGAGCCCCCAGCACAGGCAGCAGGGGAGGGGGGGTCTGCCCCTCTGTCCTGCTCAGGTGAGACCCCACCTGCAGAGCTGCCTCCAGGCTGGAGAAGAGAAGCTTTGGGGGATCTAATTGTGGCCATCCAGTGCCCGAAGGAGCTGCAGGAAAGATGGAGAGAGACCTTTTACACAGGCCTGGAGTGCCAGGACAGGGAGTAATGGCTTCAAACTGCCAGAGGGCAGGGATGGATGGGATATTGGGAAGGAATTCCTCCCTGGGAGGGTGGTAGGGCACTGGGATGGATTTCCCAGAGGATGCCCTGGATCCCTGGCACTGTCCAAGGCCAGGTTGGACAGGGCTTGGAGCAACCAGGTCTAGTGGAAGGTGTCCTTGCCATGGCAGGGGTGGAACAGGATGAGGTTTAAGGTCCCCTCAACCCAAACCATCCCATGAATCCATGACAATTCTTTAAACACTGCCTCTTTGTGAAACAAGATGAATCCAGACTTCAATTATAGTGGAAACGACCAAACTTTATTGAAGGTTTTGTCGTTAGCAGAACTGTTAAGAAAGCAGAATATTTTACACCTCAAGAATTGTTAAGATCTAATTCTCTTGAGAATACAGTACAAATAAAAGCTAATAAAAAAAAAAAAAGGGCCTCCTCTCCCCATTCAAGATTTTATTATTTGTAAAATAATGAAGTCAAATTAAAAAATGTTCTAATCTTCAACACTGGCAATCGGAAAAGTGTCACTGATTCCAGAGATTTTTGCAATGCAGCACAAGTTCACAGCTGTAAGGAAAAGATTTATGGCAGCTTGATACAAGTAGGATTTCAGAGTTGTCAAAAGGCCTTAAGAATCTTATCTGCAGTTTTAAATGATGATGAGGAACTCCAAGTAAAAAAAGAAATGACAACAAAAACAAAACGAACAAAAAACTCCACTTCAAATGCGTGTGAAATGCAGAAGTAATGCCCTGCGGGCTGCTCCAAAGTGTTCACTCGTCTTTTGCAGAGACCTGGCAGCCAGCACAGCTCCTGGGAAAGCACTGAAATACACATGGTCCAGCAACGGGCACCGTTCCAGTTGTGCAGGGACTCCTCAACTGATCACAGGCAGGTTTGAGACAGAAATTCACATTGCACTCAGTGTAGGATGCTTTAGTTGTTGGACACTACACATAGAAATGTTTTTATTATTAAAAAAAAAGCCCAGTTGTGCCCTTTCCATGTATTAAAGTGCATTAAGTGACCATTTTAAAGCAGGCCAGAAAGTCCCTTTGAAGCTGGTCCCTAAGCACTGCAGTAGCATTTGTAGTGGTTACAGGTGGTGTGTTCCAGAGGCCCTGTCCCACACCACCCCGGCAAGTGCAGTGGAATTCCATAAATTGTTAGTGAAATACCTATTGAAGCTCAAAGGGATAAGACAGCAGAGAACAGCTCTGTTCTCGTGCTGGGGACAGACACTACCTGCTGAAGCCATCCCACAGCCAGACACTTGTTCCATGCACCTAAAGAATTTGCAGGCTTCCAGAGTTTTCTAGCTGAGATAATTTGTACGTAGATTCCCTTAACGCCATTGTGCAGTGCAGCATCACTTCATCCAGGAGAGCTCTTCGTTAAAGCTAAAAATACCCATTTCAAAAGGCCCAGCACCTTGCAGCGAGTTTTCTAGTAAAAGGCCAGTTTATTCTTCATCATCATCTTCATAGTAGCGATTCCTTTTGATCTGCTCTTCCACAGACAGATCTTCCACGTCTTCACCTTCCCAAAACCCAACGTCTTGGGATTTGCGATTCTGGTTTGGACATGATTCCTTAGCAGTCACGACATTGGCTAAGCTGGAATGTTTAGGAGAATTTGGTTCAAGGAGTTCTTCCTTTGGAATTTCTGGCTCCTCCGTAGCAGGTTCTTCCTCATCTGTGTCTGCATTCACCTGGCCATTCTCTACAACGTTATGCTCTGCTGTTTTGACACCAGACAATTCCCGTTCTTCCTCCACATTTTTCTCCCCAGCGTCCTGGATGTTCCTATGCTCAACCTTCTTTTCCTTTTGCTTTTTCTCTATGACAACCTCTCTCTCCAGTTCCTCACTCCTTTTCAAGGTATCTCTCTCTGCCTTAGAAGGAGACAGTGAATTCTCTGTTTTATGGCCTTTAACAGATATTGTTCTAAATGAGGCTGCGACTGTAAAGGGGCGACTTCGCTCCTTCAGCGAGGAAGATCTTCTTAACTTTTTGAGATCCAGATCCACATCCTCCTGCACATCTGGCTTGGAAATCTCTTCTTCTGGAGGCCACTTGGGTTTAAGTACTTTGATGCCCTCATCTAAGGCACTTCCTTGGATACTTTGGTCAGACGGAGGTGGCCAGGCAATCCTGAGCTTTTTTGTTTCTGCTGGTCTTTCTTCTCTTTCAGGCACAGCTGAAGCTTTTGCTTCCATACTTGCTGCCAGAACTCCCACTTTTGCAATCGGGGCATCCTCTACTCCCGGGCTTTGTGGAGTTTCTGGTGCATTTACACCATGGACGGTTTTCTCAGGGGATTCTTCACATTCAGCTTTACCTGCCCACAATTCCTTATGCTGTTTGTGTCCAAAGCCCTCATCGTAATTGCCTTTGGACTTGAAGAGCTGATTGAAGTGAGGCTTGCAGTAGATGTTCCCACGCAGAGACGCGTACGTCCCGAGGCTGTTCGGGAAACACAGATCAAACGTTAGAGCTCAGGGCCACTGACACGGGTGTCTATTTTAGTTGTGTTACAGAAGAGATCCAGTTTCAGTCTTCCACACATTCAGAAAGACAAGCTTATAGCCCTCAGGGTTTGTATGGCTCTTTCTAGGAATTCTTTATAAAGCCGGACATTATTATTTTTCCCCACATAAAATTACATTAAGAGTTTAAAAACGGCATCAAGTGCACCAGGCACTGGCAGAACTAGGCCTGCGTTACCTCTCCTACACAAATCACTGGATTATGGTGACTTCCAGCTCAGCTAGGCCTGAGCAGCACCTTCCTCAGCTGCGAGAGGAAAATACACTTCCCAGAGGGCAGCCAAAGGAGCAGTGCACATACCTGAGTTTGCTGTTGCAATAGGAACAGCGGAAGCAGCTGATGTGAAACACCTGCTGGTTGGCAAAGAGCCTTTCCATGGGGTACACGGTCTTCTGACACCCAACACAGGTTTCCTTCATTGGCAACTGGAATTTCTACAGGGGGAAGAGAAAGTTTGTTAACGGGAAAACACATCAACTGCTGGGGACTTGGCAAGAGTTCATGCACAGCTTCCTGAGCTCTCAAGAACTGCAGAGAGTCACTCTCTAATTATGGTGCAGCGGGGTCTGGTGGGCAGCAAGAAGCTATGACAGGCCCATGGGATTGCTGTGGCTTGACAGAGAGCCAAGATTTCACCCCAGTGAATCCCACAGCTGAAGCATCACATGCTGAGCAATGGTTGGGAAAGAACAATGAGAGCACTAAAACTGAGCCAGTTCCCCAAAGCTGTCTCATTCGTTCCTGCAGCCCCAGTTTTTATTGATAGGAGATTGATGAAACATTCCAGTTGATTACAGTCAGTGTGAGACCTACCAAAATAATAAAAACAGTGCAGAAAAAGAGAATCTCGAAATGGTTTGGGTTGGAAAGGACCTTGAAGGTCCTCTAGTTCCAATCCCCTGCTATGGTCAGGGACACTGTCCACCAGAAGAACTGAAATAGCCTCAAAAGGTGCAGGGTGGGAGAGGAAAGGGGTGAAACAGGCTGCTCAGTGGTTTGAAGTTATCCATTTTTGTTAAATCTTTCCTCTCAAAGAGGAGGAAATAGTCTCAGCACCGATACAACAGCAGGAAACACTCCTGACTTCACTTGTAAACAATTCCAGCTCTATCCCAAAGAAACTACACTCAGGTTTCAGGACTTGCAGACCCCCAAACTTGCTCAAGATTCAAAGTGAGCAGAGCTTTGAGGTTAAACAGCTAAAATTCTTAAGTGCTTACTGAATTTCCTGAGGGGTTAGTGCAAGGATAAACTTGAGCACTGAGGAGTCGAGTGTCACTGCTGTGCAGCGACGATCACGCGTTTGTTTTTCAACAGCATCAAGGAAGCAAGAACATTGTCCATGAGAAAAGGTCACTGGATGCCATTTACTCCTGGACATCTATTAACACTGGCCAATGGGGAGGACACTTTACAGGATAAATTAAATAACACAACACTGGCATTTTGAGGCTGCATGTTGATTACAAATGATTTAGCAGCCCAGGCTCCACTCTGAAGTCTGCACAGACATAGCGTGGCCTTTCCGTGGGAAAGAATTACCTGCTACAAACTTACAAAAAGCTTTACGGAAAAGTCTGATGGCTAAAGAAAAAACAGGAAGGTCAAAGGAAGACATAATCACAGAAATTTATTTATAACAGTCTAGAAACAATGGTTAGGAATGAAAGTTCCAGTGTGTAAGGGCAGATTGCTGAAGATGGAGCCAGCTCAAGTCACTTTGTCACCACCATAAAGTTTGTTGCCAATTTAATTCCACTTTAATATGTACTTCAGGGTTTCCAGGCATTGCTTGAAGTTACAGTAGATTAAAGTTCCAGTGATGACAGCTTCACTAACAAAATTTAGAATTCCTTTTGAAAAAGAATCCAGAGTTTCTAGGTGCTGCCTAAACTCTGAATCTTGAGTCACTAAACGAAATCTCAAAAAAATGAGATTTAGTGACGCAAACAAAAATCTGATCACCTGTGCTTGCCACATGGAGCAAGGCAGCAACAACTTGCTTGCCCATCAAAACATTTTCTCCCTGAAAGCTCAGTGAGCCCAATGATGGCATTGGTTTTGCACGGTGACACAACAGTGCTGGCACGTGCTTCTGCAATCACACCCCCATCCAAGGAGAGGAACTTACTTGCATACAATGAGCCCTATGTCTGTGGAGAGGCGTTTTGGGCTGTGAAGAGACAGAAATTCTTTTCCAGGATACTACAAATAGGAGCTACAGGAGGAAGATGAGGCCCAGCAAGTATAAAAAGGACTTGAGAGAAAGCTGAGAGTTGAGCTCACATTAGGAGGGAAGCAGAAGGCAGGAGGAGAGGTTAGGAACCAAGAACAGGAGACAGAAGCTGGAAGAGACAAATAGGAACCTCACATGAATAAACAGCGGCTTCTATCTCACAGTGCAGCATCTAAAGCAGTAACTGGGCAAAAGGCTAAAATGGTGTTGATAATATCAAGAGAGTGGAGAGCACCAGGACACGCAGGTTGTGTGTCACAGACTGGGATCACACAACTCTCACTGGCAGCTCAAGTTTCCCATACTGGCGTTTCTTCCCTGGCACACTGGGAAGCCACATCTCCCCAGTCTCTGAGCTCAGGGCTGTTCCTCCCAAAGATGGGGAAAACAACAAAAGCCCAGTTGTTTCCTCAGGAGTGAGCCAGGAAGTGTGTGGCAGCCGAGGGAATCAGCATCCCAACCCCAGACAACACATGTGATGAGCAAGTACAGCCTGACCGAACCATCCAGCGCTGCCATTTGTTACCTAATCAGATTAGCAACTACATCCCTGTCCCAAAGTTCTCCATCTGCTTTTTCACTCCCTAAAGAAACTGTAACATCAAAGACTCATTACTCAGAAAGCCATACCTGATTTTTATGGAGTCAGGCACCCCAGTGCCCTCACTATAAAGTTACTACCAGTTGCAGTTACCTTGGAACAGCTGGAAGAGGAGGAGCAAAGCAAAGTCCCAGACTGATAAAAGCTCTGGAGATCAGTACCAGGACCTCAAGGCCCATCTGAGACCATCCTCTGCTCGAGCCCTTCTGCCACACTGAAGAGAAGCAGCCCCTCTGTCGCAGGGGTGTAACAGCAACAAGCAACTCCCCCCAGTCTGTGGAGAAAACCTGACCGTTCTGAGGTGCTTTTCCACCCCGAATTAAAGTGCCCTCACAATCACACTCTGATGAGGACAGAGCAGGTATTGATCCAGTTACTGCCAGACCTTTATGCTTAAGCACATTTAGGCTTTTCAGTATTAAATAGGGACATCAGTTGGTTTTAACCTTCACCAGTGCTTGAGACTAAAGAGCTGCGTTACCTTCACGGCTTTCGGTGGGGAGGCCTCTGTCTGCCCAGCTGCTTTAGCACCAAGGTTCTGCTGCTTCGAGCTGACATGTTTCTGAGCTTCTGCCTCGCTCTCCGACTGTCCAACTGAGGAGCAGAGGAGGGAGAAAAGGCAATTACAATGGCTTTAAACCGTGGGCAGCTTATGCTCACAAGACCCACCAGAGTATCAGTTCAAGTTAAATAGTGAGGGAGCTACACTTAGAAGTGTTCAATCAGGGCAACAGGAGTTAGAGATGTTTTAAAATTACAGCTGCAAATGAACTTCTAAACAGGAAAGCAATTCTTATAAAGTCTGTGTTAGGCACAGGACAGATTTTTAGTACAAGACAGTTTTTATTAATTAATCATTTGATAGGGCTCACCATGGCCATCCTCCAGCAGACCAGAGTGCAAAGACAAGCTGTTCTCACCTACAGAAACCTGCAAGAGAAAATGAGACAATGAGAACCTCTGACCTTCTGAGATCTGAACAATCATGGCCCCAGGAAGGCACCAGGCAGTTTGAGCACCCAGACAGGGAGAGACCTGAGGGGCTCAGGAAAGGACTCCGTGTTTTTGAGGCAGAAAAGGCTCCAGCTGACGGTCAAGAGAGTCCTGGCTATAATGCAGACACCCTCACAGGGTTCACACACACAAACATCAGATTTCTGTTTCCTTGTACACCTTTATTAACCCTTGAATCTTTGTTGATTTGCTGAGGTTCCTCCCAGGTTTTCTCCCTTACAAATCCCTTGACCCCAAGCAGCACATTTACTGGAAATCTCATGACTCCCTCCAACATTTGACCAATCTCTGACATTTAAACATTCAGCAGAGACTGTGCTCTTGGGGAAAAAAAAAACCACCAAAACAAACCCCAAAATAAAAAAACCATCTGAATTTTAAAAAAACAAGTTAGTAATTTAAAAAAAAACCCTAAAAACTGGAGGAGCTGGATCTAAACCAGTTTCAAATACTAAACAGAATCACAGCATTGTTTAGTTTGGAAAAGACCTTTAAGATCATCAAGTGCAACCATGAACAAAACATGCTACAGATAAAGCCCTTGACATATAACTCCTTATTAAACTTGGCACTATTGCTATTTAATCACTGAGGAACTAAAGTACTGTAAACAAGATTAACTGCAAATCATCACTAATTCACCTTAATGATTGAAAAGTCCGTTGCAAGCAACCGAAATTTGTAAATTAATGAGGTAACGAGGAGGCAAGTTACATGTATTAACATCCTCTGGTCTGCTGAAAACAGAGCTGGACCCCACTGTCCTGGGCAGAGCATGAACGTGTTCTGAGGCTGCTAAAGTCACACACGTCTGGCTACTGAATGTGCCACGGGTGCAGTGTGAAAAATGACAGAGTGAAGTGTCTTTTGTTTCCTTTTTGCCAGAGGATTCCCATTTCTGACATTAACGACAAGCAGTTTTAATTAGGCTCATTTCCAAGTTCACCACATCCCTTCCAAAGGACAATCCTGGCTCCCAAACAATGCTCTATTCAGGTTCTCGTTGCACCTGGACACCTCAACAAGTAACTCTGCAATTACAGCTGAATACAAGAAATTTTATTCAAATCTTCCATTCACAACAGGGAGATATTCTGATTTAACAGGTGGTCTTTTAATTAACTCACCTTGGAGCAGGAAGCAGCCTCGACCAGTCAGACACGAAGCTGCTCAGCTGTCTCTGAGGAACAGCTGAAAGCAAAGATTTGGCCCCCTGCCCAAGGAAGGCTGAAAAGCTCTAAAAGCCCTCCTGGCATTAAGCTGCCACGTGTTCAGCCTGGATGGAATACACAGTACCCCAATTATTATTCAGCTACTTTTATCCCGTCTGCTGTCCCCAGTTCAGGGAACAAATGCTCGAGTCCAGTTTACAGAGTCTCAATTTATAGCTGAAGCTCAAAACCAGGAACAAACCCAAACTGCCATTCTCAGTTACCCTAAAATTTAGCCACTAAATGCAGAAGAAACAGTGACAAACTCCTTTTACTTGGGTCATATAAAGTTGCTTATGGGTTTTTTTTTTTAATTGGTGTGGATTTTTTCTTTTATAAAAAACCCACCATAAAACAAACCTACCAAGACAGAAAAACTCTCCCAGAAAACTTATCTCTAGACATTCTCTTCCACAGACACTTGCTGGCTTATAATTCAGAGACAGTCTAAAAAAAATTTTTAAAAAAATCAGGAATTTTGCAGCATGTAACTAATCTGCATCAGCTGCTCACGTTCGATTCCCAGATGGCATGTGGGACATGGAACCAGTGTATCAGCTGTGCTTCCACAGCCAGTTCCACTTAAAACAAAGCCCTTGATCTCCACCAGCATGGACATCTTACCTTCTCCCCATCCTGACAGGAATTGGAGTCCTCAATTGGTGCCAGATTCTCCTTCTGCCCAGATTTGTAATTCTTGAGTTCACTCTCACTGGCTTGAATCTCACTCTATAGGACAAAGCACTGGAAAGGTGACAAGTTCTTTTCTCCTAAGAAAATATGTGTTTTCTATTTTTCTTGAAATGTTTTTAAAACTGTTTTTTGAGTACATGGAGTGATAACTAAAGGAAGGGCCATAAAAATGTATAAACACTTGTTAAGTGACATATTCTAATGAGGGAACAGGATTGGGCTGTAGAATTTTACTGTGCTCTAAGGAGGTAATGCCAGCGTTTTCCTGAACAACCCTTTTCTTCCAAATTCCTGTTTAAAATCAACTCCTAAATATTCCTTGCTCAATCCACATCTTCCTTTTCAAGAAATGTTAACTTTTCACTTGGAATGACAAGTATTTCCAGACAAGCATTGCCTAAAGTACAGTGTCATTCCTAAATACAATTTGACATGAAAGCAAATCCCACATTGGCTTCATTCTAGTCAAAACCCTGACTCTGTTTTCCTGAGATTTTTGTTCTTAATAGACTGACTTAAGACTTTCACAGAAGGATCTTTCAGACTTTAAAACCAATAAAATCCAGTGAAACCTCGTGTTTCTTTCATTGCCACAGGACACAAGATCATTGGAAGCCTCGTGCTTTTCACAAGGCACCTTCTCTATGACATGAAAGACGAAGAGCCACATGCCAGCACCAGTGTCTTCCTGCACTTGGAAACAAGTCTCCACAAAACCAACCACATCCAAGAGGTTTGTAACCAAATGTTGGCATTTTCGTGCTTAGATCTCTGTATCTGCTGCCCAGCACCTTTCCCTCCCCTTCCTGCATCCCTTGCAACACTGATTGCTCCTCACCCCTGCTCGAACCAAGTGGGCATCAGTTTTAATCCAGGCCTTATTACACCACAATGCTCCAAAATAGTTGTTCCCAAGACCGATTCTGGCTTTCCTTTGTAGCCCAAACGTGAGAAGGGCAGCACAAACACCACACTTCCATATCAAGAAAGCCCTGGTTGCTTTGCTAGCAGGGAAGGAGAAGATCCAAAGGTTAGGGCTGCTGTTGGAACAGTGGCACTGCAAATGGGAGCCCCTGTCTGCTCTATCTTACGCTGCCCTCGTCCAAGTGCCAGGTCAAAATGGGAAGAGATTGTGCCCAAATGGGGCATCCTGAGAGCATCAGGGTGGACTGACACTAAACCAAGAGCATTGGGGGGCTGCAAACAGGAGCCTCTGGAGAAATGGCAAATCTCTTGCCAGCAGGACAGAATTTAGTGACTCAGCCAGCACTCTGAGCCCCAAACTGGAAAAGGCATCAGGAAACGAGTCCAGGAGGCAGAAATGGGCAATTAGGTTAATCAGATTTGTTGCAGTGGCTGCAAGGACTTTCCATTCATGCAGGGAAGGTTTTACTGACCCTCCTCCCACAGCTGGAGAATCTGGCCCATGTGCAGATGAAATTCAGGAACCATTCGAGCTGGGAAGAGGCCGTTGGCTCTCTACAGAGACTCCTAGGAAGCAGGCACTCCTCTGAGGGAGAACCAGCACTTCAGGCTCTTATTTCCAGGGCAAGTTTCCCAACTTAAAAAGGCCTTTCCTCTTCAAATCTATTACTCTGGTTAATAAAAGTAATGCTTGAGCAATATAAGTTCCCACCATTCAGCAAAAGTATCAGAAACTTCCAGCAAATGTACCTAAGCAGTTTTTAACAAAAGCTGAGATTCCTGAAACCTCCTCAGCTGCAACACTTCATTAATTGTTCAGTTCCTGATCAAATATTTGCAAAACAGGCAGAGGTTCATTCACTGCAAGAGTCTAATTGGATTCAGAGTGGTGAGAAGTCCTGACGGGAGATGAAAAGCAAAGTGAGGAAAAGCAACTGGAGATCCCAAAGCTGCAGGCCAAGAGATCCAAGTTCTGAGCACTGTGTGACACAAAGTCACTTCATCTCACCGTGCCTCAGTTTCCCACAGCTTAGAGCTGATGAAAAACATGGAATTAAGTTGAGTTTTCTTTTTTAAACAAAACCAAGAAACATGCAGAGAGCTACAGACACTCAGAAAGAAAAAGAACATCAACTGTGCTTCAGAAGGACTTCAGTCAGGGTGCCAGCAATTAATCCCTTGGAAAACTTTCAACATTATTCCAGGAAGATGCAAATATACTTATTTCTTCCTGCAGTATGTAGAGACAACTCTTCATAAGAAATTACTCCTATGGGCACAGAGTTGTTTTCCAAAAAGAACAGCATTACCCTCAAGCAGCCTGCTTTCCATAAGATCTTCTTTTCAGTCTCAGGCTGGGACAAAAATTCACTTCCACACAAGCCAAGACTTACCATGGGAATGATGCCTGAGGAACTGCCCTGCTTGGACACAGCTGCCTGGTACTTGGCCAGCCTGTCTTTTATTGATGTCTCAGATAAACGGGGCATGTCCAGGTTCCTCCTGGTCTCTGCCTTGTCTGGGCTGACTCCTGGACTGGTCTCTACAAGATACCCTGGTAAAAAAAACCAAACATGAATAATGGATAATTCTCAGAGCACTTACCAAGATCCTTCTTGGGGAGAATAAACATTGCCATTCTCTCCAGGATCATGCCAGTGAGGACACAACGTGTATCAGTAAGGAGTGAGAGCCAAGGGAACGGCTGGAGAGGTGTCAGGGAAGGGTTAGGTCAGATATCAGGAAAAGGTTCTTCCCCCTGAGGGGGGTTGGGCACTGAAAAGGCTCCCCAGGAATGGTCAGGGCCTCAAGGCTGCCAGAGCTCCAGGAGAATTTGAACAATGCTCTCAGGCACAGGGTGAGATTGTTGGGGTATCCTGTACAGGGCCAGGCGTTGGGCTGGATGATCCTTGTGGGTCCTTTCCAATTTAGGATGTTCTATGAGTATTTATAATATCAGATATTCATTGAAACCCCAAAAGACTGCAAATGGTTTGCTAGAAAAAGGTCTCCAAACAGATAAAAATACATAATTTTGTTTAAGTCAAAGCTCACAGTAGCTCCCTGTGCCTGGCCAGGGTAGGAGGGATGAGGATTGAAGCAAGGAGGAAGAAGGAACATTGACTGTCTGTTCACTGCTTCCTAAATTAGCTTGACTATTCAAAGTAGTTCTAGGATTGAGACACAGGGAAAGAATGGGTTGCATTCCTTAACTTGTTGGTTATTCCCTGTGCCTTGGTTTCCCATGCTTCAGAGTGGAATGGTTTAAAACTCCCAGCAAGGCTTCACTCATTAAATGGCATGCTGGTGGCCTTTGCAGCTGGAAGGTGGCTGCACTTCCTTCCATTTTGGAAAGGCAAAAGTTATTTCATAGAATTCTTGAGATTGGAAAAACCCTCCAAGACCAGTGAGTCCAACCCCTGGCCGATCCCCACCTTGTCATCCAGACCAGAGCACTGAGTGCCATGTCCAGTTGTTCCTTGGCCACCTCCAGGAAAATTTCTATTGTATTGTATAAAGCAGATTTATCTCATAAACAAAAACCAAGCCAACCCACCCAAGCCCCAGCCCCGAGGTTTCCTGACCTGCTGTGCTGTGGCTCCTCTCTCCTTGGGCGGCATCGCAGTCCTCCGAGGAGAGGCTGTTCTCTGAAATCCTCCTGCCCACGGCCGCCCTCCGTGGCTCCCGGGGGCCCTGCTGGGGACACACCCTCCCATCAGCTGCCTGGACACACAGGGATTGCTGTGGGTAATCCCTTCAGAGGCACAGGTGTCACTAGCAAATCTGCTTTACTGGAATAAACAAGTCTAGCAGGTGACATCTTATTTAACCAATATAAAGTTTGATCACAGAGTACCTGACCCTCTGTCACCTGGAAAACACTTTCTTGGAGAGGTCAGTTGGTGCCCTTTGGCAGTTGTCTTGGTTGAAAAGGACCACAAAGATCAGATTTTTAGGTTGTTCCCACTGCATATACAAAACTTCAGTCTAGATTTTTACATTTCGTGCAATTTCTGTTGAAGCCAGTAGTCACGGTCATTGTATGACAATTTAAAATCAGAAGGATGCAAGGAACCACTTATCCGAAATCTGCATTCATTTTCAGCCATGGAAAAAGGAATTCATAGTTTTGTAATAAAAGTTACCTAGAGTTACTTGTTTTGATTTGGATAGTTCATGCATTTGGTACCAAATAATTCCCTAATTAGGTCTGATAAGGCTGAAGCTTAAGCAGGAGAGTGTTAGAGATAAATATTCTCAGATCCCCAGGATAATCACTCTCTGCTGCAGAGCTGGACAGGGTGTCCTGTAGCACCACACAGATGCTCTGGCTGCCTCAACCAGATTTTATTCTTATTTGTTGAGACCAGCTCCTCAGAATCTAAACTCAATAAAAGAAAGCACAAAAAGAAATTTCTGCAGCTTTGATAAAAGTTTGTGAGCACGGGGTTAAACTGGACCCCATCAAGGTAGGATGTACTCACAGCTGAAAGTCAACCTATAAAATCCTAGAAGGTGCTGGACCTTTGTTCCCTCTCTAGGAAGAGTTAAATCACAGTTGGAAATTCAGATTGAGGCTAGTGCAGAGAAAAAGACAGGTTTGGCAAGATGCTCCAACCACACATTTCCCCCCAGTTCCAACGATTTTCTTATTTGCTGGTCACCAGACTGAAGGAAATTCCAAAGTTTTATTTTCACAGAACTGCAGTGTAAGATAATCACTGTGAAAAATCAGGCTGCTTTCCATACAAACAGCAACTTCACCAGGAAAGGAAAATGCAGCTGGAAGACCTCTTTTTCCATTAGCACGGGAAATAGTTTCTATTTCTGTGGTTTAAGACTTTGGTAATTTTTCTTACTGGAAAAGAGCTTTAGCTCTGACAAGTCTTGCACTGACCAATAGGTTCAGGTCTGGGAGTGCCTGCACACTTGTAAAGACTTGCAGGTTCCTCATTCTGTGAAAACTATTCTTAGATGATCCTTATTCAGCCAATGTCCCCTTTAACATCTCCCTGAGCCCACGAGTCTGGGATTCTTGCAGCTCAGAAATTCGGGGTTCAAAGGGTCCAGCAGGAAAAGCTCCATCAGCAGAAGCAGCTTGAGAGATAAGGAGTGTTCCAACTGCACCACTCCAGAGCCCTGCCAGCTCCTCCTCCTGCCCTTTGCCACCTCACATCCCCAGGTGTCACAACCTCACCTGAAGAGCCCTTCTGTGGGTGAGCTGCATGAGCTGCAGAACACAGAGAGTAAAAATCCCAACTACCAGAACACAAAAGCTTTAGAGGTCAGGGATATTTCAGTAAACCTACAAACATTCAGTAAATCTACAAATATCCTACAAATATGTGTAGGTTTTATATCAACAGTTTTATCTTGGGGGGGGAAAAAAAAAAAGCAGAGTAAAAGAAAAAAAAATGTTTAACAGCGGGGAAGATGAGGGATTTTCCCCACCACAGCTGATGGACTGACCAACTGCAGGAATCAGCAGGATCATGGCCCATGGAAGGTAACTCCTCTCACATGGACGAAGCCCCCCAGGGGTTTGTCACTCTATGGCCGGGCCACAATTCCCAGGGCACAGCTTCTGCTGCTTTGGAAATGAGATAAAATATTCCTTGTTTATGGAAAGCTCCAAGTTCTCAGACTTGGGCAAGTGCAGAAGCACCAGGAGCACAGGTAAAGCTTTGCCTGGGGCACAGAGCTGGGCAAAAACCCAAATCAAAGTTACACCTATTTCATTACAAACCATCTGTGTCAGACATGACCCTGCCACGAGGTCACCTACACGCCACAGCCAGGTTTTGCCTTAAAGGAAAAACATAAACCAGCCTGGAGACAACTTTTTCAGAAGTGTTGCAGATCTGATTCTCCTCCCCCTCGGGTGTGCTTTCACTATCACTTACAGGAAGAATCCTCTGGACATCAGGTCTTTTATCAGTTCCAGTCTTTGCTTAGTGCTGAGCAATCCAGGCTGCTGTGCCTGCCCCTAATGGGATTAGGGCAGCTTGTTTCCATGAAAATGCAATAAAAGAAGATCTGCCTCCTATCTGTTGCAGAAGACAGAGCAAGATTTGAGTGAATAAATGAATAAATGATGGGATTTTACCTATAATTCTGAAAATGAGAGTAGGTTTGTTTAGAGTGGGAGATGGAATCAGGAAATCCAGGCTCTAACCTGGATCCCTGCCCCAGACCTGCCCAGCAACCATGAAAGTTGATTTATCAGCACTGCCACAAGCTTCCAGCCGTGGTGCTGCTTAGTTCACACATAGGTTTTGCCAGCAAAGCTCTGACAGCACCAACACATTAAATCTTCAGTAAAGTCCAAGGAAAACTGCCATCTCTCAGCTGAATTTACAGTTGGACTCAATGATAGAAAGGAATTTTCCACCAAAACGGTTCCACGAAGCCTCACTCAGGAAAAAGCACAGGAAATAAGTGGGAGAGGCAACTGCAGAGCTGCAGTGCTGTCGTGGCTCCCACCTCACCGAGCCACACCTGCGTCCCCACAGCGTCCAGCTCCCTCCACTGTACTGACTGACACCATCCTCCCATCCACAGATCAATTCCCAGAACGAGGAATTGAATTCCAAACACGCCCCCTCTCCCCCGCACATCTAAACTTCAGAACGTTCCTTTTCCCTTCTGCAGTAACAGATTAACTTGGAATAGGAATTCTGAACCGAACCCGACCAGTTTTGTGCCTCCTGGATGGTGTTTACTGCGTTTAGTTGGTTTTCAACAGTGTTTGAATTGCTAAACTTGACAAACTATCAGTTTCAGATTCACTCAGCTCCAAAACAATTTATTCCCCAGGCTGAGATAAAGTTACTCGAAGCCCATCTGCAGAACTCCTGGAGAATCCTGAGTGATTAATCCTACAGCAAGAGTTCAGCGAAGGTCTCATATCATGACAAAGACTCCAAAAATTCAAGTTGTGAAATGACTTCACACAGACCCAAAATTCCCTTTAACACCGAGCTGCTCCTCTGAGCCCTAAATTGTTACATATTAGAACAACTTTTGTCCAAAATGTGTTTGTTTTAGTCAACACTGCAAGAAAACCACCCGCAGTAAAACAAAGCCAGGAGGAGAGGAAACTATGAGAAAACTGGAAAATCCACCAGCATCGAGGCCTCGGGACTGTGTTGCAAGTCCCCAGCATATGCAACTCATTTTGGAGTTAAGCAATTCCCCCCGGGACACGCCGGCTGCAGTCCACATGCGGGATCAGATTTCATGAGCAGTTGGAAGAAAAATGCGAGCCCTGAGCATTTGCAAGTCAAAACTAGTGAGGGCAGGAGCTGCTCTGGCCATCTCGGCTTCGTTTTCCCCCAGTGAGGATTTTTTTTTTTTTCCCCGATAAGAAATATTTTGTAAGATACAAAGATGAGGGAAGAGCAAGGAAAGGATGGGAGTATTTCACTGTGTGTATGTGTGAGCTTGTGCGACTCGTACTGATACAGATATCAAAAACTCTCACTCCTTAGTGCTTCATCTCGACTGCAACAGTCCTGATTGCTGAGCTCACTTCAAACAGTTACTTATTCTTTTATATATTAAAAAGTACATAAATATCTACATATGTATTTTGTGCAATTCACATTTTCATAACTCACTGCAATCTTCACACGAGACACAAACAACCCCAACTCACTTTACAAAACTTAATAAATTCCATACTTATTTTCCCCTCTTCCACTGAACCCTATCAAAAGCAAATTCACTTTACTCCAACGAGCAATCACAAGCTGCCACAACTCCGAGCACCCTGCACATATTTGTGTGGCTCGAGTAAGTTACTAACACCACGATGTTCTGCTTTCACTAAAACAATGAACACAATATTTGCAGAGTCAATAGTTGGAGCCACTCCCTCCCGGGATTTTCCTGATGCCGCGGAGGCAGCAGCTTTAGCTTCTCCAAGATTCGGAGGGACAGATCCTTACCTTGGCCTGAGGGGCTTCACCCTTCTCGAACATCATCTTGAGCTTGGTCAGGGGCACGTTGTACTTCTCGATCCTCCCCGGAGACTCCGACCTCTCGCTGGCTTCGGGCTTTTCCATTTCACGGGGCTCTCTCACGCAGTTTTCCATGCTGCCACTCTCCCGTGAGGGGATGTGGGGCTCGGTGCTGTCAGCAGCGGGACACTGCGCCTGGCCAGAGGCAGCTCCAGCCCCCGCGGGTGGCGAAGGGGTGCGGCTGCTCCCGACCTTGTGCCTCACCTCAGCGCAGCTGCTCCGGACCGTTTCCTTCCCAGACTCCGCTCCCAGCACCGGATTCTCCCACTTCTTCTTCAGCACGCTCAGATTCCCCCTCGTAAAGTGAGCGGGCAGGTTTTCTGTGTTCTGCAAGGAACAAGGAGTTAATTCCAGCTCTCCAAAGCACTTCCTTTCCATGCAGGAGGAAGCTCAGCACCGATCCCCGCTCCCGGCCAGCTGTGAATAGTTACAGCTGTGCCACATGGAGAAAGCATCCAGGATAGGGAAGGAAGGAGGGGGGAGAAGAGAAAAGTCAGGAGTAAGGCAGGAAGTGAGCAAACAGGAATGGCCTTATAAGGCAAAAGGGAGTCAAACCCCAGGAGTTAAATGCCACACAAAAGACCTGAATCCACATATGAAGGAAATGGGACTCAAATCCACACAAGGAGGGTCTCCAGCCCCAGAACAAGGAAACAGGAGCACAGGCGGCCATAGGAGAGGCTGGTGTACCAAATGCTGCAGTGTCTTCAGAAGACAACAGCCATCAGGCCTTCCAAAAGCTACAAATTAGCTCCCAGAAACCACTAAATCCTTGGAGTTACCTGTTCCTGCTCTCAGGTAACAGCAACACTTCAGCTCCCAGAGGCCTGCCCAGGATTCTACACCACACAGCCAAAGCTCAAGCCAAGCACTCACAACAAACATCCTTCTGCTCCAGTTTAAAAATAACCAATAACTTGCTGGGATTTTTGTTCTGTTTCACTCAGCCCGTTGAAAGCACCGATGGGGACACGCACACGGGTCACTGGCGCTGCCTCATCCCCAAGGGAAGGCCCGGAGCAGCATCACCTCACACCCAGCTGCTTCCCAGACCAGCTCTGCCCCCAGCAGTTCCCTCGCCCCAGAGCAACAGCCCAGCCCATGTTTGAGCCATTCAAATCCAATACCTGCCACCATTGCATGTTTCCTGTCTCTCCCTTACGGAGACCACTCCAAACTCATTGCAAGTGGAGCAGGGCTGCCAGGCTTACAGGAATTAACTGGGATTAGCGGCTATATTAGGATTTAAGTCTCTCACCCTATTACTCTTCTGGTCACATTTTGAACGCTGCTTTGCAAATTGACTTGAATCCACTGACACTTCAAAAAAAAAAAAAAAAACAGCGTGTTTGCTGACTACTGAAAATAAAGTATTCAAATTATAAGGGAAGTGTTGTAATGGAACAGAAATACTGGAAATTGTGCGGCACGTTCCTGTGGGAACACCTCTGGAATCGCAGCGTGCTTCCTAACACAAGTCCCTCCTGCGTGAGCCTTGCCTGTTCCCTGATCACAGGAAGATCGACAGACACAAGCACAAGCAATGAAGAAAATTTAAGACTGAAAAGTAATTTTTAGAATGCTTATTTTATCTCACCTATATCCCAAACAGCAAAGAGTGGCTCCGCAAGCATTAAAGAAACCAAGGCAGCAAATTTCCTATAGATCCTGAAAATACTGGCAGTGCTTTAAAATACAAATTACCCCGAGGACCAGGACAAAGCCCTGCAACCTTCATGCCTGGTATGTCAGCCAGGGTTCCCTGACCCCTGAACACCTAAGTGCAATGGAGTTTACAGGAAGGAATGTGGGGCTGTAACAGAGCCAAAAAGGTTGGTGCTGCCTCATCCAGGGGCATTTACAGCCCTGGAAGTCACTTCAGAGAAGATCCTACAGCTCTCAAAGACACATTGGATTTCAGGGAGGCTTGGAGGCTCCTTTTAAGCACTTTTAAATTTAGTTAAGAAAGGGAGAGGCACAACACAAGTGCCTTCAGCTAAGAACAGGAGGTGGGTATTCCTGGCTTGTGGTTAACTCATTTTGCCTTTTGCTTAGGAGAGAATTGGTGATTCAACACAGCTTTGGGCAAGAAACTTGACTTCCTTTCCTCCACATTGGGAAAAAGCATGGACCATGAAGCAAAAGCAAACCCTATATCTAAGCCAGGTTTTCTGTAGGACACACAGCAGCAATTTTGATATTCCAAAAATCAACTGTCACAGCAATATTCATGCAGGTGATCCATCCTGATTGCAGACTGTGATCATTCCCAAGGAAACAAACACTTATACAAAACACTTACACTTCTCTTCTTCTCAGCAGCGGCTTCTTCAGCAGCTTTCTGATACCTTTGAGAGAGTGAAAAACAAACAAAACCCAAGTTTTAACCAAAATACTGAATGCTCCTGAAGACAGCTGAGATTTTTCTCCCCCCACCAAGGGTTCTGTGCACTCCCCTCAACTAAAACTAGAGGCTGGACCAACAGCAGCAAATAACACAAAGCCAAGTGACAGACACATTTTCAGTCATCCAGTTTACAATAATAACGTGCATTAATATTTTTCATTCCCTAAGCACTCTGATCCCCAAATAGAGACAGTTTACCTTGGAATAGCTGCATTGTTTCCGCCACCCAGCTGTCTGCTGTACCCCCTTGCAGGAATAACTCAGCTCTTTATAGAGCAGCTGCTGAACCAGAACAAATTCCAGCTTGGCATACACCGAAAATCTCCATAAGTGCCAGGGGATTTTACTCTGCGGGCTGGGAACTGCCCCCATTCAGCACTTGCCTCCTGGGCAGCTGAGCCATCGCGGCAGCGGGATGGGTAATCACAGCCCTCTGGAGATAAGCCACCCTGGATCATGAATCAAAGTCCTTTAAGGAGCTGAAGGAAGCTCCCAGCAACCTGCACTGCGCTGGGTGCAAGTCCCTGCACAGTCCTCACTGGTTACTACGCTGTGCAAGGTGATTGTGCTTGGCCTTTGAAATATGAAAATTAGGGACAAATTTTGCCATTTTAAGGAGAGCTCTGCCTTTCAGAGAGAAGGAGCCCGGCGTCTGCTTGGGCAAAGGGTGTTTCTGTTTTCCTTATCTGTGGAATTCTGCTTTTGACACAACAGTGAGTGTGTTACAGGCTGTTGCTGCTCTCTGAGCATAAGCTCCTCTTTAATCCATGCAAACACACTAACCCACATCTCTGCACTATAAAGGGTCCAAATTTGAACACAACGTGCTGAGACAGTGACGCTGGGGGAAGAGGGATCACTACTGGAAGAAGAAACAAAGAGGAACACAGATGAAAGTCAAGTAGCACCTGGAAAATCAACGATGAGGAGTCCCAGCCCTCACTCTGTGAGTCAGCCCAGCATGGGGCACTTTTTGAGTCTTTGCTGTTGCCTTTTGTGTCTCTGACCTGACAAAACTCAGTACATGGGATGGACAAAAATGTTTTCACATACAAATATTTAATTAACGTCATTTTAAAAAGTCACACTCTTCCCTGCAGGCATCAGGGCAGCAAAGCCAGAGAGCAGGACTGTGGTTTTTCCAAGGAACTGACCCCACCTATGTAGAGGGACACTACTTGATTAAGGAATAGCAGTTTGGATTACTTCCAGTAAGCCTTTTTCAAGGGATTATCAACATTTAGCAAGATGACCAGGTTCTGTATTCAAGCTTCAGCGAGTGAATAAATTACCTTAACAAGGTGGTGACAGCAAACAGCTTCTCCCTGGGCCAGAGATCCAGAGAGGAACTCTGGAGCTGTGGGTGTGTAACTATCCCTCTCCTACAGATTCCATAACGTTTGCCCCACACTCAAGATCCAAATACCCCAAAACTTTATTAAACTATTAATGCAAGAGCCTCAGAGACTCAGTTGCTCAAATCCCGTTGAAAACCCCAGCTGTAGCCTACATAATTCCTTAAGGAAATAAAAGCCTTTCCAGGAAATGCATTGGTTACTGCCACTCAGCTTTCTCAGGGTATACAATATTTATGGTTTGACTGTAACCCTTTATCCGTCTCTCAGAGAAAAGGGAAGCTTAATATTCCTTTTCTACCTAAGTCAGGAGAGGTTTAGGCTGGATATCAGGAAAAGGTTCTTCCCCCAGAGACTGGTCAGGCACTGAAAAGGTTTCTCAGGGAATGGTCAGAGTCCCAAGGCTGCCAGAGCTCCAGAAGCATTTGCTCACCGCTCCCAGGGATGCACAGGGTGGGATTGTTGGTGTGTCTGTGCAGGGCACAGCAACTGTGAGCACAGCAGTCCCTGCCCGAGGTACCAGCTGTCACCTACACACACAGCTGGTGCTCCCCGGCCCCACAGCACTTACTTGGAGAACCTCTCTGCGAGGGCCGAGGACTTGTTCTTGTTGACCAGGGAAAGCTCTTTTGCAGTGATTTTCAAAGACTGGGACGTCCATTGCCTTCTATTGAACGGGGAAGGCTCCATCTTATCTCCCAAATCCCTGCTCAGGAGGAAGGAATAGTGTCAGCAATAGGAACTGGGAGCAGAAAAGAAGTTTCACAAAGTGATTTGCTCCTGCGTCCCTATTCAGGTGCTCCAGCATCCCAGTGCCACCAATCCTAACCCCTCAGGATCCCGTCCATCAACTGACTTTAAAAAGGCAGCAGATGACAGTTATAATTTCCTCTGCAAGTGCCATTGAGATGGTGCCCTGATAAAGCCACAGGCACAATGCTGGGGGGGAGCGAGAGCAGTGGGAGCCGGCGGAGCGACACGGGAGCTGTGGATGTGGAGGATGCCAGAGTGACACTGCTACGTCACACACACACGAGCTCCAGAAGCCCCAAAGTGCCCTCACTTGTTCCAGTTTCAAACCAAATGTGCTGGTATTTATGTAAGAGGGTTTGAGTTACGAAACTAAGAGGATGTAATTACTATACAAACATTTTTCATTCACTCTTGTGTTCGGTCTCAGCGCAGCAGCGTTTCCTCTGTGAGCTCAAACGAGTCTCGTGTTCATGGAGGCAGCTGTGCCCCTCCTGTTGCAGTAGTTACCATAATATCAGTTAATAGTATTAATTACCTAAAGAACAACTCCAACCACCCCATCCTGCTGGAAATGGGAAGAGATTTTGTCCAGCTTTTCACCACAGAAGCCAACAAGACTATATCAGATTTATTTTCTACATAGTTTTCTTTTGTGGAGGAGGAAAGGAGGGGAGATTAATTTAAAGAGTTCTCTGATAAGACAAAAATAAAGCCTGTAGGGCAACGCCTTTCCTTTTTTCCTCTTTTCTTTTATCCCTAGTCCCATGTCACACAATGCCTGTGGCAAGGGCACGAACTGACCCTGCAATTCCAACTCCAGGCAGGCTGAGCTCTTCCTTGTATTTTCCATTAATACCTTTAACGGATTTGCAGAGTCACGGAACTCTGGATCCAGTCTGAGTCCAGGTCTGCTGGACAACTGGTCACACATAAACACCCTCAGACAACGTGGTGTAAGCAGTTGATCAAAGGGAGAAAAGCCAACGTTTCCGAAATCCTCACACATACAGAATGCACCTGCTCAGAAATGACAGAGATGTGGGATTCTGCAACACCTCAGTCCAGGAGAATTCAGGGGCACAGGCAGAGTTTGACAGTTCCCAGTGCTGGAATGGGAGCCCTGGGAGCAGAGAAGCCTCTCCAGTGCTGCTCCCTGCCTGGAGACACAACAGGTGGCAGGTGAACACGTCTCTGTCCTGGGAGATGCAGTCAGGAAGAACGGGCCTTTCTCTCACATTCCATAATTCCCCAATGTCCTGGAGAGAACGGGATGTGGTTTATCAGGACAGTGATTTTGGTGGAGCTTTCAGATGCACAGATTGAACTATCACTGCAAACAAGTGACTCTGGGGACGATGGAACACACTGAAACCACTTATCCATGTTACCTTTCCAGGTGCAGCTATCTGCAGCCTCAGCCTCTGAAAGGCACACAGAGCCCCTTCCAACCAGCAAGAGAAACCTAAACTGGAGTTATTTTAGGAAATTCCTGCCTTTTTGAACACACTCTGCATCACCAAGCCCCCTGTAAAACCTCCATCCAGGCTGCACTGAGAGGAGAGGGCTCTGCATTTGACTGGCCTTTGACAACAGCACAAATCATCATCTACAAAGACAAAGGATCTCATTTCCACCTTCTGCCTTTTAAAAAAATCATATTTCATACACAAATAAAACCAGTGTTTCTGTGACTGCAGGATACAGCCCCCAGTCTCGATCCCCAGAATACATACAGAGAGATTACAGATAAAATTTCCTGCTGGCAAATCCTAAAAAAAAAAAATTTTGTCCATGTTAAAGACCAATGCTGAATGAGCCATATCATGCCACAGTTTGAACTTTGTTTTATGACTAATCTTGAGCCAAAGGGAGCTCACCTGAGGCCCCACTGCAGTTTAAATGGCCTTTCACAGAGCAGAGTCAGCTGTGCCCAGAAAACAGGAGCGGGGCATTCATCAGAGCTCCCCTGGCACAGGGAACAGGTGCTCATTGACACACGGAAGGACAGTTCAGTAAAATACTGAGAAACAAAACTGAATGTAGTTGTTCAGAAAATAACCCTGCTCTGGATGCCTGAGCATCCCACTGCAGCTCCAGCCAGCCCTGTTCAGGGCTGCACCTTCTCCCTACTGAGTTTTTCTCTTTCCCTGCCATTCTCCATCAAAACCACAGGTACATTGAGTTAATCTGGCCTGCTAAGGCAAAAATCTCTTTATAAAGGTAGTACCTGCTGCTGGGACATTCAGCTGAAAAGAGAAGCGGCATATCTGGAATCTCAGTCGCTAGCAATGACACGAAGCAGAACTCTGACATGCCTTGAAACTTGTGCTCCCACATTTTTATGCCATTCCACATTCTTAGCACTTTCTCATTCATTTACAGTTTTGGCATGGTCAGGTATCTCTGGGCTTTCTCTGCTGCTCTTTCTGAATGGTTTATTCAGAGTAATTTCAAAAAATACATCTTAAGATTTAAACAAGACTATGAATGCTCTGCCTACTGCAATGGAGACAGGTTCTGTGGAAGGTGGCACAGAGTCCAGAGGAGATGGAGGAGGAAACAGGGATGCCAGAGATATGCCAGATGTTAGTGAAGGACTGTGATTGAGCCACAACGCATCAAATCTACCTCCAATAACTTTATCCAAGAGTTTAACAGCAGAACGTAAATCCCTCTATCTGGAAAAATCCTGAAAAAAACCCCCAACTTACTAACACTTGCCCAAGGCAGAAGTGGCCTATTCTTCTTTACAAGTGGCTACAGGAACCGGCCACCCGCGGGCACCAGGCGCCAACCCCGGGCACGAACCCGCCGAGAGCAGCGGAGGGCGCGGTCCCTCACCGTGCCCCGGCACCCACGAGCCCCCGGCCCGGCTTTTCCGGACGGTCACCGACCCCAGACCGGGCGGGGAGGCAGGACGGGCCTCTGCCACTGAGCCCCGGTGCCGAGCGGGGCTGGGCAGGGGCGCCCGGAGCGGGGCCCGGGTTCGCCTCGGACGCGGCCCCGCACAGCTCGGACTCACCCGCGGCGGGTCCGACCCCGCTGTCGGGGAAAGTTCCAGCAATCCTGACCCCCGCCCCGCGCTCTTATCCCGGCCGAACCGGGGGGAGGGCAGCTCCCACCGCACCTGCCCCGGCCCAACCGGCGAGTCCCGGCACACCTGTCCCGGCCCAGCCAGCAGATCCTACCGCACACCTGTGTGCCGTCTTCGCTCCCCGCCGCACGTACCTGTCCCGGCGGAACCAGGGAGACCCCACCGCACCTGTCGCAGCTGAAACAGCGGGTCCCACCGCACCTGTCCCGGCCGAACCGGCGACTGCACCTCCGCGCCCGCCGCCGCAACGGGCAGCGCCTCCGGCCCCGCCCCGGACACGCCCCCGGCCCCATTGGCCCTGGCCCCGACCGCGCGGGCCACGCCCCGGACACGCCCCGGACACGCCCCGGACACGCCCCTCGCCCGGCTGAGTCCCCCCTCGCTGGGTTCTGTCCCCCCCTCGCTGGGCTTTGTCCCCCCTCGCTCGGCTCTGTCTCCCCCTCGCTGGGTTCTGTCTCCCCCTCGCTGGGCTCTGTCCCCTCTCGCTCGGCTCTGTCCCCCCTCGCTGGGCTCTGTCCCTCCCTCGCTGGGCTCTGTCCCCCTTCGCTCGGCTTTGTCCCCCCTCGCTCGGCTCTGTCCCCCCTCGCTCGGCTCTGTCCCCCCTCGCTGGGCTCTGTCCCCTCTCGCCCGGCTCTGTATCCCCCTCGCTGGGCTCTGTCCCCCCTCGCTGGGCTCTGTCCCCTCTCGCCCGGCTCTGTCCCCCCCTCGCTCGGCTCTGTGCCCCCCTCGCTGGGCTCTGTCCCCCCCTCGCTGGGCTCTGTCCCTCCCTCGCTGGGCTCTGTCCCCCCTCGCTCGGCTCTGTGCCCCCCTCGCTGGGCTCTGTCCCCCCTCGCTCGGCTCTGTCCCTCCCTCGCTGGGCTGTGTCCCCCTTCGCTCGGCTTTGTCCCCCCTCGCTCGGCTCTGTCCCCCCCCCAAACCTGCAAAGTGAGAGGGGAATGAGGGGTCTCGGAGCTGGGTCTCGACCCCGCCGTGGCTCCCGAGGGCTCAGGAGGGGCTGTGCTGGGGGAAGCGGTGCCCGTGCCAGGTGTTGGGGTCTCCTGCAGCTCTGATTTGTTTGAAAACAAAAAAAAAAAATTGGGTTCAGCAGCCGAATGAGACACCAGGCATTCCTGAGATATAGAACTCAGGGCTCAGGAGGGGCTGTGCTGGGGGAAGCGGTGCCCGTGCCAGGTGTTGGGGTCTCCTGCAGCTCTGATTTGTTTGAAAACAAAAAAAAAAAAAATTGGGTTCAGCAGCCGAATGAGACACCAGGCATTCCTGAGATACAGAACATCCCTGTGTTCCTTAGCAAGACACCAGTGCTGCTCCTGGCCAGCCCTGCAGCTCCCAGAAGAATTCATCTGAACAATTCATTGTGTTTCTTTAGATGTTTCTATTTCTTTCCTCGTTATTCTTCCTAATGTGTCAACTACCAAATGCCTGGCTTTAAAAGAAATTGTGTATATTTGGTGCTCCAGCTACTTTCCCAACTGCAGGTCTTGGATGTTGACATTGTCCCAAATTCTGGGCTGTCCCAAATTCCTTGGGAGATGCTTGCAGAGCAGCTCAGGATCTGTCGGCCATTAAGACAGGAAGTGACTAATTAAATTAATATGTTGGTGTTACTTTTATGACAGTCTCAGCATTGACATGTGAAATTTAGTCATTCCAGTAAAAAGTCTGAATTATGGCCCAGAAAATCCACACACTGTAAATTACGGCTCCTGTGGCTGGATCCTGGTGGGATGGGGGCAGGTCCAGGTGGAGCAGTTGTGACAGTGGTATTGGAGCATGTCAGATAAACTTGGATGTACTGCTGTTAAACGTGTGACATGTACAGGAAACTGCCTTTTTCTCTGGGTTAGGTGAGCAGGACAGTTCCAGATGGAATCTGCTGCCATTTGGGACACCCCTGACTGTCCCTTTGCCCTGCACAGGTGAGACCCCACCTGCAGAGCTGCCTCCAGCCCTGGGTCCCAGCACAGGGAGGATGTGGAGCTGCTGGAGAGAGTCCACAGGAGGCATCAGGGGGATCAGAGGGATGGAGCAGCTCTGCTGGGAGGAAAGCCTGGGAGAATTAGGATTGTTCAGCCTAGAGAAGAGAAACTCTGGGGTGACCTAATTATTTACAAGGGCCTGGAGTGCCAGGAGGAATGGCTTCAAACTGCCACAGGGCAGGATTAGATGGGATATTGGGAAAGAATTCCTCCTTGTGAGGATGGGGAGGCCCTGGCACAGGTTGCCCAGGGAAGCTGTGGCTGTCCCCTCCCTGGAAGTGTCCAAGGCCAGGTTGGACAGGGCTTGGAGCACGCTGGGATAGTGGAAGGTGTCCCTGTGTTGGAAGGGTCACTGGCAGTGACAGTGCTGTGATCTCATTCCCGAGGTGCAGCTGAGGGCTCTGAGCTCTGACCTCATTCCCCAGCTGCAGCTGAGGGCTCTGAGCTCAGCATTGATCTAAAATGGGGTTTCTGGTGTTTTGGTGAGAGGTGGTGAATTGTAGGTTGATGAGTCAATGAGATAGGAACAATCCTCCTCCGGGTAAGCAACCCCAGGTGTAATTATTAATGTGTTGGTAGTGCCTGTTGCTTTCCAGGGACATTTTCCTGGAGTCACACTTGGGGCTGCAGAATCTGCGCTCTGGTAGGTTTATACCAGAGGGGAGAATACAAAGAAACGTTTTCTGTCTTCACCCCTCTCTTTCTAATGTTTCACCTGAATGTCGCTTGGGGCATGGCAGCATTTCCCGAGGAGCCAGCACTGACTCCGAGTGTTGGGGCTCCTGAGCTTCCCACAGCCCAGGCCCAGCACCAGCAGACAGGATGAGGCACCAGCTGAAGAAACCCCCAGAAAAGGCTGGGACACCCTCATGGCATTTTTTTGGTTTTGAGGTCCCCACCCAATCTGTAAACTCCAAGTGACCCCTCCCAACAGCACCACTGGTTTGTTTAATCACTGATTAAACTGGAATTTTACTTCCATTTCCAAACATACTCTGTCAGTCTGTACATTCCCTTTTTGTTTTGTGATAAAGCTAAGGCAACAGAAAAACATCATCATGAGACTTCACTAAGGCAGGGCTGCACACCTGTGGTTTTGATGGGACAGCCTGAACTCTTCCCTGAGCTCTCCCCTTTCTGCCTGCAGGTAACTTTAGCCAGGAGCTGCTCACTGAGACTCTTTTATTCCTGGGCAGTCAGAGCTGCTGCTTCTTCTTGGGTTACAGAATCCTTTCTTCCTCAGCCTTGGGGACTGGGAGAGACATTGGATCCACCTGCTGAACACGACTGGTTCCTTCCCACCCATGTCAGGTTATTGCAGAGGCCACAAAGGAGCAGGATGGATGGATCCCCTGCAGGATGTGTGTTCCCTGTGGGACAGAGGCAGAACTGCTGAGTCCTTTCCCGGCAGCTCCTGACAGCCTGGCTGTCCTTGGCATCCCGGCTGGAGCTCTGGCTTGTGGAGCAGGAAAATCGGAGTTCCTGGTCCCCTAACAAGGAAGCGTGTCACAGCCACTCATCCAGTGTTTTTGGATTTTCCTAATTAGCCTTCAGACATGATTCTGGCAGCGTTGGGAATTCAGGAAGCACCATTCCCACTTTACAAGGGTGAAGTGAGGAACAGGAATCCAAAATTGCTGTTGAGTAACCTGAGCTGGGATTAAAGTCTGGGGTCCTGCCCTGCCCCCGGGGCACTATGTGCTACTTTTTAGCTAAAACTGTCATGCATGGATTTAAACGCCCTTGGGAAGAGGAATGAAAGATGGAGAAAGAAGGGAGAGCAGGAACTCCTGTGGCTTTGCCAAGATCGTTAGAAACAACATCTCCCAAGCTACTCGTGAGCTTCTCCTTACTGATGGTGTGCCCAGGACAGGGCAAGGCTGCCCAGATGAGCTCATTAATGCCATTGCCTTTATCCATCTCTTTTCTGGGGCTTATCGGAAGTTGTGAGGCCCTTTGGACTTTTTTGCCTTTTGACTTAACTGCCTTTGAGGCACAAGTGCAGCCCTGAGGGACCATCCCAACGCAGCTCCTGGCCAAGCAGGATGTCCCTGGTGTCTCCAGGGCCTTTTGCTCAGCCGAGGCCTTTGGAGGAGTTAAACATTAACTCCTGCCCAGCTCCATCCGTCCAAGGTCCAGGAGGAGCCTCGCTGGGTCAGCCTGGCAGCTGCACTTCCTGCTCCTGCTCTCTCCTGGTGATTCACTCACTCCTCCTCCCTGCCAGGAAGTCTTTGACCTGGATGGAGCGGTGAGAAGGTGGAACAGGGACACCTCAGCTCTCCTGAATGTACCACTGGAGATCAGCCCCTGATGGCTGGATACCCTGGTGGGTTTCCTGGCTGGAATACAGTGCAGCAAGAAGGGAAAATCCTGGGTACCAAAAGAGCCACCTGAGCCACAGAAAAATTCCCTCCCTGTGTAGCAGCACCAAGCTGGTGCCCCACGGCAGGTCTGTGCTCCTGGCAGGCAGCTGTGAATCCATGTGAGCCTGTTGTTGTCCTGCTGTCCCCTGCATGGATTGTTCTATCTGATCACGTTAAATAAAAAGGTAAAACCTTTTCCCTGTGGCCATTTGAGGAGTGTGGCCCGGTAGCAGGGCAGGAGGCAGATGGGAAGAGCTGGTTTATTTGAAATTATAGAAGTTTCTACACTCCAGCCTTGCCAAGGCTTTGGGTGTAGCCAGACTCTGCCACAGGAGATGGATTGCTCAGGGCTGGCTGCCCCTGGAGCTGGAGCTCTGTGGGTTTGCCTGGCATGTTGGGATCAGACCCCGTGACGGCCCTGAGCTGCCTAAGGCACCTCTCCCGCACTGGGACTCAGTTTTGCCTGGAAAAGCCAATAAGTTACTTCAGCACCGATGGAAGGTTGTGAAAATACAATGGCACAATCTCTGCTGAGCTCAGGCCCAGAAGCAGAGCCAAGAGTCTCCCTGGCTTTGGATAAAACTTTGCTGTGGTTACCGGCGTCACGGGATCATGTGATGGCAGCTGATCTCTCCAACCTCCAATGTTCTCACTCCAGGCCTCTTCTGCTGCACAAAAACACCCTGAAGTGTTCAAAACATCATCTCCCTGCTTGGGTAATCATTTATTGATAGCAGAATTATCAGCCAAGTGTTGTTGAGGAAACTGCCACTGCTGGTGTTTTTGATCCTGCCAGGCCTTTTCCCAGGCCTCTTCCCAGCCTGCCAGCCCAGCCACAAACCCTCAGTTAAAGGCATTCCCAAACAGACACAGTTTCTCCCTCCAGCCCAAGGACACGCTTTGGCCTGCTCTGCACAACATGCCACAACTGTTGATTCCTCAGGTTTGGGTTCTCAGCCCAGGGAATTAAGAGGTCTAAGTTGGACCCTGAGCCCCTTTGAACCATGCTGATGAACAAATGTGTGCCTTGAAATGACTTTAAAGGAGCTCTAGGGAGAGAGAAGAGCAGGAACATGTCAGCTGGGAGCTGCTGCCCTCTCCAAGATCTCTCCCCTGTGAGGAGCACAGCCCTGGATTTTCTGGGACCTTCTTTCTGTGGGATAATGCAGGGTAAGGACAGGCAGAGTCAGCTCTGCCACAGGGTTGGTCTTCTGGAGAGATGAAAGGGAAGTGGTTTGGTGGCCAAATGAAAGTCGTAGCTTTAAGGAAGAATTAAAGCCAGATGTTTCCAGCAGCTGCTGAGCCCTTTTGTGTTGGAGCCACCAAGGAGGCCCTGGCAGCATCTGCACAGCTCCGTGGTGGGAACACCCTGTAATCCCGAAGGCTCTGCCACAGTGCTGGAGGCTCCCTGGCTGTCTGGGAGGAGGCAACAAGAGCAGAGGCAGAGATAGTGCAGCCAGCTCAATATTTATTCCATGTCTAAAAATATTTATTCCTTGCTGATAGTGGGGATGGCAGCAGGGGTGTGGTAACCAAATTTAGCACCTTTGGACAAAACACTGGGGCCAAGAGGTGGTTGAGCCATGTGGGCAAGATGTGGGGAACAGGGACAGAACATCATCCCTGAGCCAGGCCTTGGACCCCTCGGACAGGTTGATGCCCACGTAACCGACACATAAATCTTCTGCTGTGCAGGAACCTCATCAGAGTCAGGGACAATAAATAATTCCTGCCTTTCTTGTGGTGTTTGTATTCAGCTGGGACTGCAGCGAGCGCCCATTCCAGAGTGGATGCAACAGGGGTGAAATACCAGGAAAAGGGAAGCTGACTCCTTGTTTCGGCACAATTGTGGAGGGAGCAGCACTTCACACTGCGAGGGAGCACCCAGATCTCAGGGCTGCCACTGGGAGGTCCCAGCTCACACCCAGGAGTCATAAATCTCTGCCAGCACTGCTCCTACTGCTCCTTCACACTCTGCCTCGTGTTTGTAACATTCACTCCTGGCCTCCTAAGGCCAAATTCCTGGTGCCCTCGGCGCTACCCTGAGGTGGAGTTTCCTCTTGCGAAATCAGCGGGTGCTGAAAATGTCCTGTTGGCTCTGAGGGCTGGGAAAAGCTCTGCTCGCTGTTTAGGTCTCTGTGTCATGGTCCTCATCTTCCTCCTGCCCCATCCTGAGTGTTGGGATGCTTCTGCTCTAGAGGAGCAGGGGAGATGTCCTTGAATCCAGCTGGATCCCTTCTGCTGGGGAATAAGGAATAAATCCACAAGGTGTGCCCAAAACAAGGAAAAGTCAAAAGAGCAGAGGGAGGTTTGTGACAGGAAATCCCAGTTTTTACTGGCATCAGCTCACATCAGATAATCTAACTAAAACAAGAAAGAAATCCCTCCATAGTCTGGTTTCATGGATCTGGGTGAGAGACTGCTGTAGGAAAAGAGATTCTTGCCTTGCCCTTTGCTTGTTCTCAGACTGGGATGTCTCATTTCAGTGTGTCCACCAGTTCACCCTGGGCAGGAGGAACAATTGTTCCTGCCGTGATTCCGAACCCAGCTGTTGGGAGAAGCCTTTGGGAGCAGAGGAAGGATCCAGGCAGCTCCTGGGCTGCCCTGGATGGGGCTCAAGGGGAACTGCCTGTGCCTCAACACCCTCCTGTGTGGTCACAGCTGGTGACTAACAGGAAAGAACCTTCCCAGGTGTAAACACAGAACTGGTTGTTTCACCTCCCAACAGGTGGGAACGGGACCTGGTCATGTCCTGCCTCGAGTGGTGTCGCTCCTGCGTTTCTCCCTCGGATGACACGGAATTGTTGTCACCCAGCAGGAATTCTTTTCTCACTCTATGGACCAGGCCTGGTTTCCCACCCCAGCCAGTGAGGCTGGGAGTGTTCCCGAGCTGGAAGCGTCCTGGTGACACTGAGCCCTTTACCAGCCGGGCGTTTCGATGGAATGGGCAGAACCAACTGCTGGAAAATGCTCTAATCTGAGCATTAGTGATAATTTACATCCTAGTAAAGCCTGGGTTCAGGAGTCCTCAGCTCCTGCAGGATCTCAGGTGCTTGGCAGGTCTGGAAATGGGGCTTAGAACCATTCCATGCTGTGATCCCTCCATTGCTCTGGGAGCTCCATTTGGGCACATTCAAAATTAAAGAGCAGCTTTGGAACTCAAGAGGTCTGTGAGCCAGGGTGATGCTTACCCTTCCCAGGGGTGTGGGGATTAAGGAGTTAATGGTTGCAAAGTGCTTTGGAGATGACAAGTGCTCTGTCTGATGGCTTCTTATCAGGGAAGGAGATGAGAAGGAAGAAGTTCTCAATCCCACAATGGACCTGTGAGGTCTCACTACATCATAGAGTTACAGAATATCCTGAGCTGGGGGGGACCCACAAGGATCATCAGTCTGGCTCCTGGCCCTGCACAGGACACCCCAACAATCCCACCCTGTGCCTGAGAGCGTTGTCCAAATGCTCCTGGAGCTCTGGCAGCCTTGGGGCCGTGACCATTCCTGGGGAGCCTGGGCAGTGCCCAACTCCCCTTCTGGGGGAAAATCCTTTTCCTGATATCCAACCTAACCCTCACCTGGCACATCTCCAGCTGTTCCCTTGGCTCCTGTCCCTGGTCCCAGAGAGCAGAGATCGGTGCCTGATGTGACAAACACTGATCTGACAGGGGTTTGCTCCCGTGCTGCCCCTGTGGACTGAGGTCGGGCACCCGTGGCAGAGAGAGGATTCCAGAATGGGCTCTGCAGTGTGTGAATGGTCCCCTCTCATTTATCCTGCTCCAACTTATTTATTCGATTTCTACTCCATTTCTTTTTGTTTCACTCCTCTGAGTCTTGGAGCTGCTGCCCACGGAACACCCAGGGGTCTGCCAGCTGGGCCGTGTTTGCTGGGCAGCTTGTGCTCCGTGTCTAATCTCCTCAATGGACCCTGATTATTCCCTGGCTCTGACTTATCCACACGGATCTGCCCAGCCCTAATTGCAGGTGATGGCGTTGGTGGGGTCCCTCACAGGGCAATGAATTCATGGACCTGAGGGCTGGAATCTCCATCCTCCAGCCGCGCTGTGATCAATTTTGTGGATCTTTCTCTAAAGCGAAGTGGTTTCAAGGTGTGTTTTCCTGGCAGGAATCCCCTCAGAGCATCATTCTTGGCGCTCCCCCCCCGGGTCTGGGGTGGACACCCAAGTCGGGGCACACGACAGGATTTTGTGCTCGGGACTTTCAGTGGGGCAGTTTGGGCCTTGCTCAGCCTTTCTGATGCCTGAGCTCGGGTGTGTCACCCCTGCAGTGGGAGCGTTACCTGGGCAATGCACAGAATGGACAATTTGGGCTCCAGCGGACTCAGCCGAGCCCTCCCCGGGAAGATGAGCCAAACCAAGGCCTGACTTCTCCAGGACTCTACCGTGGGTTCGTGCCCTGTCTATATCGGTGCTGTCTGGAGGAAATCCTGATCCTGTGTCATTCCCACTGGAGCCACGGCCCCTTCCCAGCACTTCCCCACCCGTTCCTGGCCGGGGCGAGCCCCGGCAGCCGCTCCGGCCCCTTCCCCGTGCGGGGCCGGGGTCCCGGGGAGGGCGGACACGGCTCTGCCGGCAGCATGGGGGGACAGGGCTGCGGGGACAGCGGGAGGGGACCATCCCTCGGCACCCCCGGCTCGGTGTCACCGGGCCCGGGGAAGCGGGGCGTGCGGCATCGCAGTGCCGGCCTGTTCCTGCGGGATCCGCGGGGCTGGCCCGAAAACTGCCAAAATCGGGGAAAAAAAGGGGCCGGGCGCGCGCTGGGGTCAGAGCGGGTCTGACTGTGGCGGTGTGTGCGGCGCCGGACGGGGGGGCTGCATACGTATGAAGTGTTCTGAGGTCTGTAATTAGAAAAGACCACCAACCACCCAGACCCCCCCAAAACCCCCCAAAATCCCCCAAAACCCCCAGCCCCGAGAATTCCCCTCAACGCGGCTCGCGGCCTTTCCACTCCCTTCGCGGGGGACGCCGCTTCCCCCGCACGGCGCTGAAGCCGCCGCGCCCTCTGGCGGAGCCTGGCGGGGCCGCTCCACCCCCCCCTCCGCGCGGGGAATGGTCCGTCCCGGCCGTGCCCCGGACGCGCTCGGTGCGCCCGGAAGAGGAGGCGGCGGCGGCGGGCGGGGACCGGGCGGGACGGGCCGGGCCGGGCGGCGCGGCCGGAGGCGGAGCCCGCGTGTCCCGATCGCCGCTCCGGGCACCGGGGAGCGCGGGCCCGCCGGCCGCGGCAGCACGATGCTGCTGTTCGTGGAGGTGAGGTGGCGGCGCCGGGCCATGTGGCGGGCGGCGGCGGCAGGAGGCCGCGCACGCCGCGCCGGGGGAGGGGACGGGGCTGACACAGCAGATCCGGGGGCGGCGGCCGCGGGCGGGCAGGGGGGGGTCGGTGGGCGCTCTGGAAGGTTCCGCCGGGGCAGGGGGCGGGGGAGGTGCCGCCGTGACCTTCGGGTGCCGCCGCGGCCCGGCCTTGAAGGTGACGCGGGACACGCGGGGCCTCCCTGAGGCCTCCCGGGAGCGGGCCCGGCCCGGCCCCTCGACACGCGGGGCGACGCCGCGGGGCCGGCCCCGAGCGCGGCGCCTCGTTAATTGCGTTAATTAAACACTGGAGATGGTTTATGGCGCGGGAGGGGGGTGGGGAGGTGGGCTCTGTCGTTCCCCGGGGCGCCGGGTCCGGGCGGGACGAGGAGCGCGGCCCGGCCCTGGAGGTCACCGAGGAGGGCGGGCGCCGTGTCCGCTGTGGCCCGGGACGGGGCTTCACCTACTCACGGCGTTTCACGGGTTTGGTGAAGCGGTTTCAGCCTTTGCTGAACGAACCCGGGTGGCTGCTATAAACTTTGCACCGAGTTTTGTCCCAAAACGTGCGCGGAGCAAAGAGCTGCCGGAGCCGGGGGGAGTAACGGAGGGAGCTGGGCGGGCGCTGGCCTGTGCCTGCCCGAGAGGGTTCAGCTCGGGGGGTGCCTGCTCGGGGGATTCTGCTCAGGGATTTTGTTCGGGTGACGGGTAAGGTGGTGCTGGTGGGCTCCCACACGAACATGTGCTCCGTGGTTAAGAACCTCTAAATAAATCAGTTTGGGAAACGCCATCTCTTTCTTAAGTGAATCAGCTCAGTTCCGAGCTGAATGTCCCTTGGCTTCACGGAGAGGAATAAAAGTTGTCGTGAACACGGTGACAGGCCTTGAGAATTAGGGGTTGCAGTGTTCTGCTGGAAGAGGAACTGCTGAGGCTGATGGGAGGCATGAGCAGCTGCCTCATCCGAGGCTGAACGTGGTGAGAGGCCCTGCGGGAGCAGGAGGTGGCTCCTGCGAGCGGCGGGTGCACGAGGCAGGTTCTGGAATGCAATGATGGGGATGTGGATGGGAGCTGGAGCATATCAGGGAGCACATGGCTGCTGGTGGTGGTGTGGATGGGAGCCGGAGCTCATCAGCACTTCGGGATTTTTAGGGAGTCCTAAAGGACAAACTCAACTCAGTCTGATCTTCCTCTGATAGTGTTGGGAGTTTCTGTGATCTTCATTTTGGAAACCTCAATAATATTTAATTCCAAGTTCCCGAGGACCATCTCGACTTCCTGAAGGTTTCTTGTCACTGCCAGGGCAGAGAACTGGAGTTCAAAGCTAGGTGTCTTGGAATGCTGCAGTCGGATTCTTGGGAGCAGGCAGCAGCTTTATCTGGGGATCTTTGGGGATGCCTGGAAGATAAAGCACAGGATGGGTGGAAGTCCTGAGGTTTTCAGGGGGGTTGGCTGAGTTGCTGTAGCTGTTAGTGTTTGTTTTACACCTACCTGAGGTGTAAACTTGGTGATTGTGCCGAGCCCTTCACAGTGTACGTCTGGGAATTGGGTTTCCTTCAACATCCTTTAGTTCCAAATCTCTGCAGTAATGGCTGTGTAAGGGCTGTATAAGGCTCGTGCTGTTCCATACGTTTATGTTTGGGGCATGCCTTTTTTCTCCTTTGCAGCCAGGACCTGTGTGCTGTTAAACAATTAATAATTAGGTGCACTGGGAATATTAATAAATGCATTGAGAGAAACGGAATTGATAATGGCTGCTGGGCCTGCTGTGGGCTCCACTCAGATGGGTATGTGCTCCTAATTCCATGTATTTGTGGTTTATTGGGGAAATGGGAGTCTGTGTGTTTCAGGTGGGTGAAATGCTGCCCACGATGTTTCTCGGTTAGAAATCCAGGACTGTGGGAAGCGCTGAGTGCTGTTGGCCCTCTCGAGCAGGTGAGGCTTCCTGTGACCCCACACTGCCCCAGTTCACACTCTTCTGACACAGGTAGCACCTTCAGACAGCACAACTGTGCCTTGGCTTTTCCAAGGGATGGAGGAGGCTCCCCTGGGCACGGGGGGCTCGTACCAGCTGATGGAAAACCCTGCAGCTCCTGGTGGGAGTGATGCTCCTGTGACCAGCAAAGTTACTGTGAGGTTGAGAGTTACCTGGGATGCTGAGAGCACTGAACTGTTACCTGAAACCTGCTGGCAGCTCTGAAGGAGTTCTGTGTGTTCTCTTATCCTTAACTTCTCCTTATCCAGCCTCTGAGTCTGCGTGAGCTCCGAGAAGGTGACAGGTGACTCCCCTCAGAGAAGGTGATCACACTGTGTCTGAGCCCCCCACACAGGTCCCTACCTGCCTGTCCCCCAGCCAGCACAAGGCTTCTCTTGGCTGCCTCCCGTAGCTTTGCTGACCTTGGGGTTTTTCCATCTGCTTACGTTTCCATTTCTGGAAAAGGGTTAGTTTCTCCCCTCACAAGTTTGGTTAAATTCTCTTCTGGATTTTTTTGCTTTGATTCTGTTTCAGAGAGTTTGTCTACTCCAGGAAATCCGTCACAAGCTCTGGCTTAGAATTTTGGTTGCAGAATAATTTGAGTTAATATTAAAATTGAATGCTTTAAAACTCTTTGAGTGTCTGCATTTTTGTTAGCTTAATTGAATCTGGTTAAATGTAATTTAGGTGTAATTGCAATGAGAAAAATATCCTTTGCCATCTTTCAGAATGAGAATTTTCTTCAGTAGCCAGTTTTTGGGAGTTGCTGGAGGAGAATCTCTGATCCACATTTGCTGAAAGTAGTGTGAGTGAGGGGAAGCTGTGCTGAGGAGGAGAGCTTTGTCAGCTTGTGGATCCCAGCGAGTGTTCCCAACCTTTGTCACTCTGTAAAGCTTTAACCTCGTCATGAAAGTTCCCGATAGCAGCTGGGAGGATCGTGCTGCAGCCAATCCCACGGGCTCGGCGTTTGTAGCCTCAGTTAAATAAGCAAGAATTGATGTTTTGGCCTTCTCTTCTGAAGAGCCACTGGCCAGGATGGAGCAGTTTTGCTCCTGGAGCGCAGCATGAATTTCCCAAAAGCTGATGTAGATTAGGGACTTTTTATCCTCTCCAGTCCATGGGGTTTTGCTGTTAAGAGGAGTGAGAGCAGGGCTGGGTCCTTCTGTTACAGCTCACTGTTTCTAGCACGAGGGGAAGTGGCCCATGCTCTGTTCCAGCTGTGTTCGTGATCCATTCATCATTTCATCAGAGTTGCTTTTAGTCCCAATCACCTTCAGAAATGGTGTAATCACCCCGAAGTGTTTCAGTTTCACTTTATCACATTTATTCCTTCAAATTACTTTAGGTCTGAGCTCAGTGCTACCCTCAGAGATGTAGGTAGTGAGGCATAGTTTATTTTTAGAAAAGAATGAATCATGTCGTGGATGTGTCTTGTCTCTTTTTGCTTTGTTGAAAAGTAAATTCATGGAACTGGGACCTGCTGGCTCTGGGTGCCTGAGCAAGAGCCCATGTGGGCAGGTGATGCTGCCCCAAGAGTGACCAGAAGCTGAGCAGAATTTAGTTTGGAACTGCTGAACTGCAGTCACAGAGCCTGTGGGTGCAGCAGGTTGTTGGGTTTTTCTTTGCAGGTTGTTTTGTTGGGGAACAATTACTCTGAAATCTGCAAAGGGAACTGCACGTGTGTCCTTTCACCCTGAACTGTTTCCAGCTCTGCTCCTGGGCAAAGATTAACGGGAGGGGAAGACTCTGTTGCTATGTGGATTAAATCAGTTGTGCGTGGGGGGTTTGAATCTCAGAGCTTTGCAAAGACCATGGTCTTTGTTTTGCTTCTCACATGGGTGTCTTGAACCTCTCCAGTGTTTAGAGGCTTCTTGTTACTGAACTGGGGCTTGTCCTTGCAGCAAACAGCTCTGGCACGAGGTGTGACCTTGGCAGAGGAATTATCTCTAAAGCTATTGCAACTGCTTCCTTATCCTTGTGCTGTATGTGTGAGGGCTGGTAGTGAGCCACTCCTTAACTTCAGAATCCAGGAGCCCGGCCTCTGAAATATCCAACTTGCTTATCTGTGCATTTGTGGATATGAGCTGGATTAATGGCTTTCACCTTTTAAAGTCCAGCAAATTGCAGCAGTGAGCTGGAGCATCGTCCAGTGGCTGGAGGAACTGTTTTAGCTGCTTGTGGGGTGTTGGGATATCTCGGGGGGCGAATTTTTGCGAAAGGGTAGTTTTATTCACTACCCTGTAACTATAGTTATTATTTCACAATGTGAAAGGAGCAAAAGCCGTGTTTCTCCTCCGTGCTGCTGCTGGATTGTTGGATTCCTCACCCAAATGCCTTTGAGCAGCTCTGGGAGGGGGACCTTGAAGGACTCTATCTTGTGCTGTGGGGATGAGTGTTTCTCTGTGTCAGGTGCCAGGCTGGAATCTTGGAATTCTTCTTGACTGTCTAATTTGTGACCCTCTCACTCTAATTATGGTCCTTGTTGCCCAGACCCAAAGTGAGAAGATCTTGTTCTCTCCCCAGCAGGCTGGGAAGGTGTGTAAGTTTGTGTTGGCAATTCAAAACCTTTTATCTCCTTGGTTACAAGTTTAAGGAAATTATTAGTTTCTGTTGATGTGTGTAAGATTCCTGGGGGAATGGGGTAGCACTTGGGTAAGTTCAGGAGGAATCCTGGCACAGCAGAGATGATGCTTGGTTAGTACAGATATCACTAATTCCGTTAAGTTATACAGTTTCTTCTCCTTGACATATGTTTTTTTACCTTCCTTTCTAGGAAGGGGTCTGGAGGAGGGAAAATTTCCCTTTCTGGTGAAAGGGGACTGGAGCATTATGACAGTCAAGTCTTTAAAAGCTTATGAGTTCCCAGAGTCCTTGCCGAGTAGCCGCTGCCTCCGCTGATGTTGTCGGATGTCAATAAAGAGAGGTTGAAGGCAACACTTCTAATGGAGGTAGAAACGAAATACTTGGAAAATACCAAGGATTTTCCTGTTTTCATTAATAAAAAAATCACATAGGTGCTTAATAGCTGGGTAGACACTTGAGATGTGGAACTCTAGAGACAATCACTAAATTCACCTGTATTTTCTGGCTTGACTTCTGAGGCTTCTCTGGGTTGCTCTAACTAACCAAAGTGTTCTGGTCTCTTCAGCAGGTAACATCGAAAGGTGCTGGCTTGAACCCCAATGCAAAAGTGTGGCAAGAAGTGCCCCCAGGCAGTGGTGAGGCCGTGCCCCCCACCAATGGCACAGAGCACACGTGGCAGGAGACGGCAGCGGCCCAGGGGACTCCAGCCGAGGGTGAGGTGTTGGACACGGGTCGTGATATGGCCCTTCCTGGGGGACACCTGGGGAGTTCAGCTGTGAGGAGCAACCTCTGGCTCTTGTCCTTGAGGTTGTCAGGGCTGATGGAGCAACGTGTGTGAAAGGACCATGAGAACGCAGCAGGTGGTTTATAAGGGTGGTGGGTGTCACCAGTGGGCTTTGGTGTCCCAGCTCTGCTGGAACAGGATTCAAGGGGCCCGGTGATGACCAAGTAACGCGCTAAGAGGGGGCAGGGTGCTGAAGGTGTAGAAATGGATTCATGACGTTGCTGCACTTGAGCATCCACTGGACCCTGTGAACAGGAAAATGAGGTCTGAGGGCACCTGCAGTCCTGGGCGACCGAGGTGCTGCTGAGAACTGTCAGGAGCATTTGTTCTGGAGCAGAGCCTGTTCAGTATCCGTGGTTAGCTCCCCTCCATTCTGGCTGTTCCACTGCAGTCCTGTTCCCATCCTTACCACACGGGCAGTGTCCAGAACTAAGGATTCAACTGGTTTCACTTGCTTGGCTCAGACTTGATCCAGGGTGTAGCTGAGGTGACTCAAAGCATGGCAGAGGATGTAGAAGATTCTCTGCAAAATGGTTTAGTAAAAGTTAGGGATAAAGAAGGGAACATTCAGCTTGTGTGGCCTTGTCAAAGGTTTCTGGTAAGTCAGCAGAAGTGAGGAGAGAGCGCTGGGTTTGTGCTTTGCCTGACAGAAACTCATTTGTCTCTTCATAACAAAGTGAAGCAATTGAGGCAGTGTAAGCAATTTTCATCCCTTGTTTTTAGGAACCTCGCTTAAATATTTTAAATTTCATGTGGAAAGGCTGGTTTTTAGATTCTCTGCCACTTTCTGCATCCTTTATTTACTTTTCCCTGAGAGCCTAGTGCAAACCAGATCTTTCTGAAATTGGAGGGGTATAAGTTCTATCCCACACAAAGCCTAAGAAATACAGGCTAAGGTTAGGCACTCTCAGGTACAGCTTTCTTGAGTATTTGTTTTAATGGTGGTAGCCAGAATTTTTCAAATGGCAAGTATACTGAAGCTGACAGGAGTTTTCCTGCTGCTGGTGTGTTCCTTTGCCAGGTAACATAGAGATCTCAGAGGACAGTTGCAAGCAGTATGAAGTGATGTATTCCCCGTCCTGTGAAGCCACAAGGAATGGCACAGGAGTTGATGAGGCATCAGCAAATGGAATTGTCCTGGCAACTGAAGATCTGGGATACCAAATCTATGAAGTGTCTGGTGAGTGCTGAAGTTCAAATGCTGCTGTCAGTGTCTGTAACCCCCCTGGAGCTGCTGTAAGTGTGGTGTAACCAAGTTGGAACTCTGACATGTTCATGTGTATCCACATACAAGCTCCAGTATGGCCTCAACATGTGGCCAAACAGGGGCAAAGTGGGATCAGAGTCATTTTGAGAGCGTGTGGTCTGGGGGTCTTTAAGCGTCGCGGATGAGCTTTTCCTCTTGGTCCTACCCAGAGGGATTCACTCTTGTATTCTGCAATGAGATGTGTCCTTGCCTTGTCTTGTTGCCGTGAAAGTGGGAGCTGATGGTGGGTGTGGTCCCTTTCAGGTGACGGCAGCTCCACTGTGTCCACAGAAGACATCAGAGAATGTTTGAGAAAACAACTTGAATTCTGCTTCTCACGGTAGGTGCAGTTAACTCACCGTGGTATAAACCCTTTACTAAAATCCTTGGCAAGTATCCCTCTTCTTGGCTTGATATGTGCTATCATCTTGATTAAAAACACAAAGCAAGATTTGCTGATGTGCTGTAGAAGCCCTGTGGCACCTCCCAGCTGTTTTGGTCCTGTCTGTGCATCCGTGTCCTTGGATGAGTATGATTTCTGTGCTCCACAGTCATAAGATATTGAGATAATTTACTGTGTGGCACCAGAAGTCTTTTTGGCAGATCCTTTTTGCAGACCAGTGTGTAGGGCGCTGGAACTTCATTAAGTTTCTAAAATTATCTTACTCTGCTTTGTGTTGATTTGCTGGGATTTGTTCCAGGAGAGAAAATCTGAGGGTGTTTTGGTTGTGAATGGTACTGGTGAATATTTATTTAAGCCTGTAGTTATCCTCTTGTTTTAAGTTTTCTCTAAGCCAGGTTCAGGATCTTTATTAAATAATAATTTTATGTCTTTTTAGAGAGAATCTTTCGAAGGATCTCTACTTGATGTCTCAGATGGACAGTGATCAGTTTGTTCCAATATGGACGATTGCCAACATGGAAGGGATTAAGAAGCTGACAACGGATATGGACCTTATTCTTGAAGTTTTGAGATGTAAGTCTGGGACTTTGGTATCTGTATCAGTAGCACAAAGAATCCTTCCATGCTTCAGAGAGATGTTGTAGTCTCTGAGCTGGTTATGGTTTGTTGTGCTGGTAAATGGTGGCAGGAACTTTACTGTGCAGGAGGCTGTTCCAAACTCCTGAATTCTCATTCTTTGTTCCAAGTTCCATGAGAGAGTCTGTTACTGCTGAGATGTGCAATGTGTCCAAATTTTATACTTTAATTTCAGCTTCTCCTATGGTACAAGTGGATGAAAGGGGGGAGAAAGTCAGACCAAACCACAAACGATGTATTATCATTCTCCGTGAGATCCCTGAAACAACACCTATAGAGGTAAATAAAGAGAAAGGAAACAAATAACTCTGTTACTGGTTTTGGAAGGTGCCTTCAATAGGGGTTCAAACAGCACCAGGAAAAGGTCAGCTGGTGTTTAATTGGATTAAACATGGATATTTTTCTTCTAGAGCACATCAGTAACTTCTTCCACCTGGGTGCTTTGTCAAAATAGTCAAAACAAAAACTTATTGCCATTGTCCCTTCCCATCATTTACTACTATATTTAAACCTTCTTAAGTAAACTTTTTTCCCACTAAAGCTGAGCTAGCTTGGCTTTTCTGGAAGGAAGTTTGAACTGGTTTCTTTTCAGTTCCAAAAATAAATCAGTCCAGGGCATAGCTTGGAATTCAGGCTGAATTTTTGTCACAGCAATAACTTTACTTGAAGTCAGACGATTGTTTTGGCAGCAAGAAATGTTACTAAACATTTCTCATTCATTGAGCCCCAGCGTGAGCTGAGCTCATTATGTCCGAGAAGGGAGGATAATAAAATTCCTCCTGATACTTGGCGAACAGAATGATTTAGTTCTTTGTTTTTTAAAGTTGTAACACAGGGTGTTTGTCTACCAGCATTTTTAATGAGTTCTTTTAATGCAAACACTGAGCAGCTGCTTGTCCCTCTCTTTACAATCTGATTATTGCAAAGCTGTCAGGTTGCCTTGACTTAGAAATATTTCATGGAATCATTGTTGCCTCTATGACTCTGCTGAGCTAAAGCCACGCTTTTCCTACCTGTTTCATACGAAAATATCGCCAGATCTACACAGATCTTGATTTTCTTACCAGCTGGGCCTGCTCTGTTTTATCTGGGGAGCCCAGAAGGCTGAACTAGGATTCGTGGGTTAAGAAGCAGGTAGAGGGTGGTTTGGTCAGGGGAATAAAAAACCATCCCCGGTCACGGGAGAGCGGCAGCTGAGGAGCTGGAGCATAAACTTGGGTCACTTGAGTGTTCACTGTACAAGGGCTCTGAACTTCTCTCCCCAGGAGGTGAAGGCTCTGTTCAAGAATGAGAACTGCCCCAAGGTGATAAGCTGTGAGTTTGCTCACAACAACAACTGGTACGTTACATTCCAGTCCGACACAGACGCGCAACAGGTAAGGCTGCCCGCCTCTGCCACGCCAGCTTTAATCCTTCCCCTGCTCAATGAAAGTGCACGTGTGCTTCCCACAGCTAAAAGAAATATTTATTTACTGATGCCCTGTTGTTGTTTTAAGAGATTACTTGCAGGTTCTGGTTAATAAGAGGAAAGTTGAGAGATTGTGGGGTTATAATTCCCATGCCTGGCTCTTGCCTCGGCGCTCTCCGGCCTTGACTGGCACTAGAATCCTGAACTGGAAGTGTTAATGAATTTAGGTGGGCTGACAGGGAAGCACATGGCTGCACATTTGTGTTAAATCATGGAACATCCTTTGGGAAGCACAACTTTATCAAGATATTCTAATGTTGATCTTTTTTTTTTGTATCTGCAGGCGTTCAAATACTTAAGGGAAGAAGTGAAAACCTTTCAGGGCAAGCCAGTAATGGTGAGGCTGCTTTAGCTGCTCTTTCTGTTGGAATTGAATTGTGTTGTTTCTGTTTGGATGATGATGACCATTTGTAGGGGGTAGAACCAAGGACTCAGCAGTGGGATAGTCCATAGCTCTGGAGGCTGGAAATGTGAACGAGGTCATGGGGAGCTCTGACAAATTACAGTTCAGTGGCTGCTGGTTACTCACAGCACTGCTTCCCAGGGGAGGTGAAATACATTCCTGTGCTGACTTCCCTTCTCCACTTGCCCCAGAATCTGGGTTTGCAGAGCTCAGGAGAGGGATTCCTGCCACTGCAAGTCTTGAGTAGGCTGCTGCACAGAGCAGGCTGGAGCAAAGTGCGTGGACTGTGAGAGGACCTGGGATGACTGGAGTCTGGACAGTTCTGCTGTAGAAAGCAGCGTTTATCTGCAGTTTTATAGATCACCCAGCTAAAGCAATGGGTGTCCTTCCCCTTATCATACTGTGGGAATATGATCTGGACTGATTTTATCAGTTTTTATTCATAAGCAGTAATCAACCTTCACATCAGGCAGGAAAGATTCCACGTTCTCCTTTTCTCCCAGCTAACACGTGGCCTGATTTGCTGTCTTGCAGGCCAGGATAAAAGCCATCAACACGTTTTTTGCTAAGAATGGTTACCGGGTCGTGGATTCCAGTGTGTATCCCCAGCCCGTGCAGACCCAAGCCCAGTTTGCCTCCCCCCTGTTTATGCAGCCTGTATATAGCCCTCAGCAGTACTCGATTTACAGCATCGTGCCTCAGACGTGGTCTCCAAATCCTGCACCTTACTTTGAGACACCACTGGTGAGTAACAGCTGCTGAGAAGGGGAGGAGGAGCCCAGCCCATCAGGGATAATTTGGTTAATAATCACTGGGGTGAGCAGGCTTTCCAGGTTTCTTGGTCAGATCCCTCTGTTTTATGACATTTATTGTCATACAACAGAGGGGTAAAGCAACAGTCAGAGGAGCTGCCAGTCTCACCACTGGCTGCCACTCATTTCAAGGAATTTTGGTGTGAAATTCCATTATCCAGCAGCTTGTGTTACTGGAAGAGCCCATAGCTTTTCCAGGAATGGGGGAGCTCTGCTAAAGCAGATGCAGACTTTGAACCTGTGGGGGTTTGGCTGGAGTAGTGAGTTCACACCACAGTAGATGCTGTAGCCCAGTGTGAAATTACAGCCATGAGTAACTGCTGAAGCTGATCATTAATCTGCAAACGTTTTCTTTGTAGCTCAGCCACTGAGACTGTTCTGTCTGTTGCAGGCCCCCTTTCCCAACGGTGGATTTGTGAATGGCTTTAATACACCAGGATCATATAAAACAAATGCTGCTTCTCTGAGTATAGGTCGCCCATTCCATAGGAATCGGTAAGATAGTTCTGTCGGGTGTTAGCTCCTGGAAAACTTACAGTACTGACATCCTCAGGTGTTCCTTGCATGTCACCTGCTGTGCTTTCTGATGGGACCACATCATTTATTTTGTTTTATCAAATATGTGATGTTTTTCAACTTAATTTAAAAAACGAAGTGTAAGGCGGCAGCTTAAGGTCCTAAAATAATGGACACGGTGCTGGTGAGAGCGAAGGTATCTCCTCTAAAAAGCCTCAGAGGAATTTTTGCGGACAAATAAATAACTTCCTCCTAAGGTGATACTTGTATTTGTTTGTTATGCACAGATTATAAACTCCTGCAGCACAACATAAGCCTTTCCTGCTGGGATCAGGCTTGTGGAGCTGTTGGTTCCTGCAGTGGGAGTTGCTTGTCCTGACTGCTGAGTCCAACTGCTCGATGCTGGGGCTGTTCCTTGTAATTTATTTGCTTTATCCCCATCTTTCCTGAGAGCTGTAAGGACTTAGATATAAACACTGGGGACGAGGAAACATTTTGTATTGCTGGAGCAATTGCTCTGTGAATACAATGGAGTAGTAACCTGTGTGTGGGGGTGGGAGTTGTTTGTGTGCAGCACAGGGCTGGGATCATGGGAATTGCTGTTGGTATTGTTGGAGAAATCAGTCGACAACTGCCAGGGCCGTGAGTGGGTTTGTGGTGCAGTTCAGGTCTGTGGCTGTTGGCAGAAGGGGAACTTCAGGATTTGGTCTGTGGTGACTCAGCAGTCTTAACACAGACTGTGGAACTGGGAGCGTGACTCTGCCTGGAAGATGGAGCAGCTGCTCCAGTTGCAGCTGCTCAGCTCCCAACTCACATCTTGACAAAGGTGGTTTGGATATTTTTTTGCTTTAAATTGTGCACAATCTTAAAACGTGTAAAGCTCTTGGGTATGTGGATCCTCTTGGAAGTGTGGATGCTGCAGCTGTGCAAGAACTGTGTGTATCCAAGTGCTAACACCTTGAAATGCCTCCTTGTACATCACATCTGCATAACCCTAAGCTTTTAAAATCCTGGTTATGTAAAGGCTTCGATTTGTAAGACTTGGGTGCTCGAAGTTGCAGCTTTAGGGTCAGTCTGTGCAGGTCCTGCTGGCCCAGTGATGATCCAGTATCGCGCTAAGAGAGAACAGGTCACAGTTGGGGGCTGGGCAGCCTGTGCTCCCTGCTTGTCCTTCCTCCTGCTCTTCCTTCCTTCTGCTCTCACATCATTTCTCCTTCTCTCTGCTCTTTTTTTTCCCTCCTTTATCTTTCCTTGTCTTTTCTGCTTTGCTCTTCTGCCCAGACAAGACTGTGGCCTTCTCGATGACGGGTAAGATTATGAGATCTGAGGGCTGAACAGTGACTTGAGAATATGCCATTTTGAGAACAACAAAATGGACAAAATGGAAGCATTTAGTTGACTTTGCTCCACCTCCTCCCTGTGGTTTTTGCTGATGGGAAACTTAAATTTTATTGGGCCCTTAAAACTGGTTCTTGATGCTTCTTGAAGCTGGGAAGTGTGAATTCATCTCTGTTCAGCAAATCTCCTCTTGAACTGCAGAGCAGCTTGTTTGGACAGTTCATCCAGCTGCTGCTTTTGGGTTTCTGTCCTGGCCCATTAAACCTGATTTGTTTTGTGGTACAGACAGTTAATAGTTAAGTGTTGGAGTTTTCTCTGTAGCTAAACATTTGTTTAAGCCGCTCGTATTTATTTTGCGCTGATTTGTTGCAACATCCTTGTGGGAAAGGGAGATGGAGGGGTCATACTTTGGCTGGCACTAGGAGAGTTTCTTCTGATTTCATGGAATGCTACAATGAGATTGTACACTCACTGTTTTTAAACAAAATCCTCCTGCTGTCCTTAAGTTATGAGAAGTGCAGAGTTTACCAGAGGAGAGAGAATTTAGGGTTTTTGTCTTTGATCAGTGCTGCATGGAAAACCAGTGAGGGGCAAAAGTGGAAAACAGTTGGAGACACCCAAATGCTGCTCCAGAAGACTGTTCCATATTGTGTGGGATCTGAGGTTTTCTGGGGAATTCTGCATTTAAGACCCTGAGCCTGAACTTGCAGCAGCAGTGAGTGTGCAGAGCTGTGTCTGTGCTCAAAGGAAGCTCAGCTTTAATGCTGAATAATCGATAGCGGGGTGAAATGTCTGAGGGTTGGGAACTGCAGAGTCAGTGCTGGGGGTTTGGGAATGGGAGCAGCCAGACTGAGCCTGGCTGTGCCTGGTAGGGCTCAGCTGCCCTGGCCTGATCTGCCACGTTCACTCACTCCTGGCCTTGTGTCTCAGTTCAGTTTGTTTGCCTGTGGCTAGATCAGTCTGTTCCTTGGCCTTGGCTTATTTCTCCAGCTCCATTTCCAGTGCCCTGTGCCAGTGCTGCAGGTCCAGACAAAGGAAAAATTCCTCTTTGGGTTCTTCTGACTCTTCTGTGACCTCTAGGTTTTGGGGGTTTTTTAAGTTGTTTGAGGTTTTGGGGTTTTTTTTCCCCTCCTGCCTATCTTTTGGGCAGCGATCTCAGTGTTTCCTGCATTTGTTAACACTTGAGTGGAGATTGCAAGAAAACCATAACAGAAGGAATTGATGGAGGTTGGGAAGACAAATGTCTTTGTTCCTGACAGTTGTACGCAGGAAACATGAGTTCTGGTGCTTGCTGACCTCCTGCTTTTCTTGCCAGCTGAAAATCAGTTGCAGTTGGTGGTGGTTCTGGTGTGGTTTCTCAGCATGGGGATCCTACAGCTCCTGCTCTGTGTCTGCAGGGTGAAGCCCCATTTCCGCTCATCCAGCAGCTCGGAGCACCCGGAGGGGCCGCCCGGCGCCGGGGCCCTGCCCATGGGGGACCTGAGCAGAACCAACTCAAGGAATTTTGTCATGGAGCGACACAACAGCTCATTGACTGGGCACCAAGACCAAGGGTATTCCCAGAAGGATTCTCCCACAGCACAGCTGGAGCAGAACGGCGATTACGGCGTCGGCAGGGGCAGGTAAAGGGCTGTGTCCGTGTTTGCTGTCACACAGCAGCTGAGACTTGGCTTGTGTGAGCCAAAGATATCAACCATCAGCACAAAACACATTTCTGTAAGGAGCAGCCACGAGAAAACTGGTGCTTAAGTAAATCAGGAGCAATAAATGCTGACCTGGGAGCAGGAATGGTTCCAGCTTCACTTTCCAACTGGCAGTTACTCTGACAAACAGCTGACAGTAAGACAGTGAGGTGTCTTTATTTAAAAGTAACTGATTTGTCCCCAGAATTAAAACAGATGCTGAAATAAAGTTGGCATCTGTATTGCTATAAATAATAAGTAAGTCCTCGGTTGGGAATTTGATGCTCCTCAGTATTTTAAGATTAACTGCTTTTGTCTCTTTTAATTCAGGGTTTAGACACTTGAAAAGGCAGATCAGTGAGAAATGAGACTAATAAGTTTATTACTGTAAAATAATTGTCCCTATGCTTGGTCAGATGCTCATCCAAGGGGCTGAGAAAGAGAAGTTGTTTCCATATTGGCTCTGTTCCAGCTTCTTCCAAAGCTGGAACTTTGACCCCTCCTGAGGAGGGAGAACATCCCAGAGCCGTGCGTGGGGAAGGCTCAGCAGGCAGCTGTGGATCCCCTCATGCAGAACTGTGCCCACTTCAGCTGGGTGGGTGCACTGACTGGTGTTCTTGTCTTCAAAGGAGGAACGTGTTCCGAGGTCGGAGGAGACGGGAGGACGACCGGGTTTCGGTAAGTTCTGCTTCCCTTCTTGCAGGGAATCCCACAAAGTGCAGGGTGTTGGCTTTCCAGTTACTGAAGGAATGGCAGAGTCCTTAAATCCTCAGATTACATTGGGGGCTTACAGTTTTTCTAGGACATTCTCTAACACTTGCTCAGGGCTTTTACTGCTCAGTGTTACGACTCTAGTAATGGGTGTTTTCCCTCTCCAGAGGCCTCAGCCTTCAGCAGAAACAAAGACTCAGACACCAAAGTTTGACTTGCTTGCATCCAATTTCCCACCTTTGCCTGGCAGCACAGCAAAAATTCTGGGAGAGCCTGTGCTGGAGAGCAGGATGTCCGACATCGTTAAAGGAGTCTGCAAAGAGAAGGTGCCTGGTCTTGTCTCCATACACCCATGGGAGTATCGGGGTGCTGTGACTCCCTTTTCCCTTTTAAAGGGTTGGTTTGTTAGAGCTGTGTATTCCAATGCTCTAATCCCAGACTTCCCACTGGTTTGTTCATAAAATGGTGCATTTTCCCTTTTTCTTGGTGGGAATGCAGCTAGGGCTCGTGCAGTTATGCTGTTGTAAACTCAGTAATGCTTAGGAATAAGGCAAAGGGGGAACGTTGGCTGTTGGAGTAGGGACAGTTTGGTGGAGCGTGGGCAAGGGATCTTTCCAGATGAATTTGTTCCTTGAGCTGGTGGGACTAAATCTGATCACTGATATATATATTATATATATATATACATAATAACACTGATCCTCTGGGTGATCCAGCCTTAGTTCTGGTTTTACCCACTACTTGTTTTGCCCATATAAAGAGGAATTGCTTTAGAGGTGATGGTCCAAAAGAAGTAAAATTCCTATCAGGACTTGAGCAGCCTTTGGGACTACCCTACTTCTCAGATGTCTTGCAGTGCTATATTGTGGAGAAATTTGAGTGTCGTTCTGTGTTTTTCAACTTGTGCTCTGTGTGCAGGAAAGCAAAGACTCCCTGTCCCCCTGCCCGGCTCCTGCTCCAGACGAACAAACGCCCAGCGCTGCCCAACCGCCCGTGCCCAGCGTGAGCTCCCCGAGCCAGACTGAGCCTGTGCTGCTGAGGTATGCAGAGGACATGGACATACCATGGAATTATGGAGTGTCCTGAGTGGGAAGGGACCCTCAGGGATCATCCAGTCTAACCACAGGCCCTGCACAGACCCCCCAACACTTCCACCCTGGGCATCCCTGGCAGCGCTGTCCCAACGCTCCTGCAGCTCTGGCAGCCTCGGGGCTGTGCCCATTCCCTGGGGAGCCTGGGCAGTGCCCAGCACCCTCTGGGGGAAGAACCTTTTCCTGACATCCCACCTAACCCTGCCCTGGCCCAGCTCTGGCCATTCCCTCGTGTGCTGCCACTGGTCACAGGGAGCAGAGATCGGAGCTGCCCCTCGGGATGAAGCTGCAGCCCCCGATGAGTCTCCCCTCAGTCTGTTCTCCAGCTGAACAGACCCAGAGCCCTCAGCCACTCCTCCAGACCCTTCCCCATCCCCTTGTCCCTGCTCTGGACCCTCTCCAACAGCTTTAGATGTTTTTCATGTTGTGGTGCCCAAACGGCCCCCAGGACTGGAGGTGAGGCCACCCCAGTGCAGAATAGTGGGACAGTCCCCTCCCTCACCTGTCCGGCAGTGCTGGACCTGATGCCCCCAGAATATGGTGACCCTTTGGGCTGCCAAGGTGCTGCTGGCTCATTTGCATGTTCCAGCAAAGTCTTTCACCAGTGTCTGGCAGTAATGCTGGGTGGTGTCCTCTCCAGAGGCTACCAGATGGAAAGAACAGATCATGGTGGAAATGGCTGTACTGTTCTGTTCTGAACTTGTGATTTCAAAGAAAGGAAATAATCTCTTGAAACACACGTATCAGTGGGTTTTAATTTGAATTGTTGTTGGTTTATCAGCACGGTTCAGCCAGAGAGCAAACCAGAAGAAGTGTCTGCTCCGAAGGACGTGGCCAGCCCGGCTTCCCCGCCAGCATCCGTCTGTGCCGTCAGTGCTGCAAAGCCACCGAGGACAAACGCCTCCTCACCTTCTGCTCAAGCAAGTGCAGCTCCTGCTCTGTCGACACAGGTAAGGCCCAGAGCAGGGAACGGGAATGGCACAGGGAGCTTTCTCTGGGACGTGCTGGTGGTGCATCCAGGGGCTTCCCTCCGCTCGCTGTGCGTGTTGTCGCTGTTGTGCCTTGACTTCGTGCCTGGGATGGGCTGGGAGGTGGTTGTGGTGCATAAACCTCGCTCTTCTCCTTGGTCCTAAAGGAGCCTCGCAAGCTCAGTTACGCTGAAGTTTGCCAGAAGCCCCCAAAGGAGCCGCCTCCGGTCCCTGTCCAGCCTCTGAGGGAGCATCGCACCAACATCGTTCCCCCTGCCAAAAATGAAGAAAATGGTACGTTGGAGAAGGCTCCGGAGAAGGCTCCTCACGAGAGGGCCGAAGGTCGAATGAAGGATTACTCCGGGTTCCGCGGCAGCGGAGCTCCCAGGGGAGCTGCTGGGAAAATCAGGGAACAGAGGCGCCAGTTTGGACGCAGATCTTCGCCTCAGGGAGCACCGCGACGCGTCGGCAAGGAGCAGTACGTGCCACCCCGGTCACCAAAGTAACGCTGGGCCAGCCAATGATTCTCTATTTAACTTGAGCTGTGGACTAATGAGCAGCAGAGAGACTGAGGAGGGAAGGATTCGGGAAGGGGAGTACTGAACTGGAGCGTGGCTTGTGTGGAGAAGTTGTGGAGGGTCCCAAAATTCATCTCTAAAAGTGATTTCACAAATGCTGGAGGATTCCAATCACTATAAATATAGAGATTATAATTTTTGTATTTTTGTTTTTAATTTGCAGAGGGTTTCCTGCTTGAAATCAGCTTTGGGGTTGTGAAAGTAGCGTTTTGACAAAGTGAAAGAATATGAGTTGACAAATTAACCTGTCCCTCGGTGTAGGAGGAAAAGGATAAGAGAATATTATTTTTGGAAAATGAGCATTTCTGTAAAATTAGAACTTTTTTTAACCTATTTAACGTTTGGCTTGTGGGCTGGTGTGTCTGCCATGGATGGCCTGGCATTGCAGAGGCCTCTGCAGCAGCATGAGCGGAGCGAGTGCAGCCAGAACTGTTGTCATCACTTAGTCACTGATGATGAAAACTGAATGTACTACTGTAGTAAACCATGTGTTTCCAGCTTGAAGTAGAGTCTCTTGACCTTACTAATATTTCATTCAGCAAGCTTTTTAAGGTATAATTTTTGCAGGATACTGGATTGTAGATGAGAGTGCGTGGACAGCAGAAATTGTCTCGTAGACACAGTGGGAGGAGGCAAAGGGAGCATGTTAGAATTTTTAATATGCCCTTTTTCCTCCTTTTGAGGGCAACTCCTTAGGTTTGGGGTTTTGTTTGTTTGCTTTTTTCCTCTCTTGTTACTTTCTCTAGTTTCTTTATTACAGACTTCAGTGCATTTTTCTTGGTGTGTTTTCCTGAGGCAGCCCCAGGGTAGGACGGGCAGGTGGCTACACAGCACCTGGTGTTACCTGCACAGGTAAAGAGCCTGGAATTGCAGCCTGGGAGGTGGGAACTCTGTCATCTCTGGATGACTGGTAGCAAACCAGAGCTGTGGCTGGGTGTTCTTTGTGCTGACTCTGGAATAGGCTGTTGGCTGCTGTATTGCCAGAAATCAGGGTTTGTACTCCTGGGAACTCGTTGTTTACAGCTGATGTCATAGCAACTGACTCGTTTTTAACTGTTTAAAATGGAATTAAAGGTGTGGAGTTAAAGAATTCCCTCGTGTTCAGAGAAGCTGCTGGAGAGGTGGCTCCTTGCCAGCTGCGTGCTGACTGAATTCACAACACTATTGTGCAGTAAGTGGTTAAGTTTCAGGGTGATTAATGACCGAAATAGGAACATTCAGCGCATTAATCTGCCAAAATCAGCATACCAGGGTTCAAAGTTCTGTATAAAGCGTTAGGGAAAAGTAGCTTCCAGCAGTAAGAATCACATCTTTATTTTTTCCTCTTTTTTTTTTTTTAGTGAATAGCAAGTGTACAAATTTAAAGTTGTAAGTTGTGAACACTGGAAAACTCAATTGTGATATATTCCGTAACCATCTTAGTAATATATGCTCGTGTTGCCATAGAATGAATGTAAGTGGCAGTTAAAATAACTGTGAAATTTTTCATCTTCTGATTTCTTAGCCAGATAACCCTTGGTGACTTGGGCCTGAGTAGGAATTCTCTATCAACTGCTTGGAGAACACTCATATCTATTTTTATAAATATATATATAAAGCCAGAGTTGTCATTTCTCTAACTTATTATTCAGCTTGGCAATTGCTTTGAGTTGATTCATAACACAGTATAATGTATTTATGCAGTTAACTGTTCATTTCTACGCATGTTACAGAGAGAGAGTCAGAGAATCGTGGAACGGGCTGAGTTGGAAGGGACCCATCAGGATCACAGAGCCCAACTCCTGGCCCTGCACAGGACACCCCAACAGTCCCACCCTGTGCCTGAGAGCATTATCTAAATGCTTCTTGGAATCAGACAGGCTTGGAGCTGGGACCCCTTCTGTGCCCGACCCCCCTCTGGGGAAGGGCTTTTTCCTGATCTCCCACCTCAACCTCCCCTGACTCAGCTTCCTGCCATTTCCTCGGGTCCTGAAGTATGTATACATATATATATTTATATATATATAGATATATATAGATATATATATATAGATACAAAAAACCCCAAAATCACTATTCGCTTTTAAACTACCTGTACTGGGTTTGGGAGGTTTTTTTTAATTTAGTAAAAAAAATCGTTGATCACATCCACAGTTTAGGGATTCTTACAGACCCTTCTCCGTTTATTTTGATAATGTTACTCTTGTTGGAATGATAGGGAAGTTTAAGTATTTAGTGTCAAAGTCCTAAAATGCAATGAATGCAAAGTTTAATTCATTTTAAAGGCTCTAAACAATTCCTGCAGCCAAACTGGAACAAAACAAGCCTGTAGGATGGTCACGGGTGTTTAGGGGAGACGTGTTCTGGGACGTTGAGGAAGCGTTGGGATGCCAACAGCTGTTGGCTGTTTTGAGGAGGAATTGTGAGGGAAGGGGCTGGTGCAGATGTTGCTCAGAATTCCCTGATCCAGTGTCGGTGACTTGCTTGTGCTGAGAGCACCTGAGTGGTGAAATGGAACTTGGTCATTGATCAGATGTGGGAAAACCCAACCAGCCGTGGCTCCGTCTTCCTTGCAGGGTGATGGGAAAGGGGTGCTCTGTGAGCCCCGGGAGTGTTTCCAGCAGCAGGTTGTGGCTCTTGTGCAGTGAATGTAGGTCAGGCTGGAACTGTTGGCTTTTCCCAGCATATCCAAACTTTTCTCAGCTTAGGGCACTTGGAATTTATTTCACACCTGCATGCAAGGATTTCACGTGAGCATTTCCCTTCCACCATTTCTAGCTGTGGTTTGGGGTTTGTTTGTTTTTTCCTTTCTATTCTTTTCTATGCAGGGGGAAATTCCCAGTTGGATGCAGCGGCTGTGAAACTGTAGTGGGGTGGGAGTTCTTGGCACTGGGACCTGGCAGGGACTGGCTTTGCCTTCTCCTCCCCGTGCTGGGCTGGGGAAGGGTCTTGTGTCCCTCCCCACCAGTTTACAGGTTGGGCAGACTGGGGAAACTGGGACACGGGGTTGGTTTGGAGCCAGACCCACTGCTGGGGCAGCTCCTGGGTTTCCTTGGAGCTGGATCTCTGTGTCAGCAGCGCTGGAGCTGTCCCTGTGCACCGGGCTCCAGGTGCACTCCAAGTGACAGCAGCTCTCCGTGGTTCCCTCTGGGTGTACCCTCACAGGATACAAGTTGTCCTGCTCTGCTGATATTAAATACCAGGAGGTGCAAATCACACCTAACTTCCAGTTTTAGGAACTGTGACTTGTTTTCAGAGTTGTTGACTTCCGTTAGGGACAGAAATGCATTTCCCAGTTCAGCTCTTTTCCAAATTACTGTGTGTTGGAAAAGATTGGGGCGCTCTCTGTGCTTCTGCTGGGGAGTGAAAAGAAGAAATTCTTTGCATGTGATAGTAAAATTAAAAGTGCAAAATGTTTTGTTTCTTTTGATTTCTAACATTAAGTTAGTTTTATAGTATCTTACATTCCTGCTCTTGTTGTTTTATTGTTTGTTTTTTTTTTTTTAATTAGCCTGGCACAGTATGATGGTGCAGTTTTAGCTGTAGGTTTAAAAAAAAAAAAACCAAAAAAAAAAGTAACCCACTATTAACCAGAAGAGAAAGATGATACTGTGGCAGATCAGTAGCAAATAAGTGACTTAATCAATGCTTTACTGTAGTTAAATAGCTATGGCCTTACTACTTTGTCAATATCAGCTTAATTGTCTTGAAACTGTCCGCGATTTTTACTGTTCCCAGGTGAGTTTACCTGGGCTGAGATATCTGGTATGTACAGATGATATTTTAAATTTGTAAAATGCACCATTGTATTACAGACGATGCAACAGAAATGCACTTCGGGGGGAAATGGCTTCTGATGAGTTTTTTTGTAAATCCTTGATTACTACAGATATGCAATAGAGTTTTTGTTTCTAATTTTGATATTTCCTTCTGAAACGTTAAGATTGTTGCCATTAATCTGAATGATTTATCATGCTCTTCTTTGCGTGTATATATTCCATATAGTCTGAGCTTCCTTTAGGATGGTACATAATTTTGGGTTGTTGTAGTATTTTAGTTGGCTCTTCTCTTCAGTGCCTTTAGTGTAGGCACTTCAAGAGGTTCATTGAGTCTGTTTTTAATGTACAGTTGGGAGGACTTGAAATGGAGTTAAAGCAACTTATTTCTGAAAAAAAAAAATCCATCTGCAAACTAACCTGTAACAACTTTAAAATTTTATATTTAAGAACCAGATGTTTATTTTTATGGAACTTCAGTTATGGATACAGTTTCCAAAAAAAAAAAAAAGCAACTTCAAATGTAAACAGACTGTGCATAAATGGGTTTTGTTCTAATTTTTATAGAATACAAAATATTCAGATAATATATTGAGCTCGAGTTACTACAGACATCTTGTTCCTCCCGGATGAATCCAGCTTCCCCTTGGCATTGACGATCTCTCTTCAAAGTGGTAGGAAAGGAGAAAAAAGCGACTTATCTGGCTTTTAGACTGTCTGTTCTGGTTTATTCCTGTTGTCAAAATGTCCAAAACAAAATTTGTGTAAAGTAGGTTCATGCTTTAAGTGTTCAAATGATAATACATGTATTTGTATTTGTTTTTGACATTGCCAAGGTGCTATGGGAAATTGAAATAACAGTTAGAAAAATAAAGCTGATTTAAAAGAGAAAAAAAAACCCACCAAAAACAAAACAAAAAAAAAAGAAAAAAGAAAAAAAAAAGAAAAAAACCCTTAAAACACAACTCCCTGCGCTCTTCCTTGTGTCTGTGGAGGTTGAAATGATTGTAGTGAGGGTGGTGGGGTGAAGGGGGGCTCAGGGTCCTGCTAAGGGGCTTTGGCCCCCAAGTCCGGACTGGGTCAGGCTCCGTCCCATCAGGGTCAGCCCGGACCGAGCACGGGGCCCAGGACGGGTTCCGGAATGGGCCCTGGTTCCAGTGCCCACAGCAGAGTGAGTTATTCCTGGGTGTCAATTCCTGCCCGTTCCCCTTGTCCCGGGCCCCGGAGCAGCGTCCGCTCCCTCCTCTCGGCGCCCTCCTTTCGGCGTTCGCACGCCTGCATCAGGTCCCGTCGGAGTTTTCGCCTCTCGGGCCTGAACAAGCCCAGGTCCCTCGGCCTTTCCCCGTGAGAGCTGCTCCGGTGCCGTCAGCTCGGCGGGACCGTGCGCGGAGCTCCAGCTGCCTCCTGTGCTGAGGAGCCCCGCGCTGGGCACGGCTGCGGAGAGCCCCGCGGCTTCACCCCGCTCCGGGCGGCGGAGGAGCCGAGCGCGGGCCCCGGCGGCAGGAACGGGAGCGGAACCGGGACCGGGAGCGGAACCAGGAGCGGGGAGCGGAACCAGGGCCAGGAGCGGAAACGGGAGCGGGGACCGGGAGCAGAACCGGGTCCGGGAGCGGGGATCGGGAGCAGAACCGGGTCCGGGAGCGGGGCTCGGGAGCAGAACCCAGGACGGGGCTCGGGAGCAGGGATCGGTAGCGGAACCGGGTCCGGGAGCGGGGATCGGGAGCAGAACCCAGGACGGGGCCCGGGAGCAGAACCGGGTCCGGAGCGGGGATCGGGAGCAGAACCCAGGACGGGGCCCGGGAGCAGAACCGGGTCCGGGAGCGGGGCTCGGGAGCGGGCCCAGGGCCGGGAGCGGGGCTCGGGAGCGGAACCGGGTCCGGGAGCGGGGCTCGGGAGCAGAACCGGGTCCGGGAGCGGGGCTCGGGAGCGGGCCCAGGGCCGGGAGCGGGGCTCGGGAGCGGAACCGGGTCCGGGAGCGGGGCTCGGGAGCGGAACCGGGTCCGGGAGCGGGGCTCGGGAGCGAGCCCGGGGCCGGGAGCGCGGCCGCTGCAGCGCGGGGCGGGGCCGCGCGGGGGCGCACCGGGGCTCGGGGCGCGCGCGCCGCGCGGTCACGTGCCGGCGGCGCCGGGCTCAGCCATGGCGGAGGCTGCGGCCGCTCCCGCTCCCCCCGCGCCCCGCGGCCGCTGAGCCCCCGCCGGACCCGCGCCCGGAGCCCCTCCCGCCGCCATGGCCGAGCCCGCGGCCGCCGCCGTGTCCTCGCTGCCCCGCGAGGTCCGCGAGCAGCTGGCCGAGCTGGAGCTGGAGCTCTCGGAAGGTGAGCGAGGAGCGCCGGGAGCCCGGCCGGGCCGGCCCTGCCCGCGGGGCGCCGCGGAGCCTCCGTGTGAGGGGCCGGGGGTGGCGGCGCCGAGGGGTGCGAGGGGGGCTCGGGAGTGGCGGGGGTGGGATGAGCGAGGCTCCGGGGTCTGTCTGGCAGGACCGGGGGAGGAAGGAAGGGCCCGGCCCGGGCTGGGGTTCTGTCGGAGCGGAAGGAGCGCTGGGAGCATCATCTGTGCGGGGGGACCCCCGACTGAGCCCGGGGACCCCCGGTGCGACCCCGGAGGGGCCTTCACCTGTCGGGGTGAGTGACCTGCAGCCCCCTCTCGGGAGCGTTTCTTTCCTTGTGGCCTCTTCTCCGGAGCTCCCAAGCTGAGGATGCGGAGTGGGAGTGAGAGACCCCGGGACAGCCAGTTCTGGGGCGGGGGAGTCGCAGGAACTTTGGGCACAATAATGAAGACAAACCCTCTGTTCTTCCCACTTTCTGGATAAGTTCTTTTGCCATAATCGGTTCAGAGCATGCGCTTTTTGCTGCCTTTTTTTTTTTTTACTGTTGTTTCCTTTTTTGCATGGGTTTGTCTTTGTTCCCCAGCGTTTAAAATGCTGCTCTCGGTACAGCTTTGTTGTGAATCTCCCTTGTGAAGCCGGAGGGCGAGGGATGAAGCTGAGGCGGAGGGAGAGGGTTGCAGTGCAGGTAGCTCAGATTTGCATAATTTTAATTTTCCTCCCTCCATCAGGGTACGGAACTTGATGCCAAAAATCAGTGGCTTCTCAGGAGGGTTTACTGCATGGCTGGAATAACCAGAGAATTGGAATATCCTGAGTTGCAAGGGACCGTACAAGGATCATCAGTGTCTCTCTTAGCATTAAAAATTAAGAAAAATCAAGTTGCAGGCACATCTTTCCTTGCTCTGTTTATCCCAGAGCCCACAGTGCATAAAAGAGACTTATTGACTCTTTGGAGATCAGGAATTCACTCCCAGGGGTGAGCTGGGGGCTGTCAGCCCCCGCTGCCCACATCGGCACTCAAGGCTTTGCCAGCAGAAAAGGCCATGGCACTGCTTTCCCAGCACAGCTGGGTTGTAGCTAAACCCTTGATGTTGGCTGGTTGGGGGTTTTGTTAACTCTTTCTCAGATATACTTTCTGCAGGCATTTAACTAAAGTGATAAAACTTTACCTGGTGTTTGGTTTCGGGGACTCCGTGGTAACAAAGAATTGAGGAACGGTGGTGTTGCTCGAAATGTAGCATTAAATAGGTTTTTAAAAGAATTTGTTGAATGTTTTAAGCAGTTGCTTGGATTTTCTGAAGTTTGTTTCTTGTGGCACTGAAAGCCCATTACAGTTGTGATAGATTGTACTGCAAACTTAAAAAGAAATGAGCTCTGTTGCTGGACTGGCTGCTGTGACATCCCCCTAATCTTTAACAAGCTGCTCCAATAGCTTCAACTTCGGTGCTACAGAGTGAAGTTTTGTGGGTTATGTAAGTAATTCTCTGAATTTTAAATCCACTGCCCCTTTGTGGGTTTAATACTTGGATTTCTTAATGTGCACATCAAGGATTTGTTTGTGCAAATCACTTCTTCTGTCAAAAAACCCACGGGTACAGAGAATTTTGGGTGACTGTGTCCCCATGCTCTTGGGAACATATTTCAGGGGATGTTGTTGCTGAGATAACTGAGCTGTGGGAAGGGGGAGTGAGGCAGTGAGGTAATGTCATTGTGGAGTTCTTGAAAAATACGCCCTAGTTTGAGGCTTAAGCAGAGGGATTTTGGGGCCTGTGTGTGCATTGTTCAGCTGAATATAACCATGGGCTGTTGACGGTAAACAATATTGAATAGAAGCATTTTATTAAAAATGGCAGCAGGGCTCCATGTGCAACTGCTCAGTTGTTGCTCAGATAAGAACACTTGATCCTTTTTTTTCCCACCCCCTTGTTGCAGCTTCGTTTGTCTCTGGGCTTGGCTGTTGACTGCGTGAATGTTTCTGTCGGGCTTTTTTTGCGTAGGAACACCTCGTTTTTGGGAGAGGAGAGGAACTGCAGCTACCAGGAGTGGCCCAGGGTCCCTGACCACTGAGCTGGAGATGGCTCTGTCCTTGATGGACAGTGGGGAGTACCTGGCTCCGCGGGCTGGGAGCACAAACATTCGTGTGCTGAGCCTTGCTGTGAGTTTTATCCAGGCATTTGCTACTACTAACCACCACAGAGTAGAGAATTCACAACAAAACGGGGGCAAATATAGTAATAAAACCTTATCTGGCGTTGTGGTTGTGAAAGGTGCTGCGTCAGCGAGCAGGATGCAAAGTGGAGCAGGATTACTTTAATGTATGCTGGAAATAGAAATCAGAGTTTGCAATGATGAGCCATGAGAGTTTCTTAAGGAACAATCTGTGCAGACAGAGCAACAGGACTAATTATACCTCTGGATTATTCCTTACTGAGCCTTGTGGTCAGTGCAGAAGTAGCAGCCATCCCATCCCTGAGCGCAGGGAAAACGTCTCCAAGAAGTAGTGGGACGTGTTTCAGGAAACATTAATCGTTCATTAATCAGCAGAAGTTGCCTCTTACTGTACATCTTGGGCCTTGGCGATGGGTTTGAGACCAGCTCATTCATTTTGAAGCGTGCACAAGAATTCAGTGTCTTCTGTCGGTGTGAGGAGCGTTTATACCTGGATCTACACTTGGGGAGACCTCGCGTTCCCCCGCAGAAGGGATCGGTGCTGATACCTCTAGGGAAAGAATGTCCAAGTAACAGTAACTGTGTATCAGCTGAGAATTGGGTCATGGAGCTGTGGGAAATCTGGAAACTGCTCATTACTCATGTTTTCCTTCTTTTCTCACTTTTGGGATATTTTTCTTTCTGGTGCTTTTCTTCATCTGTCAGTAACACCCACATTGCGCATCACTAATGATGGGAAGGGCTGTCTTTGTATTTACATCTGTTTCTGTTTGATGAGTGAAAGTGCCAGGGATATTAACTTTAAAGAAGACTTCCCCCCTCGTTTTCACACCGCTGTGAGTGCGGGAGCTCAGTCTCACCTTTGGGCTGAGCTGCGGCGCTGAGCGAAGGTGACTTTGGCTCCACCACACGATGCTGTTCCTTAGAATGTTCTCAGTGTGTGCTGAAAGGTGCAGAGAACGAGGTAAATGCCTGAATTCATCCCGTATTCGGTGCAAAACGTTAATATTAAAGCACTTCGCCACTGGGCCTGGGGATGTCTGGGTGTTTTTACACCTTGGGTGAAACATTCCAGCAGCTCCTCTCACATCATCCCCAGCCGTTAATGGAGCTGGGAAACTCTGGAATGTCCAGATTCAAAGGCTCTAATTAAGCACGTTCGGAGGATTTGTTTCGTACAGGGCACGTTACGTGACTGTCGTGCTGCCTGTGTGGGGAGGTGTGTTCTCCTGGAGGTGAGAGCTCTGGCTGTGGCAGCAGGGCAGCCTCCTGCCAGCCCCACTGCGGGGCCCAGCCTGGCTCTGCAGGGGTTAAACACCCACATAAAGAGCTTATTTGGCTGCTGGGGTTTGTGGCGCTGCGGTTTCTGTCTTGCCTGGAGTTTTTAACTAGTAAAGGGGTGTCAGGGGAGAGAACGCCAGCTGGAGATGTCTGAATGTCCAGGGAAGGGCAGGGGAATTCCACCTCGTAGTAACGAGGAGCTCCTGTGAGCAGCTCAGGCCTTGGATGTCATTTCAGCCACTTCTGGGTTCTGTGACAGGGTTACCACTCCTCTCTCCTGCCTAGTGGGCAGGAGGAGCTGGTTTCTGTTTACTTTTCTAGCTAAACACACATTTGCTGCCTGGTTTATGATTCTGGGTGGGTGTTTCTGTGAATGGCTCCATGCACCTGGGTTTGTTCCTTTTAAAGCTGATTGTCTCTCACTGGAGAACCGAGGCTCTGTCTGCAGAGCAAAGCTTTGGGTGAGGATTTTCAGAAGCTGAAGAAACAGAAGGATGGTGGCATGTATGGAAAAAGGAGTATCAGCAAAAGGGTGGAAACTCAGGACTGAAGGCCGGCCAAATAGGATAGAACCTTACTGGAAGAAAACATGTTGACTCAAGCAAGTGGGTAGAGTCTTTATTTTGTTTGGCTTGAAAATTTCTTATGGAATCAGGGTATTTCTCTGATCTTTTAAAAATTGTGTGTTTCAGGTTGCAATCTTTGATTGCCGGGCGCCTGTCAAAGTAGGTGAGGACCTTTTTTATAGATTAAGCAGCTGCAGCACAGAATTTAAATTACAGAGTCAAAGGAAGTAATTGTCTGAGTAGGGACTGGCTCTATGGATTGTGCTGAGTGAGCAGAAAGGTTTCACTTCAGTTTCTTCCCCCACTCAGAAAGGAACTGTGGGCAAAGCACAGAAAAGGTTGAAGAAGAGCTTTATAAACATAAGCAAGTTGGATCTGATCAGCCTGTAGCTAACAGGACTTACAGGTGGTTTTTGTGCATTTATGCAGCATCTCACCCACAAGTCTTGCATTAGGCAAAACCAGCACTGGGAAAGCTTTAATGTTGCTTCCTTAATTTACCTGCAGGACTGGCAGCAGATGGGTCCCAAATCTGCTGAGAAATCTGTGCAGGGCTTTGACACACTTCTCTGCGTGCAGCCAGTGCAGGTACAGTTTGAGAGCTTGGAAAGGCCTGAAATCCTCCTGGAGCTGTCACAGGGAGCTGGCTGTGCTCACCCAGGGATCACCCAGCCTTGGTTGGCTCTACAAAGATCCCAGTAAGGATCCCTCATCTGCTTTCACTGTGGATGAAATTGTATTTTCTTTAGCTTCACAGCCCAGGAAAAAGCAATGTAAGCACGGAGCACATGGATTCCATGCAATGTCTGTGTCACAGGAAAAGGAAATCCAGCTCCAGTCATGAGAGGAGCAAAGTACCAGATCTGTCACCAGTGCAGCAAACGGAAGGTCCACAAGATGATCACAGATTTCTGCTCTGCAGATGGTCAAAGCAGAATGATTTAAGTGATTAATGGTTTGGAAAGAGGGAGTTAAGCACAAGTACTGGAAGAAATATTTTGGCTACTGTGAGTGGGAGTCAGGTTTACTGTTGGTACATGATTGAAGCATGTAAACACGGGGAAGAGGAGGAAGGTTTTTGGAGCATCCAGACTGGAATAATAAAAAACAACCAGGAAAGTTAAAGAATGTGCATATCTTTGTGTTGTCCCTTGTATACTTAGGAAATGAGGACCGAGTTCGGGGCTCTTTTTAAAAGCTGCAGCTCTGACCCTTTGCCTTGGGGAGAGGAGGAAATTAGAGGCTTTAAAGAGAGTCCTGCACCTCCTCCCTGGTTGCTTCTGTGAAGCTTTGCAGGAGTTAAAACCAGTTTCCTGAGCTGGGTGGAGGGGACATCTGGTAGCAATGATTCCCAGTTTGGATTTTACGACTGTTAGTACTTCCAGGATGGGTGATATTTGCCATTTCAGCTGCCTGCTCAGGCTGGGAATGTTCACCAGACCTGTTGGCCTGGCACAGCTGCGCTAAAGCCGCGTTTGGAGTTTGCTGTGGTGTCCTAGATAACTGATCTTCAGTTTGCTATTTTAAATCCTGTAGCATGAAATATTGAGTAGGAAATGTGATGGGTGGCAGAGGAGCTGCACAGAGCTGCTGCTCTTCCCAACATGCAGCGAAGCAGGCGAGCCTTGGAGCTCCACAGGGAAGCGCATGCGGAGCACCCCCTGTGTTTCTGGTTCATTGCTGATGTTGTGGAAAGGGTGATTGCTCCTTCCTGATTCCCTCTCTCTGATTAGTGTTTGTCATGAAGTTTTCTGTTCGCTGGATTTATCGTGTTTATTCAGTGGCAGGTTTCAGAAGCCAAAGAGTGAACTCATGGTCAGCATTCCCGAGGGATGGGCAGAAGCTGGAGAGTTCCTGTTTGCATTTCTTTCAAATACAATGTGCAGATAATTTCTTAGAGTGGTTTTCTTTAAATCATGTGTCTCAGTTATAAAAAGCATTTCCTGAATCTCTCAATGAGTTGCTCAGTTGCTTTTTTGGACCTGGATTCATAGAGAGAGGAATTGAAGCATTTCTCTCTGTTGAGGCTGATTCAGTACAAAATTTTTTTGGAGAGCTTGTGAAATCAGGGAAGAGTCATCAGGCCAGGATGTCTCGTTCTATTAATTAGAATGGAAGACTCTTCTACTTGCACCATGTGTGAGGAAACATTGATTTATAGCTAACGGATGCTCTGCAGGCAGCAGCATTCCATCTGCTACACGAATTTTCCCATTGCATTTCATGAGAAGTCTTGGGAAGAGCCTCACACCTGTATTTCTCATCTTGAATCATGTACTGGGTTGTTACTCTCGCCTGATATTTGGAGTAAAATGGCTGTCTCCATCAGTTTGTGTTCTTTTCAAACTTCAAAGCTGAGAGTTTGTGAAACACTACTTGAAGTAAACATAGGCAGGACGTAAGTTTAAGTTACACTGAGTTTATACCAAAGATAATAATGTAATAGTAACATAACTTTCCTTGCTGTGAGCAAACACCTTGTTTTACTTAGTGTAACTTAAGCTGATAAAAAGAAAAAGGAAAGGAAAAAAAAGCTAAAAGTTTTAGCACTTCTCTGCCAACATAAACTCTTTCTAATTCTTGTTGACTTGAGAACTGCTGATGCAAACTAGGTCTTCCTGGCCTCTGAATTCCACAGGGATGGGAGCCCACAGAGCCTACAGGGCATCCATTAATACACTTTTTGGACCCAGGATTCCAGTTACTGCCTGAGCGATCAGCGACGGAGCCCCTCGGAATTGTTCCCCGGCAGTCAGGCAACCTGCTTTCACCAGCTCCATGTCCCTAGGGAGCAAAAACAACCGGGAGAATTGTATCCCTGCCTGATAAAATTAGGTCTTCTGTAATCTCCCTTGGAACAGCCGGATGGCTGGCTGCCTTGAAAAACATATGTTTTAATGCAGGAATAATGCATTCCATTTAGGATGGCCGTAGCCGTGGGAGCTGGGTGACTGAGTGCATGGAGCACTCCCATTTTGCCTCTGGGATCAGGACTAATGTCAAACATCAGGTCTAAAGTGCAGCGGTGGAAAAGAATGGTTTGGGATGTTTTTCCTGTCTTTTGCTCTTTGGAGGGATATTGTTCCTGTGGCTTAGTCCTAAAGGAGCTGGATGAGTGAGCCTTTTCTTGGAGATAAAGTGTACACTGCAAAGATGAGTCAGTGTTTGTATTCCTGGATTTTAGCTCACTGCATTAAGAAATTTACTTGGGAATAGCAACATTGGTGTTCCTCTAGTACAGGTTTATAATTCATTTCTCTGAGACCAGCACAGGTAGCTTTTGGAGGAAGTTCTGCTTTATCCCCTTCCCTCCTGCACAGAGGGGAACACCCGACAGAGCTTTCCTTTCCAGAGGAAGGGACCTGACAGAGCCCACCTGTCAGGAAGGGAGGGAAGGCACCGCTGTCACTGCAGCCACGTCTCCATGGGGCACACGGAGCTCTCTGTTCCATTGGGAATCGATCCACATGTGGCACTTCCCCCTCTCCTTCCGAGCTGCTCAGTGCTGTGACAGGAAGCTCAGAACAAGTGTTTTCCCACTAATAATTTTCCATACGATCCACTGCTGTAGCTGCCACCAGGACAGGCTGTGGGTGACTGGGTGGGGTGAGGGAAGGGTGACCAGGCAGACGCGCTGTGTGTGTAGGACAAGCCATGGGAGATTTTGGAAGTGCTAGGTTTGGGATGTACAGGCAGAGTGAGTTCTGGTGGGACGTTTGGTTAGCCATAAATTGGAAGGATGTGATCAAAGCAGGAATGATGCAGCAGGAAAGGTCGAGGGCTGGAAGATGTGGTGTCAGGCTCTGTCCCTGTGTGTGGTTCCAGAAAGGGCTGTCAGGTGAGGATGTGCTTGAAGGAGGTTTTGGGTTTCCTGTTGTCCCACCCGCACCTTTAATGCATCAGCTCTTCATTTCGGGTGCTAATTAATCTACGAGGAGCCATTTCAGTTTGAAACACCTTTTTTGGAAATGCTGTGATTTGCTCCCTGAGAGCAGCAGCAGCAGCACGTGTACGTCAGGGATGGCCTGATACAGCTGCTTTCTTTGCCTGCTGGTTGCATCCCTATCGTCAACTTTCCCTGTAATTATAAATGTACACTTCTCTGGAAACAGTGATCCCAGAGAGGAGCTGACCAGCCAAAAGAAGCCCCGGGGAGGGGAAGGAGGCTTTGGAGTTTTGTGCTCCCTTTCTAGCAAGGGGTAAGAGCAGAGTTAACAGTTGTACAAGGTCACTCTGGGCCGTGGTGTGAGGAAGGCGAGCGCTGGCCATTCCTGCTCTGACATTCCTGCTCACAATGTGCATTGTCACTGGGGTGAGGACAAGGAGAGTTCCTCCAAGGAGCTGGGAAGTGACATGGCAAATTCCAGGCTGTGATTATTCACCCTGTGGTGGAGAGCGGAGTCAGGGAGTCAGGTGATCGGAGCGGGAGATAAAAGTCCCTGATCCTCGTAGAGAATAAACAGATCTGCAGTTATTAAACTGTGCTGCCTTTTTTCCCCCTTAATTGAATACCAGTGGAAAATGCCTATTAAAGGTGTTCCACTTCTGGCATTCAGGAGATTGCTGTGTGTCCCGTGGGGTGGTTGGAGCAAGGTCCTGATGGCATTTGCGGGGCTGCTCGTGGTGTGTGATGAGGAAGGGGAGAAGTTCACTTCAGATAGCTCTGTGCTGCATGTCCAGGCTGGAGAAAAGCATCTCTCTTCTGTGGTGTGTCCTCAAGAGCTGCATCCCGGGTTTCATAACCAAGCCCTTGGCAGCAGCGTTGGCTCAGGCTGCTCTCACCTCTTAGCACCTCACTCTTTCCATCTCGGGGAGCTCAGGTGCCGCAGCTCCGCGGAAAGCCGTGAACTTTGGCGAACTGGAGAGGGCACGGGATGAAGCTTTTAGGAATCTAAGCTGTATTTCTTTAGAAAATACCAAACCTTTTACTGCGCTTGGGTTTCATGAGCAGTGAAAGAATTTGTAGGTAACCAAATTATAAATTATTTTGAGACAGTTTTTTTAGGCTTTTGTGTCAGTCCTGACAAAATACTGAACACGAGACTGAAGCCCCTTGTGTTACAAAAAGGAGCTCTCTGAATGGCCAAGTACTCGTGTAAATGTTTTTTGAGACTGAGCCCTGTGTTTATTCTTAGGGCAGAAACTTTAAGTGATCCCTTGTGGATTAAAAAAAGAACAATTCTTATTGTAGCTGGAATGAAAACCTCTGTTCTTACGCAATTTGGGATTGGAAGTTGCTGCAGTGAAAAGGGGGAAGTATTGTTATTTTGAGTTCCCAGGCAGGAAGCAGGGGGAGATGCACAGGGTGAGGTGAGCAGCTCGGACACAGAGCAGGGGACATCACAGGACCCTCTGTGGCTGATGTTGTCACTCACACTGTGACATGTGCAATCTGATTACCAGCGAGTGGATGTCTCACTGTGCTGCATGTTCAGGAAGTTTCTCCATGATGGTGATGGTCAGGTTTGGTTGAACGTGATATAAACCCACTGTATTTGTGGGGTTTTTCCTCTCTGCTTTAAATTTTCAAGTCCTCCTTGAAAATGTCCTGATTTTAAAAAGTCACATGGTACAGAAAGAAGTCAATTACTGAGTCCCAAATAGGGAGAATTGTGGATGAAGGCGAAGCAAATGAGTCAGATATAAATAATCCTATTATGTCTTGGCTGCAGCCACACCTAGAAACCTTGAGCAAACATTTCTGTGTAGTTATTCCTGTGTTTGATACACTTTGCTTGTTAAGTCCTGTTTTAAAATTGCAGCATGTAAAAATTGTGTAGGGCCAGTTGCCATTTGTGTTAAGGACTTGGGAACGTTTTTTTTTAGTCATTTTGACCAGAAGCACAGAGACCTGAGTTAATTTGCTCTCCTATTTCCCCAAAATCAGAAAAATCTATAACCCTGGAGCTGGTGTTGCCTTGGAAGGCTTTCAAGGCAGTTCTTTTTGCAGTAGGCCTCCAAAAAAATGTCTGGCAAGAAGAGCAAACAGGAAGATGTAATTAGCCTTTGCCTTTTGTGTATCAAATTCTTGTTCATTGGACAGAGCTTTGGTAAAACACTTTCAGAAGTAGCTGGTTGTAGCATGGAAGCTGAAAGGCAAAGCATTTGGATCCAGCAAAGTCATACCTGATGTTCCTGTGATTCCTGTCCTGTGTCTTAGGGAGTAATTACTCACCTCATGGTGTGGGTCTCCTCTCTTTCATGGTGGATAAGCTGATTTTTAATAAATCTGAAAAAAGCCATTTTGCCATTTTTCCAGGCGTGACTTTAAGAAAAAAAAGAGAATTTGTTCCTTTCTCCTCTCTGCCTCCTCCGATTTCAATTCTTCCATTGTAGCTCCTGTACAGAGGGGCCTAAAATCTCCCTTGTTACCTGTGGCTCTTGCTCATTCCGAGGGATTAGTACCAGAGGTCGAAGTTTGGATTTTGCTTCTTGTCCAAACACGTTCCATTTGCTTTGCACTGTTCTCCTGTACTGCCTGCTCTCCTTTGGGCTTTGTCCCAGGAAATAGGATCCTCTGGCTCAAGAGAGCTGCAGAGATTTGTCCTACACACACTTCCCTGCCGTGATCCTTTCCTGCAGGAATCCCGTTCCTGGAGGGATCCTTCCCAGCTGTCGCTGTGCAGTGGGACAGCTGATGGTGTTCAACTCCTTCACTTCCCTGAGCATGTGAAGGTGATTCCTGGTGTTGAACCCGATGGGAAAAGACAAATGGAAATCAAGGTTCGTGTACTGGCAGCTCTCAGGGATGCATTTATGGAGGCTCACACTCATTGACATTGAGTCTGTGGCAAAGGTGACATTTTCTCTTTCTCACCTTCCAGATATTTAATTGGATTCAGCAAAGCACAAGGGAGGGAGACACAAGATAAGGGGATGATGGTCCTAAAAGTTCTCCAGGATGCCCGAACTTGGCCTCTTCTCCTAGAAAAGCAATTACTTGTTATGTTCTCTTGTTTAAAATGGTGGAAGACCTTCCTGGGAATGTTTAAAGTGACAGACCAGGTGAAATGGTGTGAACACAGAGGTGTTGTACGGCACTGCAGGCTCCTCTTCCAGCAGAGACACAATGATTTGGGCAGAAGGATAAAAGGAGAGAGTTGGCTGGAGAACTGGGCAAGGAGAAAATCTTCTCTGAGAGTTGAGTTTGGCTTCAGGTTCTGGAGGATCTGACCCTGGTGCGGCCGGGAGCGTGTACGTGGCTTTCTGGTGCTCCCACCCTGCAAAGTGACAACCTTGGGGCTGCCCTGATACAGCTGCTTCAGGGTTTGGATGCAGGACCTCACAGGCACAAAGAAATTCACAGTAGTGCAGTGGAATCCTTGATGCCGTGAGAGGAGTCTGTAAAATAGACCAAGAAAGGGAGGAGAGGAACTAGCGAAGTAGAGAGACCTGGGAAATGTCAGAGCTGGTTTTTCTATGATTCTGCTGTCAGCAAGAGCTGTTTCAGAATAGTTTTCTGTGGGTGAAGTGTGACAAGAAGTCCCCAAGAGGTACTGTCACATTGGGGTAAGCTTGCAGTCGTTGGATTGTTTCCACCATTCAAAGAGATCGTTTGAAGCTGTTTCATGGATTCCTAGTTGAAAGGTGCATTTCTGCTCCCTCAGCACATTCTGCCCCAAGCAGTTCCAGGCAGATCTGTGTCTTAACTCACAAAACCAGTTAATGGTGGAGCTCTGAGCACGTTGTCTGCTGTCTCCTGTGACACTGTGTTGGGCATGTCAATGAAAAGGACTGTGCTGGCTGTTCCAGGGAGTTCCCCCGCCGAGGGGAAAAGCTGACTTGGGTTTCCTGTGCTGTCCTTTCCCTCTGATTGTGCAGGGTGCGAATTCAAAGCTGCCCGGTGTTATCTGTGGATGGAAGCATATCTGAAGAGGAAGAAGGCAGCAAGGCTGGGCAATGTGCCAATTGCTCCAAGCCTTTGTTAAAGACTAAAGGAAACCTGCGTCCTTTTAGGCACTGGTGCATCCCCAGGGCCTTCCTTGGCCTCTCTGGGAGGGAGGTGAAGGCAGCTGCTTGGAAGTGATCACACACTTCTGCATGTCAGCATCCATTAGCTCTCGAGGCCCTGTTTGTGTTTGAATTCGAAGATCTTGTGCTGAATTCTCAGGATTTTCCACCTGTGGGTCTGTCAGGAGAGCACTGAGCCCGTCCATTGAAACCAGGCCACGGGGAAGGATCTTCTGCACAAGAACCCCACGGAACCGATCCCTTACGGAACATCTGGGGCCCACGTGTGACCTCCCCCTGCTCTCAGGGTAGGTCTCCAGTGGTCAGGCTGCCTTAGCTCTGGGGAAGGTGCCTCTAGGATGGCCTGGTGTCTCCATGTGATAAATTCCTCATTCTCAGCTTGCTGCATACAGAAATATAAAGGAAAGACTAACTCAGGTATCAAAATAAACGTCAATTTTAAACAAGTGCAACCAAGCAAATTAAAAACGGGCAAGTTTTCGTGTTCGGATCTTTACCGTTCCTTTTCCTCTGCATGAAAAGGAGATTTTGGAGTGATTTATGGCTGTCATGCCAGGCTTCTCAGCACTGCTGGGTACAGCACTGTCTGTCAGTTGAGCGGTTGATTTTGACAGGCAGCACTTCTGGGCCAGGGCTTTTTTTCTTCCTCCTTTTAGAGCTTTTAGCATGAAATATTCAATCCTGCCTGTGCACAGCGTAACTGGTTCAGGTCTCACTTCAGAGAACGGCGAGCACGGGGTTGGGTCGTGAGCACATCCTGCGTTTGTGGCTTCTGTGTGGTTGTGGATTTTCATGGAGTTGGGGGCTGCCCATGTGTGACCTGGTGGCCCCAGGAGGAATTTTGTTGTGTCTTCCTCCAGCAGGATAAGGGCTAGAGGAAACAGCTCTCCAGAGTTTCCTGGGTAAATCGGAGGTACTACAGCCTGCAGGTGTTTCTGTGGATGCTCAGACTGGTTGTCACTGCAGGTCTGCGCTGTGTTCAGTAGGAACATCTCAGCTGGGATTCTCCAAGGAATTTATTTTGTTTCTGTGTTTTTTTATACAGTTCTGTGTTGTGCTTGTAGAATCCCAGTGCTAAGAAAGAAATAATCCTGTTGTGCAAGAGATGTTGGAGAGAAGTGGTTGTTTTATTTCCCAAACATCATCATTTCTCTTGAGAGACTGTTACGTGGCGTGGCATGAATTTTACTCCTGTGAAACACATGGAGTCAGCAGAGAAGTCTTGGAGAACAAATTGGAGGGCAACGATCCAACCCGGAGCCGTGTCCGCAGTCCTTCTCTTTCAGAGGTTTTTGCTTAATTGCAAATTTTCTATTTGGACGTTAATCCTTTAGTTTCTCTTTCTTGGCAGAATACCTCATCTTAAATTATTACTGTCAACACATCCTTAGCCCTTCCTGCCCCTCCACCCCCTAATTGTGAGTGCTGTCTGTGGTGCTTTGCTTTGCTGTAAAAGGCCATGGTGTTTGTAGCTGAAAGCAAAGCCTGCTGTGAATATCATATTTTATCCAAAAGACACAAGCAGCTCCCCATTAATATTATTACATTGACACCCTGGTTTTATAAACAGTGGAATGTTCTGTGGAATGGTTGTTATCCAGTGATTATGGCTCCATTAGGCACAGGAACAGATGGTTCCTGTCCAAGTACTTTTTATGTTGTCATTTCTAGCAGGAATAAAAGGGAATGTTGAATTTTCATCTCTTCAGCGGTGAGGCTGGAAAGGTCACATAGGCTGTGGTGGAGGAACTCATATTAAAGTGAGGTTGGGAGACCAGGTAGGAAGTGAACTCATCTCTGGAATCATGGAATGGTTTGGGTTGGAAGGGACCTTAAAGCTCATCTCATTCCACCCTGCTGCCGTGGACAGGGACACCTTCCAGTTTCCCTGCTTGCTCCAAGCCCCATCCAGACTGAACACTTCCAGGGATGGGGAATGGTGTGGAATAGACTGGAGCAAGACAGAGAGCACAGATGCTGGAATGGGTTGTAGGTCAGTGGAGCAAGACTGCAATTAGGATGATCCTTAGATGGGCAACCCACAGTGTTCTGTAGGATTTCCAGGTTTAGGATGATCCTTAGATGGGCAACCCACAGTGTTCTGTAGGATTTCCAGGTTTAGGATGATCCTTAGATGGACAACCCACAGTGTTCTGTAGGATTTCCAGGTTTAGGATGATCCTTAGATGGGCAACCCACAGTGTTCTGTAGGATTTCCAGGTTTAGGATGCTCCTTAGATGGACAACCCACAGTGTTCTGTAGGATTTCCAGGTTTAGGATGATCCTTAGATGGACAACCCACAGTGTTCTGTAGGATTTCCAGGTTTAGAAGAGGTGAGGCTCCTGCAGAGATTGAGAGGGAGAGGCCTGGAAAGTCCCTGCCTTCCTTACCAGCCTAAGCAGAGGTGGAACTGGGCCATAGATGTCCAGTAGCTCTGCCAGGGTCACCCTGTGAAGCTGAAGCAGCAGCTTTGCCCAGTGCACCTGTGCCCATCCGTGGCCTCCATCCTGCCTTTTTCATTGGGGATGATGTGAAGACCTCGGGGTCCCCACAAATGACTGACAATTCTAATTTCACACCCTCTGCAATTCTTACCTTGCTTTTTCAGGTCATGCATTCGTTAAGTTTTGTCTCATTTTTTGGTAGGTTTGGGGTTTTTCTTGGGCATTTCAGAGTTGTGTATTAAATTCTGCACTGTCCATGCCTAGAGAGAATTTAGCTGGCAGGATTTTTTTCCTATTGTGAGAACCAGAGAGTTCAAAGTTGGGCTTCTGTTTTCGATAAGTTGGAGGATTTACATGTCTTTTTGCATAGTAATAAACCCAAGCTAATTCTGTAGAATTAAGCACTAATGGGAAATAAGGCAATCAAGTTTAGTTTGTTATTGAAAGTAATTCTGCTTCCAGCTTGGAGGGACATTGGCTATTGCGGAGAGAAACTGCACAGTCACCTTAGCTTGAAATTTAATGCAGAATGGAAAATTAAAATATGATCTCACTCTCATTAAAATTAAGTAATTGATGTCATCATTCAATTAAAAGATTTTTTAGAAGATTTCAACAAATCTTTTCAGGTTGTTATTAAAACCTGACCAACCAGTGATCCTTAAATTGGAGGAAATGGGGATAGTTCTCTATTAGGTAACAGAGAGGTAAGGGAGCATCTCAGGAAAATCCCCAAGTGGCAAACTCAACCCTGAACTCCCGAAGGCAGAACTAGCAGTGTCCTTCTCCTTCATGGAGATTCCAGCTCGGCATCCCAGATTGCAGGGAATCTTTCATCTCTTGCTCTGGGCTAAACAGAGCTGGAGTGGCAAAAAGAGACTCGAGGTTTTGTGCTGGCTTCATCATTTTCAGAGTATGAATATTTAATTTAGGCTTCTTAAGGCTTTTAGCAGATTTGTCAGGCTGCTTGCTGTGGTAGTGTATGTGAGGACAACTGGAGAGAGCATTTGGATTCGCTTATGGTGTGGAAGTAGGGTTTATTTGTTTTGATTTATTACTGAAATACTTTTAAGAAGCTCATCGTGTTCTTGTTCAACTTCCCCATAATCTTAACCAGAAAATAGAACCAGCAGTTCTTACTTTTCCCCAGTTTGAGCCCAGCCAAGCAAGTGCTGTGGCCCATCCAAGCAATACTTTCCTTGCCCATGGAAACCAGGCTGTGTTGTCACTCTGCAGTGGGGAACACGGATTTCCTCAGCTCTGCTCTGTGGGCAGGAGCAGCTTCCAAACAAACCCTCAGCTCCTCCATCCCTGGGTGTTTTCCCCCTCACTTTGTGCACAGAAGGCCTCGATACTGGACCTGTGCATCCCAAAGCCAAGCAGTGCCAAGCAGTGTTTTGGTGCCAGTGTCCAGCTTTCACTTGGTTAGGGCTGAAATCTGTTTATTTATACTGCTGTTATGGGGTTAGAAGTTTATATAAATATTTCAGCATTTTGGACCCGTTTTTACAATAATCTTGGAGAGGTTGCACCTTGTTAATGCAAATACACCATGGAACTTTTCCCTGTTACTAGACATAAATAGTTCCTTCTTTTCCAAATTCAAGACATGCTGGTCAAGTGAGCAGCTCAGGACACGAGGGCAGGTCTGGTTGCCTTTCAGCACATGAGAGCCCCTTTCGTTTGTGTTCTTTTAGTTTTTGTCAAGTTGCTGACTGTGTGTTCTTAAATAATCCTGCTGATTTCTCCATACTTCCTTCCCTCTACAAGCGAGACATTTGAGAAATCGGTTTATTTAAATTGGAAGAGGAGATATTGCACCCTGAGAGAGGCAACGGGAGGAAAATTCTCTGTCAGAAGTAGTTGTGGATTTGGAGATGGCTGGTGAATAAGATCTTTTTTACTTTCAGGCCTGTTTATTTTGGTTCAAGGTCCACTGGTGTCAGTGTGGAGGGGATATATGACCTCCCTGTTTTGTGAAGATACGTTTTGACAGCAGTGATGTACTGACAGAAGGCAGGAAAATTCCATGTGTGAGGATGTTGGTGATTGGAACAACAGAAATATCAGGGTGATAGCACAATATCCTGTGTAACGAGGGCAGTAAATTGACTGTTCCTTCTCTCTATGGTAAAAGGATGTTTTTTCTACTTAAAAAGGCCACTTTGCACCAAAAACTGAATGTCATTCTTTTTGAAGAACTGTTAATGTGCTTTATTAATTAGGAGGAATGGGTGTGCTGGGAGAAAAGCGTGCTCTCCCCTGAAGTAGCTGAGTTCAGTGACTTTGGGGTGGGTTTGCAAAGTGCAGCTGGGTTGTTGGGCTGAGCTTGGAGGGTTCTCCTCTTTGCTGCTGAGTTTGGCTCATTATTTTGATCTTCCACGCAGCTTAAAGGCTTTCACATGAGAAGGATCTTGCCACATCCTGCTCCGCAGCAGGAACAAAGCGCTGCTGGAGCAGACGTTGACTCTGCCCAAAGAGCCCTGAACAGAAGTTGCTCCTCGCGTGATCCTTCTTGTAAAGAGCATTGCAGCTGACAGGATAATGGGGTTTCTTAGCCCTGCTGGTGATGTGCCAACAGGGTTTCCTTAGCAGTGCCATTCTTTGAGGAGCCGTGGATGCTGATGTAAACACAACTGAAAGCTTCACACAGCCCGGACTGAGCGCAGGGTCTGGAATCTGCTGCTCATGCCATGCTGCGCAGGACATTTTTCTTCTGCTCTGTCTATTTAAATCTGGTTTCCCAGGCTTGCAGCCGACTTGAATGGGTTGTACTGTTCAGCGCAGGAAAGCTGGCCTGGTGTCTGCGTGGAGGAGCTGTACCGACCAAACCACTACACTCCCTTTCCCGGGGATACAGAATCGTGTTGGGATGGGGGTGTGCAGAGCCGGGTCAAGGGTATTGAACAAGGTGTTTTGGTTCCCACTAGTCAGGCTTGAAGGGAATGAGTAGGAAACCCAAGCCCGGCTCTGTGCTGCTCCCAGAGCTGCTGCTGCTGCCTCCGTCAGGAACGCGTCGGGAATTTGGTGGGAGTCTCCGCCAGTCAAATTACAGGTGTCGCACACTAATTGGAGGCTGGTAAAAGTTTAATAATTGTATTGCTTTGCCTTTAAGTAGTGGGATCCTGCTCTGGTGACTAATGCTGTTTAATAGTGACTGTCCTCGAGTGAGCACTTGGGAGTGCAGTGACTAGGGATTCTGTTTCAGATTTCAGCGCTTTGGGAGAAACAACGTATTTTGCTCTCTAGAGCAGCCTCCACTTTCTCTGCTGCTTTTTCTATGGAAAGGGAGTAATGTCCTTATGAATACACACTTGGTACTGGCTCTTTAGGAAAACCAGGGCAGGAGGGGTGTGGGTTATGGATCTCACCTCTCGATTTTTGAAAGATTCATTCTTGCGATTGATTTTTCACTGTGCTTGGTCGGTTCAATTTTTTAGTTGGGTTTTGTTTGAGGAGGGATTTTGTAAGTACTAATGCCTCCATCAAGTTCTCTTTCTTTGTTTCATCATGCATAATCACCGACCTCATCGCACTGTGACTTGGAATAGCATTATCCCATCTGGAAATACATAATTACTGTGCAGAGTGAGGTGCCAACTGGGTTTGTTTCTGCGCTCTGTTTAAGGGCAGGTCAGAGTTGCTGAATCCTTGGTGTGAGCAGGTATGTTTGATCACTAGATAGGGCAATAATTGCTCTTCTTTCTTCTCCTCTTCTTGCATCTTACTCAAGAATCTAGGATTTGATTAGGAAAAGTAACTTCAGGTCCGGCTGGACTGAACCGGGCTGTGTATCCAAACTGCCTTTTGGTATGGCTGGACAAGGTGTTGCTGTGGAGTCAGGATGGGAGGAGAGTTACCAGCAAGGAGTCCCTGTGGCACTTGGCTTATGTTAAAAATTGAAGTCATCAGAATTATTAAATATTGACACCTGGGAGCCAAGAAAAGGTGGGCGACAGGAGTCGCGCACAGGATTAAAACCCGCAGTAACTTCTATTTTAATCTCTTTGTTTGTATTCCTGGGCTAAAACCAGGCTTGGTTTGGAAAATCATCTGTCCACACTTGTCTATGCCATGTAGAAAGTGCAGGCTGTGAGAACAGGCAGAGTTTGTGTATAATCTCTCTTCGTTGGGCTGGACAGGCAACTCCTGGGAGAGCGTTATCAGCACTCACAGCTCAAATAATTCCTGGAGGAGAGACAATGCTCTACCTGCCTGAATCAAGTGCTGAATCACAGGGCTGTCACAGTTTAGTCATTTCCTGGGAAACTTTGCTTTTCAGTCTGGTGGGAGAGTGCGAGGTCTGCACTTGTGCCGGGGATTGAACACCTGGGAATTTCTGCTGGTGTCTGTGAGCAGGAGGTTAGTCAGCAAAAAGAATTATTCAGGGCAGAATCACTTCAGCTGGGTTATTTAATGCTCTGGGAGTTGTCTTGCTTTACTCAGCTCAGCTGGTTCTTGGGTACGTGTGTGCGTGACACTGTGTGTGTCCCCTCCTGTAGATTGTTCTGGTGCAGGGCTGCTGTTAAAACTCTGCAGTGCTCCTGCCTCTCAACTCACATGCTTCTCACTGACTGCATGTTAAAAATAGATGAAAACATTTCTCCTGAACAGATTTTGTAAAATCCTGTTTGTGGCAAAGCCTTGGCTTCCTTGCATTCGGGAGGGAAAACGCGTTTTCCCCCAATGACAACTTGTAGCTATTTAAAGGATTTTTACTTTTTATCCCTAGGATGGGGTTACATGGAAGATTTATTATTTGTATATTGAATTCAACTGTTTATGTGCATGTGCTGCATGTAAATTTTGTGGGTAACGTAAAATTTCTACGGCTGCACTTTGCAATAGAATATCTCATATAAAGTTCACTTTGGTGATTGGATTTTGCAGGTGTTTGTTGGAGGCAGTTGAGCAGAGCCTGTGTTTCGGGTTATCAGGGCTAACACAATTTACTCATGGAGTTGGAAGGTTTTAAGAGTTTCTCTTCAAGAGTCTTTGAAGCCTTTTAAAAAATATTTTACCTTTTGGAAAGGTAGATGTTAGCTGTGCGTTGGCAGCATGATTTCTGTGGCTGATCACAGAATCGCAGAATCCTTGAGGTTGGAAAAGCCCTCCAAGGTCATCGAATCCAACCTGTGACTGATCCCCACCCTGTCATCAGCCCAGAGCACTGAGTGCCATGTCCAGTCATTTTCTGGACACTTCCAGGGATGGGGACTCCACCACCTCCCTGAGCAGCCCTTTTCAATGTCTAACTGCCCTTTCCATGAAGAAATTCTTCCTGATGCACAAGTGCATCCAGTTGTCCCAGCTGAGGATCTGAAAGGCAAAGTCTTTCTGGCTCTTTAGTTCTTACATAGAGGTGAAGAGGAGGCCGTTTGACCAATGTACCTGAGGAGGTCCTTTAATTGAACTTTAAATAGAGGTACCAGGACGTGGTGATGCTGTATGAGCCACACACGGTCACCGTGAGCAACGTTCTCTGTTGCTGTGAGAGAAGAATCAACCAGAGCACAGTTACACCCACGAGAGGCTCTTTATTCCCAGTCCTAGCTCCCAAAGCCTCTGAGAGCTCATTTTGCTGACCGTGGATAGTGCTATTTTCAGCAGAAATGCCCATGCTAAGTTCCCAGATGTGTCTTTGTGTGGGAGAGGGAGGGTCTGCAGCTGAGGTTGAGCTGGTGACACCTCCTTGTCGCTGATGCCCCCAGCCCAGGTGTACAGGGGGAACTGAACCCTGTCCTTAGCTCACCCACTTGGTGATGCATCACATATGGCCTCGAAGATTACAGCTGGAAATACACAGCGCAGACGGGTGAATCGAGGACACTGGATCTGCTGCAACTCGGAAATGCTGCTGAAAGATAAAGAGATTCTTCGGTGGAGTTTCAGGAGTTGGATTTACTGCTTAAAGTTAGAACAACAAAAAAAACCCTTGAGGTTTATGGTACCCAGTGAGTGACCCGGGGCGAAGAGCACCTTGTGACCTGGCATGACCTAGACCTTGAACACAGGGCAGCCGTGCCACAGGAACCTCATCTTGAATGGAATTCTTTAGAAATAATAAATGTTGAGATTAAAATAGTTTTAATTTGGTAAAACAACACTCCTAAGCCTTTAGAAAAGGGTTTTGGAACTGCAGAACAGAGCCCCCACAGTGCTGCAGCCAAGTCGGCTTGTTCTGTGTGTGTAAATTAATCTGGAGCTGATCTGTCTGTGAAACTTCTAACACCGAAGCTGTAGCAGTCTAATGCTTGTGCCCAACAAACACAGCTTTGTGAGCCCGGCTGGGTTTTCAGTGCCCTATTCATGCTCCTCGAGGGAATACAATGGTGCTGTTAAAGGGAAACTACAGAGCCCAGACCTGCGCTGGTTGTTTGGTGACAAGTACGGGGAGTAAGGTGTTATTTCTTTCAAGAAATCAGACTTTTTCTGGAAGACTGTTAGTTCACAGACCTTGCTATTATCTCCAAGAAGGAAACCTGATATACAGCTTCACCCAAAGGAAGGAGGAGGGAATCTTTGAAGCTGCATCATCATTTGGCCTCAGACAGAACGAGGCAATTGTCTAAACTTGTTTCAAATGCAGTTTTTGTGCTGCAGTTGTAGCTAAGAGTGGTAGGAGGAGTTTAAGGCCATTGCACAGGTACAGTCTATTTGAGCACACGGCCTTAGAAAAAAAGGTTTAAATGTTGTGTTTTGGGTTGCTGAAGCCTCGGAGTGAAGATATCCCAGTTTTAACCCTCGGTAAAACCATTGGGGAGTGTGTGGGATGTCTAGAAGTTTCCAGTTCTCCAGGAAAATCACAGAATCCCAAACTGGCTTGAGTTGGAAGGGAACTTAAAGCCCATCCAGTCCCACCCCCTGCCATGGGCAGTGACACTTTCCACTATCCCAGGTTGCTCCAAGCCCTCTTCAGCCTGGCCTTGGACACTTCCAGGGATGGAGCAGCCTCAGCTCCTCTGGACAACCTGTGCCAGGGCCTCAGCACCCTCACAGGGAGGAATTTCTTCTTTAAGAAAGGTGGGAACCAGCTGTAAATACATAAATGGGTGATGACAGCATTTCTTACTAAGTGCTGGCCCAGTGTTGTGCCCATTTTTTGCCCAGGCTACAAGTGCACTTAGTCCTCACTTTGGCTTTCTCAAACGTGCTACCTGCCACTCCAGTCACACTTGAAAGGCCTTATCTGGAGGTGACATGCAGCAAAAGAACATTTTGGACTTTCAGCAGCACTTCTGGTCTCCATTGTCTCGGTGTTGGCACTCCAGACTCAAGCCTGCAGGCCCAGACTCCGTGTTCTGCTCTTTCAGAGCAGGTTCGAGCTGATGAAACCACGGGGAGATGTTTCCTGTCCTGTGCCTGGATGTGAGCAGGGGAGTAGGCAAGAAAGGCCAAGTTATCAGGTCATTTATAGGGGTCAGACCTGAAATGCAGATGCAGCAGTGATAATAGAATAATTTCATTATTTTTGTTATAATCTTTTTATCGTGTTTGCTTTTAGTAGAGTAGCTGTCTGTGCTTTGGGGCTAATGGAAGTTCCAGAAGCACCACCGGGGTTCCCTGGTAGCACAAACTGTTGGAAACATCAACAGATTTTTTTTTTTTTTAAAGCATGCAAACATTTTTTTAAACACACACAAACTGCTTTCCAATTGGAATCTTTTCCTTGCTGCAGCCCAGTGTTTGGAGGCTTTGTTGGGGAGATGCTGTGCCCCTACGTGATCATTTTCCTTAATTTCTCCACTGTAGTAATTATGGTTTTGTTAGACAGTAAATGATTCAGTGTTCTCATTCCATGGGGGAAGGGGAGCAGGGATGTTGAAAGAGGAGCATTGTCTGAGCTAGCAGGATTAGCGGGTGTTACCACCTTGCACTGATTGAGCACCACTGGTTAGAACAGATCATCAACGCTAATTGCTGAAAAGCAGCCTGGCGTCACCGTCACCGGCCGGGCGGGGAGTGAGGCTCCCGGGGCTCCGGGCTCCTCTGGTGCCAGATTTGAATAGAGGTGTGACATCCAGGCTGATCAGGATTTAAATATAGGTGTGACATCCAGGCTGATCAGGATTTGAATAGAGGTGTGACATCCAGGCTGATCAGGTGTCGCTTCCCTGGGCTTCCCTGGTCTTTGGCACTGCAAGCTCATCCTTCCTTTTGCACTCCCAGCGATCAGAACATTCCAGCTGGATTTGTGTGATGAGGATCAGGTCTATATTTCCTCTCAAGAAATTAGGAGAATCGGATGATGATTGTAGTGGTGGGGGGGCTGTGTTTACACCTGGTCTGTTCCAGGACACTGCTTACCTGTGGCAGCTGAAGACGTCGCTGCACCGGAGCTGTCGCTGCAGCAGAGGTGGCAGGAAGGAAGAAGAGCCTCTTCCTCCACCACAGCAGCAGCTCAGCTCACTCTCATCTCTCCTCTAAAACCCCTAAAACTGCTTCCCTTTGAGCAGAACCCCATTTCCTGGGCAGGGCCTCAGCGTGGCGACCTCAGCCTCGGCTCACGGCAGATATGGATAAACACAGAGTGAACTGAACAGAAATGGTGGCTGGGAGGGAGCCAGGAGAGTCTCAAAGCTGTTCATGTTTTAATTTCTTCCTTGGGAATGAACAAACGCCATTTTACAGCCGAATTATCAGCTCTCGTTTGCTTTGCTGGTGGTTCTTTGTAGTGCCCTGTCTTCCATCTGCCTGGAGAGGGGTTGTGGTTCTCAGGGTGGGTTTTGAGCTCTCTGGGGAGAATTTAGCACCCAAAGGGTCACTGAGTGTTTTGTTTGTGGAAGGGGGGGTTATTGTTTGACCAAGGTTATGTCAGAGGAGCGAATGGTTCCAGAGTCTGCAGCCCTATTGTCCTGGTGCTCTTCCTGTGGCTGTAACTTGTGATATTCCGTGAGGAAGTCCACGTTTGTGTCCAGATCTCACCATTTCCATTTCCTGTAGATCAGCAGAAAAGGAATAGGGTGAAAGAAAACTTTTTCTTTTGTGATTCTTTTGTTTCTGTGTCAGTGGATTGGTACCAAATTTGGACTCTGCATGACCAGAAAAGAGGATTTATTCAACAAATTCATTCCACCTGTGCCACGTGTCAAAGGGACACTTGTTCCCAAGGCTGGACACGCTAATTTGGTTGTGACAGTTGTGGTTGCAGTAGTCAAATCATCGTGTCCATGAGGTGATTCTACACCCATGCCTGCACATGAGGTTTTTCCTGAGAGGACAATCCCTGTGTCTTGCTGGAGCTTTATTTCAGGTGATCGTGGTTTGGTTCACACCTGTGTGGATGGTGCTCTGGACAGAACTCTGATTTATCTCTTTCCCCAAACCTTTCAGTCCCTGCTGCCCAGTTCCACTTCAGTAGGGCTGGTCTCAAAATTGAGGCTTTACATTTTCTAATCCTGTGCAGGTGTTTGAGACTGTCAACCTGTTTGTCAACAGGATGGTTGATCTATTTTTTTTATGTTATAACAACATGAAAATTCAGATGGAATTGGAAATTCAGCACTAAGAAGATAGAGCACTGCCAGGGAGTCCCAGGAATCTATCACCTTTATTATATTTACTGCTTGAATTTTTCTCCTTGGAACTTCCCTCCTTTTGCCAAGTAGCATAAGGCTTTTATTTGTTTCATTGGCTTATGCTCAGAGAATCCTTTTTACAACAATAATATCAACGATGTGCATCACATGGAGCTGAGGTTGCAAGTAGTGCTGTGGCCTGAGTTACCTTCTTGTTTCTCAGTAGTATCTCACCTTGGCTTCAGATTTCCAAATGCGAGCCCGGGAACCAGGCCCTGCTTGCATTCCAGTGGGGATGGGTTTGTTTTCTTGGTGGGATATTGGTGTGGAACAAGTAATTAGAGAGAATTCTCTGCTTTCCAGCATGTGAAACAGAAAGGGATGCTACTAGTAGTTAAAGTTCTGGTATTTGTTCATAATGTGCTTACATTATTTGTATATGTTGTGTTCCTTAGTAATTCCAACAATTTTCTGTGGCAAATGTTTCATTATATGTAGTGTGTAACCACCAATGGCAAGAGTACAATTAAATCTTGGGGAGAAATTAATCACAGAATAACAGCTCTGAACGAACCTGTGGGTTGGCCTATAAGGAGAAACCCCTCCCTTCTCTGTGTACCTGTGTTTGTTTTCCTGCAGTGTCCATCCCCTGGCTCCGTGTGCCTCCCAAATGGACGTGTGTGTTCTGGCAGCCCAAAGGGTCACCTTGTCCTGGGGGCTGCCAGGTCCTGTGTCACTGGCCGGGCGAGGGAGGGGATGGTCACGCTCTGCTCTGGCCTGGGGCTGCCTCACCTCCAGTCCCACAATATCAGGAACATCTAAAGCTGTTTTGCAGAGGGTCCAAAGGAGGGACACAGGGTGGGGAAGGAAATGGAGGAGCAGCTGAGGGCTCTGGGTCTGTTCAGCTGGAGGACACCAAGGTCACCGGGGGCTGCAGCTTCGTCCCGAGGGGCAGCTCCGATCTCTGCTCCCTGTGACCAGTGGCAGCACACGAGGGAATGGCCAGAGCTGGGCCAGGGCAGGGTTAGGTGGGATGTCAGGAAAAGGTTCTTCCCCCAGAGGGTGCTGGGCACTGCCCAGGCTCCCCAGGGAATGGGCACGGGCCCCGAGGCTGCCAGAGCTCCAGGAGCGTTGGGACAGCGCTGCCAGGGATGCCCAGGGTGGGATTTGGGGTGTCTGTGCAGGGCCTGGGGTGGGACTGGATGATCCCTGAGGGTCTCTTCCAACTCAGGACATTCCATGATTCTCTGAAAGTGGAGGCAGACCTGGGCAAAGCTGCTGCAGTCGCTCAGCACGTCGTTCTTGGCCACTTGGGAGCTCAGTTTGTCCCTCTTCTTGCACGTACCTGTCCGGTGAGCGGGGTGAGCGTCACCTGAGCTCTGCATTGCAGTCAGGCACTAAAATTACTGCTTTGCTTGGCATTTCAGTGCTTCGTGGACATTCTCCTTTTCAGCTGCTGGATTTGTTTGGACTTGTTGGGCCCTGACTCAAATGTAGTGTTAGAGGAGTGTGATAAAACTCTGTGTGCAGATGCACACCCTGCCCTGAGCAGCGCCGGTCAGAGAACCATGGAATGGTTTGGGTTGGAAGGGACCTTAAACCTCATCCTGTTCCACCCCCTGCCATGGGCAGGGACACCTTCCACTATCCCAGGTTCCTCCAAGCCCCAATGTCCAGCCTGGCCTTGACACTTCCAGGGATCCAGAGGCAGCCCCAGCTTCTCTGGGCAGCCTGTGCCAGGGCCTCCCCACTCTCACAGGGAGGAATTTCTTCTCGATATCTTATCTAAACCTCTGTCAATTTGAAGCCATTAAGTTTGAGTCCCACTCCAGCTCTGAAACTCCTGGTCTCGGTGTTTCAAGTGCCACTGGTGTTTGAGTGCCCAGCACTAAGGAGTGCAGTCCATTCCCTTTCCAGGCATTTCACAAATCACCTTTGGAACCCAAGTGGGCACTTAGCTGGAATGTTTTAGCAGAAATGCTGGTGGTGTTGGGAGGCTTAGAGCCTGAAGCCTGTAATCCCCTTTTGTGGTGTGGCCCCTGGCGCCGGCAGGAGGGGACTGGCAGGAGGATCCTGTTCAGAGCAAACCCTGAGGCCGGAGCTGCTCCGGGGCTGAGGCTGTTCCCTCTCAGTTCAGGCTCACAGCAAAGAAAACATCCTGTTTGTGATCACTCACTTCTTGTCATCGTATAACTGTGGCTTGATTTTAGCTTGATACCAAATAATTCTGTTTTCTTAGTGCTGTGAGTTTGAGCACTCCCCATCTCCCGGAGGTGGGAGGTTCTAAGTGCTGGGCAGGCTACGAAGAGGCTTGAAACGCTGCAGGGCTGTTTGTTTTAATCCCTCCAAGGTTTCAGTCTTTCTTGTGGTTCTGATGTAATGTGAGAAATTAAAACAAAAGGCAGCAGCCAGATGGTGCATCTCCAGGATCAGACAGATTAGTTTTTTTAAAGAGGGAAAAGTTTACAAATGCTTATTCTGATCTCTAGAGTAATCACTCTAATAATAATCACTCCAGAGGGGATTCTTCCCCTCTGCTCTGCTTTTGTGACAGCCCACCTGGAGTCCTCTGTCCAGTTCTGGGGCCCCCAACATAAGAAGGATGTGGAACTGTTGGAGCAAGTCCAGAGGAGGCCACAAAGTTGAAAAAGCACCTCCCTTATGGAGACAGGCTGGGAGAGTTGGGAATGTTCAGCATGGAGAAGAGATGGTTCTGTGGAGACTGCGCAGCACCTTCCAGTGTCTGAAAGGGCTACAGGGAAGCTGGAGAAGGACAATTCATCAGGAACTGCAGTGACAGGACAGGGGGAACGGGTTCAAACTGAAAGAGGGGAAGTTTAAGTTACATTTGTGGAAGAAATTCCTCCCCATGAGGGTGGTGAGGCCCTGGCACCTGGATCATGGGCTGTGCTTGCTGGCCAAGAGTCTGGAATTTGACTGCCCATCCTTGCCTCAGTTTTTGGAGACCCCCTGAGCAGCTGCTGGAGTGGACTCGCTTTGTTTGCTGTTTGATTAGTTGAAGATGAGGCTCTGAATTTGCACTTCCCCTTCCCCCTGTTGGTTGGGAATTATCCCATTTCGTTCACCTAAGTTTTGTGGTTACAGAATATTTTCATGCACTCCCAGTTTCCCTTTTTAGGTTTTCACTGCTTTGATATTCCATTTAGATAGCTGCTGTGATCCAAGTTATTGCATTTAAATAGTGGATAGTGTAGGTCTCTGATCCCAAGGGAAACTGCAGAAGTTCTGTAATATGGAGCTTTGAAATCCTAATGTACTTGGATTCATTGAGTTTCAGGTTTTCTTCAGCTGTGTTCAGGTAAAACCTTCATAGCACTGAAAAAAAGCAAGCAGACCTCAAACTGAAAAATTCTAATGTGATTAAATGAGTTTTCTTTGCTTGTTTTTAGGGGACATCACACAGAAGGGGTATGAGAAGAAGAGAGCAAAGCTGCTGGCTCCGTATGTTCCACAAACCCAAGGTAGGTCCTTGTTTGGGCTGGAATCAGGATTTTGCAGAGCTGTGACATTAAAGGGATCTGTGGAATGGAGCACTGAGATCCCATTTGCCAACTCTGGATTATTTTCTTCCGTAGGTGTTTCCTGAGCTGATCCATGACAATGTGGGGGGGTGTGGATTGGGTCTATAGTTCTTGTCTTCTGTTGAGCTCCAGGGATCCCTGGCAGCTCCAGAGCTCCTTGGTGGGACTCTGCAGTGCTGTGGGAGGGTGGGGAGGCCCTGGCACAGGGTGCCCAGAGAAGCCGGGGCTGCCCCTGGATCCCTGGAAGTATCCAAGGCCAAGGCTGGGCAGGGCTTGGAGCAACCTGGAATAGTGGAAGGTGTCCCTACCCATGGCAGGGGGTGGGACTGGATGAGGTTTAAGGTCCCTCCCAACCCAAAGCATCCTGTGATCGCCCACATCCGTCCATCACGTCCCACTCCCTGGCCTGCTGAGAACTCAGGGGCTCTGGATCAATCCTGACGGTCCTTGAGAACCATTCTAGGAACATTCTCAAAAACGTCTGAACTGCAGTGTTGGTCAGTGCTGTGTCCTTCAGCCATCTTAATGCCTTGTTGGAGAAACATTAGGATTTTCATAATTTGTTGCTTTATTTTACCAGAGTATCTGAAATCACGTCCTTTGGGTACAGTTGTTTCCTTTGGTTCAGAGATCCGGAGCAGCTCAGCTGGTCGTGTGTGGGATAATTATGTAGAATTGTCAGCTGAAGGACGTGGCTGAATGTGTGTCTAATCATTGTTGTGGGGCTTACCCAGAATAATTGTTACTGAGCTGCTGAGACGTTCAGCCATTAAAAACTGATGTGTCTGGTTCTGACTTCGGGCACTGACTGGATGTGACGGGGAGTCCTGAATGGAGCTACTGGAATTTACTGAGCCTGGTTTACTGCCAAAAAAAAATTGATAAAGAGTAAAAGCTCAAAGTGCATTTATTGCCCGTCAACACCACGGGACTGGGGGGAAATGACAGCAGCTCCCTTCAGGCACTTGATGGGGGAACATAAAGTTGTCATGTGGCAATTTCCAGACTCTTCCCACCCCAAAGCACTGCCCAGTTCCTGCTCTCCAGCTGGTTCTCAGGTTGCATTTGGTTGTTTATTCATCTCAAGCTGGGGCTCGTTGCCTTGTTTGAGATTGGGTTTTACACCCAAAAGATCAGTGTGTTCTGAGCTGCGTGCTGAAGGGAGCAAGGCAAGCAGAAATTGTAATTTAGCCTTCAAAATGGAGATTTTGTTACAAACAGCTCTCCACGTGCTGAGGACTCCCTGGAGCAGGATGTGACGGGAATCTCAGCGACTTGGTTGCTGCCTATTTATCAAATCTATTTCTGTTACTTAAAGAAACCAAAAATGAACATACACATGACTAATCCCTCTTGATAAGTAGGTATTTGTTGAGCAGGTTTTACAGTCCTCAGGCTAACATTTGTGCCAGTGGAGATCTCGAGCCTGAGGAGGAAATGGGGAATCCTTGGGTGGTTCAGGAGCTCTTGGCAGCCCTGCTTTTGTCCCAAGTCTTCTGGAGGCTGAAGATGATACAATCCTGGCCCCAACCCTGGCACTGTGCACATGTTTGATCTGTCTCAGAAAATGTTTAATTAGGAGGGGAAAAAAGTGTTTGGCGAGACTGGGCTCATTAATTGTGGGGCTTTGAGAGCTGCCAGTGGAGCCAAAGTCCAGGCAGAGGCCAGGGATGATGGAGGTCACCAATTAACCCAGAGGTTTGATTGCCCTTCCGGCCCAGCTCTCCAGCTTTTTATACATCTCACACCCAGCTGCCCCAGTGTCTGGGAATCTCCTGTTGTAAAAACCCCGTGGAAGTCATGCGTGAGGGATTGGGAATCAGGTCACCTTGGTAATGAGAAGAAAATTAATTTAGTCCACAACAACAACAGCAACAAAATACTTAGTGCTGGCATTTAGTGCCATTTCTCTGAGCACTGGCTGATGGAGTGTCTCCATTTCATGGATGTGGAATGAGAGGAAGGGAGGGAAGGTGACATGTCAGGGCATGTCAGCAGGATAATTTAGGAGGTTCTTACTGCTCAATCTGTGCTCCATTCACATGGCCTCTGGGAGCTTGCCTCGTTATTCTGGAGTTAAGGCAGCACTGTTAATTACCTAAAGATGCATTTTTTCTTGGTGCAATATCCATTAAGGTCCATCTAGCTGGTAACTCCTGAAAAGTCTCTGCAACCTGCAGATCCCAAAATCTGAAGTCCCTAATTCCAGCGAGTTCTCCTTGATGGGAGGCAGCAGCAAGCACAGCACGTGAAGCCCATGGAGCTGTGCCTGGAGCTGGGCCAGGTGTCCCTGGGTTCTGGGAGTGTGTTAAGGCTGCCCTGGAGACTCAAGTTGGTTATTTCCATGTTTTTATGGGTATGTAGCTTGAAAAAAAACATCTTCAAGGAGTAGCCAGTCCAGCCCCAGCACTGCTGTTCCATTCCGTATGCAGACAGCAGAGTGACACGTTTGCAGCTGCTTCCTTGTGCATGTGGCACTTGCTCTCCTTGTTATTCATGCAAACATTTCTCCTTGTTGATCTTCTAATGGTTCAGTCTCTGAACCTCTGAATCCTTGGCCCTTCACCAAAACGCAGGAATCGCAAAGCAGTCAATTCTCATTAGAAACTAAAGACAGTCAACAGATCCATGGCATCCTTCAAAGCCAATCTAAAACAATTCATTTTCCATCTCTCTGTCATATTTGTCATGTTTCTGCCAGCAGAAAGTGCAGCTGTAGCAGGATTATTCTGAAGGGAGCTCTAAATAAATCACCTGTCACCTGCCAGGCTCGGCTCACTTGTGCTGCTTTGTTGTGTAACCATTAGTGATTTACACTCTTTCCTCCTCTGTGCCTGAACGCTTTGTGAGGCCACTGGAACATGTTATTATGTCAGAGCAAAATACTGAAACAAAGAGCTTGTTCTCTGTGTGTCATGTCACTTACAGCCACCTCTGATCCCTTCCTAACTGGAATGTCATGTTTGCCCTGTGATGCCCCGCAGAGAGATGAGAGGCTTTTACGAGACTTACGAAAGAGAACTGAATATGAATTTAATAATTCATTTAAAATAGTGTTAAATCTGCTGCTGACATCTAGTGGGTGCCTGAATTCGTAAATACTCGAGTGATCAGAAAACACGAAGCTTTTCTGTTTGGTCTGTGAAGTCGTGTTGTCTTTGGATCAAAATAAAACTCTGCTGGGTTTGATGAAGGCAAATAAATGCTACAAAGATGTTAAACTGGTTATCAATGGAATGTGTTCCAGAGTGACAGGAAAGGACACAAACTGATGCTTTTGGATGTGGGTGAACTGAGATTTTGAATTTATAATCTTGCTCTGGAGCCCAGGTCCTGCACCTGAACCCCAGAGATCTCTTTTCCTTTTCCATTCAGCTTTTTGTGCCCCTTGCACATTTGCACAGGGGATGAGGGTGTTTTGATAAGCAAATACAGGACTCTGATATATGTTACCATATCCAAAAAAATACCAGTGGAAAGGGAATTGTTTGTCCCAGTGGAATAATTGTTTGTCCCCCTAATTGGTTTGTGGATTTCTGGCCAGCAGATCTCTTTAACTAGAAATAAAGGTTCTCAGTTTTTCCCATGGTAGTTTAAAGAATCATTAACAATCAAGTGGGTTGTTAGTTTGCTCTAACATTCAATAATATTCCAGTAATATTTTGCTCTTTTGGATTTTAGAAGGGACAGGAGATGGAGGAAGGAAGATGAGGAATTAAAAAATTGTCTTTCTACAAGAGAGATATTGAGGGGCTGGAGTGTGTCCAGAGACAGGAACAGAGCTGGGGAAGGGGCTGGAGAATCCTGGCAGAGCTGGGAGGGTTCAGCCTGGAGAAAAGGAGGCTCAGGGGGGACCTTTTCACTCCACAACTCCCTGACAGGAGGGTGGAGCCAGGTGGGGGTCAGGAGGTTTGGGTTGGACATCAGGAGGAGTTTCATGGAAAGGGCGCTCAGGCCTTGGCAGGGGCTGCCCAGGGAGGTTTGGAGTGCCCACCCTGGAGGTGTCCAAGGAAGGCCTGGGGGTGGCACTCAGTGCTCTGGGCTGGGGACAAGGTGGGGATTGGGCACAGCTTTGGGACTGGATGGTCTGGGAGGGCATTCCCAGCCTCAGGGATTCTGTGATCCTGTGGAGACTCCTGCAGCTAAGTCAGGGTGATTTGCTGTTATTGCGAGTCCCTGAGCTCAAGGCACTCACCTGAAGTTGTTTACCTAAAACCACACACCTCGAAAGGTGGTGTAACTGGAATTGAAGCCCAGGATTTGTGGTTTTCTCTCCATTGCTCTGATCCTTTGGTAGTTTGTGAGAATTCTGAAGCAGCACATGCGTAGGTGATGCAGCTGCTCTTGTTTTTGCGTGACTCCAGGTGACAACCTGTAGGAAATTACAGCTGGGTGACCCCTGGGTTTTAGTTTTCAAAATTTCCCTCTGACACACAGATTCATTTTAAAATTGAACCTCCAGTAGCAACAATTCTGAGTTGCTCTTGCTGAATTATGTAAAATGATGGTGTTTTATCAGATTATCTATTTTGCTCCCTGTATTAATGGGAAAAACAAACTTTTCCTGGATGATAAAGCCACACACTTGGCATGCTGAAAGCCAGAACCGGACAGCTGGAGGTCTCCTTGGGTTTGTGATTAATGGGAACAGCAAAGGCTCTTGCTGCTGGTTTATTATTGGTTTTCCAGTCAATGACAAGCGCTGGTCACTGGGACACTGAGTGACAAACCAGCTTCCCAACATCCACAACGCTGTCATGGGAAAAGGGAAAAGTGTGGTCCAAAAAAGCTCCTTTCATTTCCTGCTCCATGTTTTCCAGGGGTCGATCCAGCATTACAGAAGGAATCCAGACCTCAGATGCCCGTTCCATCTGCAACTCCAGCCTCAGCATCATCCTCCTCATCCAAATTCCACCGAGCTCGCTCAGGGGGAGCCAGAGATGAACGTTATCGATCTGGTAAGGGCAGGGACAAGAGTCCCCTGGATTCCTCTCCGTGGGGAGGAATGTGCTGTGTCCTCTCAAGGAATCAAAATTATTATGTCTGCTGATGGAAAGTCCTGCCTTGGTGGTTCTCTGTAATGAAACATCAGACTGTGTGGTGCAACTGCTGAATCAAAACCCCTTATAAGTAGAAAAAGCAAATAATGCCACCCTGATTTTCTGGATTGATGCAAATTGTTCGGTGCAATTACACAAGGATGTAATGAGCTTAATCCAGAAGTTTCCAGAGTAACAAACCTGGCCCTGCATTCAGCTTGCTAACTTCAGGAGCCTCAATTAGTTTCCTCATTTTAAAAAAGAGAATAAAAGGTGATGCTACTCCTGGGATGGCAGAAAAGAGTCATGGGGAAGGCGCTGAAAGGGGGATGTCACAAACGGGCGGATCGGGGTGTTGGCACCCTAACCCTAACCCTAACCCCAGCTGCTGTGCTCTTGCTGAAGGCAGCTTGTGCCCTTCCCTCTCGCAGACATCCACACGGAAGCGGTCCAGGCGGCGCTGGCCAAGCACAAGGAGCAGAAGATGGCCCTGCCCATGCCCACCAAGCGCCGCTCCACCTTCGTCCAGTCCCCGGCAGACGCCTGCACTCCCCCAGGTGAGGCTGTGCCGGGATGTCCGGGGTCACACCTTCCAAACCAAGGGGCTGCAGTGCTGCCGGTGTTCCAGCTCTTCACACACCTGCAGGGAGTGTGTTAGTCCTCTCTCAGGGCTCGGAAGTGACCTCTCTTCCAGAGTTCTTAAAGAACCACATGGTGGGATTCTTGGGATGTCCTGTGCGAGGAGTTGGACGTGGGTGGTCCTTGTGGGTCCAACTCAGGGTATTCCATGGTTCTATGGTTCAAATTGGCCAGAGCTGAGCAGCCCTGGACTGAGGCCACTTCTGCTTCCCTCACACCTGTTTCTGATGGATAATTCACGTCTTGAATTTTGTTCGTGTTTAATGCTCAGCACACAAGAGGAGGGCTTGCAGAGATGTTTGTTTCTGGGCAAGGACCTCGGAGGGGTCCGCTGGGATTCCACGACTTGCAGGACTTTTCCCACCCCTGCCATGTACTGGCTGCAGCAGAATCCCTGGATGACATGGTGTCTGTCACGATGCATGTGCAGCAGATATCAGTAACCCTCTGTTTTCCAGCAGCTCGATGCACTGACTGACAAATGAGTCCGTGTGATTTTTGGCAGTGACTTCTATGTTGTGTCTCATTGTGCAGAAGCATCGCAGACATTTGGATTGACAAAGTCATCCGAATGTTATGAATCCACAACCCCTGGTGAATTCATAGCTCTGAAACTGCTCTGCTGGGCCATGTCACTCCTCCTCCTCCTCCTTACTTCCTGTTTTATCACACTTCCTTTTTCCCTTCCTTTCTCCGGGGGGCTGATGCATGTTCCTGGTGTCTGCTTGGGTCTCAGCTCTGTGCTCACTTGTCCAGGACTGCAGCACATCCTGTGCTGTGGGAGTCACATGAATCGAGGTCAGCACTTACAGCGTGGCTGGAGCCAGTCCTCTGCCTCAGCTCCTAACTCCGTTCCACTCTGCAAGTGGGTAGAACATGATTTGGTAGTTTGATTTACCACTCGAGTGTAGGCAAAAAATCACTTTGAGGAACACCTAAATTTCAGGCCAAAGCTGCCTGTATGTTTGTATTTAGCAATGTACAACTCAACATCTCAAGACCTAAGTGCTTGCTTCATGGTAATTAAATAATCAGTTCACAATTTTGGGACAGCCGAGGTATCTGTGCTCTGGGACACACAGGAAGCAGTTCCTTGCTGTAGATTTCTCTGTTTTGTTTTGGGGTTGGGCTTTTTGTTTGTTTTCTGCAATTGAAAGGGCCCCATTTAGAGCCCCAGACAAAAGCGTTTTCTGCTGTGGCCTTGGCACAGTTGTTTCCTGTGTTTTCTTTGTTCCTGGGACTTTGCAGTTTGACAACAACCCTGACCCCTCACTTTCCAGTTCAGAATGACCAGAGTTAGGCAAAACAGCACCTGATATTATGGAATGTGAATGGAAAAGTAATGAGAGTTAAGTTCTAGGCTTGGAGACCCCAGGGGAAGGATGTTGTGTGAGGAGGTGAATCAAACAGGGGTGAGTGTGTTCCCACTGACAATTCTGCTGCTTTAACCTCTGGTGTGGCTGATGTAACAGCCCGTGGAAAACAGATCTTCCTGTGAAAGCCTGTGCTGTTGATATGTGATTGGAAAGAGCATGTTCAGTGCCATGTGCTTTTCCCTAAGCAGCTAGATTTTCTTTCTGCTTCCACACAGACACGTCTTCCGCCTCCGAGGACGAGGGCTCGCTCAGGCGCCAAGCTGCTCTCTCTGCTGCATTGCACCAGAGCTTACAGAATGCTGAGTCTTGGATCAACCGATCTGTTCAGGGGTCATCCACATCCTCATCAGCATCCTCTACACTTTCCCATGGAGAAGGCAAAGGGACCAGTGGGTCACTAGCTGATGTATTTGCCAATACTCGAATAGGTAGGAGCTGGGTACGAACAGAACGATCGCTTCGAGTTCAGACTGTGTTGATAAAGCTGCAGTTGTCCGTTGCAGAAGGGAAATTCGGAGCAAGAGTTTAGCTGGTATTGATGGAACTTGCTAGGATTGGTTGGAGTTGCACCGTCACGCTGTTGTTTTCCGGAAGAATTTCAGAAGATTGAGGTGGTTGTAAAAGGGAGAGTGGGGAGCAGGAGCTTCTGGAAGCAGGGAAGACTTGCAGGGACAGTGTGGACAGAGCAGGAGGCACAACTCTCTGTGTCCTGTGTTGCTTTATGTCTCCAGCTCTTGGGAGCTCCTGTGGGCACAAAGCTGCCCAGTGCAAGTGGCATTTTCATCTGTGTCCTGACGAATCCCCTAGGGGTGTCTGTGCCTGTGGAGTGGGGGAATGCTGTGTTTAACATCCTCATTTTGCTCTGAGCCCTGATGGTTTATTGTTTGCGTTAGATCAGGAAAGAAAAAGAACCAAATCCAGCCATGTGTGTGAACAAATGAGCCTGTCATTAAAAAATGGGGTTAGGGGAGTAAAGCTTTAGCCCAGCTCTTCCACGGCTGTCTGAGGAATAACCAGAGCATCCAGGTACTGAGGAGACGGAGCAAAATCTACAGATCTGGATACCCCGGGCTCAGTTTTCTGAGGCTCTGAGGTGCTCCTTGCTGCTGATGCTTCTGTATGAAATGGCCAAGTTTGTTTTTGCTCTGTGTATGTTTGTCCTTTTTAGCTGCTGGTGAGGAAATTCCTGCACCGTAGGACATTGTCTGTATTTCATGTGCTCTCTGCTTCTGCTTAACTGGGTTGGGGCAAGCAGTGCATAGAAGTGCTGGTGATTTTATCTTTCACTTATTTATTTTTTATTGCTGTTATTTTTGTTTGTTTATTCGCTGGGATGCAAATTGTTTGCTGAAATGGAAAACTGAGGAGATTGCCCATAAAATGTAGTCAATATAATTAATGTCTTTGAAGCAGAGAGGCTGTTTTTAATTGGAGCATGCAGAAGGCCACATTACCTTTTGCAATGAATTAAGGTAACACAGCTTTTTACCTCCAGAATATCTGCTGTCTAATCTAATTAGTGTCTTATGCAAAATAGAAGCTTTGAATCTGTGTCAGAATTACATTTGCCACATTCATCCTGGTTTAAAGGAATAGAACTCTCACATACACAGTTCTGCACATCTCTCTCTCGAGAGCAATGCAAAGTCCTGCAGATGTTTGGATTGTACAAATCCATGTCCTTTCCAGTGATTTTAGAAGTTCGGTGCATGAGAAATATTCCTTGCCACTGTGTCTCCAAAGGGATGCAGAAATGGGTTCTTTTTCCTCCTTAGAAAAAGGGAAAGCAACCCAGAATCAATCACAAAACCCCGTCAGAATTATTTAGGATTTGACTTCAGACTATCTGGAAAGCCCAGCCCGTAGTTTCAGACTGTGGAGTTTTTCCTTTGTAAGCAACAGTTGCTGGTGCTGTTGAGCCAGAATAGAATATTCTTGCCCTATCAGATGATTGAACCTGCTGGGTTGTGCAAAGAAACCCCACATAAGCAAAAATCCCTTGTTTAAGAGACAGTTCACTGGAGAATTCCTGCAGGATGCAGTTGCAGCCTCGGCTGAAAGGCAGGACAGTGTCTTGCAGCTTGAAGCAGAAGTAAGACCCAGCTCACACTGTTCATTGGGTTTGTTCTGTAACTGCTGGACAAGCTCTGTAACCACCCAGCTGGAAGGGATTGAAACCCAACACGATTTTTGCTGATCTGCTTTGGTCAAATTCCCACGTGTTTTGTTTTCAAAAGCCCTCACTCACAAAAAAGCTAAATAGTAGAATTCTAGCAAGAGAGATCAGTGCATAGGTGAGGGAGGGATTTGTTCTGGACTTTGGGTGTTTCAGAGCTCATGTGAATCTCAAACTTTTAAAATTTTATTTATTTATTTATTTTACAGTACTTAATGTCAAGAAATTGAGCTTCAAGGTTAGAAACCAAGAACAGGAATTCTGTTTTGCTGAAGCACTTTCCTGACATGGACAAAACCTCGTGCCATTGGTTTTTTTGGTTTCCAGAACACATAATGTGCCTCTCCTAGAGCTGCTGAACCTTTAGGAATTAGTGTGTTTAGCATTAATGAGGGTTCCCATACATCCAACCCTTCAATCCTTAGGATTATTGGTAACAGCTGACTGACTGACACTTTGCTTGTCGGAGATAATAAAAGGTGTATTTAGCAGCTTTCTTCTTTTTTTAGAAAGTTTCTCAGTCCCCCCAGATGTCACAGCAACTACCTCCACCCCCTCAGCGCGGCCGGCAGCCATCGACCTCCCTCCCTCGGGAATCGTGAAGGGGATGCACAAGGGATCCAACCGCTCCAGCCTCATGGACACTGCAGATGGTACGAAACCTCCTGCAGTTTTCAGAGAGGGCTTAAATATCGTGGGGTTTGTTCTTCCAACTCCAGTCCAGCTCGTTGAAGCACTTCACAAAACTGGAATGGTTTCGGCACTGGCATTAAGGCGTTACCGTGCCGCCGTCGTGGTTTGGCATTCAGGAGGAATTCCTTCGTGGACGGGGTGGGCAGGCCTTGGAACTGCCCAGGGAGGAGGTGGAGTCCCAGGCCCTGGAGGTGTCCAGGGAACGACTGGACGTGGCACTCAGCGCTCTGGTCTTTCCCTCCAGGTGTTCCTGTGAGCAGCAGAGTCTCCACAAAAATTCAGCAGTTGTTGAACACCTTGAAAAGACCTAAAAGACCACCCCTGAAAGAGTTCTTTGTGGATGATTTTGAAGAAATTGTGGAAGGTAATAGCACAAATAATGGTTTTATGCACATTTGTTACAATTAGACACTCGGGGAGCTGAGTTCTCTGTGCTGTTGTTCTCAAGGTTGACTCAGATTCGCTCTTTGCAGCAGCCTCCATGAACAGTCGGACACAAAACCAGTGTTTGAAGTAATTCACTGTTCTGCTGAGCTCTGGGGGACCTCCTCCTCAACACTAAACTTCTTAAAAAAGAAATGCAAATAGATTTTTAAACCCCCTTCATTTTCTTAGGCTACTTTCATTAATTTCCCAAAGGGGATTGTCCTCACTGGTAATTTCATTCCAGCTAAGGTTTTCTTTTCTCCAGTTCTGTGTTCCTTTCCCTACTGATGTGTTGAACACCTTTGAACAACATCCTGTGGGAAGACTCCGTTCATGATGTCTTGTTCTGAGTGAGACTTCCTAGGAAATGGGATGGAATGGGTTGTTAAACGCTTTTCCTCTTTTCCTTTAGGTTTGTTTTGAGTTTATTTCAAGCTGAACTGTCAGGTGACCAATGGGCAGAGATGGGGAATATTATTTTGTCTGGATTATATTAGAAATATCCCAACAGATACTGGAAATATTATGGAATTTTCTTAGTTCCCCAGCCCGACCCGAACCAGCCCAAGCCCGAGGGCCGCCAGATGACCCCGGTGAAGGGAGAGCCCCTGGGAGTGGTCTGTAACTGGCCTCCTGCCTTGGAAGCAGCTCTGCAGCGCTGGGGAACCACTCAGGCTAAATGTCCCTGTCTGACAGCACTGGATGTGACAGGAAAACCAGTTTATACCCTCACCTATGGTGAGTTGAGCCTCCGCCCTGCCTTCCCCTGCTCAGCTGCTCCCAAAGAGCAGCAGTGGAGAGAGCACAGGGCTCGTGGGTTTAGAGGGGTTGTGAAAACCTTCCTGGTCTTTGAGAGTGTTGTAGACAGAGCAGTGTGGCTGTAGATGGTAAAAACAGCCAGGATGTGAGCTGTTCTCTTGTGCTGCTTGATCCAGAGCTGTGCAAGTCTCTGTTCTCTGTGTTCCAGGCAAACTCTGGAGCAGAAGTCTCAAGCTGGCCTACACCCTGCTTAATAAACTGGGGACCAAAAACGAACCTGTGTTAAAACCTGGAGACAGGGTAATGACTTTGGGATTCTCTGCTTCTCTCTCTGGAGTAAAACGAGGGGCTTGGGGGCTGGAACTTAGCACAGACACCACAGTGAGACTCTAACCCCAGGGACGAGGCTGCTTGGGACAGAAACTGGTGTGAGTTTTCAGGGGTTCTGGCTCCTCTGTGAGCAGCTTCTTGGCTCTGGGCTTTGAAATACGTCTGAGGAAGAGCACGCAGCTCTGAGGGAAGTGCAGGCTTTGATGTCTGTGCCTTGGCTGTGTGTGAGCCTCACGTGCCCGGGCACTGCGTGAGGAGCTCAGGCACATTCCATACATTCTGGGGGAGGAAGAATGTGAAATAACACCAAGTTTTTCTGAGTTTTAGTCGCTCTAGGTCTGGATTTTGAAATTTTAATTTGTTTCAAGTAACAGCACACATGTGTGGGTTGCAGGTAGCCCTTGTGTATCCCAACAACGACCCCGTGATGTTCATGGTGGCATTTTACGGCTGTCTGCTGGCAGAAGTGATCCCAGTGCCTATAGAGGTACCTCTTACCAGAAAGGTAACGTTGATGGAACTTGGAGAAGCGATGTGGGATGGAAACCAAGTCAGGCCATCAGCCTCTGACAGCATTTCACAGCCTCCAGCTGCTGCCTGAGCAGCTCTGTACCAACAAGGACCTTTGGGAGCCCGGAATGGCATTTAAAAATGGAAAAGCATATTGACCAGAGCTGTGCTGAGCAGCTGGAGATGGTCAATTCTCCTAAATGATGCAGTGTTCACTTCCTTATTGCAAATAATTTATACAGAACAGATTTTAGTGTGGAGCTGCCCCCTGGTTGATGGGAGGGGGCTCAATCCAGCCTTGCTGAGCTCTGCCAGGCTCTGACTTTGCTGGAGATGGAGGTGCTCAGTGTTCCTGAGGACTTGGAGGCACTTCCTGTAAATTCTTTGCTCAACAAAGCATTTTCTTTACCCTCACCAGGATTTTTGCACTGTTGCCATATTAGTGCCCTGTTGAGAACTGTGTGAAACTGTAGGATTCCATAAGAGGAAACAAAAGCAAGAGGCAAACGTGGTGGCAGGAGAGGTGGCAGTGAGCTGGGAACTGGTCTGGGAACACTCAGGGACTCACAGAGCTTTGATTTCATTCTCTGCACTGTGACAGACTGCTATAGCAACCAAATGCAAAATTAAAACTTCTCCAGTATTTGCCCAATCAGTTTCTGAGTGAGCCTCCTCATTTTATCATTGTGCAACAGAGATTGGCTCCAGGGGATAGAGAGGTCTCGTTATTCCAGTGTAATTACATGTTTTGCTTTTTTTGCCTCCCGATTCCTCTTTGCAGCATCTGGGTTTCCATTAATGCCAGGAGTTGGGGTGTGCTCCATGCCTGGGTGCTGAGCAGGAGCACTTGGTTTTCCCTGGATTTCACATCCAGTGCATTTTAATCTTGCCAAGGTCACGTTTCATGGGATCACAGGGTGCTTTCAGTTGGAGGGGACCTTAGAGACCATCCAGTTCCATCATTTGCCATGGGCAGGGACACCTTCCACTAGCCCAAGTCCCTCCAGTAGTGATTCTGGGATGCTGAGTGTGTGTGGCAATGGGTTGTTTTCTTCTTTTTCTCACCATAACGTTACCCCCCAGTCCACAAAGCATTATCAAACCTTGGATTTTGGTAAGGGGAAGCTGACTTCTGTCATCTTTGAACAGGAATGACTTTTCCCCTCTTCCCTCAGGATGCTGGTGGGCAGCAGATCGGCTTCCTGCTGGGGAGCTGTGGGATTGCTCTGGCCCTCACCACTGAAGTGTGTCTGAAAGGGCTCCCAAAAACCCAGAATGGAGAAATTGTGCAGTTTAAAGGTGAGTTGGTTATAGACTGGCTTTTGATTGTACTTCAGCTGCAGCTGAGCTGTCTGAAAGGAGCTGTCAGGACTCTGAAAGTGCTTGAGGGGCAAAGGGGAAACTCCTGATCCCATCACCAAAATATTGTAGGATTTGTGCTGAGATCAACCCATGTGTGTGACACAAGTGCTCTGGTGTTCTGGGGGTCACAAGGAACCACCTCCCAAGCCAGGGTTGTGCTCAGGTCCCTTCAGTGGCATTTGGCAGGTTCCAAGGCAGCTTTATTCACAAGCTTTATTTAGGAATGCTGCAGGGATCTTCCCTGAGGAGAGGAAGTACCTTGTTGCCCACTGAACTCCCTGATGAGAAATGAGATTAACCTTCTGGCTGGTAGCTGGGCTTGGCTTGGAATTTTGCTTGTGTAACTGCACTTGGACAAATGATGGGGTTTAGTGTATTCTTGCAGAATATAAATCCCTCAATAAATAAACTGATATTAATGTACCGTTTAATTTTGGCTCCAGGTTGGCCCAGACTCAAATGGGTTGTGACAGATTCAAAATATCTCTCCAAATCTCCCAAGGACTGGCAGCCCAACATCTCAGCAGCAGGAACTGAGCCAGCATATATTGAGGTAAGTAGTGAATGGGGAATAGAAAGTACCTTCCGTGAGCTGAATTGGATGTTCTAATCACCAGGGAGAGAAAGGTTGCACCTCACTCCCTTGAACTTCCCACTTGCCTGCCACTGAAACAAGTCTTTCACTGTGGACATCCTGCTGTGAAGCTTACTTTAGGTTTGAATCCCTTCGTGGCCTTGGGCACTGCTTGGAATAAGTTGGAGAATGGTTTTTGTTCCAAGAAGTGAGGGATGGAGAGAGCTGAGCTCTGGGATGGTGTTTGATAACACACATTCCTGGCAGTGCTTGAGCCAGCAGCAGTTGGAATTCTCTGTTCTTCCTGGTAGTGCTGATTGTTGTTCCTATGCCAGAAGGCGACTTGTGGGGGTTGCAGTGGTTTGGGTGCTAGTTCAGCCATCCTGAAATTACAGGTTGGCTTTTCAGTTCCTTACGGGAGCAGGAGGAGATGTCGTGAGCAGTGGCAATAGTGAAACCAACACAAACACGTTCATTTTCCTCCCATTCCATGGAGATTTTCCATGGGTGCTGCCACAACAACCATCTCCTCGGGTCTAAGCTTTGCTGATCCCGTCGTACACGCAGATGGCTTTTGGGTTTGTCTCAGCAGCTTTAGAGAAAACTTTATTTTCCTGTGGATTCTGTGATTTAACTTCCTTCCTGCGTGGGATCCAGAGCCCCCCCTGACTCTCTTCTCTCTTGTGCAGTACAAGACCAGCAAAGAGGGCAGCGTCATGGGTGTCACCGTGTCCCGTGTGGCCATGCTGGCTCACTGCCAAGCCTTGTCTCAGGCCTGCAACTACTCTGAAGGTGGGTGAGAGCACAGAACATCACAGGAGTGAAGGCTCGACATTGTTTTAAGTGGTTGCCTCTCACATCTTTAACAGCTGTCTCTGGGTAACCAATACTTACTGGAAAAAGTAAATGAAATTTTAAAGTGCGGATTCATTCTCCCCCAAAAGTGAAAACTGTCAGTGATGTTTTTCCATCCAAAACTGCATCATTTTCACTGCCATAATGAAGAGGAATAAAAAGTGGGATTTATGTCATGTCTATGAAGTTACTGAGTCTGTTCTGGTGAACCAAAAGAGGAGCAAATGAATGAAAAACAGAGCATTTTCCAACAGTCTCGGGTCCCCTTTCAGTGCACTGATGGCCCATAGAGGTGTCTTCGCAAACTTTTGGTGCTGACAGTGTGCAAATACCAAGGCTGCTGGGGCTGGGGCTGTTCTGGTCCTGTGAGGTTTTTTTGGGTAACCCAGAAACGGAGATTGGAAGATGCTGGTGCCATTCCAGAGGGTTTTGCTGTAGGTTATGGTTTATTCTGGTCTGCCTTGTAAATCAAGCTAATTCCTACATCCATGAGTGAAACTATTTCTAGAGCTGTAGGTCATATTGCTTTAAAATGCAAAGTTTGCCTTGAAGAATCCATCACTGGAGCTCCCATCACTGCCGAGAGTCAGGGCTTGAATGATGTTCTCCGGCTCCGCTGCTCGTGCATAGTGAGCTTCAGACCCTTCCTGTCCTACTCAGGGACGTGGCAGGCTGGAATGTGATTTCCTTGCAGCTTTCTGGACTTGTTCCTGCTCGGGAATGGATGTGCAGTTGTTACTCTGCCCCACGAGGAGCTCTGATCAGTAACACTCTGATCAGGGCTCTGGGCTTGCTGCGGGTGCCCCGTGGAGCAGGTCTGACAGAGCAGTGACAGGTTCATCCGTGTGCAGATTCTGGCACAAATGATGGGCACAGCTGTGCTGGCACATTGCACTTGCCAACTGCGCCTTTCTTTTCCCAGGTGAAACGATAGTGAATGTGTTGGATTTTAAGAAGGACGCAGGGCTGTGGCATGGCATTCTGACGGTGGGTTGAAGCGTTCCAGAACTCTCTGTAATGAGAGATTAATGATTAGATGGGATAGTAGGAAAAATTTCTTCCCTGTGAGGGCGGGGAGGCCCTGACACAGGGTGCCCAGAGAAGCTGGGGCTGCCCCATCTGTGGAAACGTCCAAGGCCAGGCTGGATGGGCTTGGAGCAACGTGGGATAGTGGGAGGTGTCCCTGCCGTGGCAGGGGTGGGACTGGATGAGGTTTAAGGTCCCTCCCAACCCAACCCATTGCAGAATTCCATGATTCTGTGATAACAGTAGCACCTGAGTCCCTGGCTGAGGACCATTACCTGTTAAAACAACCATTTCTCTCCCTGCCAGATCTGCAGTTCCCTGGGGGAATGACAGAGTCAGCCTGGCTAAACCTCTCTGAATTTATGATGGGGTGGAAGTTGATGGGGACTGAGGGTGACTCTTATTTCTGCTCCATGAAAGGTTTGTGATCCCTTTCCTAACAATCTTTTTCCTGCTTTTCAGAATGTAATGAACAAGCTGCACACTATCAGCGTGCCCTATTCTGTGATGAAAACCTGCCCTCTCTCGTGGGTGCAGAGGGTTCACGCCCACAAAGGTAACTTGGGATGATCCACAGCTCCAGCTTGGAGTTCTCAGGATCCACGAGTGAGGGGCATTAAAATCCCAAATGCCTTAAATCCTTCTTGCTCTTCCGTGCCAAATCTCGAGGGCTAAGAGTTTCACTGATGTCCAAAGATACTCGATTTCTATTTCACAGCTGTAGATATGATTTTCTAGATGGCTCAGGCAGGGCTGGAGCTCCTGTCTCTAAGACACTCAAGGGGAGATTTTAAGCCCCCAGTCATGTAGATACTTGTAAAACTCCTTGCATTGGTAACTTGCCAGAGGTTGGAACAGGAAGTCTTGGGAGGACAGGGGACTTTGCCATTTATTTCTGTGCACAAAGTCCTAATGCCACATGAATGCTGGAGAACAGGATGGGGATCTTGTGACTCGGAGCCAGTTTCTTTTATGAAACCAAGAAAATGGCAGAGTGCAGCGAGAGCACTTGATCCCTGGCCTCACTGAGGGCTTGCAGAGGGTGATAATGATTTATGGCCTTTGAAGGAGGAGCTGTGAGGATGACAGACCCTGGCTCAGGTGGTGGCAGTGGCCTGGATGCCACAGCAGATGCCGTTGTGTGTTGGGTTTGCTGTTACTGCAGTCTCAGTTGTTTAAGGCTTCCTTGCTTAGGTGAGAATTCCCTCACATGGTGGGGCTCAGACTGTGTATCCATATGAAAATAACTCTTGGAAAGCTGTCATTTGTCCTGAAGTGTTGTTTCTGTGTTGGTTGCAGCAAAAGTTGCTTTAGTGAAGTGTCGAGACTTGCACTGGGCCATGATGGCCCATCGGGACCAAAGAGACGTGAGCCTGAGCTCCCTGCGGATGCTGATCGTCACCGACGGCGCCAACCCCTGTGAGTGTCCCCAGCCCCTCTCCCAGGCCTCTCACTGCAGCCCCCTGGCATCAGGAGCAGCTTCTGAGGAGGTCTCATTTGGGGCAGAGCTCTGCCTCGTGGTGCTTGGGCACAGGACGAGGGGTTTGCGCGCTGCCATCCTTTGGGTTGGGAGAGGTCCTGCAAAGTAGGAGAAGGGAGAGTTGGATGGGGAGCAATGTTTATAAAATCAGAGAATTGTTGAGGCAGAAAAGACCTTTAAGGCCATCGAATCCAACCCTTAACCTAGCACCGTGTTCACCACTAAACCCTGTCCCCAAGTGCCACATCCACACGTCCTCTAAACCCCTCCAGGGATGGTGATTCCACCACTGCTCTGGACAGAATCCAATGTCTGGACATCCTGTCTGGGCTTGTTCCAATGCCTGACCATCCTTGCAGTGAGATTTTCCTTAATATCCCACCTAAACCTCCCCAACACCACTTGAGGCCCCTTCCTCCTGTAGTTTCCCAGATCCTCCTCCTGACCCTTCCTGTAGATGGGCATGAAATCAAGTTCTGTGAAGTCCTAGTGGCATCTTTTCTTTCTTCCTAGGGTCTGTTTCCTCCTGTGATGCCTTCCTGAGCTTGTTTCAGAGCCATGGGCTCAAACCAGAGGCAATTTGTCCCTGTGCCACCTCCCCCGAAGCGATGACCGTGGCGATCCGGAGGTAACGGATTGAGTCATCCAGGCTGGGCTTTGTTCACACTTGGGTTGGTCACAGTTGATTTAAGGGTGTAATAAACTCCTCTGACATTTACTGTGTGCGCTCAGGTACTCGAGTCGCTGAGCTGTTAAACCTCCCTCCTGAGATCCGAGGGATTTCTGAGGTGTGTGACAGCTCAGCAGTGCCTGAGCACGGCTTCTCCTGCTCCTGATTTCCACAGCCTGGGAGCTGTTCTGAATCTGAGATGAGATTCGAGATCATTTGGACATTCTCGTGCTCTGTTTCTGTCCGTTGCTGCGTTCTGTAAGAAACAGCCCTGCAGTCATGTGGCCTGGGAGCTGGGATTTGCCATGGGGTGAGACAATGAGCTGGCAGAGGAGCTGCAGCACCCAGGAGCACAGTTCCTTAGGGATTGAAAACGTGGCTCCTTTGGGTGGGGATCCCTGCAGCCATCACAGTTTGAAATGATTACACAAAGCAGAGACACTGAATGGGTGTATTTCTGGTGCTGTGCCATCCCCATCTGAGTCTGACACCAAGCCCTGGTGCCTGATTGAGTGTATTTATTGATTTTTGTGTCCTTCCCAGGCCTGGAGTCCCCGGGGCCCCTTTGCCAGGCAGAGCCATCCTGTCCATGAACGGGCTGAGTTTCGGTGTGATTCGGGTCAACACTGAAGATAAAAACTCTGCTCTCACTGTCCAGGATGTCGGGCATGTGATGCCAGGAGGTAAAAACGGGCAGGAGGCTCGTGAGAGATGTTTTTGGGGATGTTTTAGGAGCAGAACGGGTCAATGCTCGCTCCTGTGTCAGCCTCGGTGCGGGGGAGGTGGGGCAGCAGCAGACTCAGTCATTTCTGTCACGATTAAATGTGTCAGTTCTCACACAGGGTAAAGTTTGGGAGCTGCTTTAACAAAGCCTGATTTGTCCTAGGCATGATGTGTATCGTGAAACCAGATGGGCCACCCCAGCTCTGTAAAACAGACGAGATTGGTGAAATCTGTGTGAGCTCCAGAGCAGGAGGAATGATGTACTATGGGCTGGCAGGGGTGACAAAGAATACTTTCGAGGTATGACTAGCAGAATGCATCTTTCTTGCCCCATTTCCTGTGTAAAACTGGTGGTCCTGTATAACCTCTTGGGTCTGTAACTGAAGTGTTAATGTTGTTTTTTAAAAATATGCACTGGAAAACCCCTTGCAGTTAGAGACACTCAGAATTCCCTCCACAAACATCTCCCACCCAGCTGTACCGAGGGTTCCCTCCCCTTCTCCTCTTCCCTCCTCTCGCATTAAGTGCAATTCTTGGGATGGGGAAGGTTTTTTCCATCCTCAGGCCACTTTGCCTCCCGTGTCCTCCCTTGTGTTGCAGGTGATCCCTGTGAACTCCTCTGGCTCTCCGGTGGGGGAAGTGCCCTTCGTGCGTTCCGGCTTGCTGGGATTTGTTGGACCTGTACGTGAGGCGGTTCGGAGCCTGCGTTGCTCCAGCCTTCAGTGTTTCAGAGAAAAGCTTTTGGGGCGAGAGGATGTGCGAGAAGAGCTCGCTGTGAGTTCCTCACGGATGCCTTCTTGTCTTGCAGGGCAGTTTGGTGTTTGTGGTTGGGAAAATGGATGGATTGCTGACAGTGAGCGGGCGAAGGCACAACGCCGACGACATTGTGGCCACTGGACTGGCTGTGGAGTCAATAAAAACAGTTTACAGAGGAAGGTCAGCACAAGAAACCTTGTCCCTCCCCATAAGCTGCTGCATGTAATAAAGCGGAACAGAAGCTTTAGTACTTTCTTGGCTTTCTCTTTGGGTAGCTCAGTTAAAGTAAATATATTTTTGATTTAGGTGGTAATTGCCCTCATCCTGCCCAGCACAGATCTTTTTCCCACTATCCAGCCTGGCTTTTCATCAAGTCAGTGCTTTAGGGAAAGCAGTCAAGTAACAAGATACGTCAGCCACATGGAGAAATTAATTCTCTGTCTCTGCAGAGTTTTAGTCGTTAGCTGCTGGCTGGGGCAGCAAGGAAGAGTTTCATTAATGTCCAGAGATACTTGGTTTTTATTTAGCAGTTCTGGGTATAATTTTCTAGATCCTCAGGCAGGGCTGGAGCTCATGTCTGTGAGACTTAGTGAGAGATTTTAAACCATCATGTAGGTGCCTTTAAATCTCCTTTCATTTGTGCTTTGCCAGAAGTTGGAACAGGAATGTGACAGCAGGTTGGGAGAACGGGGGACTGTGCCATGTGGAAATTTCATCAGAAAGTGGAATTAACCCCTTAAATACTTCCCAGTCTTTCCTTCTGACTCAATGTTAATTGTCTGATGCTTTTTCTCTTGTTTTTGCCCCATGGTTAGTTTAACAACTTCTGTCTTTAATCTCTCCTTGGCTTCCTGTTTCCAAGGAGTGAAACTGGAGTGTGGCCCTGTCCTTTTCCTTAGGATTGCTGTGTTCTCCGTGTCTGTGTTCTATGATGAGAGGATCGTGGTGGTGGCAGAGCAGAGGCCAGATGCCTCCGAGGAGGACAGTTTCCAGTGGATGAGTCGGGTGCTGCAGGTACAGCCAGGGGAAACTGTGCTGGTTTTGGGGTGTGGGCAGAGCAGAGGCCACAGGCGTGGCCCCGATGGAGGGAGCCCAGGGATGGAGAGAGCCCGGGGATGGAGAGAGCCCAGGGATGGAGAGAGCCCGGGGATGGAGAGAGCCCGGGGATGGAGAGAGCCCAGGGATGGGGAGAGCCCGGGGATGGAGAGGGCCCGGGGATGGAGAGAGCCCCGGGATGGAGAGAGCCCGGGGATGGAGAGAGCCCGGGGATGGAGGGAGCCCAGGGATGGGGAGAGCCCGGGGATGGAGAGGGCCCGGGGATGGAGAGAGCCCGGGGATGGAGAGAGCCCCGGGATGGAGAGAGCCCGGGGATGGAGAGAGCCCGGGGATGGAGAGAGCCCAGGGATGGAGAGGGCCCGGGGATGGAGAGGGCCCGGGGATGGAGAGGGCCCGGGGATGGAGAGGGCCCGGGGATGGAGAGGGCCCGGGGATGGAGAGGGCCCGGGGATGGAGAGGGCCCGGGGATGGAGAGGGCCCGGGGATGGAGAGAGCCCCGGGATGGAGAGGGCCCGGGGATGGAGAGAGCCCGGGGATGGAGAGAGCCCGGGGATGGAGAGAGCCCGGGGATGGGGAGAGCCCGGGGATGGAGAGAGCCCAGGGATGAAGGTATCACAAGCTTTGTATCCCTCTTGGCACAGGGTGTTTGTGCAGGGTCACAAGCTGGGTGCATCTGCTGTGTCCAAGCTGTTCTGTTGTGTCCTGAGGGAACTGGAGTGACAGGACAAGGGAAGCAGCTTCAAACTGAAAGAGGAGAAATTTAAGTTAATTTTTGGGAAGAAATTCCTCAACCAGTCTGGGATTCCATGAGAGCGGAGGGGCTCTGGCAGTCACCTCTCAGAACTGCAGAGTGGATCTGTGCTCAGGCTTTAGAGTTCTGCTTTTAGTCTGGATCATGGGGAGCTCGGAGTTTGGCTTTAAAGCCGCCCTTTTCTTTGGAGATGAGTTTTCAGCAGGGACCCAGTGGGCAGGGAAAGGCCAGAACAGCTGAATGAGTGTGGTCCTAAAAGGATGAGTAGCAAGTACTTCCTTTGAGAGCTGCCTGCACTGCATGTGTGTTATTCCAGGAATGACATTCAGGGAGTGAAGTGTGCAGCCAGGGTGGAAAATCAGGGAAGTACCTGGTGCTCTGAATAATGGATCAGATGCCTGAACACTGAGGCAGGCAGGAGGGAACAGAGTGTGATGGTTCAGAGGAGACAGATGGATACAATCCCGAGATCAGAATCGTGTGATTCATCAGGCAACTGTGGATATTTTGGGATTTTGGTCATGAAAGATTTAAAAATGGATTGAGTGTCTGTGAAACGGGCTCTAAAGGCAGGGATATACCCAGGCTCACTGCAGGACTCGCTGGTGGTGCAGAGGTGAAATGGGATGTCAGTGATTGACTCACTCCTCCGGCACCTTAAAAGTCCAGGGCTTTGCCTTGCAGTATATCAGTGCATCAGCAACAGCAGACTGTGCCCAGCAGTGCCAGGAGCTCCAGTGACCATCTCTCCTTTCTCTAGGCAATTGACAGCATTCACCAAGTGGGTGTTTACTGCCTTGCTCTCGTGCCAGCCAACACATTGCCAAAAACTCCGCTGGGAGGGATCCACATCTCCCAAACCAAACAGCACTTTCTGGAGGGCTCTCTGCACCCCTGCAACATCCTCATGTGCCCACACACTTGTGTGACAAACTTGCCAAAGCCCAGGCAGAAACAGCCAGGTAACCTGAACCCCTTTTGTTTGGTGTTGTTAAACGGGGGCTCAGTGCCTCAGCCCCAGGAACCCCGGCTCATGTCCTGCTCCCTGTCCCACCTGCTGGGGACCAGAGCCTGTCTTGTGCCCCGTGCCTGGGGCGTGTTCCAGGCCTCTCTTTGCATGTGTTAGTCAGGAATTTTGATTCCCACCCTTGAACTCACTGGGATTCTCCCTCCTGATGAATAGAGACCAGCAGTGCCTGCTGAACTCCATCAGTGAGGCTTCATTCCCTCTCATCTTGCATCCATGCCCAGGAGCAGTGGGATCCTGCAGAGACTCTGGGTACCTTTGCTCTGCTCCTTCCCAAAGTGCTGATGTCTCTCCACAGGTGTGGGCCCTGCCTCTGTGATGGTGGGGAACCTGGTTGCTGGGAAGCGAATCGCTCAAGCCTCTGGGAGAGATCTGGGTCAAATAGAAGACAATGATTTAGTTAAAAAGGTAAATCAGTGTTTGTGACAACTGCAGAATGGGAAGGAGTTTCCCCTTCAGCTGGGTGCAGAGCAGCGGTGGGAAGCACTGAAGGAGAAGCTGGTGTTGAATTCCTGCCTGTCTCTTCCAGCACCAGTTCCTGACTGAAGTGTTGCAGTGGAGAGCTCAAGCGACTCCTGACCACCCACTCTTCCTTTTGTTGAACGCCAAGGTACAGTCAGTGCTGAGTTGTTGGGTTTTAAGGTCCACATGTTGTCCAGCTGGAGAGCCTTTAAAATCTTTTGCCCTCTGCAGTGCCTCTCTTTAGTCTCTGTATCAGATTTTGCCCATAGATTTGTAACTTAAAGCTTGACCCTTTGACCCTGTAGGTCCCTTCAGCAAATGACTCTCACGGTTTGACACTTCATTTTAAAACTGAGCGTGTTTGTAGGTCCCACTGGTTCCTGTATCAGTTAATGCTGTATCCCTGTTGAGTATATTCTGGCAAGGTTCTGGTGCAAGAAGACCTGAACTGACTCCCTGGAAGGTAGAACTTTCTAGAGCAGATCTAACTCCATCTCTATCCTTTGGTACTGTAGTGGATGAGTGGCTCACTGAGCGCCAGCAGCCTTTAGGTAGCGATAACAGCTCATAGCTGTAGCCTCCTGCTAGCCAGCAAGCTTGGGTTTATTTCACAGCAGCCAGTTTGTGTTGTGCCAGCCCCTGTTCAGAGCATTTTTGTCTCCTTTCAAGGGAACCACTGTGTGCACGGCCACCTGCCTTCAGCTGCACAAAAAGGCTGAAAGAATCGCATCAGTGCTGTGTGACAAAGGCCATCTCAATGCAGGAGACAATGTGGTGCTTCTTTATCCTCCTGGTGAGTCCCACTGGGGAAACACGGCCTGGGCTTTCTTTGGAACCTCACTGGGATCTGGAAATATGGGAAAGACACTCAGTGCTAGTGAGAGGCGCTCACTGGTGTGTCCTGACTGACTTTTGAGTCATTTGACACTTAGCATGTTCTTTTCCTGTATGATGGAGATGCTTTCCTGTGTGGTTCCTTTGCTTTCCCCATCCCCTATCCCGAGCTTTCCCAGCTTCCTCGTGCTGCCCTTGGTGCTGGGCTGCTGATGTTGCTCACCTGTGCCGTGGAAGTGTCCCCCTTATCCCAGGGGAGCGATGCCTGGAGGAGCAGCACTGCCCTGCTGTGTCCCTCCTGGCGTCCCCCAGTGCAGCTGTCGTGTTGTCCTTGCAGGCATCGAGCTCATCACGGCCTTCTACGGCTGCCTGTACTCGGGCTGTGTCCCCGTCACCGTGCGCCCGCCCCACGCCCAGAGCCTGGTGGCAACGCTGCCCACAGTGAGGATGATCGTGGAGGTGAGTGGCAGGGGTGCTGGCTCAGGCTCCAGGGGTGACACACGTGTCACAGGGAGCGTGGGCAGAGCGGGGCTGGATTGGTCACGGGCTCCAGAGGTGACACAGAAGTGACACTGACCCGCTGCAGGGGTGACGCAGCTGACCAGCCTCGTGCTGTCTGAGTGAGAGGGATCGAGGCACGTCTTGGGGCTGAGGGGCAGTGCTCTCATTCATCAAATGCCAGAGAGAACCACCTTCTCACAGACAGAGTGCAGTGCTTTCTGAGAACAGCAACATGATGTTGCCAAGAATTTCACCTTGATGCTCCTTATTTATGGGAAAGTCCAAATCCTGCAGTTAAGCCACTTCCCAAGCCCAGTAACCAAGAGAGACCGTGGGGAAGAAGGCTGGATCTTGCTGTGTCATCTGGATCTTGCTGTGTCACCTTCTCCCCTGCTCTGGAGGTTCTGACAGGGTCTCTGTGCAGGCTGGGCTGCACTGGGGGTTTAGTGAAGGGGAAGCAGAGCAGAGCGTGCAAAAGCCAGAGGAAGGAATTCAGATTTGCTGAAAGAAATTGGCTGCAGATGATAGAATGGTCTCTGAACATCTGCTCTTGCAGTGGCAGTGCTGCTGGGACACGCTCTTGTCTCTTGTTTCTGTGAGTGTTGCTCTTTCCAGGTCAGCAAAGCCGCCTGTATCCTCACAACCCAGACCTTGATGAGGCTGCTCAAGTCCAGAGAGGCAGCTGGTGCTGTGGATGTGAAAACCTGGCCAACCATCATCGACACAGGTGAGCTCCCTGGGCCAAGAGGCTCCTTGAAGTTCTGTGGAGGGGTGACCAGTGGCTTCCAAAGGGACTGTCCCCATTTCATTGGGTGGCTCTTGAAAATTTGTTTGAATATTAGCAAAAGCTGTCCAAGATGTGCCCTTGTTCACTGAGAACTCTCCTGTATTGAGCTGTGCATGGGAAATGATTGCAGTGACAACAGTGATTGCTGGAGACAACTTTAATCTGCTTAAGACAAGGGCGAGTTGGTCTTTTCTCCCTTTTCCTGAGAATAAATTATTTTCTTTGTGGGAGCTTTGGCAAGAGTCTTGCCACACACTAGTCTGTCTCTTCAGGAAAGAGAATTAATAGAAAGCTTTATCCTCCATCTCTGGCATTTTAAAAGTTGTGTTCTCCTCTCAAATAACCAGCTGAGGAACCAAAATCAACCCCTTTGTTCCTCTCTTGCACAGATGACTTGCCCAGGAAGCGGCCAGCCCAGATCTATAAGCCACCCACACCCGAAATGTTGGCATATCTAGATTTTAGTGTTTCCACAACAGGCATGCTCACAGGAGTAAAGGTACAGTAACGGGTTAGGAGATGGGCATTCGTGTCTTGTCTTTGCCTCACCCTCTGAGCCGCCTCCCCTTGACCTCCACCTCCAACCTGTAGCTTAAACAAAGACCCTGATGTTCTCCTGCCAAAGCTGTGGGCTTCAGTTCACTGAGTTAGTTCTGCCGTGGAGGAAAACAGGTCTCCACAGTGGGATCAGGAATTCTGCTGCTGCCTCCCGCTGGAGAGCTGCCTTGGGAGAGCAGCAGAGCTCTGAGCTCCGCTGGACTCCACCAAGAGCAGAGTGGGGATGCAGTCAGAAAAAAGAGGATAAGAAACTAAAAAGGAAAGCCTTAGGCTGTTGTTAATGCTCATGTGTGTTTGGAGTTGGAATCACAGGATAGCTGGGGTTGGGAGGGACCTCTGGAGATCCCTCAGTCCGAGGCAGGGTCACCTGGAGCAGGTGGGGTTGGAATGTCTCCAGAGAGGAAGACTCCACGACCACCCTGGGCAGCTGTTCCAGCGCTCTGCCACCTCTTTGGAAAGAAGTTCTTCCTCATGTTGAGGTGGAACTCAAAACAGCTGCAGCTTCCAGTTTAACTGCTGGTGTCACTGTTGGTGTCAGGGCCCTGCAGTCTCTGCCTCTGCTGTGGAAGCTCAGGAGCCAAACCATGGGTTTGCCCTCACAACACCTCCCCATGAAGTGCCTTTGCTCTCAGCTGCCCGTGGGGGGGATTCCCTGGGTGGTGTCCTGGGCTTCCAGCAGTGTCCCCTGTGTTGCAGATGTCCCACGCTGCGGTCAGTGGCCTGTGCAGGGCCATCAAGCTCCAGTGTGAGCTCTACTCCTCCCGGCAGATTGCCATTTGTCTGGACCCCTACTGCGGGCTGGGATTTGTGCTCTGGTGCCTTTGCAGGTAGGACTCGCTGGGGGGAAAGGGGCAGATTAACTCTTGGCTGGTTATAAATGGGAAATGGGTCCTTCTGGGTGTAATTACAGACGTGTTGACATTACAAAATGACTTAATTTGCATTGAGGGGGGAGCTTGTCTTGGAACTGACAACAACATGTTCCCGTTTGCTGCAGATTAGCAAGATGTTATCCCATCTTGATTATGTGTGTTTGTGCTGCCAAATATTCCTGGCTTCAGAATGTTTCTCTTCCCTTTCTTCCTTGATTACATGTTGCAATAAGGGAGTTTTTGTTCTGCGTGGGGTTGAGCCAGTTCTCTTCCTTCACTGTCAGTGTGTGTTTGTGTGTGGATAAATTGTTATTCTTGTACAGTAAGTTGCATTTTTAAAATGCTGCTGCCCCAGTTTGCCTCAGCTGCAGTCCCACAACCTGCCTTTGGACTAGCAGGAACGTAATGTGCAAATACAGTAAATATTAATTTAAAGATAACTACAGGCTTCGCTAAAATGTTTTCTCCCTTGATGTTCTTCACAGTGTGTATTCTGGACATCAGTCAATTTTAATTCCTCCTATGGAGCTGGAATCCAATCTTTTTCTCTGGTTATCTACTGTCAGCCAGTATAAAATAAGGGACACTTTCTGTTCCTATTCAGTCATGGAACTGTGCACAAAGGGACTTGGAAACCAAGTTGAAATGTTAAAGGTAATAAATGTTTCCTGAGTGTTATGTTACATAAATTAAGGGAACTCTGGTAGTAAAGCAAAGTGTTAGGATTGTTAAACACAAATTTTCCTGTGGCACAAGTCTCCAGGGGTGCTCCAAAAGCCAATCTCCAAAAACTGCAGCCCCAGGAGAGGAGAGGATTGGGAAGGAGCAGGGGCTCTGGCAGTGCAGGGAGCACCTGTCAGGGAGTGTCAGGGCAGCCCTGAGCAGGGAGGATCCCAGCACTGCTCTGCAGCAGATTCCTTATGTAACAGTCTGCAGTGGAGGCTCAGACCAGCACATGATGGAAAGCACATGTCAGGAGAGCTGCTCAATGGAGGTGTGTTCTCCTTGGAGATGAGGGAAGGGAAAAAAATAGCTCCATGACATGCCTGAGGTGGCTTTTTCCCTGGGGTTTCCTGGAACAGTGGCTCTGTGAGATGAAGGCTCAGCCTTGTTCTCTGGGTGGCACAGAGCTCTGCAGGTGCCTGGGCTGTGCCACCAGGTGAGCAGCACATGGGAGCTCCTGCCTGCTGCTGGTCAGGCCATAGAAATAATAATGGCTTCGGGTCCCAGCGTTGTTGAAGAGGCAGTGCAATCCCAGTGGATGGCTTTACTCTCCCTGGGCTTGGTTTCCATCTGTATAAGCAGCGACTCAGAGGTGTCACCTCGGCTGAGCAGCTCTGCTGAGAGCTGGGGCAGGGGAGGGAGCACGGTCAGTGCACGTCGTGTTGGGGAGCACTGTCGGTGCATGTCTTGCTCTGGCTGCGTTTCCAGGCTCTGGTCAGACACAATTTACACTTACAAAGAGAACCAGAAAAGGGAAGGTAACTTGGAACACAAGGGCTGGGTTTGTCCTGCATTTCCTGGGTAATTTCAAGGGATAAGAAGCAAATGTCACTTCTTGAGAGGGGGCAGATGAACACCTCCAGCCCTTTGCCTCGTGTGTTGTCTGCAGGCCCGAGGCATTAACCTGTCCTGTGTGCGGACCTGCGTGGTGGTGGCAGAGGAGCGGCCGCGGGTTTCCCTCACTCATTCCTTCTCCAAACTCTTCAAGGACATCGGGCTGTCGTCCCGAGCCGTGAGCACCACCTTTGGCTCACGGGTCAACGTGGCCATCTGCTTACAGGTACGGCTTCCCAGGGCCTTTTGTTGTCACTGGCACCAGACTCCAGACTCCAGGCTTGGTTGTATTCCACACTCCCCATCTGCACAGGCTTCTGAAGCCCAACATCTGGCCTGTAGAGAGCAGCTGGCACAAGATTTAAGCAGCTTCTCTCATTTTCAGCTGCCAAATCATTTCACAGATGCTCAAAACAAGTGAAACATGAATTAGAGCTGTTTATTTCCACATAAACAGCGCCTGGTTGCTCCAGGCTCGTGGCTGAGAGGGCTTGGGGTGTCTCCTGCCTCCCCAAGGCTCCTTCCCACACAGGTGTTCCAGAAAGTCACCTGCTTACTGAAGGGCTTCTCTTAGTGCAGCTGCAAAGGTCGGGGAATATGAGTAGGAGCTCTGCTGCAAGAAACCCCTGGAAATGTTTCTGGGCTCAGGCAGAAGTTACCCTGACTGCTCTAAATACATCTCTGGTTTTTAAATATTAACTCCCCAGGGAACGTCTGGGCCTGATCCCACCACGGTGTATGTAGACCTGAAATCCTTGAGACATGACAGGTACTGTAAGTTCACTTAAACCAACTTTTTTATTAACTACATAAAATCCTGTGGCAGTGCTGAGTTTTCACACTGCTCTGGAGACTGCTGCTCTTTTTTCCCTGACAACATTTTCTTCACCTTCAGAGTCCGTCTGGTGGAACGAGGAGCTCCACAGAGCCTGCTGCTTTCCGAGTCTGGGAAGGTAATTCCGTGTCTCTCCACTTCCCACAGCCCTTGTGCTGCAGCTGGGAAGGACAGTCCTGTGGCATGGGAGGGGGTGGCACTTGGTTACACGGTCCCTCTGCACAGTTTGATTTATAAGGAATCACCCGTTGATTTAGGAGGGTGTTTTGCTGGAACTATTGGGACAATTTGATCCCATTTGCAGTAAATGAACCACATCAGAAGTGTGGGCTCTGGTGTCCTTGAGATCAGCCTGTGTTTGGGATTTTCTGTAGCTCCTACTCCCTCATGGCTTAACAGAAAGAGGTTTCCCAGTAGTTTTTTTTAACTGAATTCTTCAAAATCAAGGTCTAACAATGTGTGCAGGCCCAGAATATCTTACCTGTGTGGCCCTGGAGCCATGGAATACATCCATACCCTGGTCTTGCCTTGTTGTATCCATCCTGGCCTGTTTTATCCCTGTTTGTGGTGTCCATGGGTGAAATCCTGCCCTGAATAAACAGCCTGTGTGGATTTTTTGTGCTGAAGATAACCCAACAGGGATTGCACATTCCTTCTTGTGCTCTTTAGATTCTGCCTGGAGTCAAAGTGGTCATTGTCAATCCAGAGACAAAAGGGCCTCTGGGAGATTCTCACCTTGGGGAGGTAAGTGCAGGTTTTGCTCCTTGGGGACCTTTTCCTGCTGCTCCTTGGGCTTTTCTCTGCTGGGGGGCAGTTTGGAGCTGTGATACAGGCCTTTTAAAAATGAATTATTGCTGGAGCATTCAGAATTTGGGTGTTATTTCACTGTCAAGTTTAAAGAAAACCCACTTGAAGAGAAGCTTGTTCCACCCTAAATCTTGCAAACTGGCTCCCAAATACTATAATTTACATTTGGCTTTCCTCATCTTGATTACACACCAGTATATTGATCTGTATTGATGGATTATTATCCAATTTTGGATAAGTTTGTGTTAAAAATCCACAGTTCATTTACTCGGTGAATCCTCAGTTACTGCAAGAGCAGATCTCAAGATGCATTTTTAAGCTTCTGCAGGATATTTGCAAGTCTTGAGCTGAATGAAGACCGTTTCCTTGATCTGAAAAATCACAGATAAAACCAGGAGCTTCTCATTACAGTTCCTTTACCCACCCCACGTCACCACTGGGCAGAAGCTCGGGGTGGGCAGTGTCGGGGTCTGACCCTTTCGCCCTCCCTACACAGATTTGGGTGAACAGTCCCCACACAGCCAGTGGCTACTACACCATCTACGACAACGAGACCCTTCAGGCCGATCACTTCAACACCCGCCTGAGCTTCGGGGACGCGGCGCAGACGCTCTGGGCTCGCACGGGGTACCTGGGCTTCGTGCGGCGCACGGAGCTCACGGCGGCCAGCGGAGGTGGGGCTGGACACACCTGCAGGGCCCCGGGGCATTCCTGTGGGCATCTCACCTGCTTTAACCAAGGGCAGCACCTGGGTTGTGGCAGTGTTGATCCAGGCTGGGGATGAGCAGAGGGAGCAGCCCTGGGGAGAAGGGGTTTAGGTGCTGGTGGGGGAGAGCTGGACGTGCCCCCAGGAACCCCCCGAGCCTGGGCTGAGCCCCCAGGAACCCCCCGAGCCTGGGCTGAGCCCCCAGCACGGGCAGCAGGGGAGGGGGGGGTCTGCCCCTCTGTCCTGCTCAGGTGAGACCCCACCTGCAGAGCTGCCTCCAGGCTGGAGAAGAGAAGCTTTGGGGGATCTAATTGTGGCCATCCAGTGCCTGAAGGAGCTGCAGGAAAGATGGAGAGAGACCTTTTACACAGGCCTGGAGTGCCAGGACAAGGAGCAATGGCTTCAAACTGCCAGAGGGCAGGGATGGATGGGATATTGGGAAGGAATTGTTCCCTGTGAAGGTGGGCAGGCCCTGGCACAGGGTGCCCAGAGCAGCTGGGGCTGCCCCTGGATCCCTGGCAGTGTCCAAGGCCAGGCTGGACATTGGGGCTTGGAGCAGCCTGGGACAGGGGAAGGTGTCCCTGCCCTGGCAGGGCTGGAATGGAATGGATGCTCTCTAAGGTCCCTTCCAATGCAAACCATTCTGGGATTCTTTAGCTTATACAAAAGACAATTTGTTTTATCGAAATTCCCTTTATTACACCTCCTCTCCTCTCTCCCCAGAGCGCCACGATGCCCTGTACGTTGTGGGAGCACTGGATGAGACTTTGGAGCTGCGGGGGCTGCGGTACCACCCCATCGACATCGAGACCTCGGTGTCCCGAACCCACAGGAGCATTGCTGAATGGTAAAACAGTCCTGAGGAGAGGAGTCATCCTAGCCCAGCTGAAGTGTAGCAGTTTAGGCAAAGATGCAGGGTTTTATCTGAAAAAAAAAATAGGGAAATTCAGGGGGTTTTGTGTTGCCATCAGCAAGTCATGCATGCGATTTCCCACCCGTGGATGAGAACAGACTCGGTGTTTTCTCACAAGCCTTAGTTCCACACAGAAATGGTGATTTCCTTCTTCGGGGTGCAAAGAGCCATTTCTGAGTTGGGTTCTGTGTCACACAGGTAGTGCTGAGATAGGTCTGATTTTTGTCACATCAGGACCAAGTCATGTTGGAGTTAGGTTGGAAATGCAGCCCAGAGCAGGTGGGAACCTCCGTCTAAGGATAAAGAACTGGAAACTTTGGATCTTCGTGGCAATAATTGGGTTTTGTGTTGATTTTCCTTTGCCGTTTCAGTGCCGTGTTCACCTGGACCAACCTGCTGGTGGTGGTGGTGGAGCTGTGTGGCTGTGAGCAGGAGGCTCTGGATTTGGTTCCTCTGGTTACCAACGTGGTCCTGGAGGAACATTACTTGATTGTGGGTGTGGTGGTGGTAGTGGATCCTGGAGTTATTCCCATCAATTCCCGAGGCGAGAAACAACGGATGCACCTCCGGGACAGTTTCCTGGCGGATCAGCTGGACCCCATTTACGTGGCCTACAACATGTGACGGGCAGAACTGCAGCACCACGGAGTGACGAGGGTGGTTATGGAAGTGAAGCTGGTGAAAATTACTAATACTTGATCTAAAGTTTGAGGTTGCTGCCACATTCCCTCCCTCCCTCCCTCCTGTCCTGGGGGTTTCGGTCCCAGTGGGGCGAAGGGAATGTGGGAAGCAGCAGCAAACGTTTGTAACCGTTTACTGAACCATGAGCTTTAGAGAACTGCAAAGTGGGAAAGTGTGTGAGCTACGAAATCCCCAAGGCCTTTACAGTAGTGTTACTTTTTCACCCGTTGTACATATTTGTATTTTTATCTAATCCTGGGTTAGGATTCTATAAGGGGAGGGTTTATCTAGTTAATAAACTATTAAGAAAAGGGTCATCAGAGTTCTGCAGTTCCCTACTCCATGATCTCCTTTGCATCTGGAGCTGTTCATACCACGGGATCACACAACTTATTGACAATTGTGCCATGACCAAATCAATAACTTACAGAATCAGAGTTGCTTATTCATATAGAGATTTCTGGAATTTAAAAATAATTTTGCCTATATTTTAAATATGTAAATATTATTATACATAATTCACTTAGATAGAAAATTAACTTGGCTAGTGAGGACAGCTGAAGGTTGATGTTTTTAAGGACAGGTGACTTTTGTGGTCCTCAGCATCCTGGCATTGGCTTAGACACAATGTGAGATGCTCCCACCTTCCCCAGGCTTCTGATTTCATTTGTATCTTCATTTTGGCCAGAAGTGTGTAGAACCCTTTGGTTTTAAGGCACATCTTTCTCCAAGAGGCTGAATCCAGCCTGGATTTGGGTAGAAATGGCAGTGTGCAAGTCCCAAAAGGAACTGAGGGACAGCCTCTGCCTCATCCTGTGGCACCAGGTGTGGAAAGGAAGGACATTCCTCAGGCTGACACACAGGTACATTCCCTGCTTGTGCCATTCAGCCAGGATTCCTTCAGCTCGCTGTAGACAGAGCAGGAACTGCTGTAAATAGACTTTAGTGGGAGCAAACAGCCCAGCTTTCCTCAAAGCATTCCCTGAAAGAACAGGAGAATTCCAGGCTCAAGCCGGACGCAATTTTTCTTCTACAGGGGGAGACTAATTCTGGCAAACACATTGTTAAATAACGTTGTGGGCATTGCTATCCCAGCCTTCCACATCCTGTGTCGGCTCCAACCTTAGGGAATGGGAAGAAAGAGAAGCCTTAAAGCAGCAGGTACAAGCTCTTCCTGCTGGGAAGCAGTTCCACACGGGCTGGGGGAGAGCTGGTGGTTGAGCTTTGACTCAAAATTACCTTTTGTTTTTGTTTTTGTTTTTAATTCTTCATCCTCTAACAACAATTACACTTCTTTGGGTGCTAATATATGATTTTGGAAGCCTTGGGAGCTGCTACCAGATCCTGCAACAGGGGGTTTTTTTGAGTCAGATGTGGTATACAATGTAAATAAACTTTTCAGATGTTCCAGATTACCTCACGCAAAGTTTTTAGGCAGTTTTTAAAAGGTTTATGGTGTGGACTTGGAAGATCCTGTGGCAGTTAACTGGAGCAGAATCCAGTGGATCCACGAGCAAACCCCACAAAACAGGAGCTTTAAAGCTCACATAAGAAGTTTCAAATGATATTTTTGAGAAATATTTGGTGGGGGAATAGGAACTGGAAGTTTTGTAGCAGGTCTGGACTTAACGTGTTTGCAAACACTTCGGGTTTCGGGGGCACATTTTGGAACCTTTTCTGTGTTTTCCACAGTATCAGCCAACGCTGCAGAATGTGCACAAAATCTTCAATATATTTAGTTTTAACAAATTGAACACAAAGTGGGGACAGTGGCAGGTGAAACTGTGACTAAAACAGTTGGTCCTGCAGCTTATTTTGGGTGTAAAGTGCACAAAGGTTGTTCTCCCTTTTCAGCCAGAAAATTCCTGTTATTCCATGTTCTTTGTCACCGTTTTTGTGTTTCCTGCACAGCCCAGGCCTGGCCAAGCAGCTTCCCTCCAGTGTGACCTTTCCAGGGAAAACTGTGGTGGTCTTGAACCTTTTTCTTTACTCAAAGCTTTAGATAAGTTGTTTCAATGAACACTTTTTGTCCACTGAAGTGGATTTTAAGTCCAATTCCAGGATTGTCTTTTATTTTTATTCATGATTTTTCACAAATAAAACAATGTGTGTATGAATTCCATCAAATGTGGCAGATGGAATTCCTGAAATGGCATTTTTGAATGGGACTGGATTGATTTTTTTTTTTTTTTCCTTATTTTTTGTTTGGATAGGTACTGATAGCTTCCTATGGTTTGAGGTTTTATCTTGCAAGTTTCCTGTGTGCTCCAGATCTTCCAGCACATTCCATTTCTCTGTGCTGGAGAACTGCAGGATACAGCCGTGCCCATGGAATGAGAGAACGTTCCAGGGACAAGGAGAAGCTGGTTTGCCTTCCCTGAATGCTTTGTCCATGTTTTGGCACAGTGCTGGAGAGGAGGAAGGAGGGAGCTGCGACCCTGGAGTCCCCAAATTCCACCTCCAGCTCTGCTCAGGACTTGCCGTGAGCCTTCCACAGGTCATTCCACTCCTTCCTCTGTAGCTGGGGATGATCTTTCCATATTTTTTTGGGAACAAAGCAAGATCCTTCACTCCAGACACTGGCAAGTGGGCAGGGCTGGGTGCTTTTCCCAAAGAAACAGCCTCTCCCCTGGTTTGACTCTGCAGCTGCTGGGGTTGCACAGGGCACATTATTCCCTTCTCTCGCCCCTCGGGTTCCAACTTAACAACTGCAGTGAAACTGAAAAACTGGGAGTTCTTCCCACTGGACTAAAGTATTTTGTGTGTCTCACTGTTTCTGAATCTTCCCTGAGCAAACGCTGTGGGAACAGGACAGTTTTGTCCAGTTTTGTTAGAATTTGCACTTCATTTCTGGTTTAAATCAATTCAGCTGTGTCCTACTAACTGTCCTAAAATAAGGTTATAAAAACCAGATCAATTTTAGCCCTAGATGCATTTTTTTTCCTTTTATTTCTGTCAACCTCTTTCCCATTGTCCAATCCAGACTCTGGCATTCTGTAATTATGTATAAAGGTTTTATTTATTTAAAATTAGCTTAGTTACATTTTTAAATTTAACACCTGGCTGGACAGTGTCCCATTAACGCATTGATTGTGTTTCCTTTGTCTTGTGTTAATAAATATTGATGCCTGGTTGCTTGTTTAGTCCTTCCAGCGCTGCTTCCATGAAGGAATTTTATTTTTAAGGAAGGAAATGCGGGTTAAAATTGATCCTGGGCAAGGGGCGAACTTGTAAGTATCTTATATTTTGTCAGTTGTATCGAGAAGTGTTGGAGCTGAGGGTGTGAAGGAGCTAGGCTGGGCAGTGTCCTGTACCTGTAGCTTTGGGAATCTGAGTTTCTGGGGATCAGAGCAGGGAATGGAGCTAAGGAAGGGGCTGGAGCAGCAGAAGGGTCTGGAGAACTCCTGAGGGAGCTGGGAAAGGGGCTCAGCCTGGAGAAAAGGGGGATCAGGGGGGACCTTGTGGCTCTGCACAAGTCCCTGACAGGAGGGGGCAAAGGGGGGGTCAGGCTCTGCTGCCAGGGAACAGGGACAGGAGGAGAGGGAACGGCCTCAGGCTGGGCCAGGGGAGGCTCAGGGTGGACAGCAGCAGGAATTTCCCCATGGAAAGGGTGCTCAGGCCTTGGCAGGGGCTGCCCAGGGAGGTTTGGAGTGCCCATCCCTGGAGGGGTCCCAGGAAGGGCTGGAGGTGGCACTCAGAGCTCTGGGCTGGCCAGCGAGGTTGCTGGGGATCAGTCACAGGCTGCACTCCACGGTCTTGGAGGGATCTTCCAACCTCAGGAATTCTGGGCTCCTGTAAAAACCCTCTTCCTAGGGGCGCCTGGCCGCAGTTTGTGCTTTTCAGGGAATACTGAATTTCCTGTGATCCCCAGTAAGGGCTGAGGAACTGTCCCATGAAGGGCGTCGCTGACTGGATCCCAAAAACTTACTGTGATCCCAAAATCTGCTGTGGAACAATCCCCAAAGGGGCCAAACCCCGTTACCTGCCGCTTCCTTAAAACCCCTCAGTCCCTCCCGCCCGCCCACCCGCGAGGAATCGCGGCCCCGTCCCAGCCCCGTCCCAGCCCCGTCCGGCCCCGTCCCAGCCCCGTTCGGCCCCGTTCGGCCCCGTCCCAGCCCCGTCCCAGCCCCGTCCGGCCCCGTCCCAGCCCCGTTCGGCCCCGTCCCGCTCGCCGTTCCCGCCCGGGACGTGCCGTCCGCGGGGTAAAACCCGGCCGCACTGCCCTTTGCCCAGGCTGGGCGCGCTATTCCCCGCGCCGGGGCCTGGAATATCGGGAATATCGGGAATATCGGGAATATCGGGAATATCGTGATTTTCCCGACGGCGATCGCGATCCCCACCCCAGAGCGCGGATTCGCGCCCGCGCTGCGCCGCTCCCGCCGGCGGCGGCGCTGTTCCCGCGCCGTGCCCGGGAGCGGCGCTCTGCCGCCTCCTCTCCGTGGTGCGGCCGGGCGGGGCCGGCTCCAGGCGGCCGCTCTAGCCCGGCGCCCGCGCGCTCCGCGCCGCTGGGGCTCTATGGCGGGGGCCCCTGGGCGCGCACTCTATGGTCGCGGCCCGCCCCCCCCGCCGGCGCCGCTTCCCTGAGGCGGAACCGGGCCGGGACCGGGGCCGGGACCCGGCGGCGGCTCCGGCGCTCCCCACGTGCGGCCCTGCGGGGCTCTGAGGTAAGCGCGGGCTGGGGAGGCCGCCCCGTCCCCCTCGGCCCGCCCGCCGCTCCTTCCCCCACCGCCGCTCCCCCCCCTCCGCCCCCGTGGGCCGTGAGGGGACGGGCACAGGCCGCGGCCTCGGCCCGGCGGCCGCTGCGGAAACCGCGGGGAGTTCGCACCGCAGGCGGGCCTGAGGCGCTGCCCTGCGGCCTGGGGGTGCTGCCGGGCCCGCGCCCGCTCTGCCCGGGCCCGCTCGCCCCGGGGATGGGGGGAAAGGTGGTCTGGGGGTGACGAGGCTCCAGCCGGTCCCGGCCAGCGGTGGCTGCGTCCCCGAGCCCTGCCCGGTGACAAACTCAGCTTTATCGCTAACTAAACTGCCGTTAATGGGCGTCGCTACCTGTCTTCTATTAATTTTGCCCCAGACCCGTGTCTGAGCATTGGCTTGCAGTGCTCAGTGAGGATCGGGTGGATCCAGGGCGGCGGGATATAAATGATCTCTGGGCTGTTTTTCTCTCACAACCATCAGATCCCTGGTGCGGATAGAATATTGACATTTTTAGGCTGCAGCGTTTATTTCTGAAGCTCCTGTCAGGGGATGTTCCTGTACAGGCTGGTGCTGGGCGGGGGGGGAAGTGGGAGAAAACCTATGAGGAAAGTGCTCCTGGAGTTTTAAGGAATAACTTTGTGTGTTTGTGGAATGGAATCTGGAGCGGTGACTGGGCAAGTTGACTCGAGACTGCTCACTTGCTTTCTGGCACATCTGGTGGGATGTGCTGCCTTTTGCTCTGTGTTTTACTGATTTCTGGGCAGGGGGGGAGTGGAGTTTTGTCAGTTTTCTGGGTGAACAAATTTTATCCAAGTGTCTTAATTGCAAAATTAGGTAAATAATGTTTTCACTGCTTAAAATAGCTGATTTTGAGGACACAAAATTCCCCCAGATTACTTCAGTATCATTTAAGAAAATATTTTGAAATCCCTTTGTACAATTTGTAAATGTCAGAATTTGACTCCTGTCACTATTTGAGAATAAAATCCTGTGTCCAATATTCCTTGATTTCTGACTTTATAAAAAATACAATCACTCGGCTCTTACAATATTTCAGTGACGAAGCATCATTCAGACCCTTCCTCTACTCAGCTTGAAAGGGCAAAACAGAACTCGGTTTCTTCCTCTGGTGCTCTCTGTAGCATTTTAGGGAATTTAAAGAATCAGGGAATTAGTGAAGTTTTGGGAATGGGTTTTCTTTTTTAATTAATGCTCCTTGGGCATGCCAGGTGTTTCTGGTGGGTTTGCGTGGTGGCTCATGCACGCTGAGGCCCGTGGCATTTGGAAGGTGTCTGTGAGCTTTGGGGTGAGAAATGAAGCGTGCCCTGATGAACTGGGACATTCCTGTTTCTGTTTGAAAGGAAGGTGGGCTTGAGGCTCAGGTTTGAAGTGGGATGAGTTTCCTTGGCTGGAGGGAGATGATGCCCAGAATTTTAGAGGGGTCCTTAAAGCAAATGTCATGAGCTGCTGTTGCAAAATCCTTTCCGTTAAATGACTTTTGAGGTGGAGCTGCATGGAGGTTTGCTGTGAAAATCGTCACCCTCACCTGTCTGGTTATAAAAATGTGGTGTTTGTACAGATTGGGACAATAATCCTTCTCTGGACAATAAAGCCTTGGGTGTTGCTCCTCCTGTCAGTGGTCTGTGACAGCAAAATTCTTCTTTCACCCCAAACAGAGGCACCTGCTTTCAGCTAAATAAATTAAATTCAGCTGTTGGAGCAGTTTTACCCGGGGGTGGTGTGCTCAGGTATTATTATCCTTTGTGGTCCCTCATGTCAGATCTTGAGACCTGCAGGTTGAGGTTTTTCCTTAGAACTTCTCTTTTCAGACAGGTAGATGCCAGTCTCTGTCTCAGGTGCTCACAGGAGGCCATTCCAGGGGGAAATTCCTGGATTTCCAGCTAAGTAAAGTTAAAGGCATGTGAGTCTTGTGTGACACTCACATCCCCAGAGGGTGTGAGGTGCGGGAGGAATTTCTGTCTTGTTGCAATCCTTGCTAAGTCTTTTTATTGATTGATGTTGGATGAATGATTAAATATTCCAGAGCAAGCAGAGATGAATTAAACTCAAAACTCATCTTTCTAATGGAAAATACTTTATCTTTTATTCCTGCAAGCAGAACTTCACACCAATGAGAGAAAGATCAGCAAAACCCTCTCTGCTCTGTCGCTGGGGTGTTTATTTTGGGTGGTTTTATTGGTTTCACTATTTCTTGCAGGGTATTTTGAGTCTTTCATGGGACAGTAAGGCAGAGAGCGGGGAGGGCAGGCTGTGGTTTAGCACTACAGAAATGAACGGGGGTTTCTGTAGCACTGGAAATTTATTGTCATTTTTGCTGCTGCCTGGATTTCGGTTTGAGGGGCCCTGGTTACCCGGGACACTTTGCAGGGTGCAGAATGTCGATTTTCCTTTACAGAAGCTAAAACTGCGTTTGAGGACAGACAAAGTTGTGTCCACTGCACGTTTGTCATTAATTCTGCTCATAATCTTGAAGTGGTTGATGTTTGCAGCCAGGAGGATGTTGGGAAGCTGCGTCATTTGCTGGGGAAGGTTTGGTCTGTGCTGTAAAGGACACACGGAATCATGGATTGGTTTGGGTTGGAAGAGACCTTAAAGCCCATCTCATTCCACCTAGGTTGGGCAGGGACACCTCCCACTATCCCAGGTTGCTCCAAGCCTCGTCCAGCCTGGCCTTGGACACTGCCAGGGATCCAGGGGCAGCCACAGCTGCTCTGGGCACCCTGTGCCAGGGCCTGCCCACCCTCCCAGGGAGGAATTCCTTCCCAATATCCCATCCATCCCTGCCCTCTGGCAGTTTGAAGCCACTGCCCCTTGTCCTGGCACTCCAGGCCCGTGTAAAATGTCTCTCTCCATCTTTCCTGCAGCTCCTTCAGGCACTGGATGGCCACAGTTAGGTTACCCTGAAGCTTCTCTTTTCCAGGCTGAACAATCCCAGTTCTCCCAGCCTTTCCTCACAGCAGAGCTGCTCCATCAATCATGGTTTCTTGTATCACCCAGTTTCTCCCTACAAAGCCCAGATTTAGTGGCTTATTTGGGGAGTCCTGCGGTGGGACCCCTCAGAGCAGTGAGGGTGCAGGACTCTGCTCTTGGCTGACTCTTCCCCCTCGGAGCGTTCATTGGGCTGCGTGCTGTGGTTCGGCTCAGCAGGGAAAAATCAATGACTCACATTTCCACAGAAAGAAATGTAATTTCCAGTCTCATAGCAACTGTCCTTTCAACACTTTCAAACCTTCTGTGACAAAATGTTTAACACTCACCCATCAGCTTTTAATGCTCCAGGCTGGTCCGCCCACTCCCCCCAGCTGAAACCTGCATTTGTGCATCCCTGAATCCCCCAGAATCCGAGGGGGGATGCTGGCAAGACGTTGAACAGTTAAATATAAAATCTTAGACATGAGAGAAGTGTTGCTGACTGCATTACATCAAGACAGAGTGACTCTGGCAGGGCTTAAAATTCAAAACTGTGTTCTCTTCACTTTGATTTCCGTCCCTGGTTTGTTTTTATACACCTTCAGATAGTTTAAAATAGGTTTGGCTGGTGGCTTGGCTAAAATATTTTTGGAAATTATCTTACTTAGAGAAAGATATTCTTTAGTATAAAGAATCTTGGTTTTCTTCCTGGATCTTCTTTCAAACTGCAAGAGAGCAGGCTTAGATGGGATATTAGGAATTGGATATTAAGGGGATTATAATAGGATGGTGAGGCCCTGGCACAGGGTGCCCAGAGCAGCTGGGGCTGCCCCTGGATCCGTAGGAGTGTCCAAGGCCAGGTTGGACAGGGCTGGGAGCAGCCTGGGGGTGTGAAAGGTGTCCCTGCATGTAGCAGGGGGTGGGACTGAATGGGCTTTAAGGCCTCTCCCAACCCAGCCCATTCCGTGATTCTGTATGTCCTTTACAGCACAGACCAAACCTGTTCCCGTTCCCAGCTGGGGCTCCTGCTGTTCCCAGGCCTCGGGAGGTGACCCCAGGTGTGGGGCTTCACCTGCCCAAAGCCACAGGGATGAGCAGGGCAAGGTCCCACCGTGTCCCTCCGCACGTGTCCCCTTGAGGAGGCACAGGAGGACTCAGGGTGTTGATAGGAAGTGACAAAATCTGGGCTGTGCCTCAATAATGGCGACATTGGAGGGCAAAGAGCTCATTAAACGTGTCCAAATGAGACCAAAAGAATCAGGCACTGAGGTTCTAAAACACTGGTGGAACTGGGCATCTGTCTGCTGTCCAAATTCATTACTAACTGGATTTAACTGGTTTTCTCGTAGCTGATGATGGAAGAGGTGCACAAGGGCGGCAGCAGCAGCTCTGTTACGTCCCAGCCCTCAGCCGTACAAGGTACAACCCTGCAGGCAGCTCAGCTCTCTCATATTGCTCAACAGGTAAAGCCTGGGCTGGATCTCAGCAAACATTTCAGGGAGTTCGGAGCCCATTTTTATGTGCTGCAAACTATAGATCCATTCTTAGAAGCACATGGAGAAGAAAAAACAGAAAGAGGCTAAGAAAAATGTGTTTGTTTGATGGTGGATGACATAAAGTTAATTAAAAAGTGTTAAAAAGCTGATTTTTGTCTTTGTACAATGCAGAAGTGCAGCCCAGATTTGGGGTTAGTCAACCACAGGAGCTGCTCAGGAGTAAAATGAGGGCCTGGTTTCATTTTTTCCTTAGAAAAAGCACTTCCAGCTCCTTTTGTGTAGTAGCAGCAATCCTGGGTACTCAGCACCATGGAAACACTTGGATTTTAGCCCAACATGAATGTATTTAATATAATAAACCATCTGAAGTTGAAAATTTGAGATTCTTCCTCTAAGGTAACATCCCTGTCAGAGCTTTAACCTGAATCCTTTAGAACTGGTGAAAGAGTGAATCCTTCCAGGAGGGTTTTCCTGGGAAAAAGCAATGTTTTGCAGCTCATCCACTGTTTATCCTGTGGAGGCAATTGGGATTTTGATGCAAAATTTAGATATAGGAGAGGAGAGAATATCAGCAGGTCTCCTGGGGTTTGTTTCCAGGCTGGTTTCCTGATCTGTTTTTATATAAAGTTCTAATTGTCCCTTAATATTGGGAGTTATGATACAAAAGTAGCATTAAATGGAAGTTCAGCTCTGTGTGTGTATTTTAATGATCCCTTCATCTTCTCATGTATTTCAGATGAATAAAAGTAGCGAAGAAATTTGATGAGGAAAGTGGTTATTTACTTACCATCTACATGTATAACTTGAATTATTTTTGGTTTGTGAATATATGGAAATGTGAACAATATAAATTGATTAAAGTGCAAAGACTCACGCGAGTTCAACATCAAAACTACAAACCCTCTAGGAAGTTGAAGCATTTTCATGTTTTTAATATGTTACATAATATCACATATTTGATTAGGTGACATAATGCCACATTTGATTTTTCTCCAACCAAAGGAAATAACAAACTGTTTCAGCCTTTTTCATATGCAAATAATGTCTCAAAAATTTGCATCTCTAAAGGTACTTTTGTGACTTCATTAGAATTAAAATACAGTTGCTAATGCCGGTTGTCCACCAGTCTTCCTACACGTGTTGCACTTCCTGAGTCCTGTGGCACAAAGGTTTCACTGATGGTTTTTGGTCTGTTGTAGATGTCTCTCAGAGGTTCTGCTCCCCTCACAGTCGTTCAGCTTCCTGGAGAGCAAGTCCAGGTCCAGGGAGTCATTCAGACAGCTCAGTCCTCCTCTGTGATCCACTCCCCTCAGGTGCAAACCGTGCAGGTAACTCCAGAATGGCTTTAAATACCCCAAATCTGCAGTTATGTAGGTGAGAAGATGTGAAAAGATGCGCAGAGGCTTCTCTGACTCGGCTGCCTTTGTGCCCTGCTGTAAGAGACAGTGAGCAATCCAAGGACAGCCCTGTGGGACACAACATCCCTCATTTGGGCTTGAAATTATTCCTTGTGGGAAGTCACCTTTGGAGTCGACACGAAACCATTTGATGTTGCCTCCCTTTATTAAAAACTCCAACCCACAGCTCTGTAGTTGGTGCCTTGGCAGACAGTCAGGTGGGATCTGACACCCAGAGCAGGGGAGTGGGGAATAACAGAATAATTCAGTAGTGGATAAAAATGAGTGTTTGGGAAAGGTGGAGCTGCATGAAGGCGAGTGAGCTGCTGGGTGCTCTCTCATACTCTAACTCCCAAGTCTCTGCTTGTGTCTCCTACTCACTTGCCATGTGATTTTTGTAAGAGGAGTCCCTTCTGAGAGGTACCCAGGGAGTTCCAGTGAGTCTGTTCCTGCTCCACTCAGTCCCTGCTGCAGAGCCCTTGGGGACCTGGAGTTCCACTGGGAAACCACTGCCCTAGCAGCCGGGCGAGGGAGGAGCTGCCCTAAAACCCAGGAATTAGTCCCTGATCCTTGTCCCACACTCCTCATACCACACTAAACTGATAAGCCATGAGAAGCAAATCTGGAAGGGATTGTCAGCTGTCCCTGCTGTAACATCGGAGCAGGGAGAGGAGAACATGTGTCACTGCTGGAAGCAGTCAAGCATCTGCATTGGCTGCTTCTTGGTGCTCGTGTCTCTGTTAGTCTCTTGCCTTTTCCTTCCCCCTGGTTGCACAGTCCCCACTGACTGGATTAACTCCTTTTCTGTAATTTATGAACATTGTGGCCTTGTTGGGGGGAAAAAAAGTACAAAAAAAATACAAAAAAAAGTACACGAGCAGGTTTTTTCCTGCTCTGTCTCTGCACTTCAGTGAGAGGCTTTTCCCAGAGCTCTGTGCATTCCTCTGGACTCTGTTACAGGCACACAGATAAGAACAAATAAATGTTTTGTTTGCTAATAAGGAGCATCAGAGACAAAATAACACTTTGAACTGGATGAGCACACAGTGGAATAAAGAAATTTGTAGATAGTACTTTGCATATTTACTCCCTGATATACTTCTGCCTTAAATACTATTTTCATTGGACTTTTACATTCTCAGCAACAAACCCCACTGCTCCTCTCCTACATAAAAGATTTCAGGTGCTTTCAGTGTGTCTTATACATCACTGGTGTTCCTGTTCCCTTTCTCACCAGGTATCTTCCTTATCTGAGAGTGAGGATTCTCAGGACTCCTCAGACAGCATTGGCTCCTCACAGAAGGCTCGAGGCATCTTGGCTCGTCGTCCCTCCTACCGGTACGGGTGTGATGCACTTGGTGTTTTTATTTGAAACCAAAACAACAGCCTCTTCCCATGCTCTTCAATATTCTGCTGCCCTCCAGGTTGTTTCCTTTGCCTTGAAACACGCAGTGAATCTGTTCATGTACTGAACATCCTGAGCCATCGTTGCTGTGAGGAAACTTTGACTCCACTTACTGGAAATTTGCCTCAGTAGGATTTTGTACAGGGCAAAATGTTCACCAGCTGTAATTTTACTCAGTTGTATCATTTTACTGAAGTGAGGAGCGTAGTCAAATGTCAAACTCCTTTTTTCACAGAAAAATTTTGAAAGATCTTTCTTCTGAAGACACACGGGATAGAAAAGGAGATGAGGAAAGTCCTGGAGTCTCCACTGTCACCTCCATGTCTGTTCCCACACCCATCTACCAGACAAGCACTGGACAGTACAGTATGTTACCCAAAATACCATCACAGTTTTTATTCAACTTGCCTCAAAATACAGATTTCGTTAAATATTTGAGTAAGATGAAGGACAAAAGTTGGTTATTATCTAGTAGTCAGTACTAAGTTAGTAGATAGAAGTAACTGATATCCACTGACTTCAGATAAACTCAGTGCTTTGTAATTTTAATTTTTGCACATTAAGTCGTTTAAGGGTGTTGGTATGAAGCACACAGCAGTGTTCTTTGCTGGATTTAACCCAAAATGTCAGTGAAGACACCTATATACATATATATATATATATATATATAGTGGGCCACTCTTAAAGGCTCCTGTGGTATCAGAGAGGTACAAAAAATTAGGATTTGTTCCTTTGATGTTACCACTTGGTGTTGGTGGTGCTTCACACCTGCTCCTCTCCATCCTGGGAGGGTGGGCAGGCCCTGGCACAGGGTGCCCAGAGCAGCTGGGGCTGCCCCTGGATCCCTGGCAGTGTCCAAGGCCAGGCTGGACACTGGGGCTTGGAGCAGCCTGGGGGTGTGAAAGGTGTCCCTGCCATGGCAGGGGGTGGGGCTGGAGGGTCTTTAAGGTCCCAGCCCATTGCAGGATGCTGTGATTTACCTGTGTTTTGTAGTGTACAGCTCCAAATCCCCTTGTCCATGTGCCTTCCCTCACAGTTGCCATCGCAGCCAACGGGCTGCAGCTGGCGGGGCCGGGGCCGGACGGGGTGCAGGGGCTTCAGACACTGACCATGGCCAACGCCAGCAGCTCCCAGCCCGGGACCACCATCCTGCAGTACGCCCAGACCTCGGATGGGCAGCAGATCCTGGTGCCCAGCAACCAGGTGGTGGTGCAGAGTGAGTACCCCCTGGGGGCCTGGTTACACCCCTGTCCCCGTGAGTGTCACCTGCTAACGCTGCCCCGTTTGGTGTCCCCCAGCTGCCTCTGGAGACATGCAGACCTACCAGATCCGCACCACGCCCACCACCTCCTCCCTGCCCCAGACCGTGGTGATGACGTCCCCCGTCACTCTGACGTCACAGACGAGCAAGACGGATGATCCACAGCTGAAACGAGAGATCAGGCTGATGAAGAACAGGTACGTGAGTGCACCTGAGCTGCTCGCCTTGGTGAGTTTCATGTGCCGAGATCGTGGAAGAGACTTCCAGGATCATAAAGTCCAACCCGTGACAGATCTCCACCAGAGCACTGAGTGCCACGTCCAGTCCACCCCTGAGTGACACCTCCAGGGATGGGCACTCCAAACCTCCCTGGGCAGCCCCTGCCAAGGCCTGAGCACCCTTTCCATGGGGAAATTCCTCCTGGTGTCCCACCTGAACCTCCCCTGGTACAGCTTGAGGCCGTTTCCTCTCATCCTGTCCCTGTTCCCTGGGAGTAGAGCCCGACCCCCCCGGCTGCCCCCTCCTGTCAGGGACTTGTGCAGAGCCACAAGGTCCCCCCTGAGCCTCCTTTTCCCCAGGCTGAGTCCCCCCCAGCTCCCTCAGGAGTTCTCCAGACCCTTTTGCTGCTCCAGCCCCTTCCCTAGCTCCATTCCCTGTTCTGGATACGCTCCAGCCCGTCCATATTTCTCTTGCAGTGAGGCTCCAGAACTGGAGGGGCCTCAAGAGTGTCCAGCACAGGGGGGCAATCCCTGCCCTGGTCCTGTGCCACACCATGGCTGGTACAGCCCAGGTGCCCTTGGCCGCTTGGCCTTGGTGCTCCTTCCCCACCTGAGCACGCCTGGGCTTGTGGGAGATTGTGACCCAAACACTGGAAATCGTGACCCAGACATGCTCCCTTGAGTCTCACAGTGTGGAGAAGCCAAAATTGGGTTTCCCCTGCAGATTGGCTGCCATGTGTGTTAGCAGATCCTGCTGCATTTCCTGCTCTCCTCGGGCAGTTTTGGCTTGGTTTTGTTCCTCACTGCAGTTCCAGCTCTCTCGTATTGGTCAGTATTGTGACGTTCAGAAAACAGATCTCACCTCTAAAATACAGAACTCTGCTTGTCTGTTGCAGAGAAGCTGCCCGGGAATGCCGTAGGAAGAAGAAGGAGTACGTGAAATGTTTGGAAAATCGAGTGGCAGTCCTGGAAAATCAGAACAAAACTCTAATTGAAGAGCTAAAAACTTTGAAAGATCTTTACTGTCATAAAAGTGTGTAAGAAAAGAAGGTAAAAACCTTTGGGGACTGGTGAAATATCAGAGGAGAATTTTTTTTTTTATACTGAATTTTTTTAACTAGATGAAAGGTCAAAAATGAAACTTTTCTACCTAGATTTCACAGCTCAAAGACTCTATAGATTTTCTTTACAACGTGTTGGTGACAAAGTACAAACAGGAAACAAGAAAACCTCACCAAAATTCCTGCTGGCACAACTGGAAACTGAGAAATTCAAGATTGCAGCTACAGAGGAAGGACAGTCACGTGTGGCGAGGCAGGTGATGAGAGTTTCTTTGAAAATTCCTATGAATACCTCTAATAAGGGAGGCAAAATTTGGTTACAAAGAAAACATGGATGAAACGGAATCCTTGCCATAGCTGACATTGTTAGTAACATTTATAACCAGTGTATGTTTTGATTTCTTACTCTTTTTCAAGCCTTTTTCCTTCAGTTATTTGTCTGTAAATATTTTTATTTTAACCTGTAAGTTGGTATTTACAGGTGCAGATGATAAAAAAGCTGATACTTTGCTTGAGGTATAAATTATGTTTTTACTCTTTCTCAGATGACAATTTAAAAAGTTGGGATGATTTTTTTTCCATGTTTGCCGTGTTTATCAGATTGGGGAAGGATCTGCAGAAGGCAGTGAGAGGCCTGGTCCTGGAAATGTCTGAGGCACAGAAAATTGTGTTGATTTTCTTAGAGAATTCAACACATCAGTGATTTTAAAGCACAGTGTGAGGGACGAGGACTGGTGACAAAAGTTCTGAAGAATTTCTGAGATTAAACTTCTGAAAGTTTTTAATTTCACAAAAGTTTGTTCTTAGTTCTGGGCATGAGAAACATCAATCATTGAAAATTTAATTGTGTGCTGATCATATCTACAATTAAACACTCAGTGCTTGTCCTGGCCGGGGATTCTCCTGGGCTTTGGAACATGAAACCAAATAGAAGAAAAATGATGTAGTAAAAAATGGAAGATCTATACCAAAGGGTTATGAGGTTCTAATCTCTGGTTTATTGCTGGAAGTAGTGCAAAATTACAATTTCCAGCCTAATTTTGTAAGGTAGGAGCTATTTTGCAAAGTAACGGTGTCTTTGTACGCAAATACTATATTGCAAACGGGGAGATGGTTGGTATATTTTGTAGCTAAATTGTGATCTTTACAAAACCTGAAATTGAGTTTCTATACGTATTTTGACAGTTTATATCTTTCATTTTAGTAACCAAATGAAATATTTTGTGAACCAGATTTTCAAGGATATATTTTTATGGATAGTACAAAGTCAAATGAGATCCTCTTTGGTGTAGGAGATACTTGAATTAATTTTGTATGTCTGTAGGCAACTTGCAGAAAAAATGGATCCTAAAGAGTATTGGGGGAAAAAAAAAGAAATTAGGGCTTTTTACTCCCCACAGTTGACAATATCTGCACATGAGATCTCATTGTGTCAGAGAGTCCAGTTTGTACAATTTTAATTTGTTTCAGGCGAAAATCACAAGTTTGACATGATCAGGACTCCTTTGCCTGGGGAATCTCCATTCTTGGAGATGCCCAGAGCTGTCTGGCTGTGGGCAGGACATGGTACTGGTGAGGACACGGTCCTGGGCAAGATGTGATCCTGGTGGTCAGGCCGTGGTCTTGGGCAGGTGCTGTAGGTGACTGCAGTGCTTCTTGCATGAGTAATGAACCATTTCCATAGCTGGGATTGAATCCTGCTTCCAGTTCTGTCAGCGGGAATTACTCCATGGACTGTGCTGTTCCGAGGTGTTAGAGCTCCGTGTGTGTCGTGCTAGCTCAGATCTGGATGGAATTCCAAGCTGTGCTCCCTCCCTGGATGTGTAATGCTTATCCCATGGTCAGTCAGTATTTTTGATTTTACTCCTTTGGGAATTAATGGACTTGTAGCAAGCAGAGCTCTTTGCCATGAGGAATCTGCATTCCACAATCTCCTGGTTAGTGGGCTAGAAAAGGATATTTTGTCCCTGAAGTTCCTAAGTCTCTGATTGTTGTGGACGTGAGTCCCAATGCATTTCCTTTAGGCCAGGCTGGAGTGTGACTCCTGGTTGCCATCATGTCAGAAAAAAGCTTTGTGACACATCAGAAATAAGGTTGGGAAAGTCCTAAACTGAGGGAGCTGCTCCTGGAGAGGTGTCAGTGTTTCCTGTTTCTTTGGTGGAATTTCAGGAAAATTGAACAGCCTGGAATGTGCCTGGAACATGCACCTCAGAGAACTGGACCTTTCTCTCCTCTCAGTGTGTCACCTGGCATGTGTGAGAGGGTTTGACCTACAGTTTTGAACTACCTTGGGAACTCTGTGGTAGCTGATCCTCACTGTGTTCTCTTTTTTCTTTTGTAATATGGAATAATAATAAACAAATCTATCAAGTGTTAAGACTGTAAAAACCTGGTGGCCAATTCTTCTTGTATCCAGCAAGGGAAGCACCTGTCCTGCCAGACACACCAAGAGTCAATTTTTATACTCTTAAAATCGTGTGTTGGAAAGAACAGCTGATTTTCCATCATGGGAATATTAAACAGTAACACAAGTTTGCTCTTTAAGCACTGATCATGAAGTTCTTAGTTTGGATTTACTTTAAAATCTCGATTTTAAAGAGTAAAATCTCATTCCTGAGGGTAAGAGATGCAGCAGCTGATGCTGTTCTGCTGGTTGGTTCCAAACAGTCCGTGCTTTCCATGAATTGTAAATATTTGTTGAAACAATTAATGGTTGCAAATTTTGATCTTGGTAAATAAAGTCGCTAAAATATTATCATTCTGATGGTCCCTATTTATTTTTAATGAAGGTAGAGCTGCAGTGGTGCTGACCAGGTGTGAATACCTGTGTGGGATCGGGTCATATGACAGCCAGGAATAAATAATAGTCGATTTTAGTGGATGAAATGGTACTTGTATACACCTGCCAGTGCTAAAAATCCTGAGTGCAGAACAGCTTTTACCTTCCTGCAGGGTTTTTTTACCTTCTTAGTTTTCAATAAGCTGAGCCACAGTTAAGGTTTGGTTAATTAAATGGTTAATTAAAACCTTTGCGTGCTCTGCTGGTTTTTACCCGGCAGAGGGAGCATCTGCCATCTCCAAACCCTGGTGGCATCACTGAGTGTATTTAACCTTCTGATGGCTGGAAAAGCACAGAAATAGGGTGGGAAGGAAGTGTTTCCAGTTGATAACATTTCTATATTCGATTTTCCTTACTAGTGCCAAGGCTGTTACTGTTTCCTCTACTGTCAGTGTGGATATCAGAGGCAGGAAACAAAAAATTGCAAACAAGACTCCTAAAAAGTAAGTGCACATCCTTTGGCTCTTGGTTTTATTGAGAGGCAGGAGGGAGCTCGTTTTTCCAAGCTTTCCCAGGCAGAACAGACCTCCACGAGGATGACACGATGCTTTGCCCCTCTACACTGTCTGTGTGAGCACGGCGTGTGCCACAGTCAGGAGGATGGCGAGCGTTGTGCTCACGGGGTTCCGACTCTTGTTGGTCAAACGAAGCTTTGCTTTGATCCATTTTCTGTACTGGGACAGGCGGACGTAGATCCCAGGATATTTGGGGCGGCCACAGCCAACCCCGAAGCTGGCGATGCCGATGAGGTAGTACTTGTCAGTGTCGGGGTGGTAACACACCAAGGGGCCCCCGCTGTCGCCCTACAAATGAACACCACAAAAACCAGTAGCATGTAACTCCTTCCAGGAAACAATTCAGGCAGTAATCATTCTGGTTTTTTAGATTCATTTTAAGCAGCTCAGTTAACTGGACAGTCACAATGACAGTAACGTGTGGGCAGTAGCACATGGACAACTCAAGGTAAACCTGGTGTTGCTGAAAGACACGGAATCTGCATCCCTGAGGTTGGAAAGGCCCTCCAAGACCAAGTCCAGCCTCTGCCTGATCCCCATCTTGTCACCCAGACCAAAGCACTGAGTGCCACATCGTTGTTCCTGGGACACCTCCAGGGAAGGGGGCTCCAAGCCTCCCTCGCCTTCCAATGCCTGACTGTTGGAAGGTAAAAGAAGAAAGGCCCAGTGTCTCTGGCGGGGGGAGAAAGTTGCAGTCCAAAACCGATGTGGTTGATAAGAGCAAAACTCTGTTTATTGGCAATCCAGAGGCACTGATATAGTACACCAGCTGGTTAACTCTTAAGTGGCTTAAAGCTTACCAAAGCGCATTTCTACTTCTACATAATTGGACTTACATTGGCAAGCTTCTACAGTTATGTTATGATTAAAAGCATTCAGAGTTCACCTCTCCTCTCCAGGTCTTATCTGAACAGCTGCAAATTTTCAAACTCCCTCTTTGTTTCTCAAGCTTGTTTTTCACACAGGAATTTTCTCATGGGGAGTCTTTCTCACACAGGCCTTTTGCTTGCAGGCTCTTGCTACAGTTCTTTTATTGATCCCATAATTCTCTCAATGATCCATGTCCCTGATCCCTCAATAATTCTGCAACACCTGACCACCCTTTCTATGGAGAAATTCCTCCTGATTCTGGTCAGCACTGCACTGACCAGAGCCCCAGGCCTGCACTGCTTCAGTATCTTTTAACTCGGGTTCTGTTGTTTTCTCTCTGCACCTTTTCATGCCCAAACCTTCACTCCTCACTGAACTGGGGAATGTGTTGTGCACACGGTGTGGGAGCTCCAAGAGACACAGTAAGGAACACACATCCCGTGTCTTGGCCGTGTCACCTGCTTAGGGAAAACTGCTGAGAGAAGCAGGAACTGTATCAGACAAAGCACTTAGGATGCATTATGGGGTTTAATTAGAAATGTCTCCGTGTCCCAGCTGGTGCTGCAGATTTTGCCAGTGCTTTGGACCTGAGAACTGGCTTTTCTGAGAAAGAGGTGGTGATTGTTCAGCATTTAAATGAAAATCATGCCACATCCCTGAGCCACTTCCTAGAGCCCTGTCCCTGAACCACATCCCTGAGCCATATCCGTGTCCAGTGCTGCTCTCCAGCATAAGAACAGGTGAGACATACGTGTGCTTCACACGCTCCATGGTACAGCGACACGTGTCTGTCCAGTGTTTTGTATCGTGTATCATTTACTGACACCTTTGTGGCTTAAGTATGTTGCATTCTTTATCCTTCCTCTTTGTTCACTTACTCCTGTCATCTTTCCAATATCACCAAATTCTTTGTGTATGTTTTTGCTTTGCAATCACTGTCCCACCCTTTAATGATGCTTCCTTTGCATTTGACATGTTTTCCAGTTAGTATTTCTGCTGTTTTAATTAATTATGCTACAAATCACGATGCTGCTGAGCCTCTGGCTTGGGAGTTCCACCGAGGCAGGTGGGGCACCACCTCCCTTCTCACCTGGCAGGCGTCGGTGCCTCCGGCCCAGGCCCCAGCGCAGAGCACTCTGTCGTCCATGAGCCCCGCGTACCCTTCGGAGCTGTTACACAGGCTGGGAGGGAGGATTTCCACTTGGGCTTCTTTCAGCACAGATGAGATTTTACCTTGAATGGAGACAGAATTTAGAAAGGTGAAATGTGCTGGGGTGTGTAGCAATTTTACTGTGGGTTTTTTTTTTTTGTTTCGCCAGCCTAGGTGTGTTCCTGGACATGTTTAGACATGGATATGACATGGATCCGAGTGGGTTAAGGGTTTGCAGACTTGGGTTTGATGAAGGTTTTGCAATTCTTCCTCAGAAGAAGCATCAATGAGAATACACCTGCCTTGCTCAAAGTGTCAGAGGTGACTTATCAAACAGGCTCATACAATCCCAGCTGACCCTGAAACTCCCCCACAGGACACACAACACCAACTGGCATTGAATTTGTGCCCAGTGGGAGTAAAGAGAGAATTGGAGGGGGTGTAGTTATTCATAAATCCCATGGGAACACCCCAGTTCACAACACATGGCATCAGAATTGTTGCTTTTCAATAAAACAGCTGTTTCCAGCAGCCCATGTTGACCTGCACCACAAATCTGAAATCAGCTGAGTTTATTTTCCTTTTTTTCATGTCATACTTGGAAGAAATTCTGGGAAATTTATTCCTGTGGTTACAGCTGTGTGGGTCTAACCTGCTTGTGATGGAAAACCCCTGAAAGCAGATCCTCACTGCAGAGTTAAATGATGTTGTGTGAGGAGACCATAACCTGAGCAAATCCAGTTAGAGTCACAGAGTGGTTTGGGTTGGGAGGAACCTTAAAGATCATCTTGTTCCCACCCCTGCCATGGCAGGGACACCTTCCCCTTGGATGGTTGCTCCCAGCCCCATCCAGCCTGGCCTTGGACACTGCCAGGGATCCAGGGGCAGCCACAGCTGCTCTGGGCACCCTGTGCCAGGGCCTTCCCACCCTCACAGGGAGGAATTCCTTCCCAATATCTAATTCGAACCCGTCCTCTTTCAATTTGGTGCCACTGCCCCTTGCAAGGTCAGAAAAGGCCTCTTAAGTGCACTCTAAGTGAACTCTTAAGTTCCAAGTGCAAAGTGAGTTTATAAATCCAGGGAGCTGGAGTGGGTGGTAGCTCTGGTGTGTGGGTGAGAATGTGCTCAGCAGTGGCCAGGGCCCATTACCCTTCTCGGCCGTGCGTCCCCAGCCACTGATGTAGCAGTCGGAGCTGTTCTCCAAGGGCAGGATCAGGGCAGCCGGGGGCAGGCACAGGGGCTGCACGTAGAGGCTGTACCGCACCGCCGACTTCAGCTCAAACACTGCCACGTCGTTCTCAAAGGTTTCCCTCTTGAACTCCGAGTGCACAATGATCCTCCTGATCCTTCTTTTTGCTGTGTGTGGACTGTGTTTTTGAAGGTTGTGCACGCCCAGAACGGCTCGCCAGGAACATGGATCCCTACGAGAGAATTCACGTGGGTTTTACATCGTTTTAACCCTTTGTTTTCATAGAGTGATGGAATCCAGGAATGGGTTGGATTGGAGGCACCTTAAAGCCCATCTCATTCCACCCCCTGCCAGGGCAGGGACACCTCCCACTGTCCCAGGCTGCTCCAAGCCCCAATGTCCAGCCTGGCCTTGGACACGGCCAGGGATCCAGGGGCAGCCACAGCTGCTCTGGGCACCCTGTGCCAGGGCCTGGCACCCTCCCAGCCAGGAATTCCTTCCCAATATCCCCTCTAATCCTGTCTTCTTTTGCTTATGCACCTCTAGGAATATACATTGAAAATTCCATAGTAAATCTTTCCTGGAACAAATTTGCCTCGTTACCATTCTGTCCATGTGAACACTCCCTTTGCCTATTGATGGTTATGGCTGTTAAGGAAAATTCAGATTAAGGATTTCAGATGACACCCAGATTTTGCCTCCCACCCCATCTCAGCAGAAGCCACCAGGAGATGTTAGTCTGACAAAGCTCAAAACGTGGTTTTATTTTGGACAAAGGAAGGAGGTTCATCCCCCACAATGCTCATAAAGACTCTGCTTGTACCTAGACCTGGGAAATCCATTATCTAGAAGTAAAAATAATGACTATCAAGCTAATATTAAATTTAGAAATAGGAGTAGAGTCATTCAGACCTAATTTCTAGTCAAGTAATGTTGAAAAAAACCTTTATTAAGTGAGATTTGAATTTGGCCTGGGATAAGCTATAAAATTCAAATTAACCTCCAAAATTAAGGTAGAACTTAAATTGATAATTTAAAGAGGCATTATATTGCAAATTAATGTTTGTTAAATGCAAACAAGGAGCTGATGTAATGAAGTCCTGATAAAGGATAAAATTCCAAAGTTTGCAGATTTTACAGTTCACTTTCCCCCAGGTCATGGCTGTGTCAACACAGTCGATGTCAACTGATGCAGATTGTGCAACTGTGGTAAAGGCTGGAAAAGAGACCAGTGCTGAGAGCTGAAATGCTCCAGAGTTGCTGTAAGGGCAGTTAAAAGTCTGTTCTGAGGAGTTATTACCACATTGTCCAAAAAAAAAAAAAAATTAAATGCCAAATTGTTTGTTTTGATAAACAAGAAAAAAAAGGAAATAGTGTTAAAACTAATGAATTGGAGTGTTTATAATCTAAATATCACAACATTTCTTGGTGAGTTTTAGTGGTTCAGAAAACTCTATTAACCAGAAAAATCAGAGCTCCGTGGAACAAAGCAGCCCAAACTACTTTGGGGAATGGGCTGGGGAAAGGAGCAGAAAACCTGGCATGGGAGAGGGTCCTCCTGCTCCAGCTGCTGTTCCACAGGGAGCAGCTCCTTCCCCAGCCATGACCCCAGCACTAGGCTGGGGTGAATAGTCCAGAGCTGGAAAAGCCCAGGTTCGGGGTTGGACGAGAAGATCTCATCCAATATCTCACTCTGTGATTCTATAAATCAAAACCAAACAGCCCCTTATTAGAAACAACCCAGGTAGTTCTGGCCCAGGCCAGAAGGGCACAGCCAAGATTTCTTGATGTTGACTTTTGATTCTTCACTGATTATTCCTGATGCTGGCTGCCCAGGGAGTTGGTGGAGTCCCCATCCCTTGAGGTACCCAAGGAATGACCGGAGGTGGCACTCAGTGCTCTGGCCTGGTGACAAGGTGGGGATCAGTCACAAGTTGGACTCGATGGTCTTGGAGGTCTTTTCAATCAGACCTGTGCTCCAGCCCCTTCCCCAGCTCTGTTCCAGGCTCTGGATATGCTCCAACCCCTCAACATCCTCCTTGCCATGAGGGCCCAGAACTGGACACAGCACTTGAGTGGCCTCACAGTGCCCAGCGCAGGGAGACAACCCCAGCTCTGCTCCTTCGGCCACACCGACTGACACAACTCAGGTGCCCGTGGCCTCCTTCCCCCTCCCCAGTGCCGCTGGGCCGGCGTTCAGCCGCGGCGCCCAGGGCTCGGCCCCGGTACCTACGTCCTGCCGTCCACGCAGTGCCCGGCGGTCAGCACGGCTCTCCGGCTCAGCAGGACGCCGCCGCACAGGTGCACGAACCGGACACCGCCGCGCAGCACCTGCAGGCTCACGACCCACGGCCACGCGCCCTCCGGGGCCTCGTGGCCCCCCACGATCCAGGACGCGACGCTGCGGGCCAGCGGCAGCTGCTGCTGACACTCTGCAAAATACAATGGGCCCCTTAGAGCACCTGGAGGGCAAAACGGAGCTTTTGGGGGCAGTGCTCGTGGGTGCTCGGGGTTTATGGGCTGGTCTTTATTTCTGTTGTTTGGGGGGTTTTGTTTGGTTGGGTGCTTGGGGGTTTTGGTGGGTCTTTTTTGTTGCTGGTGATGGTGGTGCTGGTTTTTGGTTGTTTATTTTTTTTGGTCGGTTTGGTTTTGCATTTTTAATTTCCAGCATAACCACAGCACAGGAAGGACATGGACCTGTTGGAGGCAAGGACACCAAGTTGTTTAGAGGGATGGAGCAGCTCTGCTGTGAGGAAAGGCTGGGAGAACTGGGATTGTTCAGCCTGGAGGAAAAAAGCTTCGGGTTGACTGAACTATGGCCATCCAGTGCCTGAAGGAGCTGCAGGAAAGATGGAGAGAGACCTTTTACACGGGCCTGGAGTGCCAGGACAGGGAGCAATGGCTTCAAACTGCCAGAAGGCAGGGATGGATCGGATATTGGGAAGGAATTCCTCCCTGGGAGGGTGGGCAGGCCCTGGCACAGGGTGCCCAGAGCAGCTGGGGCTGCCCCTGGATCCCTGGCAGTGTCCAAGGCCAGGCTGGACATTGGGGCTTGGAGCAGCCTGGGACAGGGGAAGGTGTCCCTGCCCTGGCAGGGGTGGGATGGGAGCTTTAAGGTGCCTCCCTTCCAGCCCAAACCATTCCGCGGATCTCTGCGCTGCTGGACGCTGCCTCACAGATCCCGGCGCCTGGGAATCCCGGAACTTCTCAGCCGATGTGAAATACGCGTATTTATCTGACTAAGGTGTATTTCTTGAGTATAGATTTGCGGTTAGGCGCGCTCAGTCGCTGCTACTTTACGAATTCACCAGATTTCGGTGTAAACGAGGTTTTTCCTCGTTTCCCCCCACCACGGCCCGCTCCGCTCAGGCTCTTCCCCGCTCGCATCCCCCTTCCCCGACCCCTCCGCCCGACCCGGCCCCGCTGGGTCCCGCTACCGTCACCGAGGTCCCTCGGGGCCGCTCCCCCGGGCAGGGGTCCCGCGAGCAGCAGCAGCAGCAGCAGCAGCGGCACCGCGGGCCGCGCCCGCCGCATGTCCGCCCAGGGCCGAAGATGGCTGCGGGGCCTGAGGGCAGCCCCGGCGGGAACGGCCGGCGCCGCACGGGGCCGTTGGGGCGGCGGGGACGGCGCGGGAGCGCGGGCGGAGGAGCCGGTGAGGGGCGGGAGGGGCGGCCGGGCCCTCACCGACCTCTGCCAGGGAGCCCTCACCTGGGACAAAGGGTCAGGGGGCCCGCCCTCACCTGGGCAGAGGGTCTGGGGTCTCACCTCTGCAAAGAGTCAAGGTTTTCAGCCATGGGTCAGGGGGCCCGCCCTCACCTGGGCAGAGGGTCAGGGGGCTCATCTCTACAAAGAGTCAAGGTTTTCAGCCATGGGTCAGGGGGCCCGCCCTCACCTGGGCAGAGGGTCAGGGGGCTCATCTCTACAAAGAGTCAAGGTTTTCAGCCATGGGTCAGGGGGCCCGCCCTCACCTGGGCAGAGGGTCAGGGGGCTCAGCTTCATCTGGGGAGAGGCGCAGGGATCTCACCCTCACCTTGTAATAAATGGTTAAAAGGTTTTTTTTGTTGTTGTTAAAAAGAAGTTAATAGTTACTTGTTATATACAGTTAATAAGTTGATTATTATTGCGACTGTGCGGGTGTAATGCTGCTATGTGAGCGCTAGATGGTGACACCAAGGGGGAAGAGTGGTGGGTCTATAGAAAAGGGGAACGTTCTGGAATGTTCTTAAGATGACTTAATGATCTATGAGGCAAACATCTTGAGGAATTATTGGTTAGGGGGCAAACCGATCACTCGACGCCCCAAAGACTGACGGAGCTGAACACCAATGAGGACCCTGGCAACGAGCCATCGGAGGGAGGATTCCAGCTGCACCAATCATAACATCAGAGGGACTATAAAAACTGCCCTGGGGCTCAGCCTCTCGCAGGGGTTTTCTTGAGGAACCTGAGTCCAAAGGAATGCCCTGTATGTCGCACTGTTGTTTTTTTTTTTCTGGGTTGCCAAGTGGGACTCGGGCTTATCTCGAGTCTCCACTCCTGGTCTTTCCTTTTAATGAGCAGACTTTTACCCCACCCAAAAAGTCCATGCCTCGTTTATAACAACCTGGGCAGAGGGTCAGGGCTCTCATCTCTGCAAAGAGTCAAGGTTTTCAGCCATGGGTCAGGGGGCCCACCGTCACCTGAGCAGAGGTTCGGGGGGTCTCACCCTCGCCTGGGCCAAGGGTCAGGTTTGGGGGTTCAGGTTCCATCAGGTGGAGCAGGAACAGCCGTGAGGGAGCGTGGGGAGGGGGCAGCAGGTCCGACGGAGCCCCAGCGACATGCCAGCTGAAAGAGCCCCGTCCCAGAGTTAACCAGGCACGGGCAGCAGTCCCTTTCCATTTATACATTTATTTTCTGCCCCCTGGGCTGGTTTTTGTTGTCCTGGGATCCTCCGTGGCTGCACCAGGCTGGGTTAGCAGCAAGGGTTAACTCTGCAGCAAGGCAGGGTTAGCAGTGCCAGGGCTCCAGGAAGGAAACAGCCTCAAGTTACACCAGGGGAGGTTTAGTTAGATAGGAGGAAAGATTTCTTCACAGAAAGGGCTGTCAGGCCCTGGCACAGGCTGCCCAGGGCAGTGGTGGAGTCACCACCCCTGGAAATGTTCAAAAGACACGTGGATGTGGCATGTGGGGACACGGTTTAGTGGTGCTGGTGCTGAGTTAACTGTGGGACTCTGATCCAAAAGGTCATTTCCAACCTTGCTGATTATGAGATTCAGAGACATTCAGAGAATTGACCCTCTCTTATCACCTGATCGTTTGGCTTCCGATTTAAGTCCTTCACTGTGTTACTGATACAGGCACGTGTGGAGGAGCCTGTGCCGTGCAGGGCGTGTTGGTCAAATGAGGAATTTTGGGGGCAGGACAGGGCTTACTTCACCCCGTACCCCACGATGTGTGGCTCGATGGGCGTCCAGGGCAGCGCCACACTTATGTGTTGTATCTTCAGCTCTGAGAACTTGGCCTCTTCCAGATTCTTCCACAGCTCTCTCGTGAGGCAGCATCCAGCAAAGATGAGTTTCCAAGTCGTGTAACAGACCTGTTGCCAAAAATACTTCCAGCTGGAATGCTCAGCGGCCACGTGCTCCAAGAAATAGAAAGCTCCTCCCTGGGAACAGAGAGTCTTCTTAGAGCGGGTGCTGGGGTCACGCCAAGCGGCTCCCACCACCCCCTCTTTTCCCCTTTTCCCTCCTTTTTCCCTCCCCTCTGTCAGTTGGAATTAATGAAAGAAGGAAACATCCAGATATTCAAAATGCCCGTTCAAAAAGCACAAAGAATTGACTTATTTGATCCCTCTTTTAGTCCAGCAAGAGTTTGTTGTGGTTTTGTTTACATTAGTTGTTACTATGACTGTTTTTTTCCAAAGGAAACGAAGATAAATGTGTAAATCTGCTCCAACCCATCAGTTTTTCACAGAGATAGATGAGATATTGGGAAGAAATTCCTCCCTGGGAGGGTGGGCAGGCCCTGGCACAGGGTGCCAAAACAAGCTGGGGCTGCCCTGGATCCCTGGAAGTGTCCAAGGCCAGGCTGGACATTGGGGCTTGGAGCAACCTGGGACAGGGGAAGGTGTCTGGGCCCACGGCAGGGGGTGGAATGGGATGATCTTTAAGGTTCCTCCCAACCCAAACCATTCCATGATTCTATGAAAATGCCACTTCAAAGGCTGAAAGTCTGTTGCAAAAATACCCCCACAAACCATCTGGTAGTAATCTGCAGCTCATTAGTAACTCCAAGGGAATTAGGTGTTTAATTAGACTGCTGTGGTCCTACAGGTAGAGCAGCTCCACTTCACAGAGGCTGAAGCAGTTCGTTTAAAACAGATCTTTAAGCCTTGATCAGAGCTTCCCACCCAAGGAAAATCCAGTGAGTGGGGAGGGACAACACCACATTCTGCTTTAAATGATGGACTGTGATTGCTGCTAGCTTTGTAACTACTTTTAGTTAGCAGAATGTTGCTTTTAGGATTCTAAGCCTAAACCAGTCTGCCCAGTACCCTTTGCAGCACTCAGCCATACAGAATGTTGTAGGAACCAAGCTGGGTCCGGGTTTAATGCCCAAACCAGCTCTTTTCCACTTGTTTTTGGTTTTTTTCCCCTTTCCCTGTGGCATGGTGCCTCTGGAGTAGGTGTTAAAGGTAATAACAGGTTTTTTTCCAGGTACTCACCGGCCGGAGCACTCGGAGCACTTCCCTCAGGGTGCTGCTGATGCTGTGCACGGAGCACAGCACCAGGGTGCAAACCACAGCGTCCACGGAGCCGCTGGGCACCTGGTGCAGGTCTTCTCCTGCAGCCACCAGGAACCGCTCGTAGTGGAGGTGCTCGTTCTTCTTCATGTTTCTGGAGAGACTCTCCTGGAAGTGGGGGTTGATGTCGGTGCAAGTGATTTTGCAGCCCGGTGGGTAGAACTGGAAGTTGGTGCCGCTGCCAGTGCCTATCTCCAGCAGCCTCAGCTCCCCTGAGGGGCCTCTGAAATCAGGGAGATTGCGGAATAGCTCCTGCTTATGCTTCTTTAAATTCCTCTCGTGAACTACACCAATCTTGTCTAAGAAGAAAGGAAAAAAGAACCTCCTGCAGAAGGGCTCCCACATGCCCAGGAAGGACAGCAGGTAGATGGGCGAGGCTAGCAGTGCCAGGCAAGCACGGAGCAGGAGGACGCTCGCACCGGCCTCTGGCATTTTCAGTGTGGGCAGAGGATCCACGCAGAGCAGAACTGCTTCTCCTTTGTGTTAGAGCTCGGGGAGCTCGGTCAGAGCTGCCTTCATGTACTCATCGTGTCCTCTCCAAGTACATTCAGTGGCTTGGGTTGCTCTGGTTGACTCTTTTCTGCAGCTGATTTCTGAGTCCGGTCACAGGCGAGGACAGAACAGTGCAGGTGCAGCCAAGCGGTGACCAGAGTGCCCCGGCTGGCAGGGGAGGAGCTGCCGGTTTGTTCCCAAGCCGGGACAAACTGGGCAGCACAACTCCATTTGTCCCTGGCAAAGTTCTCCAAGTGCCCTCATTGGGTGCTCGGCAGTTCCGAGTACAGTCACGTCTCTTAAAGCAGCCTGTGCTGCCCTGGGAAGCTCAGCCGAGCTCTGGATCTCTGCAGGAGTTCCATTAGGGGTTTGATTAATGTTTCACTTCAAGCAGTTGTTAGGGAGCTGATTTTCCAGCCGCTGTGAGTTGCTGGGTTTGCTCAGCAGCTCCGTGTTCTCTCTGAACAGCAGTTTTAAGTCTTTGCAGTTTGAGGACACCTTAAATCCTCTGGCAGGCGAGAACAGGCTCCCAGTGATCTTCCAGACCTTTGATGGGAATCATGGACAGAGATAAAACAGTTTATTAATTCACTAGTTCTGCATGCAGCATGTGGAGTTCGGGTTTTTATTTGGGTCGAATCAACACTGACCACTCCACGAACACATTCTGGAGGACTTTGTCAACTCTGTGGTCGCCAGAGTTTTCCAAAGGATTTGGTGGCAGCGTGGATCAGCCATTAACAGGTGACAGCTCTGCTCCAGGTGGCACGAGGATCCAAGGTCCCTAATATCCTACCCTAATAACCCTAATAACAGTTCTGCTGGGGGGTGCAAACAAAACTGCTTGGAGTTTTGTTTTCCTGGGAATGCCACCAGCGTGTCTCCTCCTCCCTCTGGTGGCAATAAAGCAAATTAAACCCGGGAGTGATTAGGTGCTTCATTAATGAGCTCTGTTGTTTCTTCGTGCCTCCACCTTGTGGCAGCTACAAACAGATTGAACAATGGGAATCACAGAATCGTTTAGGTTGGAAAAGACCTCCAAGATCGAGTCCAGCCTTTAATTGCTCTGTGTTGTGTGTGCGGAGCACAAAATGCGGGCAGTGATGGATTGTTTTATTACAATCTGGTTGTATATCTGTTTTAATTCCTTGCTGCTGTGCTGCAGGGAGTCACGGAAATGGTTAAAGTGGCCAAGGAAAGTGGGGAAGTGTCACTCCGTTGTGCAGGAATTTGTGTTTCCCCTGGGACTGCATCTCTTCTGGGGTCTGGTGGGATCACTGAGGTCCGTTAGGAAGTTTTTTGTGGTTTCTTATCCCTACTCACCCCCCTCGGGTGTTGACCAGTTTATTCCTCAAGCTCCTGGCTCAGGGATCCCTCACACAAACCGAACCAAGGCCCCTAGGCCAGGGTGTCCTTGAAGGGTTTCTGGTGCGCAGCTCAGGCAGTCCGGGGGTGTCCTAGTTGGAATCCCAGGGGTGCTCCTGAAATTCACAGGGATGACCATGGACACAGGGATGAGGGCAGTGATGGGCACAGGGATGATGATGATGATGATGGACACAGGGATGATGATGGTGGTAGACAGAGGGATGACGATGGACACAGGGATGCCGATGGTGATGGTGATGGACACAGGGATGATGATGCTGCTGCTGCTGATGATGATGGTGATGGTGATGGACACAGGGATGATGATGGTGATGGTGATGGTGATGGACACAGGGATGCCGATGAACACGGGGATGATGATGATGATGGTGATGGTGATGGACACAGGGATGCCGATGATGATGGTGATGGACACAGGGATGCCGATGGACACAGGGATGATGCTGATGATGCTGATGATGATGGTGATGGACACAGGGATGATGATGATGATGATGGTGATGGTGATGGACACAGGGATGCTGATGGTGATGGTGATGGACACAGGGATGCCGATGGACACAGGGATGATGCTGATGGTGATGGACACAGGGATGATGATGGTGATGATGCTGATGTGGTGATGGTGATGGACACAGGGATGCCGATGGTAATGGTGATGGACACAGGGATGCCGATGGACACAGGGATGATGCTGATGATGATGGTGATGGACACAGGGATGCCGATGGACACAGGGATGATGCTGATGATGATGGTGATGGACACAGGGATGCCGATGGTGATGGACACAGGGATGCCGATGGACACAGGGATGATGCTGATGATGATGGTGATGGACACAGGGATGCCGATGGTGATGGACACAGGGATGCCGATGGACACAGGGATGCCGATGATGATGGTGATGGACACAGGGATGCCGATGGACACAGGGATGATGCTGATGATGATGGTGATGGACACAGGGATGCCGATGGTGATGGACACAGGGATGCCGATGGACACAGGGATGATGCTGATGATGATGGTGATGGACACAGGGATGCCGATGGTGATGGACACAGGGATGCCGATGGACAAGGCCCGGGGCTTCCCCGCTCCCCCCGCGCCTCTCTCGGTGTCTCTGGAGCGCCCCCCTGCGGCGCGCGCGGGGCGGGCGGGGGCCGGGCCGGGCGGGGGGGGGAGCGCCGGGAGCGCACCAAGATGGCGACACCCGCAGTCCCTCCCGCAGCTCCCCCCGCGCCGCAGTCCGGCAGCGCCGCGCCGGGGCCGCGCTGAGCCCGCCCGACACGGTGAGTCGCAGCCCCCGAGACCCCCGCGGGCTCCACCCGCAGCTCCCCTCGCTTATTGTTCTGTTGGATCCATCCCCCCCGTACCCCTTCGCACACCCCCCCCGGGGGCTCTGCCGCAGAGCGCGGCCCGGAGAGCCCCGGGGACATCGGAGGCGGGTTGTGGGGCGGTGCGGGGGGGAGGGCCTGGGGAGCCCCCAGCCCCAAATCCGCCGCGTGAGGAGGGTCCCGGAGCCTTCCCCCTTCTCAGCCACCCCACCGGTGGATGCCCGGTCACCCCGCGCCCGGGGAAAGGGATCGGGGGCGCCGGTTCTCTGCCCACTCAGCACTGCCCTCCGCGCCCCATCCCGAGCCGCGGGGCTCCGGCAGCCGCTGCCCAGGCCCGGGAGGCTCCGTCCGCTGCAGCCCGAGGCCCCCGGCCCTGCGGGGAGTGGGGGGGGGACGGTGCCGGGCCCGGGCTCGGGCTCAGCGTCCCGCAGCCGGCGGCTGGGTCTGGGAAGGGGCAACCCTCTGCGCCCACCCTCGACCTGGAGCCCCGTTTGGGCCCCATCCTTCCATCTATTCCTGCATCCCTCCCTCCATCCCTCCCTCCATCCCCCCTCCACCCCCGCTCCACCCCACAACTCGGGGGAGCCCACGGGACCCTCCTCCTACGCCCCAAATTCGGGTCCGTGCTCTTTGCATTGTAGGAAGGGAGAACCCGAGTTCTCCTCGATGTCCCTTCCCCCTCGGCCCTCGCTGCAGCGCTGCTCTATCCCTCCGCCACCCCCTGCTCCCACCGCTCGGCATGCAGAGCCTCCCCTGCCCGGGGAGGGGGGGATCTTGGAGGACAGGGGGTTTTTTGGGAGCGGAGGCGGGCAGGGGGATGCTTGGGGCAGCCTTGGTGTTCCACCAGCTGACCCAGATGTTGGTTGTGACCCAGCATCGTGGTTGTGTCTGTTCCTTCCCTCTTTCCTTCCGCCACAGATTTTGGGGGGATGGTGAGGGCAGTTTTGGTTTATATTATTTTTTCCCTTCCTGCTGGGAGGGAATTGCACATTCACGAGGTTTTTCTATTAAAAATCTGGGTGTCTTCCTCCCCTCCCCCTGCGTTCTGGTGCAAACTGATGCCCAGCTGATGTGGGGGTGGGGACACCGGGAGATGCTCCACGGCAGCGGCTGCGGATGATCCGGGGTGAAGTCGGAAAGTCTGGGAAGGGGAGTGTGCGCAAGGGGCAGCAGCTGGATCCGGACCCTCGAGCCCTGAGCTGAATTTTGGAGGGTGATCCCAGGTGTGGGAGGATCATTCTTGCCCCCTCCGTGCCGTGTCGCAGCGGTCGGCGGCAGCCCCCCGAGGGGCCGCGCAGGTGGGGCGGGTTTCGCGGCTCCGGTTCTGTTTGTGCTGTGCCTGGACGTGTAACCCGGGCCTGGCACACTGCAGCATTCCACCCGCACCGGCAGCCGTGACCGGGACGTCCTCTTTTCACACCGGGAAGGTTTAACTGGGAGGAACGGAGGGGCGGGGGGTCCCCGTCCCCCTCCTGCCAGTGTCTTTAGAGGCAGAAAGGGAGGAAAGCGTGGCAGTGGTGGTCTTCCCGGGCAGTCCTGGTGTGGAGGGATGGGGCCTGGAAATGGTCCTGTTTTCCTGTGTCGGTGATGGAGGTTCCAGGAAGCTCTGGGGTCGGTTCCTCCAGAGGAGCAGAAGGTGTGGGCAAGGCTGGAGGGGCCCATGGGCCACTCCCCACCTGCCTGCCCGCAGCCAGAGTCCCCTGTGCCCCTTACTGTCCCCTTGGGCCCATCCTGATCTTGCCGTTCTTCAGGGGCAGGTGCTGTCACATAAAGTTGGTGAAGCTGTTTGGGATCCCTAAATAGCCCTAGGCTTGGGGAGTTGGTGCCTTTTGGAGTAACAAGCCCCTGCACTCCGTTGGGACCTTTCCCTGATGGGTCCGTCCTAAGGCCTCCCGGAGCCCCAGTGCTCGGGTTTTCCATCCTTTGTGTGTTTAGAAAGTCCCTGTTCTTCACTTTAGTGTTTTATATAAAATTACCAACACGACTGAAGGGCTACTTGATCGTTTTAACACATTTGGGTGCTTCTGCAGTGTTGTTCATCCAGGGTGGAGTACCTGGACCCATCACAGATAATCTAATCAGTTATATAAGCTTGGATGTATGGCTTAGATGTAGATCATGGTATAGATACTGTACTGCTCAGTGGAACAAGTATAATCCTGTGGCTGTTTGGTGGGAGGAGGTTTCTAATAGGCAGGAGGGCGAGCGATCACGTGCCTCAGGAAATGGAGCATGGCCGTGCCTTCATTCTGTTAAATAAAGCAGAAACAAAGTCAGCATTGAGTGGAAATGAAGGAGCTTCAAAACATAAATCACGCTATCATCTTCCTCCTGTTTGTTGCCGTGTCTGTGCTTGGTGGTGGGGCTGCCTGAGTGTGTTTTTCATTAAAATGACCTGGTATGGGTTTCCATCTCGATGGAGAGTTGCTGTTTTTCAATGGCTGAGTGGTGCTGGCCCCGAGGCCGTGCGGCTCCGTGGGCTCCTGCCGTCACATGGTAGCCCTTGGCTATCGATCGCCTTCCCCCGAAGCGGCTGCGACTCCATTGACATCGACAGATACACTGGGATCAATAATTTATTGTTGAGTTCAGAGCAATGGGCTGGGTTAGAGCAGGAGCAGTAAAACAACGAAACGAGTTGGGAACAAGCACAGGGGGAATAATTTCAGGAACCACAGAGAGGAAACGCGTGCGATGGCTGACACTGGTGATGGTGGGGCGGAGAGCTGGTCATTGTGGGACCACGGCCGGAATCTGGTGGGGTTCAGGAATGACTAAATGCTTGGACTGTCCCCTTTGTGCCTCCTTATCCCATTTCTGTGCAGAGGTGGAGAATACAAGTAGGGAAGAAGTGGCTTCCTGCTGCAGGAGTATTACAAAACCTCCCTGACATTAGCTCAGGTTCTAGTCTGGCTTTTAACACTTCACATGTTCTTCTGTCTTAGGCAAAGCTGTCTCCTTTTCAGGAGGGATTTCTTCACAGAAAGAGTGGCCAGGCCTTGGAAGGGGCTCCAGAGACTGGTGGAGTCCCTATCCCTGGAGGTGTCCAGAGAATGGCTGGACATGGCACTCAGTGCTCTGGTCTGGGTGACAAAGTGGGGATCGGTCACATGTTGGACTCAATGAACTTGGAGAGCTTTTCCAGCCTCAGTGATTCTGTCTTGAAGTGCTGTTCCAAAGTTAGAACCGCTTCTGCCTTCCCTTCCCTCAGCCTTGTCCTGGAACTGTTATTCCTGCCTAATGGAGCACTCCAGCAGATGGGAGATTTTGAGGAGGAAGAGCAGCTCCTGGGGCCTGGGCTGTATCAAAGCTGTGACTTTGCTCCTTCCTGAACAGAGCCATTTCAAAATTCAAAGATCTTGCTACCCTCTGAAAGTCCCAGGCCATGCTTCTTGTACTTCTGCCCCAGCAGGAAAGTGAGAGGAGTTTATAATGAAGTCTGCTGAGAGCTGATTTGGGGAGGAATGTTTGTTGAGTACTGTGTAACACCTGCTGAACTGTTTGGGTAGGGGTATTAAAGTTACAGGAATAACTATACAGGTGGTCTTAAAGTTGTGGAAATGAGCCCTTCATTGCTGGAGAGGGGAGCAGTGAGTTGTGGAGAGTGAGAAAGTCCCCCCTGAGTCCCCCTTTCTCCAGGCTGAGCCCCCTCAACTGCTCCTCAGTGTGAGATCTGTCACCCAGGTGGGAAAATGCTCTGGAAACATGAGGTTGAATGACAAATGGGGCCATTGCAGTGGTGCTTCCAGTGGGAGATGAACTTTTTCTTGTCTCTTGAGTGAAATCAGTTGCAGGACGGTGATGTCAAGACAACCAGGAATAACTGACATTAGCAGAGGGAGATGTTTGGCTGAGCAGATACTCGGGGTGATTAGGAGGGGAGAAAACAGTGTCGCTCCCTAAGGAAACCTGGGTTGTGTTCCAGCACATGGCAGAAATTCCAAGAACCATGTTTTAACAGAGCATTAGAAGGGGGTTATTTATTCTCCCCCCTTTCATATTTGTCCCTTTTGTACCCAAACCATCTGAGTGCTCCACAAGCCATTAATTCCCCCAAAATTATGGTGTAAAATAACCATTCCCTGACTTCTGTTTGATGGGTCGTGGATGGGCTGAATGAACGGAACAAGGAGTTGAATTTGGGTTAGTGGCTGAACTCTTGCACAAAAGCTATTTTGAACAGTTCTTTGTTCACAAGTTTGAATGTGAAAGGAGGAAGTCGAAGCACTTCAGGTTCTTTAGTTTGTGAACCTCCAACTTCTGTGTGAGTTTGGAGATCAGCCTTGAGTAATGACAGAATACAGAACTGGGGATTAATTAATTAACTGGGATTAACTAGTTCTGATTCTTGTAACTTGCTGAGGGATGTTACTGAAGCCACACAGCTACTGGGAGGGAGTGAGGACCCTGCAGGAATCGGTCTTAGTTGGTCTTTGTTAAAGTATTGTTAAATAATGATATGTTTCTGTGTGGTCAAGCCTTCAAGGCCAGGCTGGACAGGGCTTGGAGCAACCTGCGATGGTGGAAGGTGTCCCTGCCCATGGCAGGGGGTGGAACAGAATCAGCCTTAAGGTCCCTTCAAACCCAAGCCATTCAACCTTTCTATGATTCTAATATTTTTCTGTTGCTGTTGGTTGCTTTTCTCTTTCCTCTGTATATTTCTGTTCATTTTTCTACCTTTAGAGGTGTGTCTGTCCAAGTTCAGGTCTTCCATGGCCATTTCAAGACCACGAGCACTTCCCTGCCCTGTCCCAAGTCTGCCCTTGACGTCCACGTTGAGCCAAGCACCCAGGGAACTTCCACAAGGTTTTACATAGGGTGGGGAAACACCCAGCATCAAGCAATAAGTGCTGCTTGGGAATGGAAATACTTCCTTTTTCTTCCACTTCATAGCATCAAATGTGCCATGAGAGCTTTCCTGAAGGAAAGGTCCCTCTTTTGCTGCTGCTGGTCACATCACTGCCCCTTCTCATGGGTAAAACTGACCTGTTCTAGACACAGGATTCACTGCAGAGGGGGATTGGAGGCTGAAGGCTGCTTCCAGCCGTGGACTTCCCCATGGATGGATATTTTGGGTTTGCTTGAAGCTTTTTAGGCTCTCCTGCAGCAGGATTTCAGGGAGCTGTTCTTCTATGCCGTGTTTTCCTTCCTGCCTCAACCCTCACGTTGGAACCAAGAGCCACGTGTGTCCATGTGGGTTATGTAAAAATTCACACAGAAGGTCTCTCTGTCTCAAAGACACACTGTGAATGGCTGAGTCTTGGTAATTAATACAGGAAGAAATGTATTAAAGCAAGGAAATTGCCTCAAAAGTGTTTTTTAATTTATTTTGACGATCAGCTTGAATAATTTATTGGAATATTTCATAATGTACCAGTAAATGGACTGCTGGGAACATTTAGAAAAAATATTTAAGTCTTAGCAACTGGGCACCTCAGTGCAGCAGTTTCTGGTGGAAAATCTTTGGCATTTGAACAATGTGTGTGTTGTGTGCACCCAAATCCAAGTTCCCAGGACGAATTCCTGGCTCCCTGGCAGCGGCTGGGAGCAGCAGTGCAGTGTCATTCCCAGCGCAGGTACCCGTGGATCCCTAACCCAGCCACCCTCTTCTGCAGCTCGCCTGGATGCTGAGTCTCTGTCAGTGCTGGTCTCCCAGCGTGGTGTTGTTCCCAGTGTGGTTTTCCATGGATAACCCACACGCCCTCTTCCCTAATTCACCCGGACACTGAGTCGGCACCACAATTTTCAGAACGTTCCTCTTGTTGGAGGTTGAAAAACCTGATGTGGGAAGGGCCGAAATAAATCCTAGCATGTATCCAATATCAGTTCCTGATATCCCAGCAGGACCGTTCCTGGTTGGAAAATAACATTTACAAGGTTTTTAGTTTGCAGAAGCTTTGCCAGGCAGAGCAGCCCAGGCAGTGCCAGGCCAGCCCAGCTGTGGAAGTGTCTTCCTTGATGAAGGTGAGGTTGAGCCACACCACTTATTTTGTCCATTACCTCAGTGTGGGATAGTTTATTGGGAAAACAAGTAAAGTCAGGACAGGCAAGAACACCCCAAGGAGTGAGACCCTCAGGTCACTCTAATGTGTTGATAGTACCCAAGAAACAGCCCTGGATGTAATTCCAGAATGCCCAACCATGGAGAAACTGCTGCCACGTGCAGCTGTGAACCAGATTTGGGGAATGGTGTTGGTTTGTTTGGTTTGGTTCTGTTTTTTTCCCTTTAAATGGCCAATCAGCTGAGTCGGTGCCTCCAGTTGTGGGTTGTGTAATTGTGCACAAATTCCTTCATGCCTTCATTTTTTCCCTTTTTTATGCTGTGTCCCTGAGCTACTTTGGTTTCTAAATTCAGGCCTTACATATTTATCTGTGCCATTCAATTAGACCACATCCCCAATGCTGCTCTATAGTTTCACAGTATGTGAGAAATTTGGTAATTAAATGCATGCAAATGCTGCAAGAATAGAATAAATTAATTTTCCTTAATATCAGCAGGCCATTTGGTGATGTCTCAGAGATAATGTGACCAAGATACTGTCTCTTCTCTCCCCTTTTTGCCATCTTTTTGGAGACTTTATTGTTATTACTCTAGAAATACCCAGTCAGGTTTATAGGAGGAGAATCCCAGCCCTGCTGCACTCTGGAATTACATAAGGAGGGAGATCTTTACTCCAGGTTTTTTGGCTCTCCAAATAAAACCTGAGCTGAAAACAGCATTTAAGCCCAGCTTCAGATTTATGTGTGGATCGGAGGGTGTAAAAGGTTGTGTCACAGCAGTTGCCAGGGATAACCTGAGATCCCTCGGAATACTTTGCACTGCGTGTTCCAGCTCTGGAAATGCTGTGTTGAAGGCTGGCATCTCCAGGTGTTCGTAGCCAGGGCTCAGTTCTTACTCGGTGGTTGCTCCTGCAGCCCACTGCACTCCAGAGAGTTGTGGTTCTCCGTTCCGGTGGTGGCTCCGGCTTCCCTGAACTCCTCCCACGTGAATACAGCACAATCCTCATGGCCTGGGCAGGCTGTGGGTGCCTGACCTCGTGCTGAGACAGCTGAATTTTAACAATTTGGCCCTATGTCATAGTTTCCAAGGAATCTGAAAGTCATTCTTTTCAGAGATTCCAGATCTTTAATATTTATTTGGGTGCTGTGTTTGTGTTGCCTTAAAAGATCTGACCTTACTGGTTATCCTCCTCCTTGCTTGAGGGACCTTACCCCATGTAGCTTTGGGATTCCTTCTGTGCCGTATCCTCATGGTTTTTATGCCTTTCCTCTTGGATTTTGGGTCCCTCCCCGAGCACCGTGTCGGGGCTGGGTTCTCTTCCAGCCTGCAGCACTGCAGTGCTGTTGCATCAGTGCAGGGTTTCTGTCATCCCTCTCCTCCCTTGGCCTCCTCCTGGAGTGAGAACAGCCTGACGAGGTACCAGCAGCTCAGAAATGCATCGTATTGCTGCTGCTGGTTCTGGAGCGAGAGCCTGGCACGAGGAGCAGAGCTGCAGAGCGTTTGTGGGCGGCTGCATTCGGGGGAACGAACTTCCTCACAGCTCTGCTTGTCGTGGGAGTGGGTGGAGGAGTGCAGGGGGCTCCATGGAGGGATGGGGCAAACCCTGCCTGGGGTGTGGGCTCCTTGGAGGCTGGAGGCTCTGGGAGCTTGTCCTCACCTGTGCCCTGCACCCCTCCCTTTTCTTTTGTCATTTGTGTTGTATGTGATGCAAACAAAACCCCGTGTCTAACCCAAATATCAGAGAAGTTTAACTTTCAGAAATTACTGTTGTGCTTGGTGGAAGTATTTTTAAATTATTTCATTTTTATGGCCTCAAATGAATAGAAACCTTGATAATTGATAGAATCATGGAAGGGTTTGGGTCGGGAGGGACCTTAAAGATTGTCCAGTTCCACCCCCTGCTGTGGGCAGGGACGCCTTCCCCTGTCCCAGGTCGCTCCAAGCCCCAGTGTCCAACCTGGCCTTGGACAATTCCAGGGATCCAGGGGCAGCCCCAGCTTCTCTGGGCACGCTGTGCCAGGGCCTCCCCACCCTCCCAGGGAGGAATTTCTTTATATAATTCTGTATCTGTAAAATGAAAGGGTGAGATCTGACTTACCGTCGCAGAGCTGTGATGTGCTCCGGAGCAGGAGAGGCAGGCAAGCCTAGTGAGGGCTTGGTCCTACCAAAAGAGCATTCGGAATTCTCCTCGGACACTTGTTCAGTGCTGGAGTCGTTAATGGAACTTCTCATAGCTGCAGGAACTCCTGATAGGGCACCAAGGAGCATTTTTTGGGAATGCTCAGCATACTCAGCTCCCGTTGGTGCTGGTGCTGTCATAAACCCAGCCCTGAGTTACTCCTGTGTGTGTACCAGGGAATGCTTTGCTAAACACCTTGTTAGCAGCGTGAGGAATGTGCTGGTACCCAAGCCTGTCTGGACCAGGCTGAACACCTGGTCCAGCTTGAGCTGGCTTGGAATTTTGTCTAAAAGTCGGTTTGGCTGAGAGCGGTGGCTGGTCAAACTGTTTTTGCAGGAAAACAGTGGCTTTGAGGATGAAGTTGCTTTTCAGGATGTTTTTTATAGAGTAGTTTGTGTTCAGGAGGGCCCAAATCGGGGTGGCCACCAGTGGGGCTGGGGGAGATCCAACAAGCTGCTTCCTGCCTGTGCCGTAAAACTCATTGAAGTGGCACCTGGGGCAGTGACGGGTGGGTTCAGCTGTGCCCAGCCTTGGCGTGCACATGCCTGGAGCTTGTTTTGGGAACGAACCAGCAGCTCTGAACAGAGCCTCACTCCGTGGGGCTTTGAGGAGCAGGGTTACCTGTGGCTCTGCAGTGCTCTGTCCGTGTGTTTCTGACGTTGTGCCTGTGCTTGCTCCCCGCAGAGCTGACCTGCCCGGGGTGCAACATCGCTAAAGAAGCTGCTGCAGGATGAAAAGATGGCAGCGCGGCTGCTCGCACCACCAGGCCCCGAGAGTTTTAAGCCCTTCACTCCGGAGTCTCTGGCCAACATCGAGAAACACATCGCGGAGCTGAAGAAGAAGCAGCGCTCGAAGCAGGACAGCAGCCACCGGGATGACGATGAAGACAGCAAACCAAAACCAAACAGTGACCTTGAGGCAGGGAAGAATTTGCCTTTCATCTACGGGGACATCCCTAAAGGGCTGGTTGCTGTGCCACTGGAGGACTTTGACCCTTATTATATGACCCAGAAAGTGAGTCTGCAAGAAAGGAGTTGCTAAAGCGCCTTTTTCTTGGGAAATTTCAGGTTTGGGTATGGTTTAAACAGAAGACAAAGAAAGAGGGTCTTGGATGGGCTGGTTTGGTTGGTTTGCTTTCTTAATGTATTTTTCTGTGAGGTTTAATAGAGATGGTATGATCAGTCTTTAAGGATGGAGTTAGGAGAACAAGCTCTGGAAACTAAAAATAGTCCAAGTTGTGCTAATATGCCAATTTTAACCATCAGGGCAATAAGAAGAATTTAATTGAGGGGTAACAGTGAGGATTTCAGTGTGTATTTCATCACTTCCATGGAATTCAGCCTGAAGTTGATGGCTGTGAAACACTGGGACACAGAATCATGGCAAAAAAAGAGATTCATTAACTCGCTGTCATCTTAATTTTTATTTGTCTGGAGCTAAGGTGATGTGGCAGGAGGCATTTGTGGGTGCTGAGGTGTTTGAAGAAATGGTGTCGTGAGGGGAGCGGGGAGTTGGCAAACTGTGCTGGGGATGGAGGGGAGGGATCCACTGGTGATGGAGCGAGGAGCATGGTCACTGATTTTTTTAGAAGACTAAAACTGAGGTTCTTTACTGTTTTATTTCATTGCTTTCTTTGATACAAGTTTGGCTGAGCCAGCTGAGCCAGTCACCATCTCAACTGAGGCTCAGCTGTGCCACTGGGGGAGCTGCAGATTGAGCTGTGTGGGTGACAGGAGCTGGGATGTGGCTGTTCAGAACTCGGGCAGAATTGGCTGCATGTGAAATCCGTGCCACAGGTGACCTGTGTTTGATGTGTTTTTATTGGGGCAGACATGTGTGCCGTGCTCAGAAGTGACTCTGTGACTGGCAGGGCATCACTCACACGGAATCAGCTGAATTTGGGGAATGATGAGTGTAACTGACCCTTCTTTGCTGCGTTGACACTGGTTAATGGTTGTTTCTTGTGCCAGGGGTTGATGCCTTTTCCTGGTCTTAAAATCAAGAGTCAGACACGGTTAGAAGGGGAAAAGGGATTTTACTTTGGTATTTATTTTAAGGATCCTTAGGTGCACACGTCCAGGTCATATGCATCGAGATGCTCCCTGCCCAGTCTATCCATGTCTCTCTCTTTGTCTCTGACCCCCTCCCCAGCATTGGGTATATCATTATAGGTGTTACTAATTAGCAGATCTATCAAAGATTCCCCAATGAGAGGCTCAAGTGAGCCCCCCTCCCCAAGGAACCTTCCCCTGGATGGCTCTATCTTGGTTTACAGAATGTGTTCTGGAGAGGACCTTGGGCTCTGGGGCACACTGATCCCTGGCTACGAAGCTTCTAAAATGCTGAGTCTCTTAGCTTAACAAACAAGTCCAAGATTGGAGGCAAAAAGCATTAGGAATACAGAAGTTGTAAAAAGGTATAACAGGGGTATAAAAGAAAAGGCAAAAATCTTCATGGCATCAGGGTGCTGAGGCAGGTACTGGCTCAGAACAGGGCTGTGAAATTTGGGGATCTGTGTGTGTTGCATCGTGGTGCCCAGCTGATGTGGTCCTTCAGGGGATGCCTTACCAGGAGCTGCTGTGGGAAGAAGGCAGCTCAGTGATCCTCAGGAGTACTTGTTATTTATTAAACAAATATTTTCTCTTCATTAAACCAATCTGATTTTGGTGAGAGCGGGTCATGGAATTATGGGATGGTTTGGGTTGGGAGGGACTTTAAAGATCATCCAGTGCCACCCCTGCCATGGGCCTGGACACCTCCCACTGTCCCAGGCTGCTCCCAGCCCCAATGTCCAGCCTGGCCTTGGACACTGCCAGGGATCCAGGGGCAGCCCCAGCTGCTCTGGGCACCCTGTGCCAGGGCCTCCCCACCCTCCCAAGAGAACTCCCAAGGTCTCTTGACCCCTTGCACCCTCCACAGAGGTGTTAGGAAACGTCACTGCGATCCCGTTGGGAGAGTTTTGAAGGCTCTTTGTGTCTGTGTAGTGGAAGGGGTGGTGTCTGGGGGAGAATTGGGCTGGCCAGTGCTTTTCCTGGCTAAAGCAGGTGAGTGCTGCCAAAGGGGCAGAGGGCAGGGCCGTGCACTGGAGCACTGGGCAGAGCTCCGTGCTCTCAGCATTCCACCACAAACAGGAGGCAGAGGGAACCCCGTTATCCCTCCTGCTTCATCCATCTCCATATTTGCCTCCCAACACAACGCTATTAATAAACCTTTCCTTTTTAGAGGAAAAAATAAGCTGCATTCCCCTCTCTGAAGGCATCTGTCACATCTCTGGAAGCGCCGTGCGTTCCTTGTGGAGTCCCTGCCTGCTCGGCGGGCCCAGATGGAGGGAAGGTTCTGGAGATGGGAGGCAAACCCACCCAGCCCTGCTGACCTCGTACGTGCTCCAGCAGGGCCTGGCCCTTCCACAAACGCTGCATTCACTGCTCTCTTCCTGCTGTGTCCATCTCAGTGTGGCACTGCCTTAGGAGCTCCTTGCTGCTTCCAACACTCAGTGACTTTCCACAAAGAATTTTTTTTAAAGCCATTAAAAAAGGCCTTTCTCTGAATCATCAGGAATTGCGAATCTGCTTGAATCATGGGAAGTTTTCCAAGATTTTTTTTTTTCCCCTCTCCAGAAGGCTTTGCATCACAGGTCTTTGCTGTTGCAGCGTGCACAGGGACGAATCAGCTGGTTGCTTTTCCCTGCAGGAGGACACAGTGATCTTGGTTTGTCTAAGGAAACTGAAACTGCATTTTAACAGAGCAGCTGAACCTCCCAGCACCTGTAAACTGATATTTAAAGGAGAAACAGTGTGACCTGGAAACAGAACCGTGGCACAGGGAGTCCCACGTCCTGGGTCCGTAGCCCAGCAATGGTTTTGTCCAAGGTGCTGCTCTTTTGTCTGCTCAGTTTCATTTTGCAAAGTGGGAGTCACAGAATTCCAGAATCCCAGAATCCTTGAGGTTGGAAAAAACCTCCAGGATCAAGTTCAGCCTGTAACTGGTCCCCACCTTGTCACCAGCCCAGAGCCCTGAGTGCCACGTCCAGTCCAGCACGGAGTGACACCTCCAGGGATGGGCACTCCAAACCTCCCTGGACAGCCCCTTCCAATGCCTGACCACCCTTTCCACAGAGAAATTCCTCCCAATGTCCCACCTGACCCTCCCCTGGCACAGCTTGAGGCCGTTTCCTCTGATCCTGTCCCTGTTCCCTGGGAGCAGAGTGTTGTGGAGAGGGAGAAGGTCCCCCCAGAGCCTCCTTTTCTCCAGGCTGAGCCCCCCCAGCTCCCTCAGTCACTCCTCGTGCTCCAGGTTCCCAGCTCTGGACACATTCTAGCCCCTCAATGTCTTGAAGTGAGGGGTAAGTCATGACTCAGGAGAATCTGGACTCCCTTTGCTCACAGGTAGCAGGTTTGGGAGCTGCTTTAGCTCCTTCTTGTCTCTGTGTAAAGACCAGAAAGAATTTTTTCATGATTCCTTCTTTTACAACTTGTAGTGGCCTTCCAATTCCTGGCCTGAAGCACAAGGTAGGAGCAATACTTCCCAATTTTTATTATGGAAACCCAAAACATTTCAATTAAAATATTCATAAGGCATTCCTTGTTCACATGTGCAAACAAAATTCGGGAAAACTCCCTGTGTAGCAGCCCCAGCAAGGGGAGCAGAGCAGCCTCATGTTCATCTCCTTCAGTGTTCATTAAGCAAGACATCAGGACCCTCCTCCTCTTCCATTCCTACAGCCTTGTCAGGATTTCCATTTTTTAATGATTTTCCATCTTCTACACCTCTCTTTCCTTCTGATCCATCTGTGGCCCAGCCCATCCCTCCTACTAAGCAGCTCCTCACCCTGTTCTTTCCCACTGAACACGATGTTGGCTGGGCTGTGGCCGTTTTCCTCAGGCACCTTCCATTTCCCTCGCTGGGAGTCTCATCCTTGCTGCAGAACGTGGTGAAGGTGCTCCTGCTTCTGCCAAGGCTCCACTTAGGAGGCAGCAGAAGGTCCCTGGATATTCTGTGAGCTGAGACTGTAGATCTCAGTGGTGGATGGATTTCAGTGGAAAAGGGAGGGCTGTCCATACAGCCGTGAGATCTGAGGCTGGGGTGGGCAGTCCGAGGTCACCTATGGCTGCCAGAGGAGCACCTGAGGATCTCTCCAGAGCCTTTGTGCCAAGGGAGTGACTTGCAGCTTTGTCAAGTCACATGCCAGGTTTGGAAATGGGCCCTCTGGGTCCAGAATGTCACCTTGGCCCAGGAAAATCACAGGGATGTGAGGGACCAGCTGCGGGAGGCACGTCTGGCTCTGGAATGTGCCTCGGGAGCCTTCGCCTGTGATGTCTGCAGGGAGAGGTGGTGACTCTGCAAGGTCACGACACCATTCACGGGCTTGCATTTCAGTGAAGTCACCAAAACAGAGGAAAGAGTCGGAACCATCTCAAGAATCAGCTTTTTATTCTTATTTCTAGAGTCTCATTGCCTTTTCCAGGTCTCGAGTGCTTAATGGTGTTTTTTCTTCAACTCCATCTCCCCAGTTGGCTTCAAAGGAGCAGGAAAAGTGAGTGTGAAAGGAAAAGAGTGAAGAAAGGAGACTGGATTCCCTGGCAGGCGTTGTCCCCAGGCCTCTCCAGGTGCTGGAGGGAAGGCAGAGTGTGCTGGAGCTGTTGGCTGTCCGTGCTGTGGATCCAGGCACGCAGGGCTGGGATCAGGGAACGCCAAGTTCCTGGTCCATGGCCTGGGAGGTGAGGGAATCTCTGCTCCCATCCCCTAAATAACTGCAGCCCACTCGTGGTGGGGGAAGGGAATCATTTCTGGCCCAGAGGCAGAGTGGATTTCCTTGCACAGGCAGGTTGTGGGGTCATTAAAACTTAAAAATCAGGATCAGTTTCTTAATCTTCCATGTTGAAGCGCCTATTCTTTGTAAATGTATCTTTCAGGAATGTTTTATTTGATAAATTAAAAAAAAAAAAAAGGATTTTTCTACTGTTGGATGTAAAACAAGAGGGTAAGGCAAGAGCAGAACATGGCTGATACTTTTTTCCCCACAAGCCTTCACCACAAGGTGAAGAATAAGTTACTAAGAAAGAGTAAATATGTCTCCTTTTGGGGGAAATGGGAAAACAGATATTAAATAATGGTGTTTCTGTGTTAGAAAGTGTGACTCTGTGAGCCAGAACAGACTTGAAAAATATTTTGCATTGGTGTTTAATTCTGTGCACTGTAGAGTCATGGAATGGTTTGGGTTGGAAGGAACCTTAAAGCCCACCCCATCCCACCCCTGCCGTGGGCAGGGACACCTCTCACTGTCCCAGGCTGCTCCAAGCCCCAATGTCCAGCCTGGCCTTGGACGCTGCCAGGGATCCAGGGGCAGCCCCAGCTTCTCTGGGCACCCTGTGCCAGGGCCTGCCCACCCTCCCAGGGAGGAATTCCTTCCCAATATCCCATCCATCCCTGCCCTCTGGCAGTTTGAAGCCACTGCCCCTTGTCCTGGCACTCCAGGCCCGTGTAAAAGGTCTTTCTCCATCTTTCCTGCAGCTCCTTCAGGCACTGAATGGCCACAATTAGATCCCCCAAAGCTTCTCTTCTCCAGCCTGGAGGCAGCTCTGCAGGTGGGGTCTCACCTGAGCAGGACAGAGGGGCAGACCCCCCCCTCCCCTGCTGCCCGTGCGGGGGGCTCAGCCCAGGCTCGGGGGGTTCCTGGGGGCTCAGCCCAGGCTCGGGGGGTTCCTGGGGCACGTCCAGCTCTCCCCCACCAGCACCTAAACCCCTTCTCCCCAGGGCTGCTCTCAGGACTGATTGTGCCTATAGTTCTTCAGTCCTCAGGGTGCCCGAGGTTCCTGTAAATTCATTTTCCAGCAGCTCCAGTGCCTCTCTCAGGGTGTCTCCAGGAAGTCGTCGCTCTCCCCTGCTCAGCATCGAGCGTCAGGGCCGTCATCGTGTTACTGCTGCAGGAATCTGCTTCCATATGTTCTGAGGCTGTTCCTAAAGCTGTTTTCTTCTGAAATCTCCTGCCCACTCCCCCTCACTCCTCAGCCATTACAGAACTGCTCAGTGGAAAACCTGCAGGAAGCAGGAATGTTTTAAATCTTCCTGGAGCTGGAATGATTCTTGCCATCCCTCAAGCGGTTCTGTTGCGCTCTCAAGCGCAGTCGTCATTTTGCAGATTGATTTAGAGAATTTATCTTTTGGGACCTTCTTTCTTTTTATGAGACCTGTTTCCAAGGTTTTGGTGGGTCCTAATGACTTGAAGGAAACTAAAGTGGATGGAGTTTTTTTCACAGCTCTAACAACAAACAGAGACTTTGGGAAGTCCAGCCAGACACAAGCATCTCTTAAGCTGACTGCAAAATGCCTTTTTCACCTTCCTCTGAGTTTTGAGCTTTGCTTCAGCACATCTTAAAAACTCTTAAGGATGTTCTTGGCCCAGATCCAGGAAATGTTTTAAGAGCTTGCAGCCATTTTGAAATGGAGTTTTGATATGTCAGCAGCAGAACGGAGAACTAAGAGAGGGTTTAAATTGCCAAACACTTCTTGGTCTTTTGGGCTTTTCTTTCTACTGATGAGACCAAGTGGAGATTTACTCAGGATTTTATAGGATACACAGGGGAATGGTGGATCTCGGAACTGTCAAAATCGATGAGCAGACTGGAAGTATTGACACCTTCTTGGTGTGAGGGTTGTGCTGAAAGGCCCAGGGATGATGGGCTTTACAGGCAGGAAGAATTCAACAAGTTTTATGGTCTAAAAGGAGAAATCTGGGCAGGGCACAGAGAGAAAACAAGGAACTGCCTTAGGTACAGTCACATAAGAGGACCGTGGAGTTCGTGTTTGGTGGGCAGTGGGATGAAGGCTTAGATTTCTTCATGGAAAGGGTGGTCAGGCCTTGGAAGGGGCTGCCCAGGGAGGTGCTGGAGTCGCTATCCCGGCGGTGTCCAAGGTGCCACTGGACGTGGCACTCAGCGCTCTGGCCTGGGCGATTGGTCACAAGTTGGGCTCGATGGTCTTGGAGGTCTTTTTCAACCTCAGGGATTCTGGGATTCTGTGCTATTACAGCCGGCAAGGCCAAGTTCTGAGTCAGTCCTTGGGAAAGGGCTGCTGCAGGGGGTGTTGTGTGTGTGACCCCTGCCATGTGCCCAGACAAAGGGCCCGGCCCTCGCCTGGGGCTGTTTCCATCCACCCACCCGCTGAGTTTAGCTGGCCCCGAGTTTTGGGTTGCTCTGCCTCCCTGGAGCCACACCCGTGTCCCTGTGTCTCCAGGTGAAGGGTGGTTGCACTCCTGGCTTGCTGGCTTTGGCTGAACGAGCCACAGGCTCCTGCACAGGGATTTTTCCTGTGGGAGATGGAGACACAGCGAAACTGAGCCACCTCTCGGAAGTGCTGAGCGGGGTTTGGGAAATTCCTGTCTTCTTCCAGCTCACCTTGTCCCACCTAATGTTCAGCACGGTCGTGTTGGAGGTTTCATTGCTCAAAAAGTGTGGGAGAGTTGGGAGATCCGTGTTGAGCTGGGGACACAGCTGGAGCCCGTGAGAATCCTGGTGGGATGAGTGTCTTGCTCCAGAGCAAAACAAGATTTAAAAAGGAAGGGGATGCGAGTCCTGGAAAGTTTGTGGTGTCGGGGAAGGGGGGAGAGCTGATTCCTAGAATTGGGTGTCCCCTGAGCACTCTGTAATGGCAGTTTTGCAAAACTTTGGGCCTTTTAGAAGGTTGTTCCATGCCAAGGTGATCTGGTCATTAATTCTTGATGCTGCAATTTAAGAGCTGTCCAGGGTTGTCTTTAAAGTGCTTTTGGTGGGGATGCATTAGTGGTTCTGCTAACGAACCCTCCTCTCTCATTGCTGAACCACAATCTGATTTTGATTTCCTTTGCAAATAATTTACTGCTCAATGGTCTAATTTAGCCAAACGAGCTCAAATACGTTGTTTCATTGACGAGGATGGAAATGACAAATTTCCTAGGAGTGAGTCTCCTGGGGAAGCCTTTGTTGGCAGAGAGCCCTCGTGGATTCCCTTGGGTTGGGCTCTGTGAGCTCGGGGCTGTGCCAGCCGGGGGTTGGAGACGGGAGTGAGTCCGGCTGCGCTCTGGGGCCATCCTGGAGAGGATAAAAATGGGATAAATGGTGCCAGGGAAAGGGCTTTGGCTTCTCAGTGCACACAAATGGGTTTTTTTTCCTTCTGAGTCGGATGGTGGGTGTTTGGGTGTGCTGGTGGGAAGCACCCACAGACCCAGCTTGCCCCCGATGCTGCTGGTGCTCCGCGTGCTCCCTGCAGGGAGATGGACCAGCAGGATTCTGCCCCACGTTCACATGGATCACTCCACAGGTTCTTAATAAAGAAATCAACCTCAGATCTTACAAGATCTCCGTGATGAGCAGCAGTGAGACCCAGGGCTGTGCTGAGGGCTGGTGCAGCACCAGGGTGGGCGCTGGGGTGGGTGGGTGGGTGGGTGACCTGTGTCTGCTGGGCTGGGGGACTCTGCCACCACGTTCTGCTGCTGTTTGCCTCTCAGTCTCTCTTTGCAGGTAAGGTCTTTGCAACAGTGGGATTTGCTGTGGTTATTTGGGAAGGAGGCCCAGGCTGTGCCAGCGCTGTGCCGTGACTTGGGGCTGGTGCTCTGGGTCGTGGCGTGGGCTCAGCTGCCACATCTGCTCCTCAGGTCTGGTCCTGAGGCACTTAGGACCTCGGTTCTCATCCCTTAGAAAGGAATGACAGTGCTGTGGAAGAGGAGAGCGGGGCTTGGGTGGGAGGTTTGGCTTCTGCCCTGTCTGAGGTCTCTAGTGAAATGGAGGTTTGGAGCAGAATTATCCCTGGTGTCCTGGTGGGTGAGGTCCATGGTGTACAGGTGTGTTGTAGCCTAATGGGAGCTTCATAAAGGAGATTAATTAAAAAAAAAAAAGGCAGAAAATGCTGTGTTTTACCCTGGAAGTTGTTTGTCTGTTTTGTACAATTCCTGCTTTGATTTTCTTGCATTAACTCTCTCTCTCTCTCTTTCTCTTTCTTTTTTTCTCTGCAGACCTTTGTAGTACTAAACAGAGGGAAAACACTCTTCCGATTTAGTGCCACACCTGCCTTGTACATTTTAAGTCCTTTTAATCTGTTTAGAAGAATAGCTATTAAAATTTTGATACATTCATATCCTTTTCATTACTGAATTACCTTTACCTTTGTGTATTCATTGAAAATCTCTTACCTGTCGTCTTGTGCTCAGTCCACGTGTATGAATGCCAGTCCTGCACCTGCAGGTGTGGGTTGGCCTCAGAACATACACAAACTCCTGGTTTTACTGGATGAAAAAGCAGCTCTTTAGCCACATCCAGTGAAGGGAACTTCTCCTTTATTTTCCCTGTTCTTCCCTCAGTGCACACCCGTGGATGAGTTTTGGAACAGATGTGACTTGAGACTGTGCTTCATGTGAAGGAGGGCTAGGCTTTAAGAGCTACTGAAATGGTTCAATTGAATTAAAATATGATTAAATACTAAAATATTACCTAGAAATAAATAGAGTTATTATCTGGAGAACAAGCCACAGCCACCTTGTCTGTAATTAGACACTGACTAATTTCTTGCTCTTTTGGCATCTCTAAAACATCCTTCTAATGGCAAAGCTCTTCCAAAATGTCCCATTGCAGGGCTCAGGGAGCTTTGGAAGCATCATCTGATGGTGTTATTAGGAGAAAAATAGTGTATTTTATTGACTGAGCTGCTTCACCCTGTTTATTTATTTATTTTTAGAAAATGGCTCTAAAATGGAAACACATTCACATGCTTTAGAGGCTTCTGTAATCTCCTGTCCTGTATCTCACATGCAGGAAAAGCTTTTCCATCTTTCCAAAGTTGGCTTTGTGTTATTTCTCGTGGCCTCTCCTCCCCCTGCATGTGCTGGGTGAGGGATGTAGGTCTGTCAGGCTGAGCTGCTGAAGGCTCTTGGGTCTTGGTCCAAGGTCTCTTTGAGTCTCCTGAAATGATTTTGGAAGTCAAACAGCTGGATTTCACCACTCTGCTAGTAATTCAGTAGCTAAAATACACTCAAACTTCTAATTTGGACATTGTGCTGCTCCTCAGATCAGTCACTTGTAACACTCAGAGGGAGCAGAGATGTCTGGAAAGATTCTTGTGATTTTCTCCAAGCTAAATCCTGGTGTCTGTGGATTTCAGCACTGCTTTCCCATGGGCTGTAATAGCAGACAAGATATTTTGATGTTACTCAATAGCCAGGGACACATTTTCATTTAGGCCTCTGAACTGAATTGCTGAGACATACCAGAAAATACAGCATTGATTTGTAGAAAACGAATTTTAAAAGTATGTTACATTTATATAAAATACAGAATTTATTGAATGGTGCCATTAAATGCTATTTATGTAGTCATAGATGTTACATAGCATATAATATGTAGTGTATAAATAAAATCTATAATACAGCATATTAAAAATATATAGTCTATAAATCTTGTATCTAATACATATATTTATATGTATTTTTAGTTTATATAGCATAGAGGTATATGTAATACAGTCCATTAAAAATATATCCATGTATATTTATATAAATAGCTTTATTTCCCATGACTGGTGGAAGCATCTCAGCCCTTATTTGTAGCCCACAGAGAAAAGCCTGGAAATGGTTGAATTTTCTTGCAGTCAGTGATCTTTGGGGACCTTAAGGGAATGTAAAGAGTCACCACGTGTCCCTTTGCTCCTTGACTTTGTCCCACAGTATTTAGCATGATCATTATGTGCACTATTTTGACCAACTGTGTATTCATGACTTTTAGTAACCCGCCCGAATGGTCAAAGAATGTGGAGTAAGTACGAATTGTTGTGTTTAAGTACCAAATGTTGTGTTAGTAAGAACCTCCCAGCACGCTGAATTTGTTCCCTTGAGGACCCTTTTCCTCCCTGTGGGTTTTTTGCATGAGCACTTTGTCTTTTTGGAGCCGTTTATTTAGACCAAAGTGACTGCAATTCTCCTTCTTCTCACGACTAAAAGGGCATTTCCTCGTGGCAGGTACACATTCACCGGGATTTATACCTTCGAATCACTCGTGAAAATCATTGCAAGAGGTTTCTGTATAGATGGGTTCACCTTCCTGCGGGATCCCTGGAACTGGCTGGATTTCAGCGTGATCATGATGGCGTAAGTTGTGTTTTTCCAGGGATTTGTGTGAATGGGAGGGGACGGGGCCTTAGGAGGAGGGTGTGTTTGGAAGGAAAAAGAAGATCAAGGAAAACTGAAATCACACCCCAACCCCCCTCAAGGTTTCTGCCTTGATTTTTCCAAGGAAAGCTTTAGCCTGCTGGGATTTCAGCTCTAAACTGCAGCAGCACTGAGTTAGTGGAGCTGCTGCTGCTGCTGCAAAATAAGGATTTTTCTGAAAGTTGTCTTGATTAGTGCAAGATTTTAGGTGGTTCACGTGCCAGAGGGGCAGATCAGCATAGGAACCAAATATCTTTAAATTCCAGTCTCTACCACTCCTTCCCCCTTGGGCTGTGGCTGGAGGTTGGACTGTGATTAAGCCATTAATAACCTGTTAATAACCTGTTAATAAGCAGTGGTTATTAACCCATTTCCCATGAAGCTGCAATGTCAGAAAGGAGACACTTGATTTTCCTTCTCTTTCTTTTCTCTTGTGCTGGATTGGGCTGATATTGAGGATCATGGGCATGTCTGAGTCACATCAGGAGATACACCCTGAATTCCTGGGTTTTTCCATATTGCCCTGAGCTGATCCTGGCTCAGCCTTAGTCCTGCTGATGGAAACCAGGTCTTTGTCACTGGTGCTCCGAGCTGCTGGTGGAAGAAATATTTTTGCCCTTTTACACTTACTTTTGGAGTATTGCATGGGGCAGGCTTGGGCTCCCCTATTCACCGGTGTCTGATGGAACAGGGATCACAGAGGAAGGCTCAGGAGCTGGATTTCCAAGGGTTCAGAGCACTCAAAGTCAAATGCTTTAATCATATTTCGCTGGATTCTGCACCCGAGTTTGTTGAGTTTCCTGAGTTTTTTGCTCTTAGGCTACTCTACCTTTTAGTTGTTTACTTAAATTATCTGCAAAGAGTTGGGCATTGTCCATGGAAAGCCAATAACCAGCAGCTCCCCAACACTTTAGTTTTACTTCAGAGCTGTCGGGGATCTGCTCTGCCCAATGTGAGCACCCAGTGTGGGCACACACAGACTGAATCCGACCTGGGAACTGGCAATTCCCTTATTTCTCCAGAAGTTACCAAATGTCATCCCACCATCTTTAAAGGGCCCAGGGCATTGCTCTGCAAGGAATGTCCTAAATCCCTCACTGGTCTCTGTAACCCTCTCCTTTCCAGAGGCCAGGCTTTGCATGTAGGCTCTGGTACAATCCTTTTTGTGTCAAGGGCATTATTTAAACCCCACTAAGAGGGCCTGAGTTTTTTAAAGCCCTTGAGGCCTTTCTGCACCAGGAAAAATCTTGACTATTGAGCATTTCTTTGATTTTTCATAGCAGGTTTCTCCCCACGCAGCACAGAGGAAATATTCTCTAAGCTGGGGTAAAATTTAACCCTGTTACTTTGCACTAAGCCTCTTCTCCCCTGTGTATCTTGGGTTTCTCTGCTTGTAAAAAGGGGAGAACCAAACCTTCCTGTAGCTCACAAGCAGACACTGAAGCATAAAGGATTAAAAATGGAGGATGCTAATTGAAATGAAGGATGCTAATTAAATTGAAGGATGTTAATCAAAGCAGAAGATGATTATGTTTTCTTAAAAACATGAAGTGAAGCGAATATACCTGAACCCGCTGATCTGAGGTGGTCGTACAATCACGGAATCATGGAATGGTTTGGATTGGGAGGGACCTTAAAGCTCATCCAGTTCCACCCCCTGCCGTGGGCAGGGACACCTCCCACTAGCCCAGGTTGCTCAGGGTGATGTCACCAAGTCTCCTCAAATATTTGGCACTTTTACAATTGCCTTCTTCTGTAGAGATGGCAAAGTTTCAAGTTCTCTACAGGACTGTGCGGAGTTTGGGGCACCACAACAGGAAAAACATCTAAAGCTGTTGGAGAGGGTCCAGAGCAGGGACAAGGGCATGGGGAAGGGTCTGGAGGAGTGGCTGAGGGCTCTGGGTCTGTTCAGCTGGAGAAGAGACTGAGGGGAGACTCATGGGGGGCTGCAGCTTCATCCCGAGGGGCAGCTCCAATCTCTGCTCCCTGTGACCAGTGGCAGCACACGAGGGAATGGCCAGAGCTGGGCCAGGGCAGGGTTAGGTTGGATCTCAGGGAAAGGTTCTTCCCCCAGAGGGTGCTGGGCACTGCCCAGGCTCCCCAGGGAATGGGCACGGCCCCGAGGCTGCCAGAGCTGCAGGAGCGTTGGGACAGCGCTGCCAGGGATGCCCAGGGTGGGATTTGGGGTGTCTGTGCAGGGCCAGGGGTGGGACTGGATGATCCCTGAGGGTCCCTTCCAACTCAGGACATTCCATGATTCTAGGTGAGGATGGGTATCCAACCGTGTACCTGGGCAAGCTGGCTGGGGAGTGGAGAGACTTAAACTGTGTTTTGCCTCTGCAACTTTGTCTCTCTCTCTCTTTTCAATGCCAATTCTGAAGCGTTTTAAATCACAAGCTGTTTCCTACAGGCAGACGATTTATGCAAAGGAAGGTGACCCCAACGGTGCCATTAACTCTGGTTTAATTCTGCAGGTATATAACAGAGTTTGTAAACCTAGGCAATGTTTCAGCTCTGCGCACTTTCAGGGTTCTGAGAGCTTTGAAAACTATTTCTGTAATTCCAGGTAAGGCGGCCCCGGTTGGTGTTTAGCTGTCGGGTACAGGCCCCTGTGAGTGATGTATTGCTTTGTCTGTAGTTGTTGTTTTATTTTGGTGTGTGTATTGTCATGGTGTTTTTTGTGTGTGACCTCCCTCATTGCAGATATGTCACAGAGTTTGTGGACCTTGGGAATGTCTCAGCATTGAGAACTTTCAGAGTTCTCCGAGCTTTGAAAACTATCTCTGTAATTCCAGGTGAGAACCATTCAGCATTAAAGGCTGGGCTTGCGTGCATCTCCTCTCTGTATTTCCCCTCCCCTCCTGCACTGCTCATTCCTCAGAAATGGCACTGGGATTTTTTGGATGGGATTTGCAGTCTGTGTAGCAAAGCAGTTTGAAATCAAGGCTCCCAAGCCATCAAACTGTGGGATGAACAAGCTCATCTTGTTCCACCTCCTGCCACGGGCAGGGACACCTTCCACTAGACCAGTTTAATCACAGCTCTGTCCAGCCTGGCCTGGAACACTTCCTGATCCTGAATTCTTGCACAGAAAAGCTTCATGCGCATGGTTTCTCAAAAGTGCCTCTAATTCTAAGGTCGAGCTCCAGGCTCAGGTCTTACAGGCACTCAGACATCTCCAGCATTCTGGTTTCCAGGTGCTCAACCTCTTTCAAGGACAGCACCCGAAATAACTCCTCGATGAGTTTTGGTCTCAGTTCCTTGCTGCTTTGTTCCCTCACGCATTCACTGGCACTGGTGTGGTGGTTCTGCTCTCTCAGGCTGCCAGGGGCCAGCCTGTGGAACTGTAGGGCACATCCCTTTTGTCCCATCCCAGACTGCCAACCCCATCAGCTGTACCTGCCTGTTGTGCATGATGATGGTGATGATGGTGATGCTCTTACGTGGCACCTGCTTTCCTTGCACTCAGTGAGAACATGCTGGAGTGATGTTCCTACTGAGCCTCCCTTCGTGTTTGGTGATATCTAAGAGCAAAAGACCTTTGGTAATTGCTGTTAGCAGTGCCCTGGGCGGGTCTGAAGGGCGGCTCTGATTCTCTCGGCCCGCTCCAGAGAGTAACCGGCTTGCTCGGAGAGAAGCATCGATGTTGAAACCAGTTTTGCCTGTGTTTTGCTTTCTTAACTGTAGCCAAGTGGGAGATGATGCAGCTTTAAGGAGCTGGTTCCTGGCTGTGTGACAGCATGCCTTGTGTTCCCATGGACGGGAGCAGAACAGCTCGGTTTTGGATCATTCTCTCCATACAATTCAAAACCGATGGAGTTTGATTTCAGATGGCAGCGGAGGGGTTGGGGCTGAGCCCTGCTAAGTCCAGCACATTTTTGTGTAATTTTTATTAGAGGGACAATTTGCTGCATATTTTGGTTGAATAAAAGCGATGATTTGCCCCACACAGCCAAGGGGATCCTGTTTGGGTGTTGGGGGCACTGAACATACCTGAAATGCCAAAATTTTGGGGTTTTGTGTCCGTTTCTGGGGGAGGGTTGTCCAGGTGTGTTTCTGCAGCATGTGGGTGCAGCACAAAACTTGCCCCCCCTCCATTTTGTGACAGCAGGAGGAATGTAAAGCGTTTGAGTAATTGGCCTTTTGGGTTATTTAATCTGAAAGCATCTTTATGGGTTTTACTGCTATCATTTCACAGGGAAAAGGTGATTTTTAGAATACACTGAATATTAAAATCTAAAGGGGTTCCCCTTCTGCTTCAGCACATGGAATGGGAATTTTAACTCTGTGCTGAGCTACTGAGAAGCTCATTTTAGTGTTTCGAGTGCCATCTACATCTTCTGCCAATAATTGGAACGAAGGTGTGTTTGAGACGAGATAAAAATGGGAAATATTACCAGAATTTGCCATGCCATGGACAAAATTCCGTGGTCTCTATGGATCTGTGTGACAGGAGCAAACTGTGACACCTCTGAATGAAACCACCAAAATATCCCTTTGGTCTTATGGTTTGGTGGAAAAACTGTATGAAACCGTGATGGTTTCAAGAGATTTTCTATATTGGCACTTGAGTTCCTGTATTTTAATTGCCTGGTGCCATGTGGGGACACACCTGGGTCGCACCCCCATTCCACAGGATCCAGGGAAACTCGGATCCGCGGAGCACGGGGGGATCGCTGCAGCTGGAAGCTGTTGGAGCTGTGTTTGTTGAAGTGTTCCCAGTCTGTGCCTGGACTGGGATCTCTCCTGCTGGTTCCAAAGCCCCTTTCTCCTTACCCCACCTGTGAGGGAGCAGCATCCAGAGCAGGAGCCCGAGCGCTGACGTCCGTGGGTGCATGTGCAGAGCAGAGCCGTGGGATGAGCATGGCAAGAGGTGCTGGGGGTGATGTGTCTGCCAGAACAGCACAAACCTGCTCTGCCTTGGAGCAGGGCTTTGGCATCCGTGAAAAGTTTGGACAATGGAAGTAAATGACACTTCAAAGTAGAATTCCTTTGTAAGGAATGTATCTGCAACCGTTTGGTTTTGAACCTTTATGTTCCTGGTACGGGTCTAACCTCTGTTGGTCTACAAGGGTTTCACAGAAGGAGGAGGTTGGAAGGGACCTGGTTTCTGGTCCAAGATTTATTGCAAAATGTTCATGTGGTCTCAGCTGGAACCTTGGATCTGACTGGCCCCAAATCCAGCTGTGATTCAGTATTTTTTTGCTCATTCCTCCCTTCACTGCTCATTTATAAACCACAGAATCATCCTACTTACCACCAGAAAGGCTGATTAAAGGGGCCTAATTGGGTACTGTTTCTGCATCCAAAATTCTAGCTAGTTTAGACCTGTCACCTAAAAATTAATGCTGAGTTCTCCCGAGTCATGAGTTCTGCCTCTCACGGACCAGACTGGTGTGGGAAACCAGCAGGATTCTGGCTTATGCCTGAGCTTACTTTTGGTACTGAGCCTGTTAATGATCCCAGTGGCCTCAGTAAATCCCAGAGCACCAATGCTCGGGGTGAAATCCTGCCCTGGCTGTGACCAAACCCACCGCTGAAGGGGAAGATTCTGCTCCTGCAAGGGAAGGGAAGTGCTGAGACAGTTTAGTTGAGCAGGAGAAACCCAAGATGTGGCGAGCTAAAGGTATTTGATCTCTGTAAGTTGTAGCCCGTGCCAGTGAGCTCAGCTCAAACACAGCTGAATGTGTCCACGGGGGGTTTGTGGCAGCATATCCCGATCTGATCCTCATTTGGCAAACCCTGTGTGTGGGGGGAAGTGATTCCCCACGTTCCACAGCCTTGCTGCGAGGCTCAGGCATTCTCAGGGGCAGATGTTGGGGTTTTGGTTTGTTCTGACTGTTCCTCGCTCGCCGCTGAGCTGGTTCCTCCATGCCAGTGTTGTACTGGCTGGAAAAGCTGACCCCACACAGGAACCTTCACTATTTATAGCCACAGCCTTTCCCACCGAAGAGTCGTTCTGAGGTACTGTATTCATTTGGATTTTCAGCGTGGTTTCCTTCTACAGGAGTGATTTCTAGTCTTGTTTCCTTCTCCACAGGCTTGAAGACCATCGTGGGTGCCCTCATCCAGTCTGTGAAGAAGCTGTCGGATGTGATGATCCTGACAGTTTTCTGTCTCAGTGTCTTTGCCCTCATTGGGCTCCAGCTGTTCATGGGCAATTTAAGGAACAAGTGTGTGATTTGGCCAATTAATGTGAACGAGACCTTCCTGGACAATGGCTCCAGGGGCTTTGACTGGGAGGAATACACCAACAATATGTGTAGGTATTTCTACAGTGAGGCTCCCTAAAACCTCCTGATTTGGCTCGATGCAGCTGCCCAGGAGTTCCAGCATGGCTCATGCTGGGGTGTGTCTGGTTTTCACAGTAAAAACCCCTTGTGCAGAAGTTCTTCAGGTGGTTTTTTTTTTAATCTGGCCTCGTTGGGACGTTCCTAGTTGAGTTCATCCTTTAGAAGGGTTTGGAGGTGCTCTTTTAGCGAAATAACTTGTCCAAAATATATCTTTACTGATGAATTTCTCAGCAGTGGATTTGGGGGGGCTCTTAAGTGAAGGTTTTAATAGTGTTACAGTCTATTAAATCCTCTAACTCCGTTTGTGTGTGAATGCAATCTCTTCTTTTTCATCTTCAGCAAATTTTTACATCATTCCTGGCTCCCCCGACCCTTTGCTCTGTGGTAACAGCTCGGATGCAGGGTGAGTGTTGAGCTTCATTAGCAATCAATTATCACTGACATTGGCTGAAGCTGGCAAAATACTGAAGCTGAAGCTTTGGAATACTCCCTTCCTCTGTTGGTTCTGGTGCTATTTCACCAGGTTTCAAATTTCTTAATCTAATTACGACTCCATTGCTAATGCAATGTAAGTGCCATTTTCCCTGTCAGGAGGCACGCCTGGCTACCACTGCTTACCAGTGGCATTATTTCCCTCTGAATCCAGTCTTAAGGATCGTCAGAGAAGGGTGCATGGAGGCTCAGAAATGGGAACTTGCCGTGTGCTGTTGGTTTTCCACTTGGCTCTGACCAAAGCTCCTGCTTTGGGCTCCCGTCGGGAGCAAAGCTGCGCGTTGCAGCAGCTCGTTTCTGTAGGACGAGGATTACAGGGCTTTCCTGAAATCCTGCCTCTCAGTCTCCTTGTCTGCTGTCCTTGCTTGACTTGCTGTTTGTTGGGAGAGCTGTGGCAGTGAGCAGGGAGAGCCCTGACCTGGCTGTTGTCCCTCCCCAGCCAATGTCCAGAGGGATACACGTGCATGAAGGCAGGACGGAACCCCAACTACGGGTACACGAGCTTTGACACCTTCAGCTGGGCTTTTCTGGCTTTATTTCGCCTTATGACTCAGGACTTTTGGGAAAACTTGTATCAGTTAGTAAGTAAACACTTTGCTTTGGTGTCGTACGTGATGAGAATTTGGGGATGAAACAGGAAAGGGAAATGTGAGAAGCTTTGTTTTCTTCCTTCTCTCTAAAAGAGTGAGTGCAAGTAAAGCTGCACAGTGAGATTTTTCGGGGGGGAGGAAGGGGACATTACCTGTCAGCAGGTGTTGGGCTTCAAGTCCAGAAGGGAAGGTTGGGTCCAGCTGAGCTGTGAATTAATTCGGGAGGCACCTTAGCACTGGCTGCAGGAGGCTGTGGGCATTCAGCCCTGCTCACAGAGGGTGCTCAGGCTCTTTGGAGGGCAGAGAGTTCTCTCGTGACCTGAGGGTGCTTTGGGGACCTTGCTGAAGCAGCTTTTCCTTGATTTGGTTTGTTTTAAGGGAGTCTGAGCGTTGGGTTTCACACTGTGCCTCTGAATCCTTTTCAGTGTGTATCCCTTGGATGTTCCCTTAGGGGAGGAAGGTGGATGTCACCTTTTGTGTTCATGGCCAAGGAATGTGCAGTGTCTCAGCTCTCTGCAGGGAAAACGCTGAGCTGGGAAAGATTCAGCACTGCTGGATTTTCTTAGAAACATTCAGGTCAAGAAACTTGGGATTGGCCCATGCGTCGCGTGTCAGGGAAGCCCGAAATTGCTTCCCTTTCCCTTTTCTAATCCCTCTGCCATTCCTTTCCACTTCCAGACTTTACGAGCGGCAGGAAAAACCTACATGATCTTCTTTGTGCTGGTGATCTTTGTGGGATCGTTCTACCTGGTGAACCTGATTTTGGCTGTGGTGGCCATGGCCTACGAGGAGCAGAACCAGGCGACACTGGAGGAGGCAGAGCAGAAGGAGGCAGAATTCAAGGCCATGCTGGAACAACTGAAAAAGCAACAGGAAGAAGCACAGGTGAGAAAAAAGGGAATTCCTTCCTGTAAGGGTGGTGAGGCCCAGAGGCTGCCCAGAGAAGCTGATTTTCCTACCTGCACAAGTAGACTATAAAAATCTTAACAAATTCTGACTGCAAGTTTCTTCCAAGGAGAGAATAAACATCTCAGTCCTGCCCCAAAGTCTTTTACTCAGGTGCTTTAAGGCAAACTCTTCCTTAAAGCAGAAAATGGAGCATTAGTCCTGGAAAGATGTGATTTCTTTTTCCTTCCCTTGCCTGCACCCTCAGGCTGCTGCCATGGTCACCTCGGCCGGGACGGTCTCTGAAGATGCTGTGGAAGACGATGGTGGGGGGAGGATGTCTCGGAGCTCCTCGGAGATTTCCAAACTCAGTTCCAAGAGTGCCAAGGAGCGTCGAAACAGGAGGAAAAAGCGGAAGGACAAGGAGCTGTCGGAAGGAGATGAGAAGTGTGACAATGAGAAGGTGTTCAAGTCAGAATCTGAGGATGGCATGAGGAGGAAAGCGTTCAGGCTACCGGATAACAGGCTGGGAAGGAAATTTTCCATCATGAACCAGGTAGTTTTCTGTTCCTTCGCTAATGTTTGTGGTTGCTTGAGGTCAGGATGATATTCTGCTTTAGATTCCTGTTGGCACCTCGAGGGATCTGCCTGCTGTCCTAAACTGTGTTGGGTCAGGAGAACGCTTAGGGCCCAAGTTTATGAGTCTCACACACACTTTCCCTGGCAGGAATTGCTCCTGAGGAATCCAACCAGGTAACTCCTCCACTGAGACAGCTCAAGCAGCCAGGAGTGAGCAGCTCTCACAGTGCAGCCAGCGAGCGAGGGGTGATGGTCTGTGCAGACCTGCAGAGGGAGGGAAACAGATGGAGAGAGACTGTTTACAAGGGCCTGGAGTGCCAGGGCGAGGGGCAATGGCTTCCCAGTGCAGAGGACAGGGTCAGATGGGATACTGGGAAGAAATTCCTCCCTGTGAGGGTGGGGAAGCCCTGGCACAGGTCGCCCAGAGAAGCTGGAGCTGCTCCATTCCTGGCAGTGTCCAAGGCCAGGCTGGACAGGGCTTGGAGCAACCTGGGACAGTGATTCCACCCCCCAATGGCAGGGGGTGGAACGGGACAATCTTTAAGGTCCCTCCCAACCCAAACCATTCCGCGATTCTACAAAACCACGCCAGCAGCTCTTTGTGTCCAAACTTCTCACTCCGTTCCTTCCCTTCTCCCCCAGTCTCTCCTCAGCATCCCCGGCTCCCCTTTCCTCTCCCGCCACAACAGCAAGAGCAGCATCTTCAGCTACAAGGGGCGGTTCCGCGACCCGGGCTCGGAGAACGAGTTCGCCGACGACGAGCACAGCACGGTGGAGGAGAGCGAGGGCAGGAGGGACTCGCTCTTCATCCCCATCCGCGGCCGCGACCGGCGGAGCAGCTACAGCGGCTACAGCGGCTACAGCCAGGGCAGCCGCTCCTCGCGCATCTTCCCCAACCTGCGGCGCAGCGTCAAGAGGAACAGCACCGTGGATTGCAACGGCGTCGTGTCCCTCATCGGCGGGCCCCCCTCCAGCATGCCCGGGGGCCGCATCCTGCCCGAGGTAGCTGCCGAGCTCGGTGTCAGGAGGTCCCAGAGCAGGCCTCCTCCTCCTCCTCTTCATCCTCCTCCTCTTCATCATCCTCCTCCTCTTCGTCATCCTTCTCTTCATCATCCTCCTCCTCTTCATCATCCTCCTCCTCTTCATCATCCTCCTCCTCTTCGTCGTCCTTCTCTTCATCCTCCTCCTCCTCTTCATCCTCCTCCTCCTCTTCATCATCCTCCTCCTCTTCATCCTCCTCCTCTTCGTCATCCTTCTCTTCATCATCCTCCTCCTCTTCATCCTCCTCCTCCTCTTCATCATCCTCCTCCTCTTTGTCATCCTCCTCTTCATCATCCTCCTTCTCTTCATCATCCTTCTCCTCTTCATCATCCTCCTCCTCTTCATCATCCTCTCCCTCTTCATCCTCCTCCTCTTCATCCTCCTCTTCCTCATCCTTCTCCTCTTCATCATTCTCCTCCTCTTCATCCTCCTCCTCTTCATCATCCTCCTCCTCTTCATCATCCTCCTCCTCTTCATCCTCCTCCTCTTCATCCTCCTCCTCCTCTTCATCCTCCTCCTCTTCATCCTCCTCCTCCTCTTCATCATCATCCTCCTCTTCATCATTCTCCTCCTCTTCATCCTCCTCCTCTTCATCATCATCCTCCTCTTCATCCTCCTCCTCCTCTTCATCCTCCTCCTCCTCTTCATCCTCCTCCTCCTCCTTTCCAAGCAGAGCAGAATCCCAGCAGGAGGGGTCAGTGGGTCTCAGCGCCGGCCGTGCCGTCTGTGCTGACAAACAGCCTGAGCTTCCAGTGCCCGTTTCCTTGCTTCCCTAACTCAACAACCCACCTCCCTCCCCTCCAGCTTGCTGGGAAAAAAGGCTTGGAATTGAGTCCTTAATTAAAGGACTATTAATAGTAGGAACCTTGGTGTGTATTGGGGCGATTCATACAGAACTATTTAAAGCTGGGAATGGGAAAACCAACCCAATTTTTAAAGGTAGTTGTGAATATTCTCCACAATAAGATAAAATATTTAAGGATTAAAGGGAAGTACAAACAATCTTTTTTCGCTCTCACTAAATTCAAGGGGCAGCTGTTAGTAAAATAATGAGTTTGTAAAATATTCTTTTTTAATTGTTGAATTCTCCTTGACTGTGGCTTTTTGCAGTTAGTTGAATGAATTGGTATTGAGAAACCTTTTAGTGGATCAGCATTTCAGAGGGCAGGAGAGAAACAAAGCTCCAAACATAGAATATCAGTTAGTGGGGCACGGAAGAATCTGGATCCAATTGAAACAACATCATTTGAGAGAGACCTTAATCAATTGTTTCTGAGGAAATCTGGTTACCGAGCTTATAAATTCCAAGCTGTTTTTTTAGTCATTGGAATTCTTGCAACCTGTTTGACCCTAATTAGTCATGTTAAGCATCAATTCCCTACCTGATTTTGTTCTTCCTTAGTCAGCACATTAATGCAGTGTTTTGCTTCAGTATTTAATCCCCTTTCTAACAGAGCATGGATGTGGTGGGAACAGTGACCAGCACAGTGCACGTGGAGAGAGAAAGTAGTAATTAGCACTTATTGTACTAACTCTGTGTAGAGAGACAAAAACCAGCCCAGTTATCTGTTAGTACCCAGGATTTTCTGTGCCTGACAGAGCCTGGCAGTGCAGAGCCAGAGCAATCCTCGGAGGGAGACTGAGGTGCCTTTGGAAGTGCCAGCTCTGAATCAAGGGGAGAAGGTGATTGTTCCCAAGGTGGAACGACGTGGCTTTACCATCCCCGTTGTGCCAGAAAACCGGCTTCGTCCTGGGCTGGACTGGGAGAAATCCCCATGAGTTCTCCTTGTTGTGGCCGAGCTTCTTTTAGTCTAATTTCCAGATGGAGATTTTGAAATAAATGTTGCTACTGTCAAATTGTAAACCTTATTAATTTGTGTGGCTCAGATGAGGCTGCTGTGGAGTTCTCGCTCTGACCAGCGGGTTGCAGAGCGGCTGGAGGAAGGGTCACTGCCCACCTGTTTGGCTGTAGGACAGAGAATAAATTACACTGTATGTAATTAGGAATGTTCTCTCAAATATAGTCTGTAACTTGTCTAAGGCTGCAGAGCACTGGTCCAACAGAAAAAAGGGCTTGAGTTTTGGTTTGAGCACTGTTGGTGGTTGTGGGAAGGACAGAGGGATATACAGACAGCACAGAATATAGAAATACAGACTAAGTGCTGCATTTCTGGGCTCAGAGTGGGTAAGATACTGGGTAGACTCGAGTCTGAATTAACCATCCTCTGAATTTTTCAGGGTACTACTGAGATCGAAATCAGGAAGAAGCCTGGTGGGTCTCTCTTGGTCTCGATGGATCAGGTGAACGCGTCCTACGGAAGGAAGGATCGGACCAACAGCGTCATGACCGGGCTGACCAACACCCTTGTTGAGGGTAGGTGTGATCTGGGGATTAGATTTGGGGACCCAGGGTGACCCTTGAGCCCCTTCCAATGCCTAAGAAGGGGCTCCAAGAGAGCTGGAGAGGGACTTTGGACAAGGGCCTGGAGGGGTAAGACAAGGGGGAATGGCTTCCCAGTGCCAGAGGGCAAAGTCGGATGGGATATTGGGAAGGAGTTCTTCCCTGTGAGGGTGGGGAGGCCCTGGCACAGGGTGCCCAGAGAAATTGCCCCATTCCTGGAATTGTCCAGGGTCAGGTTGGGCAAGGCTTGGAGCAACCTGGGATAGTGGAATTCAGCTCCCTCTGCTTTAGAGCAGTACATATTCATGCATGGTTTTGCCTAAATCTGCTTCTTTTGGGTCTTTATTAACAAAGAAGTATTTATTAGACCTTATTTTACTTGGTTTTGCATCCGAATTACGTAGAGATGGAGGTAAAGGCAACAAAGAGGAGTTGTAACTTTACAATAAAGAGGATGCAGTGTGGAGATCAGAGGAGTGAGGCAATGTCAGGTACGGGTGTTCTGTCTTCTGTCATCTCCCAAGCACTGGAGAGACCTTCCCTTGCTACAGTCCGTGGGAGAAAAGCATTGGAGCTACACTGAGAGCTGCAGTGTGACAGCTGTCAGAAGAGAAAGGGACTGTTGGATGGTGGGAATTCTGGAATGGACAGCACATGGAGATGAGATTTCCCAATATGTTCTGCAGGAGCCAGCAAGAATTTATGAACAGCAGCCACATGCGGTTGATGATCTCAAATTCCTGCTGTCTCCTGCAATAAAATTGTATGAAAACTAAATATACTTAGAAACAGAGCAGGGTTTTGCTGCCGCTTCCCTCCTGCGCAAACGCCTACGGGCTCCAGTGCCACGGGCCTCTTTTTAACTTCAGAAATTCCAAGGCAACTAAACACTAAGCAACCAGAGAACCAATGGGAGGGAGAGCACAGTGGTCCTTTCCCTCCCCATAAAGAATAAAAGTTGAGGGTGCACAGCTGCACAGCCTGACTGGAACCAGCAAGTCAATAAATGGGGGCAGCTCCTCATTTGTATTTCTTTTTTTCCCTAAGCACTTGAGATAAGCCAGTGTAAAAAAGAAAAAAAAATGGACACAGCATTGTGTTTGATTTCTGTAAATGGATGTAGTTAGTCTTAATCAGGTTATTCCTGCTGAAAATCCTTCGCAGCGTTATGTCATCTCTTTCCTCTTTTAGACCGTGTCTGTGTTCAGCACAGAATCCATCTCAGTTATTTAAAAACTGGCACCAAAAGCCGTTTGGAATCTGTAACTTTGATTTTAGCTGTTTTACCTTGATCAGTTTGGAGTTAAATATAGCCCTTCATTTGGAATAATTTGCACTGAATCATCCTGGTGGGGCTGAAGCACAGGGTTCGGACAGCAGTTCTGGTGACCCGGTGCAGGTGCCGTGTAGATGTTGTGTAGGAGCAAAGGAGAAGTCACAAAGCTCAGTAAAATCATGAAATCCCAGAATCCAAGAATCCTTGAAGCTGGAAAAGAGCTCCAAGGTTGTTGGGTGTAACCTGTGACCGATCCCCGTGCTGGCACCCAGATCAGAGCGCCAAGTGCCACATCCAGTCATTCCTAGGACACCCCCAGGGATGGGGACTCTGCCGCCTCCCTGGGCGCCCCTTCCAAACCCTGCCCATCCTTTCCATGAAGAATTTCTTCCCAATGTCCAACCTGCCCACAAACTTGACCCAGCTCTTCTCTCGTGTCACCTCCACGGCCATTTTCACGAGGTTGACACTTTTGTAATTCTTCAGCCTCAGAGATGAAGCCTGACCTCTGTTGTGTTTTATACCTGTAGAGCTGGAAGAGTCCCAGAGGAAGTGTCCCCCTTGCTGGTACAAATTTGCCAATATGTTCCTGATCTGGGAGTGCCATCCATACTGGATGAAGCTGAAGGAGATCGTGAACTTAATTGTCATGGATCCTTTTGTCGACTTGGCCATCACCATCTGCATCGTGCTGAACACGCTGTTCATGGCCATGGAACACCACCCCATGACCCCCGAGTTCGAGCACGTGCTCTCCGTAGGAAATCTGGTAAGAGAGCAGTGGTAAACACTCCCTGCAGCTCTGCTGCTGCTTATTGATGTGGACTTAGGCTTAGAATAAATTGCATTGTCAATACTTAGCATGAAGATCAGAAAATAAGCAAGAATCACTCTTTGCCTGTTCTTTGTCTGTCTCTCCTCCCCGCTCCAGGTTTTCACTGGGATTTTCACAGCAGAAATGTTCCTGAAGCTCATTGCAATGGATCCATACTATTATTTTCAAGAAGGCTGGAACATCTTTGATGGGTTTATTGTCTCCCTCAGTTTAATGGAGCTGAGTCTCGCAGATGTGGAAGGACTTTCCGTGCTGCGATCTTTCCGACTGGTATTCCATATTCCAGCTCTCTTTCAATGTTGTCATCATGGAGCTACTACAAAGTTTAGAATCATAGAGTTGGAAGGGACCCACGAGGATCATCCAGTCCAGCTCCTGGCCCTGCACAGACACCCCAACAATCCCACCCTGTGCTTGAGAGTGTTGTCCAAATGTTCTTTGAGCTCTGGCAGCCTCGGGGCTGTGCCCATTCCCTGGGGAGCCTGGGCAGTGCCCATCCAGGGGAAGAACCTTCCAGCCTATCCCTCCCCTGACACAGCTCCCGCCGTTCCCCTCACATAAGAAATTTTTCCCATTTACAAAGGACAAGGGAAGACCCACATTTTTCTGGGTTTGGGGAGGACAGAGATTGAGTGGTGCTATTTTTTATGGGCTCTTCTTTCTTCATCACTGCTCTTTACGAGGTCTGAGCAGCAGCTTGTTGCATTTGGGCAGGGAAGGGTGACCTTTCCTTTGGGAAGGGAGATCAGCGTGTGGGGAATAACTAAGCACAAAACGCACAAGCCCAAATTTCCAGAAAGGTTAAGCATTCTCTGCTCCCTGTGACCTCAGCAGCAGAAGCATGGACTTAACCTTTACATAAAATACAAGTTGGTTGTTGGTTAGGAAGTTCTGCTTGATTTTCCTCTTTGTTTAAGATTTGTCTGTTTTGTTTTGGCTTTTTTTTTTTTTTTTTGTAGCTGAGAGTCTTCAAACTGGCCAAGTCCTGGCCCACTCTGAACATGCTGATAAAAATCATTGGTAACTCAGTGGGTGCCTTGGGGAATCTGACCTTGGTGCTGGCCATCATCGTGTTCATCTTCGCCGTGGTGGGAATGCAGCTCTTTGGCAAAAACTACAAGGAGTGTGTCTGCAAGATCAATGCGGAGTGTGAGCTACCCCGCTGGCACATGCACGATTTCTTCCACTCCTTCCTTATTGTCTTCCGTGTGTTGTGTGGGGAGTGGATTGAGACCATGTGGGATTGTATGGAAGTGGCAGGACAGGCCATGTGCTTGATTGTCTTCATGATGGTCATGGTCATCGGAAATTTAGTGGTCAGTAAATGGTTACTGATGGGCTTTCTTGGTTGCCTCTGGGTGGGGTAGAACTCGGGGAGACCCCAGGATGAGGGAGTGATGGTTTGTGAGTCTGTTCCTACTCTGTTGAGGTCCCTCTTGGCCTTTGATGTGTCGAGAGTCCCGCAGACTTTGGTAGCACAATGTTAAAGATGTTCTTTGCTTGATGAGGACCTTAAAGAGCTGCCCGTAAATGAAGCGTTTGGCAATAAAAGCTGAAGGTATGAAACCCTCAGTCGAAGGGGACAGACCTACACCTGACCTGAGGGACAGAAGAAGCTAAAAGAAGCAAAACCTGGCATTTTAATTACCAGGAAATTAAATAATTTGGTGCACAGGGGAAGGTCCTGAAGTGTTAAAATGAGGATGGAAGCTTCTTCTAAAACCTGCCCACCGGCTCAGTCATGAGGTACTGTGGTGTGCAGGAATGGGCTGTGAAACTGCACGGCCTGTTGTGTGGGAGGTTGGACTAGATCATGATGGCTCCTTCTGGCCTTAAATTTTACGAAGAAAAGTCTGTGGAGGAAAATGTGAGCAAGAATGAAGTCACACGAGCAGTCACAATTCCTCAAAGTAGTCGTCTCTGAGAGGTCCTGTCTTGCCAAAGGGTTTTGATAAAATAAGTCTTGGGGATGTGGGCAAGGAAATAGAGCTGGGAGTGATCACTCAAAATGCCAAGATTTTCCCCGTTTTCTTTGAGGCAGAGATGGGACTAAATCAGTAAAGCTGAGTTTAAATCCCGTGGGGATTAAATCCCTCTCTGACATCTGCAGTCTGGATCCTGCCAGGGGTTCAAGTCAGGGACCCCTGGGACCCCTCAGAGCCGTGTGCTGCACCAGGGTCCCTGCTCAGGGAACTTGTTGCAGCATCAGGGTCTCATACCTTGAGCCTTGGGCGCCTGGATAAGGTTGTGGGACACCAGAGCTGGTTTTCAGTGGTGTTTGGAGACAGCTCTGCAGCATCAGCAGGGCTTGGGTGCCGAGTGCTCCCTTTCAGCCTTGGGAATACCCACCCTGTGTGTCAGTCCAGCATCACCTCTTCCCTTTCAGGTGCTGAACCTGTTCTTGGCCTTGTTGCTGAGCTCCTTCAGCGCAGACAACTTGGCAGCCACGGACGATGACGGGGAGATGAACAACCTGCAGATCTCGGTCATCCGCATCAAGAAGGGCATTGCCTGGACCAAGGCCAAGGTGCGGGAGTTCATGCAGGCTCACTTCAAGCAGAGAGAGGCCGACGAGGTCAAACCCTTGGATGAGTTGTATGACAAGAAGGTGAACTGCATCGCCAACCACACCGGGGCTGATATCAACAGGGACATCGATTACCAGAAGAACGGCAACGGCACCACGAGCGGCATCGGCAGCAGCGTCGAGAAGTACATCATCGATGAGGATCACATGTCCTTCATCAACAACCCCAACCTCACCGTCCGCGTCCCCATTGCTGTGGGGGAATCGGATTTTGAAAACCTCAACACAGAAGATTTCAGCAGTGATACAGATCCTGATGGCAGCAAGGAGGTGGGATGAAGTGCTAAAAATTCTTTCGAGTCGTTTAGCCCGCTGTGAGAACCTCTGGGCAGGCAGAACTGCGTCCTTCCAGCACAAAACTGATGTTTGTGTTATGGTGTTGTCTTTGCACTCAAGGCAGAAGTTTTCTTGTGCTAGGAGCTCTATAGGAAGCAACAAATACTTGTGAATGTATATAATTATAATGTAAAATACATATAATCGTGGAATGGCCTGGGTTGAAAGGGAGCTTAAAGATGATCAAGTTCCACCCCCCCTGCCGTGGACAGGAGCACCTTTCATAGCGTAAATACTTAATCCTGCCTGTCCTGTTAACGTGAGACATAAGCTGGGTCAGGAGCTCCGTGATGAAAGTGAGGAAACAACTTTGATTACAGTAAATGTGGTGAACAAATGGCTGAGTCCTCGTGAAGTTTGATACTTGTTGGGAACTGATCATTGACTGGATTGGGGTTTTGTGTTGCAGAAACTCGACGAGACCAGCTCCTCTGAGGGCAGCACCATTGACATAAAGCCTGAAGTGGAGGAAGTCCCCGTGGAGGCACCAGAGGAGTACCTGGACCCAGATGCCTGTTTTACAGAAGGTGAGAAGGGGGTGAAGGAAGAGGCTTTGGGGATGTTCTGGGGACCAGTCTGCTGTAAGCTCACCCGAGGGTTAGCTCAGCCTGGATCAGGGCTGGCTCTCAGCTTTTCTCAAGGCCCTTCTTGGTGAACTAATTCAGAGAGATTTGCAGAGTGAAGCTCTCAGAGATGCAGTTGCCATTGCTAGGATGCAGATCATAGAATCCTGCCATAGTTTGGCTTGGAAGGGACCTTAAAGCCCATCCCAATTCCACTCCCCTGCCATGGGCAGGGACACCTTCCCCTATCCCAGGTTGCTCCAAGCCCCATCCAGCCTGGCCTTGGACACTTCCAGGGATCCAGGGGCAGCCCCAGCTTCTTTTGGCACCCTGTGCCAGGGCCTGCCCACCCTCCCAGGGAGGAATTTCTGAAGAATTATAGATGGCCTGATGATTTTTGTGCAGCTGATGCCTGAAGTACTTAGAAGCAGAGTACTTTTCCTTTCCTGTAACTGGCCTCGATGTCTTTCAAGAGCCGATCCGTTACAGGAATTCCCATGGCAAAGATGCTTTAAATGGTTCAAGGTTATTTTATCAGCAAGTTTTCCATTTGTCTCCTCAAGAGCGTGGACCTCACCAAATAGAACGAGCTGATCTGTTCCCAAATGGATGTTAATTCTGGTGCCCAGACACAGAAGTGGCAGAACAATCCTAAAATCCTCAAGAACGCAAAAGTTTTAAGTGATACTCAGCATGTTTCATATTGGTGGCATCAAAACTGCTTCTAGACAGTGAGAATTTAATGTGTTTGCCTTAAACCCTGTGTTACCTGAGTGAAGGTGTGCCCTGTCCCCTGTTACAGGTTGTATGCAGCGCTGCAAATGTTGTCAGGTCAATATTGAGGAGGGGCTGGGAAAGTCGTGGTGGACCTTGAGGAAAACTTGTTTCCTAATTGTGGAGCACAATTGGTTTGAGACTTTCATCATCTTCATGATCCTCCTGAGCAGTGGTGCTCTGGTGAGTAAAATATGTGTAGTCCGGAGGTGTTGAGCTCGGGGACGTCTGATTGTGCACAGGAAGTTTTGGGAAAAAGCAAACTGGGGGAATTCTTACATGGAGAACAACACAGCTCCATCGTGGTACTGTACAGAAGCTTTTATTGGTGTTTTTAGTTTAGTTTAAATGAAGAACAAAGCCTTCAAATCGGGGTTCTGATCCTAGTGCCTATGTTTGATTTATGGTTTTTGTATATATATATTTATCTCATCTATAACTGTGTATTTAACTCATCTCAGTATCATTTGAAGCCTCTGCATAACGACATGGAACTGTGGAATAAATCCCATGTAATGACACGAGCACCTGGTTGTTTCCCAGGCTTTTGAGGACATTTACATAGAGCAGAGGAAAACCATCCGGACCATCCTGGAGTACGCGGACAAGGTCTTCACGTACATTTTCATCCTGGAGATGCTGCTGAAGTGGTGTGCCTATGGATTCGTCAAGTTCTTCACCAATGCCTGGTGCTGGCTGGATTTCCTCATCGTGGCTGTATGTATCCTCTCCTCCTTACTTCTGCTTGGGGGAACGGTGGTGGTTGGAAGAACGCTGGGAACGTTTCCTCCCGAGATCCGTCCTGACTGAATCGTAGATTTAACGACGGTTCAGTCCCAGATATCTGTGAATTCCCAAATCAAGTGATGCCTTTTCCTGGTCTTAAAATCAAGAGTCAAACACGGTTAGAAGGGGAAAAGGGATTTTAGCTTGGGATTTATTTTAAGGATCCTTAGGTGCACACGTCCAGGTCGAATGCACCGAAATGCACCCTGCAAAATGCACACCCCAAAAGATTGGGTATATCATTGTAGGTGTTACTAATTAGCAGATCTATCAAAGATTCCCCAGTGAGAGGCTCAAGTGAGCCCCCCTCCCCAAGGAGCCTTCTCCTGGATGGTTCTATCTTGGTTTACAGAATGTGTTCTGGAGAGGACCTTGGGCTCTGGGGCACACTGATCCCTGGCTACGAAGCTTCTAAAATGTTTAATCTCTCAGCTTGCCAAACAAGTCCAAGAATGCAGGGAAAGAGCACTAAGAATACAGAAGCTGTAAAAAAGGTATAACAGGGGTATAATAGAAAAGGCAAAAATCTTGATGGCATCACAAGGATAAAACCCTTGAACCCTTTGGGTACTGCCAGTGTTTCCTGTGCAGCTGTGGGATTTCTGCCCTGCAGGCACCAAGGAGGATTTTCCAGCCCTTGGCTCTTTTGCTCTGCTGAAAATAGAATTTCTAGGAGACCTGCCCATGTATGGAGCCCCTGGGAGGTGGGAGAGCTGTGCAGATGTGCTATCCCTTGGTGACATTTCGGGGAGTCGCGTTCTCTGTAATCATTTTCTTGCTTTAGTAATGATGAGGGGGTGATGAGGCAGCAAAATCTCCCCATCCCAGCGCCCCACCAGGTCTGCTCCGACCATGGGGCGCGTGTGTTTGTGAGAATCTCCGTACTTGGGAAGCTTATTGTGCACCAGGAGGTTCAGCATCATCCACCCTCTGTTCAAACAAAGTTCTAGTGCCCAGGAAAGAAGCAGCAGGATGGTATCAAAGGAGAAGGACGGCTCCGAGGTCGTAGCATGAGTGAGGGACACGGGCGGTCGGGACAGAGGCGCCCTGGAATCCCCCTGGAATCCCCCTGCAGAACATCTCGGGAGGGAGGATAAATCTGAGAAATAAAAGGGGGAGAATAAATAATAGAATTAGAAGAAAAAAGACAACAGGGAGAAGCTTTAGCAATAAATTTGGCTCTGAAGCACAGCGAGGGAATTTAAAATAAAGGGAATTTGTGCTGTCCAGAGTGGTAGAAAGTTGTGTAATTCGATAGGAAATTCCAGAACCAGGAAATTTAGAATCCCAAGTGCTTGGATTCTTTTAAAGTGTTTCATCACATCCATCTGGGAGTCAGTGGCTGTAGTCACTGCCCCAAGAGCAAGTGTGTCAGAAAAGAATTACCAATTTTTCCAAGCTTCTCCTTTGGAACATTCTGTGTATGATTCAGTTGCTGTTCAGCACCATTATCACTCTGGAAATATTCCTGAGTAGGTGGAAGGAACTGTGCTTGGAATTCAGGGGCAGAAGTGACTCAAACTGTGTTTCCTGTAGGAAAATTGAAATTTGGAATTCTGGGGTTTTTTTAAAATCCTCTCTGGTCCCCTCAGCACCTTTCCTTGGACACAACCTGCACCTTATAAGTCATTTTCTGGCAATAACCCTGGATCTCTCTCACTGCCTGAAGATAAAGTACCAGTTTAATTCCAGTTGTTTTGGATGAAGTGCAGTTTAATGGGCAGATGTGGTACAAGTTTAATTTCCTTCCCAAGTATCTGGGGGTGGAGCAAAGATCAGGAACTTCCCAGGCAGGTAACACAGGTACGGGGGGGGGAACAAGTGTAGAAGGATTTGAAATTCCCAGGGCTTTAGGAGGAATTCCTGTTTTCCCTCGGTGTCGTGGACAGAAGAGTTGCACGTTTTTACCTGAAAACCAAAAAAAAAAAAAACCTGAAATGTGACTTTGAGATGCCCAAATATCCCTCAGCAAAATCTCAGCAATGCTTTGTGTCCTGTATCTGTTGAATCACATTTTTTTTAACCCAAATTTTGTGGCGTGCTGTGGAAGGGGCTGGAGCGAGCCAGGACGGCAGGGAACGAGCCTTTGCATCCTAACAACGCTCTTGGATGTTATTTTGCAGGTTGCTATAGCATTGTCCAATTCCCCTCCTCCTCAACCCCATTCCTGGGTGTGTTTGTGAAGACTTTTCCTGGGTAATAATGAAGGATTCTGCTTTTCAGTCAATCTGGGATTCCCTTTGTCCGACCTCGGTGCCTGCTGTGTCTTCTGTTGGAATGTCCTCAGGGAATAATCCTCAAAGATCCCCAAAAGCTCAAACAGCCTTTTCTGTCACGGTCTTAAGTGTCCTGCTCGGGAGTAAGATGTTATCCCGAGGGGAAGAAGCTCTAAAAATGAGGATTCTGTCTTCATGGCATCATGGAATCATGGAATGGTTTGGGCTGGAAGGGACCTTGAAGCCCATCCCGTTCCACCCCCTGCAGGGACACCTTCCACTACCCCAGGTTGCTCCAAGCCCCAATGTCCAACCTGGCCTTGGACACTTCCAGGGATCCAGGGGCAGCTTCCAGGGATGGGGCACTTCCAGTGTTACATTTTCAGGGTAAATAGGCCACATCTCCAAATCCATCGGATTTTTAGATTTGTGTCCAGGATTTTAACTTACTGACGTTGCCAAGGGCTCGGTCCTGGCCTCACTGAGCTAATTCTGCCTCACAAAGACTTTGTTGGAACCTTTGGGACAGCCCTGGGATCTTTGTTGGAACCTTTGGGACACCCCTGGCGTGGTTCAAATTAGTGGAGTTTTGGAGTCGGATGGAAAAACCAAAGTGCCATGTGGCCTTAAATCGTGGCCACTTATTTTTGGGGCAGATACCACAGAATCACGGAATGGTTTGAGTCGGAAGGGACCTTAAAATCATCGAATGCCAAGTCCCTTGCTGTGGGCAGGGACACCTTCCATATGAAGCTGGAAAAAGCACATGAGCCACACGCCCAAATAAGATGAAATCTCAATTTTCCCACACATTTTATGCATTCGAAATCTGGGTCTGGTATTTCCCTGAAATAGGCGTGGAATTTAGGATCATCCTCATAATGAATTCTGCTTTATTATTCCAGTATCTCTTGTAGAAAAGAATGATGCATAGGAAGTGTCCTATTCTGAGAATTCAGTTCAAACCCCACCTGTTCCAGGAGGAGGCCCCGTGGTTTTCTGTTGTTTGTTGCTGTGTGTGGATGTCTTTTTTTCCCTTAAGAAGGGTTCACGTCTCTCTTCTCTGTGTCTGTAGCGTGACACGAGCGCACAGCGGCAGCTGATGTGTCTGTAACTGTTTCCCTGTGGCCAAGTCACACCTGTGACTCGGTGGGTTTAAGGATGTCTGATCATTCCCACGTTCAGAGCCCAAATCCCACCCCAGGCTGCTGAACAGGTTCTCCTTGGAGTACGGACCTAAAAGCCGTGCCGTAGCTCAGCACCCGAGCCCGAGCAGCTGTCAGACGGCTCCTCCCTCGGGGTCGCTGCCGGGCACGACTTGGAGCGGGCAGAAAATGCAGTTTGCTTCGTGTGCCAGGCAGGGAAAAGCCCGGCCCGCTCGGGTTGGGAGGCAGGAGAAGCCGGAACGGGGCTCCGGAGCGTCCGCGGCAGAGGGACGCGGTCCCCGGTGGCGCGGTGCCCGCGGAGAGCTTGGCGCAGGTGTGCAGTGTGTGTATTTATCTGTATTCTTTCTCATAGGTACCTTTAACATTTGTCTGGCTTAAATTTCATGGGCGCCGCCGGGATCCTGCAGCCGGTAAAGGGCGAGGGTAAGGTTTTTGTCATCGTTTGGGCTCTTCCTTCCGACAGCCCCTCTCCGTGTGTGTCTCTGCCTCTCTCTCTCACTGATCTCTCCCCTCTGTTCTTTTCTCAACCGCATTATTTCCTTCCAGGTCGGTTCAGTCAAGTGAAGTAGGCAGCTGGTGTCATGGCTTCGGTATTTGGGGCGGCCCAGGTGGCTCCTGGGCTGGGCAATCAGGGCTAGGGGATCCAATCTAACAGTCTGGAACCTTTTTTTTCTTTTTTTTTTTTTTTCTTTTTTTTTTTCTTTTTTTTTTTTTTTTTACTTTCTTTTTTCTTTCTTCTGTTTTTGTTTTTTTTTTTTTCCTATTTTTTTCTGGCTTTTTTTCTATTTTTTTTCTATTTTCTGTGTAGGTCTCTTTAGTCAGCCTTATAGCTAATGCCCTGGGCTACTCGGAACTAGGTGCCATAAAGTCCCTTAGGACACTAAGAGCCTTGAGGCCTTTAAGAGCGTTGTCCCGATTTGAGGGGATGAGGGTAAGATGCCATTAGCAGCTGATCCTTCTGCATGCCCGTGGAGCGGTTTTTTTTAAAAGCATGCTAGAACTGATCAAAACTGGTGGAAAGAAAATTCCAAACAGAATCATGATGCAGCTGCTGACTTGATCACCTCTACGTGGATGTACCCTCACCCTGCCCACCGCTGCACCCTCCCCTCTAACAAAGGGAGATGCATAAGCTGCCTCATTACATTAATTACTGGCCCAAACCACCTGCCATTCGTAGCCGATGTCGACACTTGGCTGTTCTCATTTGGCCTGGCTTTGACCTCGAGCATCCGAGGGGCTTCTCAGCTGTAATATCTTTATCTAGGGAGAATCACCAGGTGCAAAGAAGCAGAACTGGAACCACCTCAGGGTCTCCAGCCCCTCCAGGTGTTGGCTGTTGGTGGAATTGGATTGAAAGACTCTGTCTGAGGGGGTTTTAAAAAAGTAACCAGGGGAAAAGGCTGCTGCCTCTCGTGGGTCACTGCAGGAAGGGACTGGGGCGAGCTCAGCTCTTTGAAAACTTTGGTTTCATTCCTCTTGTTGCACCTTGTTGTTCTCAGTCCAGTCTGGTGGTGACTGGCAGCCTTGTCTAGTAGTGAAGCTTTTCCTTTCTGTCCCCTTCCTTTCTCCATGCTTTTTTGGTCCCTGTCCCGTCACTGTGGAACCAGAACAAAGCACAAGCAAAGCATTGAACTTAACAAGCTTTCCTTGAATTGGTACTGGCACCACTCCCTTGGGTGTTTCAATTATTGCAGTGTCTCGCTGCTTTGCCACTAATATTCTGTTCTTTTGGTGCTTTTTGTCCCATTTGGGATTGAAATAGTCTCCTAAGAAAATGCAAAAAAAAAAAAAAAATTGTGCAGTAAAAAAATCAAATGAAGGTTGTTTCGTATTAATGGATTTCCCAGGTGCTCTTAGAACGTGGGGCTTTGTGCTAAATCCCAGTTAGCTCGTAATCAGGGCTACTGCAAGAGAGAAAATGATGCATTTGAAATAAAAAGGGAAGGGAGAAGCAGTCGCAGTCTGACTTCAGGGTCTGAGCGGAGCAATTCCATCTGGATCCTTCTGGAGCGATTCCCCCTGGATCCTCCTGATCTTTGGGTTTGCTGTAGCGTAACGGAGCCCAAATTCCAGCCCAGGAGGAGCAGTGAGCTGAGGAGGGACCCTCAGATTCCCTGGGAAACGCACGAGCTCCAACTCCAAAGGAGATGTTTCTTCTCTAAGACCTTCTCCTGCTGTTAGTTCTTTGTGTCCTTAGTTTAATTCTAAACTCCAGTCTACAGTACAGGCACAAAGGAAGAAAAATGAATGGTTAATTAATGGTTAAATTGTTAATGGTAACACAAAGGCGGAGCGTTTGCTGGGCTGGGTTCGGGTCCCACCCAGAAGTTTGATCACAAAGAACAGGCCTAGCACTAAACCTGGAGATAATAAAAGCTATTTTTAAGCCGTGCTGGGGAGAAGATTTCTAATGTACAATCAGGGATTTCTCATGCTTAAAGTGGGGGATTTTCACCACAGGAGATTTGATAGTTAGGACTGCAGCCCTGGTAGCTACCTAGACCCAATTATTTTTCCTTTGTTTTGACTTGGAGACCAGTGTCACTGCCCCATCCAAGCTGACCAATCCCTCTGAGCCAGGGACAGAGATCTGAGATGCCTTTGCAAAGGAGACTGAAACTGTAGTTCTTTGCTTTTCTCTCCTCCATAGCAATCTGCATTTCCAGGAGCTTGCTCTGCTCTGAGCTCGGTCAGGGAGTTTGATAGTGATGCTGTGAGACGTGCATGTGTTCTTGTCAGTCTGCACACAAAAGCCATGTTCCTCCTTTCGCTCCTTTTGGAAAGCTGTGGAGATTTAACGAACCATAAATGACCAGATTCCAGGAGGATATCAGGATATTACCCTTCTTTTGCTTCATGTGGTAACTGGAATAAATCAGTGTATTCATAGGAGGGTCTGAGCCAAAAGGTGCTGCTGGTGTGGTGCTGGTGTCCAGCAGCTGAGCATCCTGTTGGGATGAAGGGAGAATGAGAGCACAGGAATCCATGTGCAGCCTGCTGGGGCTCTCACCTGTGCCTTCAGACCTGCTGGCTGTAGCGATGAGTTCACAACGCCCTTTAGCACTTGGAACGGGAGATTCACTGTCCACATCGCCGGGGTCTCCAGTGCTCCTCCATGCCTCTATCTCAGACCAGTTTGGGTTTGGGAGGGACCTTAAAACCCACCCAGTCCCACCCTGGGACACCTTCTGCTAGACCAGCCCTCCGAGGCCAGGCCAAGCTGGCCGTGAGCACCCGAGTGGGTGTGGTGACAGCAGGCCCTGTGGGGGTGGTGGTGGCTTCCAGCAAGGGGTGGTGTGGCAGGAGAAGGGAGCAGGACGAGCTGTGGCTCGTGTTCTACCACTGAGACCCTCCCAAGCCCCCGTGGAGTTGCGTTGTCTTTCAAAACTAAGGCAAAGGGGTAAGAGTAGTTTAGATTCTGTTCATCTATTAAAGGAATCTAAATTAGGAGATCATAATAAAAGATTTAATATCCTGCTGACCTGCCTCTATTAAAAGCCTCAGAGCTTACATTTGGTCGTGTGTTGGCCGGGGATGCTCAGGGACATGGTGCTCCCAAACTGTGAAAGGCTAAAATTAGGAAGAGATGAGCTCTCACAAACCCCATCCCTGTTCCTGCTGCGTTTGCTGCCGTTTGGAGGAAGGAACATGGCTTTTCTGTCTTCTTGAGCCTGCCAAGCTGCATGCTCAGCTCTCTGCCTGGGACAACATGACTGGCCTTGCTTAGTCCACAGTATGACCTTGATGTTACTCAGTGCTTAGTGTGACCACAGTGATGCTGGGCTTGGTCCTGACCCCACTGCTGGGGCCCTTGGTGGGAGCAGGATCAGGCCCTGGAGTGAACACAGCCTTGTTTGAACGTGGGGAATGGCTGGAGTGGCTACTGGCTGATGAAACCTTTTGAATCCACGAGCAAAAGCGTCCTCACACGTGGCTCTGAGAAAATTCCATCTAGGAGCCCGTTTGCTACGACAGAGAGTCTGAGCCCCCCTCTCTCTTTGGGCAATGAAAACGATACAAAATAATTGTTGCTTTATTGAAGAACAAACAATCCAAAACCCAAACTCTGCAAATCCAGCAGCGTGGCCTGTTTTATTTTGAAAACAGAGCTTCCCCAGGTGGCTTCGAAGCAGAATTTGGGACCGCTTGGAATAAGTTCACTGCCAACTTCTGTGTGGAGCAACCACCACCGATGTGTCAGTGGCCTGGTCCCCTATTCCCCCCCCAAAAACAGCTGTACTGATGCTTGCTGTCTCCTGCCTCGTGTTTTATACTGAAACTTTTTCCCACCCCTTCCAACACAGGTGGTTGTCAATGCCTTGGTTGGCGCTATCCCTTCCATTATGAATGTCTTGTTGGTCTGCCTTATCTTCTGGCTGATTTTCAGCATTATGGGGGTTAACCTGTTTGCCGGGAAATATCATTACTGCTTTAATGAAACATCTGAGCATCGCTTTGAGATAGATGTTGTTAACAACAAGACAGACTGCGAAGCTCTGATGCCACCCAACTCCACAGAGATCCGATGGAAGAATGTGAAAATTAACTTTGACAACGTTGGGGCAGGATATCTGGCTCTTCTGCAAGTTGTAAGTTTGGCTTCCTACCATCGCCCTGGGAGTGGGAAATACAAAATGCATTTTATGGGCTTCCCTCTCTGGGAAATGCAGCCCCCCATTAAGCCCACCCGGCTTGGGGCTGGAATGGATTTGCCATTTTATATTTCTTCTCTTTCCTAATGTATGGGTCTCCCAGCCCCAAGTCTGTCCACTTCCCCTTGGTCTGGTTGAACCTCATGAGGTTCCCATGGATCAACTACTTGAGCTTGATTTATGTAATTTTGATTAAGTGGAAAGAGGAATATTGAAATAATATTAAAGTTCACGGTACAGGGCCATCAGGAGTCCTTGACAGAGCTGGCACAATTCAGGCTTGTTCTTGTATTTTGGGTGAATTCTGCCTCAGGGAATGTGTGTTTTCTTTGCCAGGCTACATTCAAGGGCTGGATGGACATCATGTACGCAGCTGTAGATTCCAGAAAGGTAACATGCAAACAAACTCCCCTCCCCCTTATTTCTGTCTTCTCTTTTGCTGTGGTAAAATCAAGAGGAGAAGTTGTAGAACTGTGCTTGTAGCATTTATTTCATGCTGTGATTGTTTCGTTTGCTCTGGTGGTCTGATGAGTTAAAAGATGCTCAAGGAAATCCCAAAAAGGGCAAATTCTTCTGGTTGCTTTTTTTGTTCTACTCCAGTTGGAGTAGAAATACAGAGAAGGAACGAATACAGTGAAGTTACAGATTTAATCATTAGGATAAATTATGGGGAGGAATTAGCCAGAAGGTCCCCCATGAATCTTAAGTCTCTAAGGAAGTCTGAGCATGTCTGGGTTGGAGTTCTTTCCTCGGGCACTTTTCTGGTTCTTGCGTGCTGGAATCGTGCAAATACCATGCCTTCCTTTTTGGTTTCAATTTTTTTCCCCCTTCTATTGTCTTGGTTTTATATGAAAATATTTTTAAATGCATTTCCTTGTCCTGCACTGAATGCAGGTTTGAAGCAAATATGACTGTGCCAGGAAAGCGTAAAAATGTTCTTCTGGCTTTTATCTTTTTGGTCCTGCATCTTCAAAAGAAATAGTTTGGAAACACGACCAATCTCATTTTGCCCATATTTGTATGATGTCTTTGAAATGTCCTTTGTTCCTCTTCTTATCTCCCCTTCAGCAAGAAGAGCAACCCAAGTACGAGGACAACATTTACATGTACATCTATTTTGTTATCTTCATCATCTTCGGTTCCTTTTTCACCCTGAACTTGTTCATTGGTGTCATCATCGACAACTTCAATCAACAGAAGAAAAAGATAAGTGATCTGTGTTTGCTGATTCGAGCTCAGCCCTGTTCCAGGAGTGTTGGGTCTCCAGGCTGGTGGGTTTCTCTGCAAAATAAAGTCAGTTTGGGGCACAAAGCAGCTTTCTTAGAGCTGGGGACCTCTTGGTGCCTCGTGGGAATGGCTGAGCAGACTCAGGGAGCACAACACGCAGCCCAAGGCTTGATTTAAACTACAGCCAGATGAAACACTTTCCCTAGACTACATTTTCATGCATTTGGGGGGTTTTTTATGCCTTGACTAAAATACAGGCTGGAAGCAAGATGTCCTCCTTGCCTCTCCCTGTCTCTCGTATCCTGCTTTTCCTCTAAGTCAGGCCGAGGGTTTGCCTCGTGCAGCTCCTATAAAAGCCCTCACACCCCACAGCCGTTCACCACAGAGGGGAGAGAGGGGTGGGGAAGGAGGCAGTGCAGTGGGACAGGTCATTTATAGGAGAAACAGTCATTTTTAGAGAGAGATGAGTGCAGCCTGGGTATCAGTGCGAGTTATTTCTGTCTGAAGTGGCTGCCACCGGCCTCTCACCTGGCAGGTCTCCTCCTGCCCGAGCTGGGATTTAGTCCTTTCCCTTCTGGTGTATGAGCTGATTGTAACTGCTTTTCCTTTTCCCCCTTTACTTTGGAGGTCAAGATATTTTCATGACAGAAGAACAGAAGAAGTACTACAATGCCATGAAAAAATTGGGCTCGAAGAAGCCTCAAAAGCCCATTCCCCGACCTCTGGTGAGTGTGTTAGAGGGAACTCAGGGAAAACCTGTGGAGTAGATTTCAAAGGAGCTTTGGCTCCAAAAGCATCCTTTGTTCTAACTCCTGTTGGACTCCACATCGCCCTGTTCTTGTCCTTGTGACTCGGGAATCACCTGCAAAGGTTAAAACACTTGCACTGGGGTTGGTGTTAATCAGTTCATCACTTGAATCAACAGAATAATCCCAAAACATCATCCAGGCCCTAGAGGGGCTCTAGATGTGGAGTAGGAACCTCCTGGCACTAGCAGGGGGACCTTTGGCAATTATCCAGCCTTGGGGGCTGCACTGATGGAGAGCTAAGCTCCTTTCCCTGGTTTCTGAAAGACTTGGAAACCCTCAGAAAGCCAGAAAGGGTTTGGGGTTGAGTGCCTTAGATACTGTAGGGATAAAGCATGGATGAGGCCCCCTGCTTCTGGGGCTGTGGTGCTGCCAGGACACAAAAGAGGTCGGATTCTCACCCGGGTGCCCATCAGGCACCAGCGCAAGGATGTGGCTGCTTTCCCCAGCTGTCACTGGAAGGGCATCACCCTCCCTTTGGGCTCAGCAAAGAGGAAGATGTGCTGCTCGTAGGGGTGTAAATAATGGCATTTTCCTGCCTTTGCCCCAAGCAGTCTGGCTTGTGGACAGGGTTTGCCTTGAAAGCTTTGTTAAATACTGACACAATGACGTCCTCATCCCTCTTTCCATCAAGGGTGAAATCATTTGTTGACTAATGATAAATCAGGAAGAATCTCCTCCCTGTGAGGGCGGGGAGGCCCCGGCACGGGGTGCCCAGAGACGCTGTGGCTGCCCCTGGAAGTGTCCAAGGCCAGGTTGGACATTGGGGCGGGGGGTGGAATGGGATGGTTTTAAGGAGGTTTCCAATCCAAACCATGCCACACATCCACGATTTTTGCTCAGACTTGGCTCCTTGTCTCTCCCGTTTCCCAGAACCGCATCCAAGGAGCCGTCTTTGACTTTGTCACTCAGCAAGCCTTCGACATCGTCATCATGATGCTCATTTGCCTCAACATGGTGACCATGATGGTGGAGACAGATACGCAGAGCAAGCAGATGGAGGACATCCTTTACTGGATCAACTTTGTGTTCGTCATCTTTTTCACCTGTGAGTGCGTGCTGAAGATGTTCGCCCTGCGGCACTACTACTTCACCATCGGCTGGAACATTTTTGACTTCGTGGTTGTGATTCTGTCCATCGTGGGTAAGTGTGACGCCGGTTTGAGGTCTTGGGGTGCCAGGCTGTTTGGGCGTTTGCAGGGTAGAACATGTTCTTGTCTTTGAAGGGGATGTGTAGGTACCAGGACTTCAAGGTTCTCTTTAAGCCTCGGGAAGAGACCGTGGCAAAATTTGTCTGCCTGAAGTCCTGACTGATGCCTCTTCCCTCTGTTCTGGCATTCCTTTCCAGCTGTTTGGTGTAAACCCCTTGACAATTGCTCTCTCTGTCTTTAAAAAGTGAAGTTTCACTCACCTCATCCGAATAGTGCAACGCTCAGTAACCCCTGGAAACAGCCCTGCAGGGCTTCCTGCCACAGCACGTGACTTGTTTGCAGTTTGTTTGGATGCTGAATCCATGTTTCCTCCAACAGGTTTTGAGTTTTTTAGCATCTAGTCTGCAAAATATGCACAACCTCACAAATGAATGGGAGTAAAGCTTGGCAGGGCACAAGGCACGCTGACAAACCACCAGCCTTCAGACCATCCTGCAGCCTAAAACTCAGCCCCAGTTTTTGCTGCTGCTTGGAATCAGGTTTATCTTAAACACTTTTAGCACCTTCAGAGCAGAGTCCTGGCTCCCATGGCAGCGTTAGGCACTGAGAGCAGACGTGCCCAAGAAGCAAATGGTTCATCCTTATCCAGGAGGGATGAATCCTTCTGTAGCCAAACCTCTTTCCCTCTCCATGTAGGAGAACTATTTCGGGAGCCAGAGCATTTAGTAAAGACCTAGAATCACAGAATCATGGAGTGTCCTGAGTGGGAAGGGACCCACAGGGATCATCCAGTCCCACCCCTGGTCCTGCACAGACACCCTAAATCCCACCCTGGGCATCCCTGGCAGCGCTGTCCCAACGCTCCTGGAGCTCTGGCAGCCTCGGGGCCGTGCCCATTCCCTGGGGAGCCTGGGCAGTGCCTGACCTTCCTCTGGGAGAAGAACCTTTCCCAATATCCTCCCCTGGCCCAGCTCCGGCCGTTTCCTCGTGTCCTGCCACTGGTGACAGGGAGCAGAGATCAGAGCTGCCCCTCCACTGCCCCTCAGGAGGACTTAACCTGCCTGAACGTGAGACCTCTCGCTGGCAGAGACCCTCTGAAAGTCCAGCCAAGGTGTTCCATGTGCCCCCTCCGTCACTAGGCTCAGAGGAAGCAGCAGCCTGTGCCGTCTCCATTGTCACACTTGTTGCCTCTCTTCTTTAGGAATGTTCCTGGCTGAAATCATTGAGAAGTACTTTGTGTCACCCACTCTCTTCCGAGTGATCCGCCTGGCTCGCATCGGCCGCATCCTGCGATTAATCAAAGGAGCCAAAGGAATCCGCACGCTGCTTTTTGCCTTAATGATGTCCCTGCCTGCCTTGTTCAACATCGGCCTCTTGCTCTTCTTGGTCATGTTCATCTTCTCCATCTTCGGCATGTCGAACTTCGCCTACGTCAAGCATGAGGCTGGCATAGATGATATGTTCAATTTTGAGACCTTTGGCAACAGCATGATCTGCTTGTTCCAGATCACCACCTCGGCTGGCTGGGACGGGCTCCTGCTGCCCATCCTGAACCGGCCGCCGGACTGCGACCTGGACAAGGAGCACCCGGGCAGCGGCTTTAAGGGGGATTGCGGGAACCCTTCGGTGGGGATATTTTTCTTTGTGAGTTACATCATCATCTCCTTCCTGATTGTGGTCAACATGTACATTGCCATCATCCTGGAGAACTTCAGCGTGGCGACAGAGGAGAGCGCGGATCCGCTCAGCGAGGACGACTTTGAGACGTTCTATGAGATCTGGGAGAAGTTCGACCCCGACGCCACGCAGTTCATCGAGTACAGCAAGCTCGCGGACTTTGCTGACGCTTTGGAGCATCCCCTCCGCGTCCCAAAACCCAACACCATTGAACTCATCGCCATGGACCTGCCTATGGTAAGTGGGGACAGGATCCACTGTTTGGACATCCTGTTTGCCTTCACCAAACGTGTCCTGGGGGACAGCGGGGAGCTGGATATCCTGAGGCAGCAGATGGAGGAGAGGTTTGTGGCTTCCAACCCTTCCAAAGTGTCTTATGAGCCCATCACCACCACGCTGCGGCGCAAGCAGGAGGAGGTGTCGGCGGTGGTGATCCAGAGGGCTTACAGGGCTCGTTTGGCACGACGGGGCTTCATCAGCCGAAGGCCTGCCACCACCAAACTGGAGAACGGGGGAGCTAACAGGGAGAAAAAGGAAGGCACCCCATCCACGGCGTCCCTGCCGTCCTACGACAGCGTCACCAAACCTGAGAAGGAGAAACAGCAGCGGGCGGAGGAGGGGAGGCGAGAAAAGGCAAAGAGACAAAAGGACACCAGGGAATCCAAGTGTTGAGACAAAAAAACAAACAAACAAACAAACAAAAAAATTAAAAAAAAAAAAATAGTAGAATTGTACGAATTCAAATATTTGCAAGTGAAAAAAAAAAAAAAAAAAAAAAGATTGTTTACAAACTTCCTGAAATATATCAATACAGAACAGCTGTGGAGACACTTACCTGAAGATCTTATACCAAACATAGTCTGCTTACTGTGTGACAGCGTTGCATCTAAAGCAGTGACCTACCACCTGTTTAAAGGACCCTGTAAACAAACATTTAAACACAAAAAAAAAAAAGGAAAAAAAAAGGATTTTCTATTGTTTGGGCAGGTGGATACTGCATGTTCCACATCAGTCAATGCAACTTAGGACAAACAAGCAAAATAAATCACACCCACACCCACACCCAGAGAAACAAAACCCGCTGCTGGGATTCATGTATTTTCCAAAGCAGCCCCAAATGGATTTTATTTTCCCATTTTGTTGATTATTCTCGGAAGAAAACCCAGAAGTCACAATGTTAATGGGTTTGTTCATGCAAAACTAGATTTGCATTTAGTTAAAGCAGCAAAAAAAAAAGGAAAAAAAAGAGAAAAAAAATTGAAAAAGAGTTAAAACAAGTAGAACAAAAAAAGGAAAAATGAAACAAAGCACCCATTAAGCCCACTGAGTTATCATAGTTTATCATTTGAGATTTATTATTTGCATTCTACTTTCTACATGGGCTTTACTTGGTTTGGGAGATGGGGTAATCGGGTTCCTTCAGCCTGGAGCCAGCTCGGGCTGATCCCCCCCCAAAAACAAAGTGCTCGTTAACGCGTAGAAGCGATTTGCATGACGGCATGACCAGGGACCATGCATGAGGAACCATAACCACGAGACACGCAGTCACCTGTCCACAGAGGTGTGTTAAGCCATAAATTCGAGGCACTCCACTGAGTATCTACCGCACACTGTATTTGGAGAGAAACCTTAGTGATGCTCCTGCCCGGCACCAGTCCGTCCCAGTTCACAGAGAATCTTCCATAAACCTGCCAGTAGAAGAAAAAAAAAAAACAAACCACCTAACAAAAAAAAAACCCCGACCAAAAAAACCCCGACAAAAAAAAAAAAACCCTGACAAAAATACCCCGAGGTAACTGTAAAACCACAAAAACCCCCAACAAAACCCAACGAGCAGATGAATGAATGGTGTGTGTCCGTTGAACAACTTTTCGACTTTCTTTTCCATACAGCCATGGTTTTTGCACACTGAAATAGAACAAAAATTCAAAATGCTGCTCTGGACCTCACCAAAGGGGAGAGGATAAATCTGGGAATGGCTTGTTATCCATGTCACTGTAAAGCCAAAACCTAGGGCTTCAACCAGCCAGCAAGGTCAGTCGTATCCTGCAATATTTAGCATTAATACTATTAATTATTGTTCAGCCTCCATCCTGCAGTGTAGACACTTCTTTTGGTAGAGATAAATGTTAAGAACAAAGAAGCAGCAGCATGTTATCTCTGCTAGTAGGAATTGGGGGAGCTCACCCACAGCGATCCTGCCCCCAGGGTCAGGGATGGGCTTGGGACTCGCCCTCGCTTCTCCCACGGCCACCGGGACTCCTGCTCGGCCGTGGGGACGCAGAGCTGGACCCCGGCGTCCTGCTGCTGCTGTTGGTGGCCTGGGGTGTAGCCAGGAGGGCTTTTGGGGGGCTGCAGCCCGGCAGGGGCCCGGTGCCTTCCCCTTGGTCGCGTTGCCCGCGGCTCCAGCGGGGCTGGGGGCGATGGGCGCTGCAGCAGGAGGGCATCGCCAGCCACGCCCGCCGTTCCTGTTTGCTCGCCCCCAGCTCCGTCTTGGGGTGTCCTCAGGACCCAGCCAGTTCTCAGGCCAGCCCCACGGAGGCTGGGGGTGTCATTCAGGGCCAGGGCGGGCTGGGACGGGGCAGCGCGGTGGCACCGGCGCGTGGCAGGGCAGGGGCAGCGCAGGGGGGACGTTTGGACCCATCCCAACTAAGGGTACCCAGACCAGTGGAAAATAAACAAAACCAACCCCACAACCAACCCCCAAGACACCAGAGCTCGACGGGAGCATGAATCTCAGTTTGCAGAATCCCATAACCCAGGAAATAATGACAGGAATCACCTAAAAGAAACCAAACCCAAGCAGGAAGCCATCCAGCAGCCATCTGTGCCACCTCGGCATCCTCGGGGCGGCCCCGCCACCGCCACGGCACGGGAGCAGCTCTGCTCCACAGCAGGGACCTCGTCTGTCCTGCCTTGCCCCCGTTGCTCCTAGGATGGGATGTATAATAACAATAATAATAATAATAATAATTAATAACAATAACAATGAAGAAACAAAAAAAATCTACATACATATGTACAGGCTACATTGTAAACAGCACAAAAACAAAAAAAGAAAAAACAAAAAAAAACCAAACAAAAAAAAAAAGGAGAAAATAGCTGAAAAGTGTGGTTGAACTTTTTAAGAGAATATTATAAATACTGTAATATATCATTTTATTTTATTGGCATGCCTTTTTGTAAATACAAAGAACTACAAAAATTATAGAATGGCTTCTGGCTTATGCCATTGTCCATGGTTATTTTTATTTTTTTAAGATTTTTCTGTTGTCCTTAGACTTTAGATAGCCAGGAAATGTCCCCCAGAGGAAAAAAAAAATAATAAAACAACAACAACAAAAAAATTCCAAACAAACCCCTAATCCCCCCCAAAATAGATTTTAACAAAAGCTTTCTTGCAAGTGATATTTGCAGCAGCAAAAGTGTCTATTTTTGGGTTCCAATGTGCAATAAGTCGACCACTTCTATGCAAGATTTGGCTGAACTTCATAATTGTTCTTAGGCTGGGCTGAGTCTTGTGGGTGACGCTCGGTGCGTTAGCGTTTGTGCTGGCAACTCATGAAGCTGCTCAATTACTTTAAAATAAAAAGTCCCTTCAAACTCTGTATAGATATGATTTTTGTTGTAACGTTTTATCAGTACGAGGCGCGGCAGGTCCCTGAGCAGGAAGGAGGGAGGAGATTTCCGCTCAAAAAAAGAGTTGGAGGGGTGTTTGGGGGCTCCTTTTCTCCTTTAGTTTCCTCCCTGGGGCAGGTTTTGCCCTCAGCTGCAGCTGAGGGGAGCAGGAGTGATGGGTCCTCACTGGTGAAGCCGAGGTTGGAGGAAATTTGGGGTGTGGGGACCTTCGTGTCCCACCCAGATCTCCAAATTCAAACACCTGCACGGAATTCCCGTTCCGGGTTCAGGGGTTTGGGAGCGAAGTTTAAGGGGGGGTGGTGTTGTTAGAGAGATGTAGCCAAAACTCACAACCACTTCAAGTAGCCCCCTCTCCCACCTCTAAAATCCTCCCTTTTGGGTTAATTTGTGACTCCAAAAGTGCGGAGGGGAGGGTGATGATGAAGTGCCAGTCCAAGCTGCTTTATTCACTTTGCCCTTCACCTTTTTTTAAAATATGGAAGCCAACGTTGAAAAAAGCAGTTCAGGTAACCCCGTGGTGTTCCGTAGAGGCCACACCTGAGTCCGAATGATTTTTCTGCTGCAAAAATAAAATAAAATTGGGGGGAAAAAGAAAACCCCACAAGCCAACAAGCTGTTAAAGCTGTAAAAGCTCACTAGTGAAGATCAGTGTGTTAGAAATTGCATGGTGGCTCATACCGGTCTTACCCAACATGATTAACAACCCTATAAGGCAAAAGAAAATGAAATAAACGTTACCCTTTTCACCGTACAAGGGAAGGTTGTCTTGGTGTCCCAGTTATTTCCCTGGTTGCATTCTCACTCCTCCTCCCCTTCCTCCTCCTCCTCTGTGCTTCCTCCAAGGCTTTCTAGGGTGGTTTCACCAAGCAGAGTGAGGTGCAGGAGAAGCTGTGGGCAGGTCGTTGGTGTTTGTGGTGTCGGGTGCCCGCAGGTGCCTGGTGGGCGCGGCTCAGCCCGCGCGGGGTCCCAGGGTTCGGTGCCCGCTCGGGGCTCCCATTGCTGGGGCAGGTGGGGGCCCTCGGCGGGGAGGGGGGGGCTCCGTGCTGGGTCTGCTCTGGCAGGGCAGGACGTTGTTCTGTGATGGCTCAGCCTGTAAGGGCTCACCCCATAACCCCTCACCTGTAACCCCTTATCCCATAACCCCTCACCTGTAACCCCTTATCCCATAACCCCTTATCCCATAACCCCTTATCCCATAACCTCTCACCTGTAACCCCTCACCCCGTAAACCCCCACCTGTAACCCCTCACCTGTAACCCCTTATCCCATAACCTTTCACCTGTAACACCTCACCCCATAACCCCTCACCTGTAACCCCTCACCCCATAACTGCTCACCCCATAACCCCTCACCTGCAACCACTTATCCCTCAACCCCTCACCCCATAACCCCTCACCCCATAACCCCTCACCTGTAACCCCTCACCCCATAACCCCTCACCTGTAACCCCTCACCTGTAACCCCTCACCCCATAACCCCTCACCCCATAACCCCTCGCCCCATAACCCCTCACCCCATAACTCCTCACCTGTAACCCCTCACCTGTAACCCCTCACCCCATAACCCCTCACCTGTAACCCCTCACCTGTAACCCCTCACCCCATAACCCCTCACCCCATAACCCCTCGCCCCATAACCCCTCACCCCATAACTCCTCACCTGTAACCCCTCACCTGTAACCCCTCACCCCATAACCCCTCACCTGTAACCCCTCACCTGTAACCCCTCACCCCATAACCCCTCACCCCATAACCCCTCGCCCCATAACCCCTCACCCCATAACCCCTCACCTGTAACCCCTCACCTGTAACCCCTCACCCCATAACCCCTCACCCCATAACCCCTCGCCCCATAACTCCTCACCCTATAACCCCTCACCCCATAACCTCTCACCCCATAACCCCCCTCACTTGCCCTGGGAGGACCCAAGGAGGACCCGAAGCCGTTGCGGAGCCCCCTCGAGTCCTTGTCCCGGGAGGGGCTGGGGGGCAGCAGCGCGGTGTGGGGGCGGTGCTGGGGGCTCCTGCTGCACCCCGGCGCTGTCAGAGCGCGGCTCCCACCCCTGCTCTGGCATCAGATCAGCCCTGAGCCCGTGGGATCCCCCTGGAGTGACAGGGACTGGGGCAGGGGGGTCAAGTGGGGGTTCCTGCTGCTCAGTGGTGCTAAAGGGCCCGGAATTGGGGCTGCAGCCGGCGGCAGCTGACCCCTCACCTGCGCCCCACGGCCAGCCTGCCACCTGCTTCCACTCCCGTCCAGAAGGGCTGAGCTGGGCATGAGCCTCACCAAAGGCAGGATTTAACCCAGAGCTGAATGTCCCGAGGCATCGCCTTGGAATTGCTTTGCATATTTGAGTTTTGGTCGCTTTGGAATTATTTTTCATAGGAAACATAATCGTGAGTTTTGGTCCAATTTATTTAACAAATGTGAATTTTGCTGCTCCGTTGAGGCCAGTTAAAGCAAACCCAGAGCGTGGTTGTGCCGTCCTGCACCTCCCCCACGTCACACACTGGTAACACTGGTTTAACTGGGCGCAGGGATGGAGGATTCCCAGTTCTCCCCATCTGTAAATGTGGTGGCTCATTCCCTACCTCACAGGGGTGTTGTGAGGCTTCGTTAGCGACCGAGTGCGATGCGTTGAGGATCGCAGGCACTGAGGTGTGTGCAGGCAGAGCGGGGCACTGGAGCACTGAGGGGGTGACCAAAAATGCTGCTACGAAAGTCCCGCACCCTCCTCCCGCTGTCCAACTGCGGGGCAGGGCCAGTTCTTCCCTCTGACACCCGCTCAGGCCACTGGTGTTTGCCCCGTGCTCTTCGTGCTCCCCCTTCCACCCCACGGTTTTTCTCTCTGTTCCGTTTTACCTGGGGAGAGGAGGAGGATGGAGCTGGGGGAGGGTGGAGGAAGGCGATGGACGAACGGGCTGGGAGTTCCATGGCTGAACTTTTGAGTTCCTTTGTACTGTACATCTTTTTACTTTGGAATTTGCAATAAAGAGGTATGTCCATCTTGTTTTAACAACTTCTCCTGACTGCCCTGTCGTTCTGTTACCTTCACTCCCAAGTCCCCAGAATCCACGTCCCCAGCTCAGACAAGTCATCGCTCCTGGGGCAGAGGCCAGGGCAGGGCAGGACTCCAGTGGTGGCTTTGCAAAGTGGGGCTGCTCTGAAATGAGGACGTCCAACGCCAGCCCCTGCCCTGAAGGAGAATCCAGGAATCACTGGGGACGTGGGGAGGGAGTCACGGCTTTGAAACCCCCCCAGGCACAACACAAAGCTCATCCCAACCCCATCCCGGCGTATTCTGGCTCCTCCTTCAGGGAGGTCGAGTGCTGCTTTAGGAGGTATCTTTAAATTATTATTATTATATCCTGCCACAACCACCCTGCTCCCTCGCCTCGCCCTATCCCTGCAAATCCACACCGCTCCAGGGAAAATTTCCAACCTGGAGCAGCCCCTGTGGTCATGGGGAAATGCTCCATCCAACGCATGGAGCATTGCTCCTCTTGCACCATCCCCTGGCGCCGGGGCTGAGCGGCTCCTCGGGCTCCCTGCGGCCGAGGCGGACGTGCTGCGACACGGGGGGGACGAGGGGACAGATGGCAAAACAGCCCTGCACCCCCAGCAGCGCCAGAGCACGGAGCAGCGTGAGCAGAGCCTGACCTTCACCGATGGGCACGGGGACAGCTCGGTGCCAGGGGCTGCCCGTGCTGGTGCTCCAGGCAGTGACGCTCCAACGGCAGCGGGTGCCATTTCATTTAGGGAGGAAAAAGAAAAGCGTTCTATAAATGAGATGCATTTGAACTGATCTGCTGGTCTTTGAAAGCTGCACTCGGGGTTATTTGTCCTTCCCTTGTTGGAAGGAGGGGTTGGATTGATGCAAATCATTTCTTAGTACAAAGTGCAGGTTTAATTCTAATTGCAGCCACACCGGTGGCCGCGATCACACCCAAAGGGCTTTGCCTTGGTTCGATTTCAGCAGCGGGGAGAGGCCACAGACCCTCCAGGACCCCAACGATGCTGGACCCCACAGTGAGCCCCACAATGAGCCCCAGGTACTGGCTCAGCCCAACAACCCAGCAGAGAGGTTTTGTTCCCTTCGTGTCCCGAGGGGAGATGGCCAAGGGAGCTTTGCCCAGCTCCATCCCTGCCACGGGGAACTCTGGCATCCAGTGACACACGGGGACATCTCCAGCACAGCTGGAGTTGGTGGTGGTGCCTGGTGGTCATCTCGCCCTGGGTGAGCCAAAGACGGGTCCCCTCCCTGCCCAGCAGAACACACAGGGTCGGTCTCTGCATCTCAATCCCTCCACGGGGCTTTACTGGGCCTTCTTTTCCCTTTGGTGGTGCCACCCCGCTCTCAGGCGCCCAGGAGCCTCCTCCAGTGGCAGAAGTACATCGCGGTCGCCGTGAGGAGCGTGGAGCTGAGGAAGGCTCCCAGGACGCCCAGGACCACGGGGCGGACCCAGCCCAGGAGGCCGCGGCCGTACTGGGGGGGCCGGTGCCGCTCGAAGAGCAGGTGCCCGTTGTGGGGAGCCCTCCTGGCCCGCGCCCCGCCAGGCTGCAGCTGCACGGAGCTGAGGTGCTGCACGCTCCGGCTGTAGCCCTCCACGTTCCTCCGCAGCTGCAGGCTCCGGTCTTGGTTCAGGTTTTTCCCCAGCTCCCGGGCGATGTCGGAGCGCCCGATTTGGTGGAGGCCACGGACCAGGCGGTCCCAGGTGGTCACCTCTCCCGCCGTCACCAGCCAGTGCCGCAGGGCTTCGGAGCATCCCCTGGGGCTGCGGCTGCCCCGGCGGCGGATGGGGCGATTCTCCTCGGAGAAATGCTCCGGCTCCGGGATGCCCAGTTCCTCATCGGGGCTGTTCAGCTCCACCTGCAGCTGGTGGCACTCGGAGTCGGCCAGCAGCTCGGCGATGCGGCCCATAGTGTGACGGCCCACGGTGGCCGCCACCGTGTCCTCACACCGGCCGCCCACGGCCAGCACGAGCAGGACGAGGCCCAGGTGCAGCAGCATTGTTTGGGTGCCAGCGGGGATTCGGTGCCTCCCAGCATTGGGTTGTCCCAGGAGCCTGGAACCGCCCCTGACCTCACAGACCAGGGGCGAGGTCCCTGTCGCTGGGCCCCTTGTCCTGTGTCACCTTCCAGGACTGAGCATGCCACGGCCTGGCAGCCCTCCCGGCATCCTGGCATCCCCTAACTGGGCCTTCCCAAGCCCCTGTGGGGCGGCAGGGTGTGCAGGGACACGGGAACACACCAAATGTGTCCTTAATCACCAGCAGGGACAAACCAAGGTGCTGTAACTCCAGGAGGAGCTTCGAGGCACCTTCAGTGCAGACGGTGACGTTTGTCCATCTCTCCGGCCTTTGCTTCCCACATCCTCCTCATCCTGGAGCACCCTGCCTTCATCCGTGGGGTTTAACTGAGCTGGGACTGTCCGGGCTCCGCAGCCGCCGTCCCCACCTCTCTGCCAGCAGCTCTGGAGCAGCGGGATGGGGACGGTTCTGCTCCTCGGGACACCTCCACCACCCCACCCCACTCCCACCTCCCAAGGGCCACAGCAGCAGCTCCCCTGGCCCTCCCCAAGCAGAGGGGACGCAGCTCCCACCCCCCGGGACCTGCCTCTTCCTCTCCCACCCCAAAGCGACGGAGCCGAGTGGGCTTTAGCCACGGCGGCTTCACTCGGGCTCTGGGCCAGGACCCCACGAGGTGGCAACGCAGCCCTGAGGTGCCGCCAGTGCTCTGCTTCGAGCCGGGGCGACCATAAACCGCAGCTTCCCTGGATCACCCCAAAAACCCCACTGCGGAGGGGGCTGGCAGCCAAGTGGAGAGGAGCCGAGCCCCCCTTTGCTGGAGGAGGATGATGAGGAAGATGGAGCCTTCCTCCCGTTTTCCTGGCCGAGACTCCTCGGCTCAGGTCATTCATTCACCTCGGGGGTCCCCGTAAAGGATGGGTTGTTGTGGGCACTCCGCCGCTGGCACGAAGGCTCCAGCCCCTCCTGGTGAGTGGCCAGGGATGGCACCGTGTCCCCTCCCAGCCACTGGACCCCTGACCACCCTCCCACGCCGTTCCCAGCCCCCCCTGTACCTGCAGGGGCTGAGTGGGGTCTCAGCAGCCCCCAAACCTCCGGGAGCCCCCCAGGCCTGGGCTGGGTGGGGGGTCCCTCCAGCAGGGCCCCCTCCCTCCTCATCACCCCTGCCCCGACGAGAGAGGGGCAGCCCTGGACCCCCCCGTCACCCCAAGGAGAGGAACTCTTCAGGTAATCTCTTTTAATACTGTGTAATACTTTTTTTTTTTCTTTTTTTTTTTTAAAATACAGCATTTCTTGAGGTAGACCATCCCAGCCCTAGAGCTTGTCTGTCTCAGACATCAACAAGACATGAATTAAATACTTTCATGTACAATATGTTGCAAAGTGAGGTAGAAATGGTTACAGAGAGTGTACAAATAGGATAATAATAATAATAATAATACGTCTTCAGGAACCCAGCACGACTTTTTGGAGGTGGGAGGCAAAGGGGTGCCCTGGTAATGCCCTGGATGCAAGAGGAAATTAGGAAAAATTGGGGGAAAAACCTGGCAGACACCTCTGGGCGGGGGCCCTGTGAGGGATCTGTTCTCTCTGCGCACGCAGACCCTGAGGTTTGGGGGGGCTGCTCCAAGGGGGAGGCCTTTAGAGCACTAAAAAGAATAAAAATTGACATTTCAGTGGGGGAAACCCCCACCGTGATGCAAAGAGGGGCCAGGGGGTGGGCTGAGGGTTCACGCTCTGTGCAAAGCCCCTCGCTCAGCCCTGACGGGCTTTTTTTGGGGGGGAGGAGGGGAAGCGGGGGGGGAAGTGATTTGCCCGATCTGTGGCCAGCTGCTGCCAGGGCTCCTTAGTGCTCGGAGGAGCCAGAAATCCCCGAAGCCGGGGGAAAAAGGAGCACGGAGTCAGCACCAGAACCCTCCCGGCCACGCCTGGGGGACCCCCGTGGTCCCATCCCCCAGTGCAAAACCCCCACTGGGAGGGGGATCCCTCCCAGTCCCAACCTGGCGCTGGGGTCCCCTCCGTGACCCCCCCGGATGCAGCAAAAGACTCCGGGGGGACCCACCCTGCTCCAAAAAGCGGTGCCGGCGACAGCTCCCAACCTACAGCACTAAACTTTGCACTGAAGACACGTTACTCCACCAAACGCTACAAGAACGATGTCGAAAACAAAACTTAAAATAAAATTATGGCATAATATATGTGGAAAGCACCTGAAATACATTCAAATTTCATCTTTGTAACAGCTTCAAGTTTATTTTTCCTTTTATTTCTTCCTTTCTTCACCCCCTTTGGAAGCAAATGCAGGAGGCAGCTTTGTCCCAGGTCGGAAAACTCTTAAAAAAATCTCCTTTTTCCTTTTCTGAGAAGATAAAAAGTGTTTTTAAAAAAAACATTCTTTAGTTTTTCTGAGGTAATTCTTTTCCTGAGTAGTTAAAAAGAAAAAACGAACAAACAAAAAATACTACAGACCTTACAAAAATAAAAACCCAAGTCTAGGATATTCAACAATCTACAGCATTTTACTCCAAAACCCCCTGGTTTTGGGGCGTAACCCCTTGGTTTGGGGTCTAACCCCCGCGGTTTGGGGTGTAACCTCCTTGTTTTGGGGTGAAATTCCCTGCGTTTGGGTGTCTCCCCCAGCTCCCCCTTTCCCTGATCGCCGCCAGGTGAGAAGGGGCTCAAAAGACACCCGAGGTATTTCTGTTGGGAGTAACAAGAAGCAATCAAAAAACCATATTAAAGCTTTTGGGTGGATGGGGTGTCCCAGGAGCCTCCCGATGCCACAAAGCCGAACCCCAGGGCCCTGCTGGCAGCGCCGCTCCGGGGACGGACGGTGGGGAAAACAATAAATAGCTTATCCTGAGTCGTGGGCGACGCTCCCGAAAAGCCACGGCGCGGGACATCCCCGGGCGAGTCCGACACGGGCAAGGTGAGGAACGTGGTGCTGCCGGCAGGGCTGGCCGGCGTCCCCTGCGCTTCGGGAGCAGGGACCCGACCCCACTCGCAGAACCGGACCCTAATCCCCGTCCCAAACCCGCCCCCGCCGCCTCGGGGTCCGTCCCCGCTGCCCCGCTGCCGTCAGTGCCTGGTGCCGTACATCTTATCCCACTCCAGGAACAAGTCCAGCTCCTTCTGCGAGGCGGCGGGGCGCACCTTGCAGAACGCCTTCTCCAGGTCCTGGTAGCAGGTGGGGGGTCCGGTGAGCGCGCGGCGAGCGGCCCCGGCGTGCTGGCAGAGCCGCAGCAGCTCGGCGCCGGAGAAGCTCTCGGTGCGCTGCGCCAGCGCCGCCAGCTCCCGCTCGCTCAGGCAGCAGCTCTGCTGGGCCAGCGCCTGGCGCAGGATGTGCCGCCGTGCCGCGCCGTCCGGCGGCGGGATGTACAGCCGCGTGCCGAAGCGCCGGTGCGACGCCTCGTCTATGCTGCCCGGCCGGGCCGTGGTGCCGATGACCACCACGTTCTGCTCGGATGAGGTAGCCACGTTGTCCAGGTAGGAGAGGAGCTGGGACTTGAGGTTGCTCACCTGGCTGCCGTCCTCGCCCGCCCGGGCCGCCAGCAAGGACTCGGCCTCGGTGATGAGCACCACGGCGGGCTGCCGGCAGTTGGCCACGAAGAACACGGTCTGCAGGATCTTCTCGGCTTCGGCCTTCCAGGTGGAGAGCAGGGTGGTGCCGCTGAGCCTCAGCAGGGTGGAGCCCAGCTGGGTGGAGATGCAGCGGCTCAGCAGCGTCTTCCCTGTTCCACGGGGCCCGAAGAGCAGCAGGGTGCGGAGCGGGTGGCTCGTGCCGCTGTAGGTGCCGGGGCGCAGGATGGGCCACACCAGCTCCTCCTCGATGGCCGCCTTCACGGAGACCTGCCCGGCGATGTCCGACCACTGCACCGGCGGCCCCCGCTCCACCACCTTGGTGTTCACCAGCTCCAGCACCAGCGGGTCGACGTTCTTGGGCTGCTCCTCCAGCGGGGCACCGCCGAACACCAGTGCTTTGGAAGGCAGGCGCAGCGGGAAGGGGGCCCCTGGCTCGGCCGGCCGCTCCCCGTTGGCAAGGGGGGGGCTGAACTTCTCGAAGGGCTCTGCCGGCCGCAGGGGAGCGTCCCTGGCGCCGTAGGACGGCGAGACCATGCCCTTCATCTGCTGCCCGCCGTACTTGCCGCCGTGTTCTTCGCTGTTCCCAGCTCCCGCCGGCCGCTTCCCGGGCTTGAAGGCCACCTGGGGGGACTCGCCGCTGCCGCTGAAGCCGTTCCCCCGGCACTCCCCGTTGTCCGACATGGGGTAGGGGGACTTTGGCTGCTCGTAGCTGTATTTCCTGTACCTGCCCTCCCCGTCGTCCTCCCCGCCGATGTCGAACGCCTTCCTCTTCAGCGTGCCTGCCGCCTCGGTGCCCAGGGGTGGCACGGCCAGGGGCCCCAAGCCAGCGCCCTGGTAGCCGTAGCCAGGGACCCCCGGCGGGCGGGCAGTGGGCGGCGGGGCCGGGATGGGGGTGGGTGCCGCGATGCCGGAGGGCAGGTAGGAGGCAGAGGGGTGAGGCGGGTGGATGCCCCCGTAGCCCGGCTGTGGCGGGTAGCTGCTGGCGGCGTAGTTGTACATGGGGCCGGAGGAGCCGTAGCCCGGCACCAGGGCGGGCGAGGGGTGTGGGGGCTGCAGGAGCCCTGAGCTGTGGAGGGCAGGAGGGTGCGGGGGGGGAAGCGCTGCCGCTGGCTGGGTGCAGTAGCTGGAGGGCAAGTAGGTGCCACCGTAGCCTGAGGGGTACTCCTGAGATGCCCCGAGCCCCCCAGAGCCGGCAGCGGCTGCTCCGCAGGAGTTCCCGGGGTACACGGGATCGGCGAGGTTGGCTGACACCACCGGCGAGCCGCCAAGCCCGATGGCCCCGCTGCCGGCAGGGACAGCCGGCGGCACCACCCCCTTGGCACCGGGGAGGCCATCGTGGATGGGGGTCAGGGGGTAGGTGCCGTCAGAGCCGTGTGCCCCTGGCCAGGGCTCCCCGTCCCCCTTCTGGCCGTTAACGGGCCCGAAGGCGCCGTCCCCGTATCCGCTGAGCGTCGGGCGCTCGTAGGGCGCGTCCAGCACCCCCGAGTACTTCTCGGCGTACCTCTTGAGGAGGTTGGAGGCTGTGAGCGCTGAGATGTCATCGTTGGCCCAGGCGTAGTTGAAGCGCTGGCGGGCGCTGGGGTACAGGTCGGACTTGTGGGCTGGCGAGGAGGTCGTGGAGGAGACGTCCAGGTGCTGCTCCGGCCACTGGTTCAGGGACTGGGCATGCTCTGGTGACCAGTGCATCTTCGACAGACCTGTGGGGACAGCACAGCACAGGTGAGAGCAGCACAACAGGAACTCTGCGTGGAGCATCCCCAAACCTGCCCTGTCCTGCACCCCATCGCAGCCCCGGGCTGTGAACACCTGCTTCATCCAACTCCGGATATTCACAGGATCGCTGAGGTCGGGAACGACCTCCAGGATCATCGAGTCCAAGCTTTGACCAATCCCCGCCTTGCCACCCAGACCAGAGCACTGAGTGCCACATCCAGCTGCTCCCTGACCACCTCCAGGGATGGGGACTCCAGCACGCCCCTGTCCACCCCAATCCAATGCCTGACAACGCTTTTTGGGCAGGAATTCTTCCACCCTGAAACCCCCTTGACCGTGGGCACCTCCTGCTGAGGTTGGTATCACCCTCTCTTGCTCCAGCAACCACTGTGGTCCCCCCTCAGCCCCACGTCCAGTGCCTCGGGGGACGCTGACGCCAGAGCCGGGCGGGGACCTCGTGCCCCTCTCACTCGCTGCCCGCAGCCTTTAAGCCACTTTGTGGCCCCCGCACAATAAGATTACTTAATGCTTTAATTGACTTATAGGGCACTTGTGCTTCCACTTTGGATACCGAACTTCCACAAGAGGATTTAGAGGGCGGCTCCGTGTGGGGTGAGCTGGCCTCTCCCTGCATTTACGGTCATTATCAAAGAGCTCCTGGCGGATCAACGCACGGCGCATCCTCCTGGAGCTGCCCACGGGGCTGGCTGGGCACGGGGGGCAAAGGTACCCGGGAGATCTAAAGGGAAAAATGAGCATTTCGCTGATTCTGTGACGAATAAGACATTTTCCTTAATTTTGGGGGTTTTTAAGGAATTAAACCAGCAGGAGTTTCCATCCTTGCTCGGTGGGTGCAGAGTGCAGCAGAAACATCCGGCTGCAAGTGCCCGGGATGCAGGGATTTGGGGGCACCAGGAGAGCTGTCTGACCACTGCAGCATCGGCTCGGCAGGAATGAGGTGCCACCAGCCCAACCCGCAAATCCCAGTGGCATTCCCAGCCTTGCGAGGTCAGGGAGCAGCTGCCCAGGAGAGGAGGCAGAGACAGCCACCCTCACCAGTCCCTCCCGGAGATGGGAGCACCTGGCAGCCCCCGGCCCAAGGAAACCCACCTCCGTGCCCGTACTAGGGCCCGTGGCAGCAGGAGCAGCATCCCCACAGCCTGGCACGGACACAGACCCTGCGCAGCAACCGGGAACTCCCGGCTTCTCCAACCCCGGATTGACCCCCACGCCCCAACCCCACTGCTCAGCCACCGCTTAAAAAGCTGGCATCCCGACACGGGCCACGGATGGAATCGCTTTTCCGAAAGCCTGGAAGAGGGTGGCCACGGCCACGGCGCGTGGTTGGAAGCCCACCGCAGCGGCACAGCTCCTCCAGCTCCATCCCCACGCCCCAGAGCTGCTGCAAGGAGCAGGGCAGCGGGGGGATGCACAGGCACGGCTTTGCAATCCCCAGGCAACCCCTTAAAGACAGGATGCGTTTGGGGGAAGAAAAACCCAAATCCGTGGAAAACCCACAGAGGGGGAGGGCGGCGGGCAGGGAGGAGCTGTCAGGGCTGAAACGGGACGTGAATGAGTGGCGGAGCGGGACAGATGTTTCAATGCTCCCCTTGGCAGTGTGAGAAAATTACTGTCCAGTGACCAAATGGCCGGGCCGGTTCCCACCCTCGCTGCTGCCCATTATCCCCAGCACAAGACAAAGGCGGGCAGGGGGGCTGGGCAGGGAGAATCCTATTGTTCCCGCCCGCCCTAATTATGGAAATCTTGTTAATCTATTCAGCAGCGAGTCTGAACTGGGCTTTTGTTCGGGGGTTTTTAGCGGGCGCACCACTGAGGGTGTCCAACGGCTCGGCGTGGGGATGGGGATGGGGATGGGGATGGGGATGGGGATGGGGATGGGGATGGGGATGGGGACGGGGATGGGGATGGGGATGGGGATGGGGTGCGCTGCCTCCCCCTGGGAAAAGCTGCAGCCACGAGGCCGTGGGATGCAGGGCAGCCCCAGAGCAGCATCACAGAGCGGGGTGGCTTTGTTGGAAGAGGCACGGCCCCTCCTCAGCCCTCGTGGGCAGGGCACGGCCACGGATGCGCACACGCGTGTGCACGTGTGCCCCGGCCCCAGGCACGCGGTGCCGACGCTGCTGTGTAAAAAACTCGGGGAAAAATCCCCACCGGAATGACCCACGGGCAGCACCCGCAGATGGCTGCGCCCACCCCGCATCCCCGGGGGGATCAAGAGAGGGCTCCGGCAGATTTGGAGGGCAGAAAAGGAGAGAAGAGCAAACACGTTCAGGCTGAGGATGCACTGAAGCTGGGGTTTAAAGGCCGTCCAACTCCCCCGAGCCCCAGGAAGAGGGACTGGCTCATGGAAGGAGTGATCCAGATGGGTCTCACCCCTTCGGACAGCCCACGCTGCCCGGCAGCAGCATCCCAGCCCTTGGGTGCCAGGAGGAGCTGCCGAGCCGCCTCCGTCCCCTGCGCCACGGTCATCGTGCTGCTGCCTCCTCCTCCGTCAGCTCGGAGGATCCAAGCTTCTTCCAGAATGCACCGAGCAGTTTTCATGACCCCTGGAATCCCTGCGGCGGTGCTGCCGAAAGCTGCGCTGCTCTGAGGGGCTGCCCGACCTCCCCGGGTTTTAATGCTCCACCGGGCGAGCTTCAGGCCGGGAAGGAGCGAGCTGGGGTGCTGCGGTCTCCTTCCACAGCCCAGCCCGAGCTGAGGGCCCTCACTGCTCTCCCAAGCCCTGACAACCCAGATTTCCCATCCCTGGGACCTGCGTGGTGCACCTTCCGTGCGGATCTGCACGCCCGGCGGTGGGCCTGGACGAGGAGGAGGAGAGAAGAGGCTTACCCAAGTCTGCCCAGCAGCGGGAAGGACTTCTTCTTCTAAATGATGCGTTTCCTGATGACCTTTTGGGCTTCAGCTGCCTGAAGCAGAGCACTGGAGCTCCGGAGCTCATCCCTGACTCCTCGCAGCAGCGTAGGGCGAGTGCAGCGGCACCGTCCGAGTGAAATCAGGGCTGTGAGCCAGAATTACGACCTCGGCAGACGCTGCTCTGACCCTCATGGAGAACCTGAGGCTGGTGGCAGCGCCTCGGAGCCGCTCTTGCCCTAACGCTGGGAGTTAGAGCAACATTTTGGCGCGTCGATACCCGGGCTGAGGCCAGATTCCCGTCATCGCCAGCAAACCCCGGCACGGCGGGTCTGGAACAGGCAGAACAGCCCGGCAGAGCCGGTCCCAAAGGCAAGATCGGGGCACAGAGGGCACAAAGCCGCACTCAGGGCGCGGCACAGCCCGGCCACGACCCCAGCAGCAGCGGCACGGGGCGCGGGGCTCCGGCCTCAGCCCGAGCTGGGCAGGGATTCCTCAGCAAAGGCCGAGTTTTCCCAGGTGAATTCAGGGTGTTTGGCTGCAGAGACGTTCCCTGTCCCCTCCTCAGGGCGCTGACAGAGCCAGGGGCGGGATTGGAATCAGAGCGGGGCTAAAAGGATCGGGGCTGGCTCCCCCTGCACCCACTCCCATTCCCAGGAGGAGCGGCCTCATCCCAGGCTGATCCCAAGGCTCCAGTGTCCGCTCCGGCAACTCATATATCAAGTGCAGAGCAGCTGGACACCAGCACAGGCCGGGAGTGACCAATGGGCCGTTGTCCATCTGTCCTTCCCCAGCCCCGGCCGCTGAATGAAAAATGCATCCGGATCGGCCGGGCCTGGCAGCAGCTGAGCAGCCGGGAGAGACCCCCACGGCCCATCTGCCACGGCCGGAGAGACCCCACGGCCCGGGGAGGGAGGGACCCACGGCCCGGGAATTCCGGGAGTGAGGGGACACGGCAGGAAAAGCCGGGCGCTGGTAGCAAGGAGGTGGTGCAAGAGCTGGATCGGAGGAATTTTGCTCTACGCTTCAGTAGAAGACAGGTGGGAGAAAAACTGGAATAGAATAGAATAGAATAGAATAGAATAGAATAGAATAGAATGAAATATAAAATAAAACAGAAGAAAAAAAAAAGATAAAAAGAAAAGAAAAAAGAGAAGAAAAAAAGAAAAGAAAAAAGAAAAGAAAAAAGAAAAAGAAAATAAAAAAAGAAAAGAAAAAAAGAAAAGAAAAAAAGAAAAGATAAAAAGAAAAGAAAAAAAAAGAAAAAAGAAAAGAAAAAAAGAAAAGAAAGAAGAAAAGAAAAAAGAAAAGAAAAAAGGAAAGAAAAAAGGAAAAGAGAAGAGAAGAGAAGAGAAGAGAAGAGAAGAGAAGACCAAAATAAAATTAAATAAAATGAAATGAAGTAAAATAAAATAAAAGAGAATAAACCAAACCAAAATTAAAATAAAATAAAAATAAAATAAAATTAAAACAAAAATAAAAATAAAACATAAATAAAATAAAAATAAAAATAAAAATAAAAATAAAAATAAAAATAAAAATAAAAATAAAAATATAAATATAAAATAAAAGAAATTAATAAGATAAAGAAATAATTAAATGAAATAAAACAAAATGGAATAAAATACAATGAAGTGAAATAAAGTGAAATTAAATAAAGCAAAATAAACCAAACCAAACCAAAATTAAATCCAACAGACCTACGAAAAATGGACCTAAGAGAGTATAAAACCCCATTTTTGCCATTTCTATTTTTCTGGACATCTCCAGGTCTCCCGGACTCTCGAGGCTGTTGAGATCCGGGCTTCAGCCCTGCATCACCCCCGGGAGCCCAGGACAAAACTGCTCAGCCGCTTGCTTGGCTCGGGACGGTGGAGCTGCCGCAGCCCTGCTCCCTCCACGGCACCAAGGATGAGCATTAATTAATTCCAAACTATTCATGAACCCCTTAATCCATCACGGCGCTGCCCACTCGCAGCTCCCTGGGACAGCATCCCTCCTCCAGCCACGCTGCCTCCATCAGCCGACGCTCTCCTGCCCTGAGTGCTGCGGGACCCTCCTCGGGGTGACATCCCAGCGCCGCGGGCTCCACCAGCACGCTGCCCGAAGGACGAGGCTCAGCAGGGAAGGAGAATTTCCCCCGGAGCGCGGCTGAGCTCAGCTGAGCCCCCACTCAGCTCCCCGGCTCCCCGCAGGGTGTGGGAGAAGCCTCAGCGTGTCCCAGGGTCCCACGGGTGCTGCTCAGATCCAGGGTCCGAAGCCGGAGCCCCCAGCCCCGGATCCATCTCCGAGCGCACCCCGGGGCTGGGGTAAGGGTGGGGGGCTGCGGGACATCATCGCCCCCCGCGCACCGTCCGCGTTGGCAGCAGCAGCAGCAACGCTCCGGCTCCTCGGCCCCGCGGAACGAAGGAACCTTAATTACGGGTTAATTAATTAAGGCCGACACCGGGGAGCCTCCCAGCCCCACCCAGCACCGCCAGCGCCCTCGTGTTTCCTGCCTCGGTGCCTGCTGGGCAGCGCGCTCCCAAGGGAAGCGAGCGAAACCTCCTCTTTTGGCATCATTTCTGCATCTCCTTTCTCAGCACCGCCAGCCCTGCAGGATGATGGATCCCGTTCCCGTCCCTGGGGGCTCCATCGCAGCCCCACCGGGCCGGGGGGAGGCCTCTCTCTGTGGTGGCTTTTGTTTTCACAAGCCTTTTGACTTGCGGATTCTTTTTTAAACACCGCCTCGGCAGCCTGAAAAGCCCGGCTCCCTCCTGCACTCCATTCACTAATGGATTTTCCAGAAGTTCCCTTTTTTGGCTTCTTTCTTTGCTGGCACTGCTGCCTTCACCCAAGCCCGAGGCTGTGGCTACCTCTACTTGGAGGGATGGATGGATTTTGGGGACCATGGCTGGATTTTGGGGACAATGGATGGATTTTGGGGACGATGGCTGGATTTTGGGGACGATGGATGGATTTTGGGGACCCTGTTCCATGCTTGGAGCATCCACCCCTACAGCACCCACCTTCTACACCCTGGGATTGCACAGACCCGGGGCTCTTATCAGCCAACTATAACCACACACCATTATACATAGAAATATACATAGAAATATATCATCTACACGTATATATTTATTTATTCCAGTTTATATTTATATATCACTATATTTTATATATATATCTATATCTACCACAGGGTTTGCATTTATATTCATACAAATATTTATACCACCGGGTTTAAACGCCTCGACCCTGCCACCACAAGGCTGCTGCCCAATAAACCACGGAATGTTAAAGAATATCGGGTGGAAGCAGCGTCGGGGCAAAGGCACTGCAGGGAAAGGGGGAAATCTGGTGCCGGGAGCGCACCCAGCGGGGCAGCGCCGCTCCCGTCCCCTCGAGCTGATCCTAGAGCAGAAACAATTCCTTTTCCTATCTTTTCAGCAGCCGCTCATTAAAAAGTAATCACGAGGAGGAGGAGGAGGAGGAGGTGGAGGAGGAGGATGGGAACAGCCCAAGGTCAGATCGGTAGTGATCGTGTTTTGGGAACTGGTACCCGGCTTCCCACCGCTGGCACATCCGGAGCCAGGAGGCCACGGCTCGGGTTCCCAAAATCCAGTCCTGGACACAAGGTCCTGCCCATTACCGGGGATTGGGGTGCAGCCCCGAGGGTCCCCAGGAAGGCTCAGAGCCGTGGTCCCAGCCCAGCAGCTCCCAGCTCTGGCCGAGTCCAACCTGGAGTTTCAATCCACGCTGGAATTCCAGCGGATTTATGTCGGCAACGCGTGGCCCGACCCAGCGTTGGGAGGGAGGAGGAGGCGGCTGGAGCTCGCGGCTGGGACGGGGGGATGAGAGGCAGGACCTGAGGTCGCAGGGATGCCAGAACGGGTCAGAAACTCCTGCACCCCAACCCTCCCTGCTTCCATCCGCCCCAAGCAGGGCGAGCCGCAGGACGAGCCCTTCAAAACACACTCAACCTCTGTAACCCCCCGCGCGTGGCCCAACCGCGCTGCACGTCACCCCTGGCCTTTAATTACACATTTCTGCAGCCATTAGTCCTCTCCCCGTCAATTACACCCACATTATCCCACTCCGGGAGCAGCGGGACACAGCCACCGGAGTCAAGGGCTCCGCAGAGCCTTTGCGAAGGGAGGAAAAAGCCTCTGCTGGGAGCATCCCTTCCCTGCGGCTGGCTCTGCGCACAAAGCACCCCGCGGCCGCTCCCGCTGCCCCTCGGAAGCCGGGGGAGATCAATCACAGGGAGAAGATCCAGCTCCAGAGTCCCCCCGGCCCGGAGGCAGCGGCACAGCTCGCGTTATTTCCACCGCGGAGCCTTGGTGCGGAGCGGGGCAGCGCTCCTCAGCCGGCTGCTGCTCAGCTGGTTGTTTGGTAGGGAAGACAAGCGTGGGTTAAAGTGCAGTTTGTCCTGACCTTTGTTTTCACTTTCGTGGGGGGAAAAATGGAAGGAAAAAAACCACACACCGGCTCTTTTCTCTCTGGAGGGAAAACCTGAGGGTACCACAGCTCCGCCGGCCCAGCAGCGCGGTGGGAGTGCAGCCCACCCTGGGGAGGGCACCTCATCCTCCCAGTCCAGGGAGGAGACCCCAGCACCTCGATCCAGGGAGGAGACCCCAATGTCCTGACCAGGGAGGAGACCCCAGCACCTCGATCCAGGGAAGAGACCCCAGCACCTCAATCCAGGGAAGAGACCCCAACATCCTGACCAGGGAGGAGACCCCAGCACCTTGATCTGGGGAGGAGACCCCAACATCCTGACCAGGGAGGAGACCCCAGCACCTCAATCCAGGGAAGAGACCCCAACGTCCTGACCAGGGAGGAGACCCCAGTGTTCTGACCAGGGAGGAGACCCCAGCGTTCTGACCAGGGAGGACATCCCAACATCTCAGTCCAGGGAGGACACCCCAGGGAAGAGACCCCAGCACCCCACCCTGGGGACACCTTCTTCACATCTTGCGCAGAGAGGCCGCTCTGACATCGCAGCCGGGGAGGACACCCCGTCATCCTGGTGCAGGGACACACCCCAGCACCCCGGCCCAGGGCGAGGGCCCCCCCAGGGCACCACCACGGCACAGGCCACGCTGGCACCACTGTAATTAAACAAACCTTTCTGCTTTCTCCCTGCTTGAGGCGCCTGTCCTCAGGAGAAAGGAGCCAGCAGCAGAACCTCTCCTTCGCATCCTCCCCGCTCTCCCGCAAGGCCTCGGCGCCTTTATCAGGGCCACCATAAAGATCTGGGGCTGCTGATAAGGGACCGCGGGCAGGCCCTGGGCTGGGGGGGTTGCCCGGGCCATCGGCACCGTTGAACCAACATTAACTCCGGCTGCTGTTGGGACACAAGGCCGGGAGAGCTTTTACAACTCCCCCATCGCGCAGCAAAACAAACTCTGCTGCGGAGAGCTGGAGCCGGCTTCCAACTCCTGCTCCCAGAGCCACGGCTCCGAGCAGCCCCACGCCGGCACCAGCAGCCTCTGCACGTCCAGGATGGGATTCCCGGAGCGGAGGAAGATGCAGGATCCCACTCGGGACTCTGCAGCACGAGGAAGGAAAGGGGAGAATCCTCCCACGACAGGAATGAGCCAAATCCAAAGGAAAAACCGGCACTGGAGGGGTCATTGTGGTAGCGAACTCACAGTGGGAAAGCTTTGCGAGGGGAGAAACTGGTTTGGAGAACTGGGAATTGCCCTGGCTGACACTGGGGAGAACTTGTGTGCTCCCTGCTGGGCCGCTGATCCAGCAGCGGGAACGTTCCTGCTCGAGACTCCGGAGGTTCAGTCCCAACAGCTCCCCTTGTGCGGAACGGGGTGACACCTCTGGCACGTGTGTCACCACCAGTACCACCACCAGTACCACCAGTACCACCAGCACCACCAATACCACCACCAGTACCACCACCAGTACCACCAGTACCACCAGCACCACCAGTACCACCACCAGTACCACCACCAGTACCACCAGTACCACCAGTACCACCAGTACCACCACCAGTACCACCACCAGTACCACCAGTACCACCAGTACCACCAGTACCACCACCAGTACCACCACCAGTACCACCAGTACCACCAGTACCACCACCAGTACCACCAGTACCACCAGTACCACCAGCACCACCAGCACCACCAGCACCACCAGTACCACCACCAGTACCACCAGCACCACCAGCACCACCAGTACCACCAGTACCACCAGTACCACCAGCACCACCAGTACCACCAGCACCACCACCAGTACCACCAGCAGTACCACCAGCATCACCAGTATCACCACCAGTATCATCACCAGCACAAGTACCACCAGTATCACCATCAGTACCAGCACCACCAGTACCACCATCAGTACCACCACCAGTACCACCACCAGTACCACCAGTACCATCAGTACCACCAGTACCAGCCAGGATCACCACCAATACCACCAGCACCACCAGTACCACCACCAGTACCATCACCAGTATCACCACCAGCACCACCAGTATCACCACCAGTACCACCACCAGTACCACCAATACTACCACCAGCACCACCAGCACCACCAGCACCACCACCAGCACCACCACCATCACCACCAATACTACCACCAGCACCACCAGCACCACCAGCACCACCACCAGCACCACCAGTACCACCACCAGCACCACCAGTACCACCAGTACCACCAGTACCACCACCAGTATCACCACCAGTACCACCAGCACCACCAGCACCACCAGTACCACCACCAGTACCACCAATACTACCACCAGCACCACCAGTACCACCACCAGTACCACCAATACTACCACCAGTACCACCAGTACCACCAGTACCACCAGCACCACCAGTACCACCACCCGGGATGAGCCTCCCGGAGCCAGAGCACTGCGATGTTGGCGAGCACACGAGTTACCAGCACCGCCCTCCACGCCCACAAAAAGACAGAAAACTTCTTTTTTTCTGCCACAAGAGGACAAGAGGAGGCTCCGTCCTGCCAGCAGCGGAGCAGGAAGCGGCAGAGGAGGGAGGAAGAGGAGGAGATGCCTCGAGCTCCCTGCGTGCTGCCAGGCTTCAGCGGCCTCTGGCCGGGCGCGATGGGATTCGCCCCGCCGTGACTGAAGGAGCCTCGGGACAGCCAAGCCCCCTCCGGCCGTGGAAGCCCTGGAGCTCAAAAAGCAGAGCTGCGGAGAGTGTGGAGGGGCAGAAACGGGGGGCAGCGCCAGGCCGGGGTCACCAGCGCTTCTCTGTGGGCATTGACGTCCTCTGAGGGGAATTCCCGTCAGGAATCCTCGCTCCGATCCGCGTCTGCCGCCGCACACGCCGGGTTGAGGGATTTCCCCTTCCCTGCGTGAAAGCCATCTCCTTCCAGACGCAAGCAGGGAGGCGCAAGGAGCTCAAAGCGTCGGGAAAGCGGAGAGAGGAGGAAGGGAGGAAAACGTTTGGCTGCCTGTGGCGTTCCTACCCTCAGGAATATCTGCTCAGCTGGGAGGATGCACAAATAATCAACAGGAAATGAAGCCGGCAGCGTCTGCGGATGCCTTGGCACACAGCGCCAGGCTCCTGCCGGGAGGTTTTACAGGACGCTGGAGATGCCCTCGTCCGGGGGGAGCGAGGTGCAGAATCGCTTTATTCCCTCTCATCCACCGGCGAGCTTGGGATGCGATGCCAGCTCTGGAGGAGCTCGCTCCCAGCGGCTTTTGTGTTTATTTTTCCCGTGAGGAAAGGAGGGGTGATCCACGGTGGCCACTCTCTTGGCCTAAGGCTGGGCCCTCACGGCTGTATTTGGCCACCCTCCCACAAAAACCCAAAAATCCTGTAGGATTTTCTCCTCCTGGGGCTACTGGAAGTGCTGGGAGTGGAGGTTGGATGTGGGGTGAGGGCTCAAAGCTTTCAGCCAACTCATCCAGGTGCTTTGATACGGATCTGGGAGTGGCCTGAAGCGGAGATTTGGGAAAAGCCTGCTCGGATCAGGCCGTATGAACATGCCAAGCACCGTCAGCATCAGATCCCAGCTCTCACCCCCTCCCAGACGGAGAAAAGGGAGGGAGCTGCAGCAGGTGGGAGCTCATCCCTGGGCTGGGAACCACAGACACGCTGGGTTCTTCAACCACTGGATTCCATGTTCCAGAGCATCCAGGGAAAACCTGCTTTGGAGATTTCTCGGCGTTTATTCCACATTTTCCCCTGGAAATTAATTAACTTTGACAGGACACGAGGAAGGTTTGGGTTACAGGACCACGTCCAGCTGGCACCAAAGCCAAGATGCTGTTAAAAACCCCAACCCAGCCCTCGGGAGGGGAAAAAGGGCTGGGAAAAAGGAGGGAGGGAAGGGAGGAGGGAGGGAGAGAGGGAGGGAAGGAGGGAGAGAGGAGAAAACACCGGCTCCAGATAAGCAATTGTTAACATGATCCATATGGTACACAACGCGCCGCTCTGTTTAACCAAAATGATAATGGCAAAGGGAAGAATGCAGCGGGGGCTCGGCGGGAGAACAAAGGCGGCCACAGAACCCTTCCCTGCCCCGGGAATCGTGAGCGGGGAGAGCTGGTGAGTACAAAACCCTTCCCTGCCCCGGGAATCATGAGCAGGGAGAGGCAGAGGCTGCTCCCCCATTCCCCACTCCAGGAATTGTGAGCAGGGAGAGCCAGAGGCTGCTCCCCCATTCCCCACTCCAGGAATTGTGAGCAGGGAGAGGCAGAGGCTGCTCCCCCATTCCCCACTCCAGGAATTGTGAGCAGGGAGAGGCAGAGGCTGCTCCCCCATTCTCCACTCCAGGAATTGTGAGCAGGGAGAGCCAGAGGCTGCTCCCCCATTCCCCACTCCGGGAATCATGAGCGGAGAGAGCCAGAGGCTGCTCCCCCATTCCCCACTCCAGGAATTCTGAGTGGGGAGAGCTCCCCATTCCCTGCTCCAAAGGAATGGATGGTGACCAGGGATACAGCGAGTGGCTGCTCCCCCCAGGGCCCTGCTCCCCAAAACCCACCCGGCTCTCTCCTTCCCCTCCACAAAAGCTTTCCACGGAGCAGGGAGTGAAACTGCAGCCGTCAGCAATAAAATAAATGTATCTGTATTTATGAGTATCAACAGGGATATTTTCATAATCAATAAGAAACTTGAAATGAGAGCTGCGGCGCAGGACGGCGCGGATGTAAACACTGAGCCCATTCCTCTGGGCTCTGGGATGAATTCAGCCCTGGGTGTTTATGTTATTGCAGGATCCCGTGGCTTCCCAAGGAACACAATACAGTACGTGCCATTCATTATCCCGGCAGTCCCCCAAGAGAAAATGTCAACACACTTCTGTTGAAGAGAGCTAAAACAAATGTTTAATGTGATAAACAACTCCCAGGCCTCAGCCCCCACCGAAATGTTCAATTCTGAATCACCTTGAGAGCAAAGCGGCGCCCGGAGCACCCACATGGGGAGCCCTGGCCGCGCACAGCAGCAGCAGCCCGGAGCACAGGGAGGAACCGGGGAGAAACCTCATCAATTCCCGTCCCCGAATCCATCCTGAGCCGCCACAGCGCCCCGCACCCCGCACCGAGAGCCGCGTCCACACCGAGCGCCCGTGCCCGAGTTCTGCCCAAAATCCCCTTCCACGCCTGAAATCTGGCACAAAACCAGGACCCATTTAGAGATAATGTTAATTTTTGCGATCCCGGAGTAAAACTAGGAATGATGTGAACCAGCACATGGCGCCTCCAAACCCAGGAGAATTTATACTGGAATACAGAGGGTAGAGTGATTTTAAACCCTTCCTGATGTTCTTCCCAAGTGCCTCTTGTCCCCTGAGCGAAAAATTCCCGTTTCCAGAAACAAAAAAAGGACCTTTTCGGGCAAGGCTTCTATTTAAAAATCACAGTCAGCTCCTCAACGCCGCGACTGTTTTGAAGGCGAGCGCTCCGGCGTGCGCTTGACGTGCGACAGCGACTGTGGGAGCCTGCATTGTTCCTGGGGGGCGAGGGATGGAGGAGGGCAAGGCAGGAGGGACGGACGGACGGATGGATAATAGAATGAATGAAGGATGGCTGGATGGATGGTTGGGCGGATGGATGGATGGATGGATGGACGGACGGACGGACGGACGGCCGGCCGATCCACCGCACCGTGTGCACCCTCTGGGCTTCAGTTAGGGTTAGGATTAGGGTTAGGCTGAGGATTAGGATTAGGTTAGCCGCTGTGAGCAGGCTGCCCTTGGGGCCAGGCTTCCCAGCGACCTGCCTCCCCTGGGGAGCAGCCTCGCCTGGGAATCCGACACCTCCCGGGACCCGGCTCCCCGCTTGGGGCAGGCTCATGTCACCAGCGCGTCCCCCGCACCCTTTTTTGGGGGGCAGAAGCGAGGGGAACGCCAGAGGCCCAGGCAGCGGGGGCTGCCCCGCTCCCCGGGAGCGCTCGGGTCACCCGGAGCCCCGGCCCTCCCGCGATCCCCCCGCGATCCCCCCGCACTCCGCAGCGCGGCTGCTTTCTCCCCACACCGCGGCTCGGCGGCGGCAGCAGCGGGGCGGGATCCGCCCGCATCCCGGGCAGCGCGGGGGATGCTCGGCCGGGCCGCCGCCGTCCTCCCCGACCCACGCCGGCCGCACTCACCTCCTCATGCCGGCGGGCCGTTAGCGCAGCCCGGGAGGCCGTGCCGGGCGCCGCATCCTGCGCTGCCGCCCGGACAATGCGGGGCGGCGCGGCGGCCCCGGGCGGCGGGGGCTGGGGCCGGGCTGGGGCTGGGGCCGGCGCTGGGCTGGGGCTGGGGCCGAGGCCGGGGCCGAGGCCGGGGCCGGGGCCTGGGCTGGGGCTGCCCCCCCCCCCCCCCCGCCGCCTCCCACCGCCCACCGCCCACGGCCCGCCCCCGAGCCGCGGCGGGGCGGGGCGGAGCGGGGCGGGAAGGCGCGGGGATGGCGGGGTCCGCGCTGCGCTCCGGACCGGGGGCAGAGCGGGTGGTCAAGATCCCGGCAGATCTGCGCAGCCCGAACCCCTGCGCCCCAGCACACGTGGACCTTGACCCTCAGCATCGCAGAGTGACCCCCCAGCATCCCGGCGCCCCTGCACCCCAGGGGCCCGGCATCCGTGCGCCCCAATCCCCTGCACGCCAGCATTGCAGCGCCCAGGAACCCCGATCTCCTGCACCCCAGCACCCATGGACCCTGACCCCCTGCACCCCAGCACCCATGAATCCTGCCCCCCTGCACCCCAGCGCCCATGGACCCCGATCTCCTGCACCCCAGCACCCATGAACCCTGACCCCCTGCACCCCAGCACCCACGGACCCCGATCTCCTGCACCCCAGCACCCATGAATCCTGACCCCCTGCACCCCAGCACCCATGGACCCCGATCTCCTGCACCCCAGCACCCACAGACCCCGATCTCCTGCACCCCAGCACCCATGAATCCTGCCCCCCTGCACCCCAGCACCCACGGACCCTGACCCCCTGCACCCCAGCATCCGAACACCCCTGGACCTCGATCTCCTGCACCCCACCTTCCATCCACCCCGACCCTTTGCATCCCAGAATGCGAGCACCCCAGTCCCCAGCACCCCCGTGCCCTTGCACCCCAATTCCCTGCACCCCAACATCCCCAAATCCATGTGCTCCAGCACCTGATGTCCTGGCACCCCAGCCCTTGGCATCCTATATCCACTCTCCCTTCAGCCTCCACTATCCCTGTGCCCTGTCCCCTGCAGGAGGGGCTCTGGAATGCTCCCCCCAGCCTGAGCCCTGCACCCCAGCGTCCCTGCATCCTGTCCCCCAGCTCCCCAGCGTCCTTACCCCGTGCCCCCCGACATCCCTGTGCCGTGTCTCTCATCTTCCCTGCACCCCAAACTCTTCCACCTCAACATCCCTGACCCCTGTCCCCCGGCTCCCCCCATCCTGACCCCCTAAACCCAAACACCCCTGACCTGTGTCCCCCGGCTCCCCCATCCTGACCCCTGCACCCCAACTCTAGCCCTGCCCGTACCTCCGAGGACGCAGCTGTGGCACGCGGGGAGCCCTGGGCTGGGTCCTCCTCAGCTGCCAAACAGCGCTCAGAGAAATCCCAAATACCTGGAATATTTTCCTACTATTAGTTTACCGTGCCAAAATAAACCAGTTGCCCCAAGGACAGCGTGTCACCGGGAGGTGGCCGTAGGACAGCCCGTTTATTAAGGCATTATCCACCCCCTGAAAACTCTGCTCTTTGGCTTCAGCTGGGCTGTGGCTCCAGGCAAAACGCTCTGTTCTTTGGGCCCTCAAATTTCCCCTCTTTGGGTGGGTTTTCCCCGAGAATGCCTCGCAGCTGCCTCGCTTTTGCTCTCGGAACCCCTGATCCATTCTAATTATCCAGCCCAGGTTCTCCCCTGACGGAATCACATCGTGGCATTATTCCCTCATCCCAGCTTTGTGCCATATCCCTCAGGGATTGGGGCATATTTTTCTTTCCAGGAGCGGGAGAGACTTCCCTGTGCATGGGCAGATGCTGGAGCTGCAGGAACCTCTGCCCGGGCCCTCCCGGGATGCCACGCTTCAACCTCCCGGGATGCCACGCTTCAACCTCCCGGGATGCCACGCTTCAACCTCCCGGGATGCCACGCTTCAGCCTCCCGGGATGCCACGCTTCAACCTCCCGGGATGCCACCAAGCTGCTGACGAAGATGCCGACCACCAGCCCCCCTCGACCACACCGATTCATTTGGCTGCAGCAGCCTCCAGCAGCAGGTTCTCCGGAGCCAGCACTTCCCAGGATCACAGGACTGTGACTTGGGCTGTCCCCAAACCAGTATCTGATGGTACTAATCCCAGGGAGCTATAAAACGAGCTGTAAAACGACATTTACTGTGGTTCTGGTTTCACTAGGTATAAGCTGCCTTTTATTAATCTGGGAAGCCGGATTTCTAGCTCTGCCTGGAGAGTTCAACCTCACCTCATTAACCAAGGAAAAGCTGGACGGGAACGGCGGGGTCGCGCAATTTATTTTCACTAATCACTCCCTGTGATTCCTTTCAGAAAATAAACTCCTCATCGAAAAGTCCGAATTCGTTAATTATCCCCCTGTTTGATCAGCGCTAGAAACCATCAGCAGAAATCCATGCTGACACTTCCTCCCTAGGAACGCTGGGGTTTCTCTTCTCCCACAGGGAAGCTGCCATTCCGCGGCTCACGTCGGGCTTTGACACCAAAACACGATAATCCGAGGGCTGCGGCCGCGCCGTGCCCGATGTTCGCTGCCGGTTCACGGAGGGGTGACGTGTCCTTCCCTGGCTGGGAGCAGCTGCGGCTCTCCGGGTGCCTGGCACCGAGCGAGGGGCATTAATTGAAGAGGCCTCTAATTATTTAATGTCCTTCCTCCCTTGGGATGGGGAGCGGCTGTAAATTCCTGCTGCAAAGGGGTTTCAGGTCTGGCCACAGCGCCGTGAGGGGGTGAGCTGGGGTGCTCGTGGCTGGTGCCTGAGTGATGGGACGGGGTTTGGACCCGCTTTGACTGAAGGGAGATGCCAGATGGGAATTTGCCTCCCCGCTGCCTTCGGGGAGCGGCTCCTTCCAGCTCTTAACGACGAGCAGACCCACAGCTCGAGGCCTGGTGGTGTTGTCAGCCACGTGGCTGCATCGCCGTGAGCCAGCAGAGGAGGATGAGGATGGGCAGAGAGGCGTTTTCATCCCACCCGTGCCCTGCCGCGAGCTGGGGTCTGCCCGAACGCCCCGAGAACCAGACTCTGCTCAGCCCAGGGGCCCCTCAGCAGCACGGCTGGGGAGCGCCCTGACATTCCTGATGCTTTTGGGAGGTCTCAGCCCTCCCCAGGATCCCTCCAGAAGCCCCCTCCTGCGGGCAGAGCAGCTGATCCTGCTGGAACACGCTGCCTTTGTGTCAGGGAGCAGTTGCCCTCCAGCCCAGCACTTAACTCTTCACGCCTCCGAGAGCAGTAAAACACACGGCACCGTGGAGAAAACTCACGGCAGTCCTGGACTTCATCTCTCCCGGGGCACGGTGGGCGTGGGGGACAACGCCTCAGGAGCCGAGGGGTCAGTGGTGGGAGCGTGTCCGGCTGCTGGGCACCCGCTGGGCACCACTGGGCACCACTGGGCACCACTGGGGCCAAGCACGGGCAGGTTTGAGAGGTCCCCCCAACACCCAGGCAGGGCTGGTGGCACCAAGGCTGTGGATGCGGGTGAAGGGTGCCAGCTGTGCCAGTTTAACCGGTGACAGAGGCCGGGCATGGGCCAGGTGTGGCTGCAAACAGAGGTGAATGAGCCAAGATGCCTTAGGAAGGGATGTTGTGGGGAAAACGAGGCCAAGGAGCCTCACGGCGGTGTCCCACCAGCAACGATGGGGACGGACTGGGAGCTCTGGCCCCACGCTGATGCTCGTGGGCACATTTCCTACCGGTTGTGCCTCTTCCAAAGCCCTCCGTGATGGGGGCACAGATCTGATGCTGGCAGCAAGGCCGTGCCGAGGTCAGGTGGACGAAGGTGAGCTGGTCCTCACGAGCTTGTACCCAGAGCCTGGGTGACCACAGCCCAGAACAGCCACCGACCCCAACGAAGGGCCCAAAGGCCTGGGGTGTCCAGCAGTGCTCTGGACCTCTCCCACTGTCTCCAACCTCCCAGTTAGTTCCCTCTGAGCCACTTCTGGCAAACTGGGAACAGGGGAGGAGCTGGGACTCTGCCTGGGGAGACATTACCCCACAGCAGTCATTAAAAATCTTCCCAGGCCCCCAGCTCCCTCATTCAGCCTGACAACCATCAATCTACAAATTATTTTAAAGCACCGTGCCAGAGCGGAAGGTGATTTATGCCCTACAAGGCCCGAGCTATTTTCATTTATCTGATTTATTAATGTTACATAAAATCACAGAGAGCTGCTGATTTATTTGCAGTGGGGCTGCTGGATCCTTGCTGCTTTCTCCCAGGATTCAGGGATATCTACTCCCGGTGATGAGACCAAAACCGCCCCGACTCCTAAGAGGGACAATCTCGGACGTGCTTTTGGGAAGCCAAGTCCTTCGGCCTCCAGGAATCGCGGTTTTCCCCTTGGGAATGCGTCTCCTGTTTACAAAGAGTTTGTGCTGAGTTGCTGGAGGAGGGGGTGGTGCCTGTAAACAAGCAGAAATCGGGGGCCGAGCTCGTGGCACGAGCCCTGGTGCTGGTTTTAGGGGTAACACGTGGAGTATCTGAGTGGCACCATCCCCTCCCCAGCCTGGGTGAAGCCTCTGGTTTCAGTGACCGCAGTGGGATGGGGAGGAGGGGGTGCAGGGTGTGATGGGGGCAGCCAGGACCCCCCCGCCCCTCCTCAGCCTCTGCCGAGAGCACAAAAGGAGTTTAACAGCTTCATCTCCCACATCTGGTTGTGCTTAAAATCCGCGTAGCTAATAGGGCCTTTTGCAGCCCAGCACAAGCCGGGGCTGGGGAGCGTCCCCGGGCTCTGAGCAGCCCCGCTCCCACTTGCAATTAAACCCCTCTGCTCCTCTCTGCAGCGAGGAGTGCGGCTGCCTCGGTTCCCTTCCCTCTCTCTGTGCGAGGGGGGACGTGACCCCAGGCTGGCAGCTTGGCCTTTTGGAGAAGGGTGGTCAGGGGAGAAGGGTGGTCAGGGGAGGAGGGTGGTCAGCAGAGAAGGGTGGTCAGGGGAGGAGGGTGGTCAGCAGAGAAGGGTGGTCAGAAGAGAAGGGTGGTCAGGGGAGGAGGGTGGTCAGCAGAGAAGGGTGGTCAGGGGAGAAGGGTGATCAGCAGAGAAGGGTGATCAGCAGAGAAGGGTGGTCAGGGGAGAAGGGTGGTCAGGGGAGAAGGGTGGTCAGTGGAGAAGGGTGGTCAGCAGAGAAGGGTGGTCAGTGGAGAAGGGTGGTCAGCAGAGAAGGGTGGTCAGGGGAGAAGGGTGATCAGCAGAGAAGGGTGGTCAGTGGAGAAGGGTGGTCAGAAGAGAAGGGTGGTCAGCAGAGAAGGGTGGTCAGAAGAGAAGGGTGGTCAGCAGAGAAGGGTGGTCAGGGGAGAAGGGTGGTCAGCAGAGAAGGGTGGTCAGGGGAGAAGGGTGGTCAGGGGAGAAGGGTGATCAGCAGAGAAGGGTGGTCAGGGGAGAAGGGTGGTCAGGGGAGAAGGGTGGTCAGTGGAGAAGGGTGGTCAGCAGAGAAGGGTGGTCAGTGGAGAAGGGTGGTCAGCAGAGAAGGGTGGTCAGTGGAGAAGGGTGGTCAGCAGAGAAGGGTGGTCAGGGGAGAAGGGTGGTCAGGGGAGGAGGGTGGTCAGCAGAGAAGGGTGGTCAGCAGAGAAGGGTGGTCAGGGGAGAAGGGTGATCAGCAGAGAAGGGTGGTCAGTGGAGAAGGGTGGTCAGCAGAGAAGGGTGGTCAGGGGAGAAGGGTGGTCAGTGGAGGAGGGTGGTCAGCGGAGAAGGGTGATCAGCGGACAACGGTGGTCAGTGGTCCTGGCTTTGCAGGGCGGGAGTGGCACGAGGGGTGAGCTCCAAGCCCCAGGGCACCACCGGGACGCCCTTCGCCCCAAAGAGCCGAGAGGTGGAAAAAGCAGAAGCTCCTTTCACAGCTTTATTCGCTTAAAGCAGCGAGCGGGGATGAGCTCCGGGATCCCCGTCCACCCCAAGCGCCTTCCCTGGGCCTTTCCCTGCTGCGAAGGGAGCAGGGAGAGAGCACTTCCAGGAGCTCTTTGTTCAGAACATCACAATTCAGCCCTGAGATCTCTCTCTCTCTCTCTCTCTCTCTCCAGGGCAAACACATCCCCTTAATTAAAAAAAAAAAAATTACTCCAGTGGACGTGGGAGCGATTTGGGGATGAGCCGGCAGCACGGGGCCAGCGGGGCCACCGCCAGCGTGGGGCTTGGCGTGGCTGGCTCGGACAGGCCCGGCTTGGGGGTTTAATCCCCCCGAGTGCCCGACTGAGCGGCAGCGGCCACAGAGCCGGGGCTGTGCCTGCACGCACAAAGGGAGAAGATTTATCTTGAGAGGCCAAATCCACTTAGAGGAGCTTTAGGGGCCATAAATTGATTGCTCAGGGGACACCGTGACGGCAACAGGAAACAGCTCCATATTTACGGAGGTTTCTGTGTTTTTTCTGCGTCACGATCTCACGATGGCTCGGGGGGGGGAGCGGCCGAGACCACAATCAAAGCCTCTGCTCACGGGGTGGGATTTAAAAGAGGTGCTGGACCCTTTGGACAGGTGGGTGCAGCATCCGTGAGGCTGCGGCAGCCCCGTCATGCTACCACCAACCAACAGGGATTCGGGGCGAGACGCGGAGTCCAACCCTCGCGGATGGCAGGAGGATCGGGGGCTCCCTGAGGGTCCCTCCCCATCCCAGGACCAATTCCAGCCTGCTGGTGAGCTGCACGTCCCGTGGCTGCTCGGAACCAGGAGCTGGCCGTGCAACCCTGAGACTTCACCGGGGAAACGACACTCAGAGTCAACCCCCTTCGCGAAGAACCGCATCCCAAAAAAACCCGGCAAATAACTGCAAATCTGACTTTGTTTTTCCCTCCTTTCGTCCACCTGACTCCTGTCTGGCTTCTCACCCTGCTCGTTATTTTCAGCCGATGAAATATTTGCTCCTGAAGTGAGAAGTGGGACTTCCTCCCGCAGGATTTGGTCCCACGGAGCTGCGGCACTCAGCAGGACGGAGCTTCCCTGAGGATGCCGCAGCACGGGGAGCCCCGGGCGGGCGGTCCAACGACATCGGCGCAGCCCCAGCACAATCCCCCCCTGACCCGCTTTCCATTCCTTTCCCCAGCACTGGTGGTTTTTTTTTTTTCCAGGGGCCAGAAATTCCTCGGCACAAGTGGCCCCATTGCCGGTGAGCAGCAGCCGAGCGTCCGCGGCTCCGCGTGCTAAACAGAGCGGAGCGGCGGCTGCGCTCCGGGGCGGGTGGGGATGGGGCCAAGCGCGGGGACCAGGTCCTGCAGCACCTTCCCCCGACTCTCAGAGGGGCTTCATTTAAGCACGGGCTTAAAGCCGTGGGGAGCTGAGGCAGAGGAAGAGGGCCGGCACACCCACGTCCCCCCCCCAGACGGCAGAACACCCCCGGAAAATGGGGCAAAACCTCAGAGAATCCTCCTGCCGGAGCCCGGTGGAGCTCCCTGCCCTCCAGAGCAGCAGTCGTTGGGGTTTAGCTTGGGAGATGCATCCAAATTTTGTAATTAGAGGCTCGTTTGCCCCTTGCGTTTAACCCCGGCAGTTTCTAGGGGCTCGCAGTCCCCTTCCCGCAGCACGGCGAAGCCCCAACGGGAGCACAATGGAGTCTTGTTTCTGGTAACCCGAGATGCCTCGGTCCCAGCTCTTTAATTTTAGACTCCACCACGCTCGCATTCCTCAGCACTACAATGGCAGATATTTATACTCTGGAATGCAGAGCCCGGTGCTAATTTAGCAGGGCTGGGTAACCCAGCGCCGCTCTCCAAGCCGGGCTCCCCCCCCGGATAAAATTGGACCAGGCAGAGTTTTATGGGTTTACAAATCTTGGCGTTTGTTCGCTGGCCCCCCGACGTCCGTCCCTGTGGAGGTCGAGCAGCGCTCCCTGGGAAGGCACCGGCCACCTCGCCGAGCAGATGGACAAAGCAGCTGGGATGGGTGGGAGAGGGTGGCACGGCCACGGCTGGACACTGCCTGAGGAACAGGCTCTGGCCACCCCTGATGGGCCACCTGGAGTCGCGGAATGGTTGGAAGGGACCTTGGAGGCCACCCGGCTTGAGCCTCAAACCCACCAATGGTTCATCTGGGCCTCGTGTCCATCACCCGGCCGCAGGAGAGGCCTGGCAAGGCGTGCGGAGCACGAGGGACCTGCCGAGGCTGTTCCAGCCCCTCCCACAGGACCCTCTGCTTGAGATGAGGTGATCGTGGCGGTGCCAAGTCCATTGCAATGCCAAAAAGTCTGGTTTATAACCCTCGGCGGGATTCTTCTAGGTTGTTCTAGCGAGGAGAATCCGCTCTCGCTAGAAGAAAATCCATTTTCCACCCTCATCCTCGGGAAGGGCTTTGTGGCTGGGCTGCACAGCACCTTGACCTCCTCCGAGGGGTGACCTCCCTCTGACTCGTCGGAACAGGTGGAGCCTGGAGCCGTCCCTCCTGATGACCTATGAATTTCAGGGAAACGACAAAATCACCCTTGAAACATCTCCGAGGCGGCTGACGAGGCTGGAGCTCCACAGAACCCTGACAGCAGCTCCGTCTTTGCTTCCCCACCTGTTCTCCCCACCGGCAAAGGCCGAGGACAAAGCTCTGGGTGCTCTGCTGCACATCCCCGTCCCTGCAGGAGGATGCCGTGGGACAGCGAGCGCCGCCGGAGCACCGATGAGCTCTGTTTCAGAGCCGGCGAGCTGAGCGCGGTGCCGTTGCCCACTCGTGCGTGGAGGAGGCCACGCCGAACGCCGGCAGAACGGTGCCAGCCCCGGAGGGTCGGCGGGTGGCAGCTAATTGAGAGAGGAGCAGCGTTAGCAGATAAGGGACGAGGTCAGCGCTGCAGAGCTAAATCCTTGACCTGCGATTTAAAAGGTCGGGCAGAGTTCAGTGGACTACTCCAGGTCAATTCACTCCATTAAAATATTAGAGGTTCGAGGTGGGAGCGCAGGGGTGGAGGTTTTCCGCCTCTCTTTGTGGGTGGAAAGAGATCGGGGATTATGTCGGGGGGGTCCTGGTGGGCGAAGGAAGGTGAGGCAAGAAGCAGAGATGCATTCCCAAACCGGATCGTGGAATCCTTAAGGTTGGAAAAACCCTCTAAGGTCGTCGGATGCTGCCCTTAACCCGGCAGCGGCACATCCATCTCCACCCCGCATCTTTCTGCACCCAGAACTGTCCTTGGGTTGTTGTAAGACGAAGTTCCTGTCCGTGCCCAACGCTGCAGAGCCCAGCAGGGCTCGTCCCCCGCTCTGCAGGTGCCCCCGTGTCCTCAGACACCTCCAGCTGACGTGTCCCACCACCAGCCCTGAAACGTCACCCGAGCAGCAAAGCGGGCGGTGACATCGGCAAGAGCTGCGCGATCTTTCCGTAAATACCTGAGGAGAAGCTGGGATTCTTCTCCCCCTCCCTGGCCCGGTATTTGTCCAGCTCCAAGCCTGGCTGGTGGCACCGCGTGGTCCTCTCAGCAGCCAGGCTGTGGAGCCAGCCGAGCCGCCAGCTTGGCCAGGAAAGACTGAGAATTGGCCAGGTCTCGTCAGCTGGAGAAAGGAAAAGTGAATGTGAGGGGTGTCACCTGCGGCTGGCAGGTGATGCTCCACGCGGAGCAGCGAAGGCTTTGCCAGTGGCGGACAAGCCGAGGTGGCTCCTCCCCACGCAGGTTGGGCTTCGAAGAATAAATAAAAGCTTTCAGCAAAATTAGCAGCGGAAGGAATAGATAAACAATAAGGAGATATTGACTTCTGTTGAGGTGAATGTCAAGATTTATTGACCTGGGCAGGGGGGGAGATATTGACCACGGCAAGGCTAAGGTCAATAATTAACTCAAGGGAGGATAAATCAACACGCAACGAAACGTGAACTCTGGGTGGACGCTGTTCGAGATGTTTTGGACGTCCCCATGGAGGAACCTCCTGACTTCCTGCAAGACTTGGAGTTAGGCAGGAGGACTTTGAGCGCTTGTGGATGTGCCTACCCACCCCCAGAAACCGGGGAAGAAGAACAGTGTTTTGATGAAGAAAGCCACAAATTTGAAGATTCTGCAGCTCTGAGCCTCAAAGTTGGTTCTCTTTTGGAAGAAAGAAGCCGTGGGTGAAGGGTGGATTTATAACAGAACTGATGCTCCTCGGATTTAGGGCAGAACACCAACTGCCTGACTCTTTCCAAGCTTCTGCAAGCCCACATTTGATTCTTTTTTCTTGTGAATCCTTCGAGACAAAGGTTTTCTTCTGAGCTGAGGAAGCTGAAAAGGGCTGAGAAGGGGATTGCTGATCCCGCACCTGCGACAGCAGCGTTTGCCACCCAACTGAACCCCACACCTGGGCCACGGGTGTGCTCCAGGCTGGAGCTGCCCTGGTGGGTTCATCGCTCGGGGCGGACGTGTGGCCTCAACCCTCTTCCCTCCGCAGGGCGATGGGGGCGAGCGGGGTCAAAATCCGTACGAATGTGGGAAGGACGAGGTGGGAATGTGCCAGGGCAGCTTGGCCAGCCCAGAGGAACCATCAGCTCCTCCCATCCCCGAGGTCGCCCGTCCGTCCGTCCGTCTGTCCGTCCATCCATCCACACCTCACCTCTCTGGGCAGCTCAGCTCCTCCCGTGCCCAGCACTGGGGACACGAGGGGACCTTCTCACGAGGAGCCCTTCCCCTCGCGCTTGGTTGAGTGCAGCACCCGGATCTGCTTTTTAAACCTCTGCGAGGAGGAGCTGCCTCCTAAAAACCTCTGCGCCCCGATTTCCCCTGCAGCTCTGTGCGGTCCTGGCAGCGCCGTCACTCACCACAGCCTGGCACCCAGCACCTTGAGCGGCCACGGCGCTGACCGGGCACGCGGAGCCGTGTCCTGCCCTCTGCCAGGGCTCTGCTCGCGCGGGTGAGACCAAACCAGGTCCCCAGCACCGTCCCAGCCCGCAGCTCCGCTCTGATACCCAAGGGAAACGCTGATGGCAGCGGGGCCGAGGCTTGACGGAAAGCAGAGCGAGGTTTCCATCGTCAAGCGCTTCTCTCACTCGGGTTGCAGTGCCCTGCACCCCGGCTGACCTCAGCGTAGACGAGAATAAATTAATTAAGATAGAAGGAACACCCTCGTTAAGCTCCTCGGTGCAAAACCGCAGCCTGGGGGGGTCACGCTGCGAGTGGAGAGCTCGCGGACCGACTCTGGTGGGAACCAGCACATCACCCCCGTGGCGAGCCAGAGGTGGAGGAGATGCTCGCCAGAGGCGGAGGAGATGCTCGCCAGAGGCGGAGGAGATGCTCGCCAGAGGTGGAGGAGATGCTCGCCAGAGGGTTGAGCACCCTTCAGGGAGCGCTCGGTGCTGCTCGGATCGACTTCCAGGCGCTTCCGCACTGGAAATTTCGAACGAGGGGGTTCTGCCGCTGCCTCTTTTTCCTGGCAGCAGCGGAACGAGGATGAAGCAGGTTTTCCCAAGCCCATCCCGCCCTGCTCGTCTCTCCACATGTGCAGCCCTCTCCTCTGGGAGCGCGGGGCCGGGGCTGACGAATCTGGCAATAATTAGCCCGGGGAAAGTCAAACCCGGCTGGGTTGCTTCAGCCATCAAAGTGTCACGGCCCCGAAGGGGAGGTTTTCCACGCGCCGAATTCAGATGTCATCAGCAATAACCCAACAGGCATAAAGGGGGCAAGAGGCCCATCGGCGGCACCGCCCTGCTCCTGGCTGCCCCAAAAAGCAGCAAAAAGGGGAAAGAGGAGGGCACCGGCGAGGGAAGCGGCGCAGACGCAGCGCGGTGAGGAGTGGCTCTCTCCGGATTGCTCCGAGCCCAAAAGCGCCTCTGAGAAGCTGAGCTGCCCTTGAGGGTGGTGGGGTTTGGGCATTGACCAAAATCAGTCCCGAGACCTGGCGGGGAGGTCCCCGCTTGCCCGCGAGCGGAGCCAGGCTCGAGTGCCCCCCGAAGCCGCCGGCGCTCGGCCGCAGCCTCGTTAGAGAGGCGGAGATGAGGGATTGGAAGAGTTTTGACCTTGGGAAGAGGAGCTTGGCTCTCATCCCTCCCCTTCCCCCCTCACGGTAACGAGGGGCTTTGCAATCTGTCAGCGCTCCGACGTGGCAGCAGAAGGCACTTTTTAGCCAAGTAATTACCTTAAAGCCGACCAAATCATTGTGAAAAGGCACCCGTGGACGTCTCGAGGTGAGCGGAGCTGCAGGAGAGCACCAGGAGGTGCAAACCCCCGCCGAGGGTGTTTGACACGAGCCCCCCACGAAGGCTGCAAAGCCCCCAGGGCAGGGCAGAGTGCTCAGTCCTTCCATGCCCGAGGGGAGATGAGGTGCCCAGGACGCTCTGGATCCCCATCTCAACCCCAAAAACCGGCCCGGGAGCTGCTTCCACCTCGTACAAACCACGCTGGGGCATTTGGAGCAAGCCCCGGGGTCCTTCCCCGCGGGGCTGGGGGTGGGTGAAGGGGTCTTCCCCTGGGCTGGGGGCGAGCGCGGAGGGTCTGCATTGTTTTTTTCTCCGTGTTCATAAATCACGGCTCTTTGTGGCCCCTTCCCCAGGCCCTGCACAGTTCAGGTTAGGTTATGAATAGGATCCTGGGCTCTTTCAGGTTGATAAAGGCCGAGGGGGGTGGAGCAGCAGGGAGGCGTCACGACTACATAACACTTTCATTGCCCTGTCAAAATAAAGAATACTGCTGCTGCCGACCCCTTCTTTGGCAGCATATATCAGCCGGGCTCCTGACACCACGTTTCAGACCAAAACAGGGATTAAAAAACCCCACAACCACCCCTCCCCCCGTTTCCCAACAGGGCACAGGCGTTGGTAGTCCAGAGCCACAGCTGGTAGCCCGCTCGTGCTGGGCTTCCGTGGGAGCTCAGCTTTGTCCTGGTGGTGCCCAGGTGAAACCCGGTGTGGGCTGGAACTGGGATGGAGATACTGGAGTGGGAGAGGCGGGAACCCCCTGGAGAGGATGCGGTGCCCGGAGGAGAACTCAGCTCCAGGGGGACAGGGTGGAGATGCCATCCAAAACTTCCCTCCTGGGCAGGGCCAAGGGCAGAACCCCCAGGTGGTGCCAGCAAGCCCAGGGTTTGGGGCCGTGGTGGTGCCAGCCCAGGGTCTGGGGCCATGGTGGTGCCAGGGCAGAGTTTGGGGCTGTGGTGGTGCCAGAGCAGGATTTGGGGCTGTGGTGGTGCCAGAGCAGAGTTTGGGGCCGTGGTGATCCCAGCCCAGGATTTGGGACCCTGATGGTCCCAGCCCAGGGTTTGGGGCTGTGGTGGTGCCAGAGCAGAGTTTGGGGCCGTGGTGATCCCAGCCCAGGGTTTGGGCCGGTGGTGGTGCCAGAGCAGGGTTTGGGGCTGTGGTGGTGCCAGCCCAGGGTTTGGGGCCGTGGTGATCCCAGCCCAGGGTTTGGGGCCGTGGTGATCCCAGCCCAGGGTTTGGGCCCGTGGTGGTGCCAGCCCAGGGTTCAGCCCCAACTGCTGCAGGACCAGCACCCAGGCCCGTCCCGTTCCCCTGGGAGCATCCCCCCGGACCCACGAGAGCTGCAGTTGCCCTCGCCACGCTGGACCCCCCTCCCCAGGCACAGTGAGCCCCTTCCCAAGGGCAGGGAGGTTCCCCCAGCAAACCCCCAGTCGAGCCCGGGGACAAATCGGACGCAGATCTGCCTTTAACAGCTCCAGTGATAAAAACCCCGGTTTATTGGAAACACATGGGGTATTTATAGGGGACATCAAAGTGGGAAGGAGGTTTACATAGCAACAGGCCAGATTAAGCAGAAGGCATCTGCTTTTCCAGCACTCCTGGGGCTCTCGGGAGGCACAATAAATCGGCGGCACACCGGTCCTTTCATTCCCTCCTCCTCCGGGGGAGGCAAAGGTTGGCAAAACAAAACACAACCACATGCCCAGCCGTGTAAAACATGACAGGAGCGGGAGCGCTGGGTTACGGCTGCACCCCGGCACCGCGGGGAGGGGCACCGCTGGCAGCGAGGAGCCCCGGCCGCTGCACGGCCCGGCCCGAGCGGCTCCGGGCTGGCTCCGGGCCCCCTCATTTCCTCCGCTCCGGGCCCCGGGAGCGGCACCGGCGTCTCCCAGCACGGCTGCTCCTGCGCGGGGATGCCGATCCCTGCCCTGCTCTCAGGAGAGGGATTTTCCTCCAAGCGCAGCTGGCGCTGAAGGAAAAGCCTTGGCATCGCCCAAAGCGCGCTCAGAGGAGCTGGTCTGAGTTTACTCGATCCTTGCAGGCCGTGTGTGACGAGGAGCAAAGCACCGCGGAGCCGTTTAGGATGGAAGAGCTCCCGAAAACCACGGAGCCGAGCAGCAGCGGGCAGAGGCGGCGAGGTGGCATCTGCCGGCCCCGGGCAGAGCCCCGTCCCTGCTGCCCGCTGGTTCCCCACGGGGAAATATCGCAGCAGGGCGGGGGTATTTGGGAATCCTCAGGCCGGGGATGCTCTGGGGGCTGTCAGCAGGGGCAGGAACCGGTGCCGGGGCTGAGCGTGGGGCTGGGAAGCAGCTCGGGGAGGTCCTGGGTGGGTTTGATTTCCCCCTGGCCGAGGGCTGAACCAGCGTTCCCAGGCTGCGGAGCCTTGTGTTAATTAACCTTCCAAACACTCCCCCAACGTTTTGCCAAATCTAATAAGGCAGCGCCGGCCAAGGAGCTGCAGGAGGGAGCAGCAGCAGCAGCGCTGGGGTGCGGGGGGCTCCCAGCAGCTTCCTGCTGCCCCCCCGGTACCTCCCCTCTCGGTGCGAGTGATGCTGGGGCTCATCATCCTCACTCCTGTGATGCGCTGCCGACCTCGACCTGCTCGCTCGGCGCAGCCCTCGCTGCCGTCAGGCACTGCCCCCACTCAAAAAAAAAAAGAGAAAAAAGAATGTAAAAAGGGAAAGACTCCGTTCTCCACGTGGGAAGCAGCCCGCTCAGCTTCCTCGGACTCTGGCAGGGAAAAAAAAAAACCAAAATAAAATAGAAATCTGATCTTAGCTCCCTTATTCCACCCGGGATTTCACAAACGCAGAGCAGGCAGAAGGGATCCAGCCCTGTCACGGAGCGGGTCCCACAGACGGGGGTGCCGTGGGGCAGGAACGGAGAACGGGAGCAAACCCGCATCCTCCTGCTGGCACCGGGAGCTGGCGGCACCGCCGGCTCCCCCTCTCCTCCCCAACCCCCCGGCATCCTCGGAGTGCTTGGAAAGGGTTAATTCACCCCCACGTGTTGGACACGGGGTGTTCACAGTCCGGCAGGGGCCTGGAGGAAGATGATGGATAGCTGGGGATGTCCTCTCGCCTCCGCTGCCACCCCGGAGCCCAGCTGGGGACCGGCGTTTCCCATCTCCAATCCATCATTTCCAGCTGGCCTTGTCACATCCTGTAAATCACCAACCCCAGCTCCATCCCCGCTCCCGTCCCCTGCTCCGGGGGTTCACCCTTCCCACCCCTCGGGATGGAGACAGCCGGACACTGGAGGATGGACACTCGGGATGGGGACAGCCGGACACTGGAGGATGGACACTCGGGATGGGGACAGCCGGACACTGGAGGATGGACACTCGGGGTGGAGACAGCCGGACACTGGAGGATGGACACTCACGGTGGAGACAGCCGGACACTGGAGGATGGACACTCGGGGTGGAGACAGCCGGACACTGGAGGATGGACACTCACGGTGGAGACAGCCGGACACTGGAGGATGGACACTCGGGGTGGAGACAGCCGGATGTTGGAGGATGGACACTCGGGGTGGAGACAGCCGGACACTGGAGGATGGACACTCGGGGTGGAGACAGCCGGACACTGGAGGATGGACACTCACGGTGGAGACAGCCGGACACTGGAGGATGGACACTCGGGGTGGAGACAGCCGGACACTGGAGGATGGACACTCACGGTGGAGACAGCCGGACACTGGAGGATGGACACTCGGGGTGGGTACAGCCGGACACTGGAGGATGGACACTCACGGTGGAGACAGCCGGACACTGGAGGATGGACACTCGGGGTGGGTACAGCCGGACACTGGAGGATGGACACTCGGGGTGGGGACAGCCGGACACTGGAGGATGGACACTCGGGGTGGAGACAGCCGGACGCTGGAGGATGGACACTCAGGATGGAGACAGCCGGACACTGGAGGATGGACACTCGGGGTGGGTACAGCCGGACACTGGAGGATGGACACTCGGGGTGGAGACAGCCGGACGCTGGAGGATGGACACTCGGGGTGGGTACAGCCGGACGCTGGAGGATGGACACTCGGGATGGGTACAGCCGGACGCTGGAGGATGGACACTCAGGGTGGATACAGCTCCATCATCCTGCTCTCCCCTTCCCCTTCATTCCCCTCACGATCCAATAACCCGACATTTGTTTACATAACCTGGCATCTCTTTCAGGTTCCCGAGTTTTCCACGGTTTCCCCGTTTCTCCCCAGGTTTCCAAAGCAGGAGATCGCTTGGAGACGGGGGAGCTGTCGAGGTTTCCTTGCAGACCCCCGGAGATGCTTTTCCTGCGGCCGGGAATTGCACAGAACCTCTGGAAAACCCCGCCGTGAGCAGCAGCAGCAGCGTGTGGTGGGCAGGAAGAGGCCGGGTGTGCGAGCACAGCTGGGCACGCTGGGGCTGCTCGGACAGGAGGGACCCGCGGAGCTGCGTGAGGAACGGTGCTCCATAAACACCTGAGAATTCCTGCCAAGGACAGCCCCATTTCCCTGCCACGAGCGCTCAGGAAGATCAATAATTTAGTTCCCGGCCACCAGCACCCCCTGAGACCTTCCCTGCGTGCTCGGGTTCGTTCCCGGCTTGGCTGTGCAGACCAGGCTCTTCCTCATCCCATTCCAGACAGCCCCGGGACCAAAAGGGTCTCAGGGGATCGGAGCCGCCGGAGATATTTTGGATTTTAATTGTAGAACCGCGGAACGCCCCAAGCTGGAAGGGACTCGGGAGGGTTGAGGGCAAACCTTGGGCATTTCCCCTCCCGCACGGGGCCGTGTGTGACCGAGCAGCCGCCGGGCAGCATCGGCCTCGCCTGTCCGGGGCTCCTGGGGAGGAGGAGAGTCCATAGAAATGGGGTGGACAGCACTGGGGTGCACTGCGTGTGCAATCCGGGGGGTGCAATCCATGAAAACGGAGATTTGGGGAGATACAGAGACAACCTGGAACGCGGGCTGGGGAAAAAAATCCAGGCAAAGACAGGGAATGTGGCTGGGGACAGGAAATTGTCAGGGGGCAGGGAATTGTCAGGGGGCAGGGAATTGTCAGGGGGCAGGGAATCTGCCTGGGCACAGGGAATCTCCCTGGGGACAGGGAATCTGTCTGGGGACAGGGAATCTGTCAGGGGACAGGGAATCTGCCTGAGGACAGGGAATCACCCTGGGGACAGGGAATCTGTCACGACAGGGAATCACCCTGGGGACAGGGAATCTGCCTGGGGACAGGGAATCTCCCTGGGCACAGGGAATCTGCCTGGGGACAGGGAATCTCCCTGGGGACAGGGAATCACCCTGGGGACAGGGAATCTCCCTGGGCACAGGGACGCTGCCTGGGCACAGGGACACGCTTTACCTGCCGGGCAATTCCTTATTGTCCCGGCTCCCGCTGCCTTGTAAAGGGCTGATGGATAATGCTCGTCATGGAGGCGAGCGCTGCTGTCACCTCGCTGCCTCCGCACGCCGCGATCCATCTTCTTTATAGCGAGGATGCGGAGCCAGCACCATCTGCGGCACCGCAAATACAATTACCGGGGGGTGGGGGGCAAGAACGGAGCCCTTCTCCTTCCAAATCCCATGGAAACCTTGCGGAGGAGCCCTAAATGACTCCCCGCGCCCCAGGGACCTCGCGCGGCACCGTTTCCCTTTAGGAATAATTACAGGCAGGAATTAGCAAGTCTGATTTGCTCCCCCCCCTCCTCTGTGCCCTCCCCGGTGCCTCCCCCTCCTCCTCCTCCTCCTCCTCCTCCTCCTCAAAAAAAAACCCAACAAAAACCAGGACGAAATTGAAATTGATCTCCGGCGGTGGCCAGCAGTAATTTAATCAGAGAAGCCTCTCTCCCTGCATTTATTTATTTATTTGTTTGTTTCTAACCCCAAGGTCCTAAATTAAACGCGAGGATGTTGGGGTGGGCCCGGGGGCGGTCGGAAATCCTCCCAGAATCTCTGGGCAGCCCCTGAGCCGTGGACGCTCCCTCGGGCTGTGGCGAGAGGCGACAGCAGCGAGGAGCCGCGCGTGGCTCACGGCGCCCTGCTTTGATGTCCTGGTCCCCCAGGGACACCCTGGGTCGGGTGGCACCACCCCCGGGGCGAGCGGCAGCAGCCCGGGGCGAGCGGCACCAGCCCGGGGCGAGTGGCAGCAGCCCGGGGCGAGTGGCAGCAGCCCGGGGCGAGTGGCACCCTCGCCTTTGGGCTTGGCGCTCTTGGTTGTTCCGGCCGCGTGCTGGATTCAAAAAAAAAAAAAAAAAAAAACACAACAAAAAGAGAAAAAGGCGAATGGAAGAACCAAAAAAATCCTCATAAGCCCCTTTGGTCCTTCTGCTGTGGAGCAGAAATGAGAAAAAAATTCATTTCTAGCCCGCCCAAGTCCTTAATTACTTCTTCAGGCGGCAGAGCCGGGTCTGTGCCAGGGCTGGGTCCCTTCTGCCTGCTCTGGGTTTGGGAAATCCCGGCCGGAACGAGGGAGCTAAGGTCAGATTTCTATTTTATTTTGTTTTTTTTCCCCTGCCAAAGTTCACTTCTCCTCACCGACCTGCGTGTCAGCGCCTTGGGTCGAGGCGCTTTGTGGTCTGAATGTGAATTCCAGGTAAATCCCAGTGAATCCCTGGTTTCCAGCAGCAGGAGCGCGGCTTCCCTGCCCACGGAACCGCGGAATATCCTCCGGCACGGGACAGGGGGTCACCGGCAGCGGCTCCCCGATGCGGTCAGCGGAGTGTGACGGATCCTCCGGACGCTTTGTCCTCGCTGGTGGCGGGCAGTGACATTCCTCGGCACAGCCGGACCCACCGGGGGGACAATTGTGCAGCTGGGGAGGCGGCCGGGGGGCGGCTGGAAAAGGCGGAGTGGGGGGTTTGGAAACCCTCGGGCCACAGCTCGCTGCAAACCCTGCGGTGCCGCTCCAAGCCCCCCAAAACTCCTGAATGGGTGGGATGTGCAGCCCCCAAACTCCCGGGTGGGATCTGCAGCCCCCAAAACTCCTGTCTGGGTGGGACCCGCAGCCCCCAAACTCCTGTCTGGGTGGGACCCGCAGCCCTGAAACTCCTGGGTGGGATCTGCAGCCCCCAAACTCCTGGGTGGGTGGGATCTGCAGCCCCCAAAACTCCTGTCTGGGTGGGACCCGCAGCCCTGAAACTCCCGGGTGGGATCTGCAGCCCCAAAACTCCCGTCTGGGTGGGATCTGCAGCCCCCAAACTCCTCTCTGTGTGGGACCCGCAGCCCCCAAAACTCCCGTCTGGGTGGGATCTGCAGCCCCCAAACTCCTGGGTGGGATCTGCAGCCCCCAAAACTCCTGGGTGGGATCTGCAGCCCCCAAACTCCTGGGTGGGATCTGCAGCGGAACAGCTTCTCCGAGCATGGCCACAGCAAGGAAAGCCCCAGCGTGCCCCCAGCTTTGCTCTGGCTGCCGGCCCTCAGCCCAGGGGTGGCCCCGTCATCTCCGGAGTGCCACGGGCCACCGCCCGAGAGCCGGGCTGGGAGCGGGGCTGGGACCCCCAGACACCCCCACCCAGCCCCTTCCCTGCCGCTCCGCTCCTTCCTCCCCCGAGCGCGGAGCCAGCGGGGCTGGGCGCGGGGACACAACCGTGGCACCGGCTCCGTGGGGCCGTGACCGTGGCGAGGAGAGCCGGGCCGGGCCGGGCCCGCACACGCCATCCCCGCGGCGGGGGTGACCATGCGGCCAGGGATGAGTGACCGAGGCCGGACCACCGGGCTCGCTGCTCCCAGCTGCACCCTGGGCGAGGGGTGAAAGATCAGGGCCGTCCTCCGGGCCCCTCCTGACCCGTCCCCACCCACCTGCGCGGGCTCAGCGGTGATTTAGAGCGCGCGGGTTCAGCGGAGCAGCCGCTCCCGAGCTCCGGGAAGGGCCGCGCTTCTCCCCGGCACCGCTCCCACCTGCCGGCGGCGTCACTGATTGATCTCCCAGCTGAGCTTCTCCCTCTCCCTTCGTCCGGGATGCCCTTAAGGGACAAGTTCCCAGCCTCAGGCAAGCCCAGCCTGGGAAGGTGACTTCACATCTGGGAAGATGCTGTGGGATCTGGGAGGACGCTGGGATGTCTGGGAGGAAACTGGGATGTCTGGGAGGAAACTGGGATGTCTGGGAGGACGCTGGGATGTCCGGCACATCTGGGCGGATGCCATGGCAACCACGTACAAACTTTTAAAAGAAATCATAAATGCTAAAGATGAGCAAACACAAGACCTGACGACCCCGGCCTGCCCGCTGCGCTCCCGGAGGTGACACGGGGCTGGCCGGGCCGGCGCGGAGCCCGGGCAGCGATGGAGGCACCGGGCAGCGATGGAGGCACCGGGAGGAGCCCACGATCCTGGCGCGTCCCGATCCTGGCGCGTCCCGATCCTGGCGCGTCCCGGTCCGGGCCGAGGGCACCGGGAGGAGCCTCCGCTCCCGCTCCTGTCCCGATCCCGCTCCCGTCCTGATCCCGCTCCCGGTGCCGCTCCTGATCCCGATCCCGGTGCCGATCCCCCTCCCGGTCCCACTCCCGGTGCTGCTCCTGATCCCGGTGCCGCTCTTGATCCCGATCCTGATCCCGTTCCCGATGATCCCGGTGCCGCTCCTGCTCCCGATCCCGATGATCCCGGAGCCGCTCCCGCTCCTGATCCCGCTCCTGATCCCGTTCCCGTTCCCGATCCCGATGATCCCGGTGCCGCTCCCGTTCCCGCTCCCGCTCCCGTCCCGGGCAGAGGCGCCGCCGCCTCCCGCGGCCTCCGGGCTCCCTCTGGTGGCAGCCGCGGGTTCTGCAGCCCCACGGCGCCCAAAGCTGCCCCAGAAACGTCCCCGGGGCCACCTCGGGTCCCCTCCCGGGGCCACCTCCGGTCCCCCCCTCCCGGGGCCACCTCGGGTCCCCTCCCGGGGCCACCTCCGGTCCCCCCTGTCCCAGGGCCACCTCCGGTCCCCTCCCGGGGCCACCTCCTGTCCCCCCCTCCCGGTGCCACCTCGGGTCCCCTCCCGGGGCCACCTCCTGTCCCCTCCCAGGGCCACCTCGGGTCCCCTCCCGGGGCCACCTCCTGTCCCCCCCTCCTGGTGCCACCTCCGGTCCCCTCCCGGGGCCACCTCTGGTCCCCCCTGTCCCGGGGCCACCTCCTGTCCCCTCGCGGTGCCACCTCCTGTCCCCCCTGTCCCGGGGCCACCTCCTGTCCCCCCCTCCCGCTGCCACCTCCTGGCCGAGGGGCTCCCATCACAGTGGGGAGGGGGATTGGGGCATTTGGGGGACCCCAAAATGTGCGGGCGCAGCTGTGGCAGAGCCCCCCACCCACGGCACCCCCCAATTCCTCCTCCAAGCCCCCCCAAACCCCGCTCGGAGCCACCTCTCCTTTATTCCAGGGACTGGTACAAAACGGGGGGGAGGGTCTCGATTTGGGGGGGGGGGCTGCACCCCCAGAGCCGCCCCCCCCGCAGGGTTTTGGGGTGGGGGGGCTACGCCTTGGCCCCCCCCGGGACCCCCTGAGCCGCCGTCAGCTGCTGCAGCTTCTGCGTCATCATCTCCAGCACGGCTGGGGGGCAGCGGGTCAGGGGCACCCCAAAAACCCCCCCACAGTGGGGAGGGGGCCCCAAAACCAGGGAGGGGTCAGGGGGGGAAATGGGGGGGACCCCAGGACCGGGGGGGGGAAAGGGGGGGAAAGAAGGGACCCCAAAACCAGGGTGGGGGCAGGGAAAATGGGGGGGGGGGGGGGGGAGGAGGAGGTCAGGGGGACCCAAAGTGGGGAGGGGGCCCCAAAACCGAGGAGGGGGCAAAGGGGGACCCCAAAAGCAGGGAGGGGTCAGGGGACTCCAGGATTGGGGGGATCCCAAAAGTGGGGGGGGGGCGGGGGGTGTCAGGGGGTGCTTGGGGGGCACAGGGGGGGTCTGGGGGATATTTGGGGGGTCAGGGGGTGTTTGGGGGGTCTCGGGGGGGGGTTTGGGGGATATTTGGGGGGTCAGGGGCTGCTTGGGGGGCTCAGGGGGTGTTTGGGGGCCACGGGGGTGGGTTTAGGGGGGTCCAGGGGGTCCCCAAATCCCGGGGGGTACCCACCCTGCTTCATGGCGTGCTTCTCCTGCAGGGCCGGTTGGATTTTCTCCATCTGCCGCGTCAGGAATTCGATTTTCCGCTTGAAAAACGCCCGGGCGTCGTCGGCTGACTGGGAACGGGACGGGAAACGGGGTGGGAATGGGGGAGACGGGGGAAAATGGGGTGGGAATGGGGGAAACGGGGTGGGAATGGGGTGGGAATGGGGGAAACGGGGGGAAATGGGGAAAAAATGGGGTGGGAATGGGGGAAAGGGGGGAAAAGTGGGGAGGGAATGGGGGAAAGGGGGGAAAAATGGGGGGAAATGGGGTGGGAATGGGGAAAAATGGGGGGAAATGGGGGAAAGGGGGGAAAAATGGGGTGGGAATGGGGGAAAATGAGGGAGAAATGGGGTGGGAATGGGGGAAACGGGGGGAAAAGTGGGGTGGGAATGGGGGAAAATGGGGGGAAATGGGGGAAAGGGGGGAAAAATGGGGGGAAATGGGGAAAGGAGGGAAAATGGGCAAAAAATGGGGTGGAATGGGGCAAAGGGGGAAAATGGGGGAAAAATGGGGGGAAATGGGCAAAAAACAGGGTGGGAATGGGGGAAAATGGGGGGAAATGGGAGAAATGGGGTGGGAAAGGGGAGAAATGGGGTGGGAAGGGGGAGAAATGGGGTGGAAAAAGGGGAGAAATGGGGTGGGAAGGGAAGAAATGGGGTGGAAAAAGGGGAGAAATGGGGTGGGAAAGGGGAGAAATGGGGTGGGGAAGGGAAGAAATGGGGTGGAAAAAGGGGAGAAATGGGGTGGGAAAGGGGAGAAATGGGGTGGGGAAGGGAAGAAATGGGGTGGGAAGGGCAGAAATGGGGTGGGGAAGGTGGAAATGGGGTCGCTGCCCCCCTGACCCCCCCCGTGCCCCCCAAACCCCCCCAGGACCCCTCCCCCACCTTCTCCACGTAGTAGCCGGTGCCCACGTCCACCAGGACCGTCCGGACGTCCTGGAGCTTGCCGGGCACGTACATCTGGGGGGGTCATGGAAAACGGGGGGGACGCGGGGCTGGGGGGGCTGGGGGGGCGCGGGGGGGGCACAGAACCCCCCCAAGAGGGGATTTGGGGGGGATTTGGGGGGGATTCCAGGAGCAGGAAAAGGATACGGAGCTGGTGAGCGGCACCAGCAGGTCCTTCCCTGCGGAAAGGGGGGGTCAGGGGGGGCTGAGGAGCTCCAGGACCCCCCCTGACCCTTCCAGGACCCCCCCTGACCCTTCCAGGACCCCCCAAAACCCTTCCAGGACCCCCCCGACCCTTCCAGGACCCCCCCAAAACCCTTCCAGGACCCTCAAGGTCTCCCCAGGGTTTGGGGATCCCCATAAAGGTTTGGGGGCTCCCATAAAGATTTCGGGATCCTTTGGGTTTGGGGACCATCCCCCCCCGCCCCGGGTTTGGGGCTCCCCCATCACGATTTGGGGACCCCCCCCACCCTTGGGTTTGGGGAACCCCCTCAGGATTTGGGGCTCCCATCGGATTTTGGGGGCTCTCCCCGGGTTTTGGAGCTCCACATCAAGATTTGGGGACCCCTCCCCATATCCAAATTTGGGCTCCTCAGGATTTGAGGACCCCCCCTCCCCATACCCAAATTTGGACTCCCCAGGATTTGGGGACCCCCATATCCAAATTTGGGCTCCTCAGGATTTGGGGACCCCCTCCCCCCTTCCCCATATCCAAATTTGGGCTCCCCAGGATTTGGGGACCCCCCCCAATCAGAATCTGGGGGCTCCCCCCGCGTTTGGAAGCCCCGTATCAGGATTTGGGGACCCGCAGGTGATTTTGGGGTGCCCCCCGAGGATTTGGGGTCCCCGCTGACCCTCGTTGCCCTTGTGCAGCACGTTCAGGCACTCCTTGGCTTCCACGAACTTGGTCTGGACCACCTTGAGCTGGGCCAGCGACGAGGACAGGAACTCCACCTCCTGGGGGGGTGGGTTTGGGGTTTGGGGGGCGGATTTGGGGTCTGGAGGGGAGGATTTGGGGTTTGGGGGGGCGGGTTTGGGGTCTGGGGGGGCGGATTTGGGGTCTGGGGGGGAGGATTTGGGGTCTGGGGGGTGGATTTGGGGTCTGGGGGGGCGGATTTGGGGTCTGGGGGGGAGGATTTGGGGTCTGGGGGGTGGATTTGGGGTCTGGGGGGCGGATTTGGGGTTTGGGGGGGCGGGTTTGGGGTCTGGGGGGGAGGAATTGGGGTCTGGGGGGCGGATTTGGGGTTTGGGGGGGAGGAATTGGGGTCTGGGGGGTGAATTTGGGGTTTGGGGGGGAGGATTTGGGGTTTGGGGGGGAGGATTTGGGGTCTGGGGGGGAGGAATTGGGGTCTGGAGGGGCGGGTTTGGGGTCTGGGGGGCGGATTTGGGGTTTGGGGGGGAGGATTTGGGGTCTGGGGGGTGGATTTGGGGTCTGGGGGGGCGGATTGGGGGTTTGGGGAGCAGATTTGGGGTCTGGGGGGCGGATTTGGGGTTTGGGGGGGCGGATTTGGGGTTTAGGGGGGAGGATTTGGGGTCTGGGGGGGAGGATTTGGGGTTTGGGGGGGCGGATTTGGGGTCTGGGGGGGAGGATTTGGGGTTTGGGGGGGAGGATTTGGGGTCTGGAGGGGAGGAATTGGGGTCTGGAGGGGCGGATTTGGGGTTTGGGGGGGAGGATTTGGGGTCTGGGGGGTGGATTTGGGGTCTGGGGGGGCGGATTGGGGGTTTGGGGAGCAGATTTGGGGTCTGGGGGGCGGATTTGGGGTTTGGGGGGGCGGATTTGGGGTCTGGGGGGGAGGATTTGGGGTCTGGGGGGACCCCGGGAATGGGAGGAGACCCCCGTAATTGGGATTTGGGGAATGGGGGCTCCCCCCAGGGCTGGGAACGGCCCCAAAGGGATGAGGAGGAACCGCCGCGGTTTTGGGGGGAGATCCCCAAAATTGGGGGGTGTCCGAGCCCCAACCCCCCCCCCCCCCCAAAACCAGTCACGGCAGCATTGCTGGGGGCCCGCCCGTCCCAGTGCTCCCAGTCCGAACCAGTTCGGCCCCACACGCTCCCCCCACAGCCCAGCGTGGCCCCCCAGGACCCCCCCAGACACCCCCAAATCCCGCTGCAGCTGCGACCCCCCCTCAGGAGCCTCCCTCAGCCCCCCGAGACCCCAAATCCCCCCAGTCCCTCCCAGTCCCTCCCAGTCTGAACCAGCCGGGACCCCCCAACCTCCGGGATCCCCTCAGGACCCTCCCTCAGCCCCCCGAGACCCCAAATCCGCCCCCCCAGTCCCTCCCAGTCTGAACCAGCCGGGACCCCCCCAACCTCTGGGATCCCCTCAGGAGCCTCCCGTAGCCCCCCGAGACCCCCAAACCTCCCCCAGTCCCTCCCAGTCTGAACCCCCCCCACCTCCGGGATCCCCTCAGGACCCTCCCAGGCCCCTCCCAGCCCCCGGACCTGCTCCAGCCTCGCTCTCCCCGCAGCCCCCCCTCGGACCCCTCCCTCCCCACGACCCCCAGGCCCCTTCGGAGGGACCCCCGAGCCCCCCGCACCTGCTCCAGCTGCCCCTTGAGCATCTCGAGCTGCGGCAGCCCCAGCTCCCCCACGCTCACGGCCTGCGCCATCTTGGGCCGCCCGCCCCGCCCCGCGCCGGGCCCCGCCCCGCGCCACAGCGCCCCCTGCCGGCTTGGAGGACCGTGCTGGCGCCCTGAGACAGCGCCCCCCGGCGGCCGGAGGATTGGGGGGGGGGCGAATCCCCCCCCTCCCCCAGGAAAAGGGGGGTTCTGTTCCCCCCCACCCCAAAAAAGGGGGGGTTCTAATGACCCCCTCCCAAAAAAAGGGGGGTTCTGTTTCCCCCCACCCCGAAAAAAGGGGGGTTCTCATGACTCCCACACCAAAAAAGGGGGGTTCTGTTCCCCCCCACCCCAAAAAAGGGGAGTTCTGTTCCCCCCACCCCAAAAAAAGGGAAGTTCTGTTCCCCCCCCACCCCAAAAAAAGAGGAGTTTCTGTGCCCACCCCACCCCAAAAAAGGGGGGTTCTGCTCCCCCCACCCCCAAAAAAGGGGGGTTCTGTTTCCCCCCACCCCAAAAAAGGGGTTTTAGTGCTCCCCCCTCCCAGGGAAAAGGGGGGGTCCCACCCAGGAAAAGGGGGGGGTCCTAATGCCGCCCCTCCCCCCCCCCCAGAAATGGGGGGTGTTGCCCCCTCCAGGAAAAGGAGGGGGGGGTCTTTTTTGGGGTCCCCCCCCCAAGCAGGGGGGTGGGGGGGCAGAAATTGGGGGGTTTTGGGGTCACCCCAGCAGCAGGAAAAGCCTCAGGGAGCTTCCCTGGGGAGGGGGCAGAGAGAAAATGGGGAGGGGTCCCGAGAGATTTGGGGGGGCCCAGAGAGACTCGGGGGGGGGGGGGTCGTGCAGAGGCAGCAGCTTTATTGTCACAAAACGGGCGAAAAACCCCAAAATTCGTTAAAATTCCATTAAAATTAAGGCAGTTCCAACCCCCCCCCCCACCTTCAGACACCCCAAAAGCGTCCCTGGGGGGTGGGACCCCAAAATTCATCATCAGAGGTAATGGGGGCACCCCAAAGGTAACAAAGGGGGGGATCCCAAAGGGATCCCAAAAAGTGACGGGGGAACCCCAAAACTTCCCCCCAGGCAATGGGGGGGGCTCCAAGACAATGGGGGGAACCCCCAAACCCTCACCCCAAAAAACAGGGGGACCCCAAAGGTGACAAAGGGACCCCAAACCCTCACCCCAAACAACGGGGGGACCCCAAAGGTGACAAAGGGACCCCAAACCCTCACCCCAAACAACGGGGGGACCCCAAAGGTGACAAAGGGACCCCAAAACCTCACCCCAGGCCATGGGGGGACCCCAAAGGTGACAAAGGGACCCCAAAACTTCCCCCCAGGCAAGGGGGCACCCAAAAGTGACAAAGGGACCCCAAACCCTCACCCCAAACAACGGGGGGACCCCAAAGGTGACAAAGGGACCCCAAACCCTCACCCCAGGCCATGGGGGGGACCCCAAAGGTGACAAAGGGACCCCAAACCCTCACCCCAAACAACGGGGGGACCCCAAAGGTGACAAAGGGACCCCAAACCTTTTCCCCAAGGGAGGCTGTGGGCAATGGGGGGGACCCCAAAGGCAAAGAGGGGGACCCCAAAGGCAAAGAGGGGAACCCCAAAGACAAAGAGGGGGACCCGAAAAGCAATGGGGGGAACCCCAAAGGCAATGGGGGGAACCCCAAAGGCAATGGGGGAACCCCAAAGACAAACAGGGGGACCCCAAAGGCAACGGGGGGACCCCAAAGACAATGGGGGGACCCCAAAGACAAACAGGGGGACCCCAAAGGCAACGGGGGGACCCCAAAGACAGTGGGGGGGAACCTCCAACCTTCACTCCAGAACCCCAAAGATGCCAAAGGGACCCCGAGGGCAACAGGAGGGGACCCCCAAACCCCCACCCCGGGCAATTGGGGGATCCCAAAAACAACAGGAGGGGACCCCAAAGCTGCCAAAGCCCCCCCACCCCACCCCAAATCGGGGACCCCCCTCCTCAGCAGAGGCTGACCGGGAGCCCGTAGGCCACGGGGGCGGCCCCGATGAGGAATTTGAGTTTGGGGGCCTGGCGGGCCTGGGCCAGCTGGGCCAGCAGGGGGGTCCCGGGGCCACCCCGCAGCCACCCCCGCAGCAGCGCCTGCGCCAGCCGGTCCAGGTCCCGGTCCGTGACGTCCCACAGGTTCCCCAGCACCAGCGGGCTGCAAACGGGGTGGGACACCCCAAAAACGGGGCTGTGAGCACGGGGAGACCCCAAAAGCACAGGGAAACCCCAAAAGTACAGGGAGACCCCAAAAATGGGCTGTGAGCACGGGGAGACCCCAAAAGCACAGGGAGACCCTAAAAACGGGGCTGTGAGCATGGGGAGACCCCAAAAGCACAGGGAGACCCCAAAAATCCCCCCAAGTCCCCCCCAAGTCCCAGAGACCCCCCCAAAGGGGTTGAAACCCTCCCCCAAATCCCCAGAGACCCCAAAGCTCCGGAGTCCCCCCGAATTCCCAGAGCCCCTCAAAGCCCCAGATCAACCCCAAAAATCCCAGAGCCCCCCCCCCCAAGCCCCCCAAAATCCCTCCAGAACTCAGCACCCAGAGCCCCTCCCAAAAATCCCAAATAATCTGAAAGGATCCCAAATAATTCCAAAGGATCCCAAAGGATCCCAAACGACCCCAAACGATCCCAAACGACCCCAAACAATTCCAAATGATCCCAAGCGATCCCAAGGATCCCAAATGATCCCAAACAACCCCAAAGGATCCCAAAGGACCCCCAAGGATCCCAAAAAATCCCAAACAATCCCAAATGATCCCAAACGACCCCAAACGATCCCAAACGACCCCAAACGACCTCAAACGATCCCAAACGACCCCAAACAATCCCAAAGGATCCCAAACGACCCCAAGGATCCCAAAGGATCCCAAACAATCCCAAACAACCCCAAACGACCCCAAAGGACCCCAAGGATCCCAAACGATCCCAAATGACCCCAAACGACCCCAAAGGACCCCAAGGATCCCAAACAATCCCAAACGATCCCAAACGACCCCAAACGATCTCAAACAATCCCAAACAATCCCAAACGACCCCAAACGATCCCAAAGGACCCCAAAGGACCCCAAAGGACCCCAGAGGACCCCAAAGGAGCCCAAGCCCGCACTCACCACCCGGCCAGGACGTATTTGAGGACGGTCCCGGTGGGCTCGAGGTCGCCGCGGGGGGCGAGGGCGGCGCTGGAGCAGCCGAAGAGCAGCACCACGGCCTGGCACCGCAGCCGGGCCAGGCTCTGCCCGTCCAGCAGCCGCGCGCCCGCCCCGTGCCCCGCGTAGCTGCGGGAGCCCGGGTCACACCCCAAATCACACCCCAGATACACACACCCCAGGTCACACCCCAAATCACACCCCAGATACACACACCCCAAATCACACCCCAAATCTGACCCCAGGTCACACCCCAAATCACACCCCAGATACACACACCCCAAATCACACCCCAAATCTGACCCCAAATCACACCCCAGATACACACACCCCAAATCGGATCCCAAATCTGACCCCAAATCACACCCCAAATCACACCCCAAATCACACCCCAGATACACACACCCCAAATCACACCCCAGGTCACACCCCAAATCAGATCCCAAATCTGACCCCAAATCACACCCCAGATACACACACCCCAAATCACACCCCAAATCTGACCCCAGATACACACACCCCAGATACACACACCCCAAATCGGATCCCAAATCTGACCCCAAATCACACCCCAAATCTGACCCCAAATCACACCCCAGATACACACACCCCAAATCGGATCCCAAATCTGACCCCAAATCACACCCCAGATACACACACCCCAAATCTGACCCCAAATCTGACCCCAGATACACACACCCCAAATCTGACCCCAGATCACACCCCAAATCGGACCCCAAATCGGATCCCAAATCTGACCCCAAATCTGACCCCAGATACACACACCCCAAATCACACCCCAAATCTGACCCCAAATATGACCCCAGATCACACCCCAAATCACACCCCAGATACACACACCCCAAATCTGACCCCAAATCAGACCCCAGATACACACACCCCAAATATGACCCCAGATCACACCCCAAATCGGATCCCAAATCTGACCCCAAATCAGACCCCAGATCACACCCCAAATCAGATCCCAAATCTGACCCCAAATCTGACCCCAGATCACACCCCAAATCTGACCCCAGATCACACCCCAAATCGGACCCCAAATCGGATCCCAAATCTGACCCCAGATACACACACCCCAAATCACACCCCAAATCTGACCCCAAATATGACCCCAAATCACACCCCAAATCTGACCCCAGGTCACACCCCAAATCAGACCCAAATCAGACCCTAAAGCAGACCCAAACCAGCCCCAAACCCAACCCTAAACCAGACCCAAATCCGACCCCAAATCCGCCCCAAACCTGCGCCACATCAGCCCCAAATCCGACCCCAAACCAGACCCCAAATCAGACTCAAACCCGACTCAAACCCACTCCACATCAGCCCCAAATCCGACCCCAAACGAGCCCCAAATCCAACCCAAATCAGCCCCAAACCCGACCCTAAACCAGACCCAAATAAGCCCCAAATCCAACCCAAACCCGCCCCAAATCCGACCCCAAATCCAACCCAAATCCAACCCAAACCCACCCCAAACCCAACCCAAATCTGCCCCAAACCCACTCCACATCAGCCCCAAATCCGACCCCAAACCCGACCTCAAATGAGCCCCAAATCCGACCCCAAACCCGACCTCAAATGAGCCCCAAATCCAACCCAAATCAGCCCCAAACCCGACCCCAAATCAGCCCCAAATCAGACCCTAAACCAGACCCAAATAAGCCCCAAACCCGACCCTAAACCAGACCCAAATAAGCCCCAAATCCGACCCCAAATCTGCCCCAAACCCCCGCCACATCAGCCCCAAATCCAACCCAAACCCGCCCCAAATCCGACCCCAAATCCAACCCAAATCAGACTCAAATCCGACCCCAAATCCAACCCAAAGCCGCCCCAAATCCGACCCCAAATCCAACCCCCATCAGCCTCAAACCTGACCCCAAACCTGACCCCAAACCTGACCCCACACCCGACCCCAAACCCGCCCCAAACCCGACCCCAAACCCGCCCCAAACCCTTGTAGGGTTTCTCACATGTAGAGGTCGCGCTCCAGCAGCGCCTCCTGCAGCTGCTGCGGGCTCGGCGCCGCCCCCGACACCCCGCGCCAGCCCGGCTCGCTGGAATGGGGCAAAAACCGGGAAAAACGGGAAAATCGGGGGAAAATCGGGGGAAATCGGCAACGTCGGGGTGGAGAGAACAAAAATCGGGGGCAAAAGGGGCAGGGTTTGGGGTGCAGACCCCAAAATAGGAGGGAAAGGGACGGGTTTGGGGGGGATTTGGGGATCTCAGGGTGGTTTGGGGTCTTGGGAAGGATTTTTGGGGATTACGGGGAGGATTTTTGGGGTCCCAGGATTTTTGGGGTTCCAGAAGGATTTTTGGGGTTCCAGAGGGATTTTTGGGGTCCCAGGGGGACTTTTGGGGTGCCAAACCCATCCCCAGCTCTCAAATCAGGCCCAGAACCTTTCCTTGGTGTCCTCCTCAGTTCCCAGGGACTTTTAGGAACCCCAGGGAGATTTTTAGGGTCCTGGAAAGGATTTTTGGGGTCCCAGGGGGAATTTTGGGATCCCAGGGAGGTTTTTGGGGTCCCAGGGGGGATTTTTGGGGTCCCAAACCCGTGCCCACCTCTCGAACCAGGCCCGGAATCGCTCCTCGGTGCCGCTCAGGTCCCGCTGGGGGTTCAGGACGTAGAAGGCGCTTTTGGGGTTCACCCCCCGGCTCAGCACCGACCCCGAGCGCTGCGGGACGGGGGGGCCGGGGCGTGAGGGGACCCCGAGGGCTGGAACGGGGAGCTGGGGGTACCCCGGGATCTGGGAGTGGGGGATACGGGGACCCCAAACCCTGGATCCGGGTGTGACCCCAGTCCTGGGATGGACCCAGGTGTGACCCCAAATCCCAGGAGTGGCCCCAAATCCCAGCTGTGACCCAGGTGTGACCCCAAATCCAAGGTGTGGCCCCAAATCCCAGGTGTGGCCCCAAACGCTGGGAATGGGATCCAGGTGTGTCCCCAGTCCTGGGATGGATCCAGGTGTGACCAAAATCCCAGGTGTGACCCCAAATCCCAGGTGTGGCCCCAAATCCCAGGTGTGACCCAGGTGTGACCCCAAACCCTGGGAAAGGGATCTGGGTGTGTCCCCAGGGGTCCACAGCCCTGTCCTCAATCCCAGCCCTGTCCCAGCCGTGTCCCCAATCCCAGCCCTGTCCCAAATCCCAGCCCTGTCCCAGCCGTGTCCCCAATCCCAGCCATGTCCCAGCCGTGTCCCCAATCCCAGCCGTGTCCCAGCCGTGTCCCAGCCGTGTCCCCAATCCCAGCTCTGTCCCCAATCCCAGCTCTGTCCCCAATCCCAGCCGTGTCCCAGCCGTGTCCCCAATCCCAGCCGTGTCCCAGCCGTGTCCCAGCCGTGTCCCCAATCCCAGCTCTGTCCCCAATCCCAGCTCTGTCCCCAATCCCAGCCATGTCCCAGCCCTGTCCCCAATCCCAGCCCTGTCCCCAATCCCAGCCATGTCCCAGCCCTGTCCCCAATCCCAGCCCTGTCCCAGCCGTGTCCCAGCCGTGTCCCCAATCCCAGCCCTGTCCCAGCCCTGTCCCAGCCCTGTCCCAGCCGTGTCCCCAATCCCAGCCCTGTCCCAAATCCCAGCCCTGTCCCAGCCCTGTCCCAGCCGTGTCCCAGCCATGTCCCCAATCCCAGCCGTGTCCCAGCCCTGTCCCAGCCCTGTCCCAGCCGTGTCCCAGCCATGTCCCCAATCCCAGCCGTGTCCCAGCCGTGTCCCAGCCGTGTCCCCAATCCCAGCCATGTCCCAGCCATGTCCCCAATCCCAGCCCTGTCCCCAATCCCAGCCCTGTCCCAGCCCTGTCCCAGCCGTGTCCCAGCCATGTCCCCAATCCCAGCCCTGTCCCAGCCGTGTCCCAGCCGTGTCCCCAATCCCAGCCCTGTCCCAGCCGTGTCCCCAATCCCAGCCCTGTCCCAGCCGTGTCCCAGCCGTGTCCCCAATCCCAGCCCTGTCCCAGCCGTGTCCCCAATCCCAGCCGTGTCCCAGCCATGTCCCCAATCCCAGCCCTGTCCCAGCCGTGTCCCAGCCGTGTCCCCAATCCCAGCCCTGTCCCAGCCGTGTCCCCAATCCCAGCCCTGTCCCAGCCGTGTCCCAGCCGTGTCCCAGCCGTGTCCCAGCCGTGTTCCCGGTACCTGCCGGGCCAGCCCGTAGCGCAGCAGGAAGCGCAGCGCCGGCAGCCGCGTCACCGGAACCTCCCGGAGCATCCCGGTGCTCTCCCATGGGAGCCGCTGCAGGTGCTGGGATGGGGACAGGGATGGGAGTGGGATGGGATGGGACAGGGACAGGGATGGGGACAGGGATGGGGACAGGGATGGGGACAGGGATGGGGACAGGGATGGGAATGGGATGGGATGGGATGGGACAGGGACAGGGATGGGAATGGGATGGGATGGGACAGGGATGGGGATGGGGACAGGGATGGGAATGGGATGGGACAGGGACGGGATGGGGACAGGGATGGGATGGGGACAGGAGAGGGATGGGACAGGGATGGGACAGGGAAGGGGATGGGAACAGGGATGGAAATGGGATGGGGAGGGGACAGGAATGGGATAGGGATGGGGATGGGATGGAAACAGGGATGGGGACAGGGATGGGGACAGGGATGGGACGGGAATGGGGAGAGGGATGGGGACAGGGATGGGACAGGGATGGGACGGGGATGGGACGGGGATGGGACGGGGATGGGATGGGGAGGGGACAGGGATGGGAATGGGACGGGAATGGGACGGGAATGGGGATGGGGACAGGGATGGGATGGGAATGGGGACAGGGATGGGGATGGGGATGGGGAGGGGACAGGGATGGGGATGGGATGGGGACAGGGATGGGGATGGGATGGGGAGGGGACAGGGATGGGGACAGGGACGGTGTGAGAAGGGGCAGGAGCACGGGAAGGAGCAAGAAGAAGTCGTGAGGAAGATGAGAAAAATGAGGAAGATGTTGGGAGGAAATGAGGAAGAAGAGGAGGAAGGGGACGGGGAGGGTGTGAGGAGGAAGATGAAGAGGAGGAGAAAGATGAGGAGGAGGAGGAGGAAGATGAGAATGAGGAAGAGGATGAGGAGGACGAGGAGGGTGAGGAGGATGAGGAAGATGAGGAGGATGAGGAGGATGAGGAGGATGAGGAAGACGAGGAAGACGAGGAAGACGAGGAAGACGAGGAAGACGAGGAAGACGAGGAAGACGAGGAAGGTGAGGAAGACGAGGAAGACGAGGAAGGTGAGGAGGGTGAGGAGGACGAGGAAGACGAGGAAGACGAGGAAGACGAGGAGGACGAGGAGGACGAGGAGGACGAGGAGGACAAGGACAAGGAGGCTGATGAAGATGAGGAGGCTGAGGAGGATGAGGAGGATGAGGAAGACGAGAAGGATGAGGAGGATGAGGACACTGATGAAGACGAGGAGGCTGAGGAGGAGGATGAGGAGGACGAGGAGGAGGCTGAGGAGGCTGAGGAGGATGAGGCTGAGGAGGACGAGGACACTGATGAAGACGAGGAGGAGGATGAGGAGGCTGAGGAGGATGAGGAGGCTGAGGAGGCTGAGGAGGATGAGGAGGCTGAGGAGGAGGCTGAGGAGGATGAGGAGGCTGAGGATGAGGAAGCTGAGGAGGACGAGGACACTGATGAAGACGAGGAGGAGGATGAGGAGGCTGAGGAGGATGAGGAGGATGAGGAGGACGAGGCTGAGGAGGACGAGGACACTGATGAAGACGAGGAGGAGGATGAGGAGGCTGAGGAGGCTGAGGAGGAGGAGGCTGAGGAGGATGAGGACGCTGATGAAGACGAGGAGGAGGATGAGGAGGATGAGGAGGATGAGGAGGCTGAGGATGAGGAAGCTGAGGAGGACGAGGACGCTGATGAAGACGAGGAGGCTGAGGAGGAGGAGGATGAAGGCCGGGCTCTCACCTTGTCGAGCAGCAGCACCAGGGACCCCGCGCTGCCCCCGGGCCCCTCCCGGCGCCGCTCCAGGGCCTCGTCCAGCAGCAGCCGCGCCCGGAGCGGCCGGGCCGGACACAGCGCCGTGGCCAGCGGGCCGACATCGGCCGGAGCCAGCGCGGCCAGCAGCGCCTGCGCAGGGAGAGCCACAGCTGCAGGGGGGAGCCCGGATTGCAGGGGCACAGCCCCAAATTCCGGGAGCAGCACCCCAAATTCCGGGGTCAGAACCCCGAATCCAGCACCCCAAATTCCAGGGTCAGAACCCCAAATTCTGGGAGCAGGATCCCAAATTCCGGGGTCAGGATTCCAAATTCTGGGGTCAGGATTCCAAATTCCGGGGTCAGGATCCCAAATTCCAGGGTCAGAACCCCGAATCCAGCACCCCAAATTCCAGGGTCAGGATCCCAAATTCCAGGGTCAGGATCCCAAATTCTGGGGTCAGAATCCCAAATCCAACACCCCAGACTCCAGGGTCAGAACCCCAAATTCCAGGGTCAGGATCCCAAATTCTGGGGTCAGGATCCCAAATTCTGGGGTCAGGATCCCAAATCCAACACCCCAAATTCCAGGGTCAGGATCCCAAATTCCAGGGTCAGAACCCCAAATTCTGGGAGCAGGATCCCAAATTCCGGGGTCAGGATCCCAAATTCCGGGGTCAGAACCCTGAATCCAGCACCCCAAATTCCAGGGTCAGGATCCCAAATTCCAGGGTCAGGATCCCAAATTCTGGGGTCAGGATCCCAAATTCCGGGGTCAGGATCCCGAATCCAACACCCCAAATTCCAGGGTCAGAACCCCAAATTCTGGGAGCAGGATCCCAAATTCCGGGGTCAGGATTCCAAATTCTGGGGTCAGAACCCTGAATCCAGCACTCCAAATTCCAGGGTCAGGATCCCAAATTCCGGGGTCAGGATCCCAAATTCCGGGGTCAGAACCCTGAATCCAGCACCCCAAATTCCAGGGTCAGGATCCCAAATTCCGGGGTCAGAATCCCAAATTCTGGGATTAACACCCAAAATACTGGGGTCAGAATCCCAAAATCCAGGGTCAGAACCCCGAATCCAGCACCCCAAATTCCAGGGTCAGAATCCCAAAATCCAGGGTCAGAACCCCAAATCCAGCACCCCAAATTCCAGGGTCAGGATCCCAAATTCTGGGGTTAATGCCCCCAATTCCATGGTCAGGATCCTAAATTCCGGGGTCAGAATCCCAAATTCTGGGGTTAACGCCCTAAATTCTGGGGTCAGAATCCCAAAATCCAGGGTCAGAACCCCGAATCCAGCACCCCAAATTCCAGGGTCAGAATCCCAAATTCCAGGGTCAGAATCCCAAATTCTGGGGTTAATGCCCTAAATTCCAGGGTCAGGATCCCAAATTCCAGGGTCAGAACCCCAAATTCCAGGGTCAGGATCCCAAATTCCAGGGTCAGAATCCCAAAACCCAGGGTCAGGATCCCAAATTCCAGGGTCAGAACCCCAAATTCCAGGGTCAGGATCCCAAAATCCAGGGGCAGAACCCCAAAACCCAGGGTCAGGATCCCAAATTCCAGGGTCAGACTCCCAAAATGCAGCACCCCAAATTCCAGGAGTGCCCGCCCCAAGCCCCAATCCCAACCCCAAAGGCCGGACCTGCAGCAGGGCGGGGTCGGGGCTGTCCCAGCCGCATTCCCGGAGCTCCCGGAGCAGCCGGGACAATTCCTGCTGATCCAGGGGGGCCATCCCGGGGTCCCGGGGCAGCAGCAGCCCCCGCCAGCACCCCAAAACCTCCGACTCCAGGCTCTGGATCAGGCTCTGCACAAGGACAGGGAATCATTGGGAATGGGAACGGGATCTGCCGACCCCAAAAACGCCGGGAACGCCCGGGAAAATCCCTCGGGAATCACGAAAATCCCTCGGGAACCACAGGGGAAACCCCATGGGAATCCCGAGGGGGTTTTGGGGTGGGCCAGGATCCCGTTCCCGAGGGTTTTCCCAACATTTGGGGGTTTGGGAAAGGGGGAATCCCATGAAAAAAATCCCAGGGGGAATTCAGGGAAATCAGGAAATCCCAGGGGGAATCCCAGGGAATCCCAGGGGAGTTTTGGGGTGGGCCAGGACCCCGTTCCCGAGGGTTTTCCCGACATTTGGGGTTGAGGAAACTCCAGGAATCCCAGGGGAAATCAGGGAAATGCCAGGGAAAATCCCATGGGAATGCCAGCAGGAATCCCATGGGGAATCCCAGGGTGGCTTTTGGGGTGGGCCAGGACCCCATTCCCAAAGCTTTTCCCGACATGTGGGGGTTTGGGAAAAGGGGGAATCCCACAAGAAATCCCAGGGGGGAATCGGGGAAATCCCGTAGGAATCCCATGGAAAATCCCCCAGGGAATCGCAGGCAGGGGGTGGGGTGGGTTTGGGGTGGTCCAGGCCCCCGTTCCCAGGGATTTTCCAGGCATTTGGGATCGGGGAAGGGTCCCTGTGCCCCACCTTCATGCGCAGATCCAGCTGGGATCGCCGCTCCCACCACTCCCGGCGCTCCGTGACCCCGTTGGCCTCGCGCTGCTCCCGCTGGATGAGCTCGAACTCCCGGAGAACCCGGCTCAGGGGGGCCTGGAACAGCGGGAACGGGGGCAGCAGGGTGGATTTGGGATCCCTGGAATGGGGGAGACCCCTTTTCCCAGGAGCAGGATGGATTCGGGATCCCTGGAATGGGGGAGACCCCTTTTCCCAGGAGCAGGATGGATTCGGGATCCCTGGAATGGGGGAGACCCCTTTTCCCAGGAGCAGGATGGATTTGGGATCCCTGGAATGGGGGAGACCCCTTTTCCCAGGAGCAGGATGGATTTGGGATCCCTGGAATGGGGGAGACCCCTTTTCCCAGGAGTAGGATGGATTTGGGATCCCTGGAATGGGGGAGATCCCTTTTCCCAGGAGCAGGAGCGGGATGGATTCGGGATTGCAGTCCTTGGAATTGCAGGTGCCCCCCATCCCAGGAAAAGGAGGAAAAGGAGGAAGATGAGAACGAGGATGGATCAGGGATCCCAAGCCCTGGAATTGCAGCTGCCCCACCCCAGGAGGAGGAGAAAGATGAGGAGGAAGAAGATGGGGCTGGATCCGTGACCCCAAACCCTGGAATTGCAGCTGCCCCCACCCCAGGAGGAGGATGAGGAGGAGGAGAATGAGCAAGATGAGGAGGATGAGGATGGGGTTGGATCCATGATCCCAATCCCTGGAATTGCGGCTGCCCCTGCCCCAGAATGAGGATGAGGAGGAAGATGAGGATGAGGATGGGGCTGGATCCATGATCCCAATCCCTGGAATTGCAGCTGCCCCACCCCAGGAGGAGGAGGATGAGGATGAGGATGAGGTTGAGGTTGGATCCGTGATCCCAATCCCTGGAATTGCGGCTGCCCCACCCCAGGAGAAGGAGGATGAGGAGGATGAGGATGAGGATGAGGAGGCTGAGGCCGAAGGCGGCTCCCGCTGACCTCGGAGCGCTCCGTGGGGATGCGGACGCTGAGGGGCTCCCGGTCCCGCTCCAGCCGGGTCAGCAGCAGCGCGTCCCCGACGGCCCCGGGGCTGGCACCGGCCAGGGCCAGCTGGCACACGGTGACGCCTGCGGGGACACGCCGGGCTGGGGACGCTCCCGCGGCAGCTGCCCCGAAATTCCACCCCATGGAACCCCCGAGGCTGGAAAAGCTCCCGGACCAGACCCCACCCACCGCCCCCATCCAAAGCCACCCCCGTGTGCCCAGGTGCCACTCCCGTGTCCCCAGGTGCCACCTCTGTGTCTCCAAGTGCCACTCCCGTGTGCCCAGGTGCCACCTCCGTGTGCCCAAGTGCCACCTCTGTGTCCCCAGGTGCCACCCCCGTGTCCCCAGGTGCCACCTCTGTGTCCCCAGGTGCCACCCCCCCTGTCTCCAAGTGCCACTCCCGTGTCTCCAAGTGCCATCCCCATGTCCCCAAGTGCCACCTCCGTGTGCCCAGGTGCCACCTCCATGTCCCCAAGTGCCACCTCCGTGTCCCCAACTGCCACCCCCCTGTCTCCAAGTGCCACTCTCGTGTCTCCAAGTGCCACCTCCCTGTCCCCAGGTGCCACCTCCGTGTCCCCAGGTGCCACCTCCGTGTCCCCAAGTGCCACCCCCCGTCTCCAAGTGCCACTCCCGTGTCTCCAAGTGCCACCCCCCATGTCCCCAAGTGCCACCCCCCTGTCTCCAAGTGCCACTCCCGTGTCCCCAAGTACCACCCCCATGTCCCCAAGTGCCACCTCCGTGTCCCCAGGTGCCACCCCCGTGTGCCCAGGTGCCACCTCCATGTCCCCAGGTGCCACTCCCGTGTCCCCAGGTGCCACCCCCGTGTCCCCAGGTTCCACCCCCGTGTCCCCAAGTGCCACCTCTGTGTCCCCAAGTGCCACCCCCGTGTCCCCAGGTTCCACCCCCGTGTACCCAGGTGCCACCTCCGTGTCCCCAGGTGCCACCTCCGTGTCTCCAAGTGCCACCCCCGTGTCCCCAGGTTCCACCCCTGTGTCTCCAAGTGCCACCTCCATGTCCCCAGGTGCCACCCCCATGTCCCCAGGTGCCACCCCCGTGTCCCCAGGTGCCACCCCCGTCTCCAAGTGCCATCCCCGTGTCTCCAAGTGCCATCCCCGTGTCTCCAAGTGCCACCCCGCTCCTTCTCTGGACGCTCCCCAGGCTGCCCTTGCCGTTCCACAGAGGAGTTTTCCCTAAAATCCATCCCAGACCCCGGGATCCTTTCCCAAACTGGGAATTTGGGCTGTCCCAGAGCGGAATCCCCGGACTGACCGCTGGGAATGCGCCGGAGCTGCTCCCGGAACCGATCCCGCTGCGCCGGCCCCAAGCCCGAGGAGCTGAACTGGAAAAGCTCCTCGAGCTCGGCCAGGTGGGAATGGGAATGGGATTGGGATTGGGAATGGGATTGGGATTGGGAAGGGTCCTGGGAAGGGTCCTGGGAAGGGTCCTGGGAAGGGTCCGGGTCCTGCAGGGAAAGGCTCTGGAGCTGCTCCGAGACATCTCCTTCTGCTGCTTTCCTCTTCTTCCTGTGGGATCAGCCCAAAATCCCCTTGGATGCGGCTTAGGGGGGGAGTGGGATCAGCCCCGGCCCCGTGGGATCAGCCCCAGCCCCATGGGATCAGCCCCAGCCCTGTGGGATCAGCCCCAGACCCATGGGATCAGCCCCATCCCTGTGGGATCAGCCCCAGCCCCATGGGATCAGCCCCGGCCCCATGGGATCAGCCCCATCCCCGTGGGATCAGCCCCAGCCCTGTGGGATCAGCCCCATCCCCGTGGGATCAGCCCCATCCCCGTGGGATCAGCCCCATCCCTGTGGGATCAGCCCCAGCTCTGTGGGATCAGCCCCGGCCCCGTGGGATCAGCCCCAGCTCTGTGGGATCAGCCCCAGCCCTGTGGGATCAGCCCCAGCTCTGTGGGATCAGCCCCATCCCTGTGGGATCAGCCCCAGCCCTGTAGGGTGTCGGGATGGGGATTTGGGGGATGTGGGATATGGGATGGGGATGTGGGATTTGGGATGGGGATGTGGGATATGGGATGGGGATGTGAGATTTGGGATGAGCCCTTTCCCCATGGGACATTGGGATGGGGATTTGGGGAAGGAGGGAAGGAATAGGGGATGGGGATGTGGGATGAGCCCCCTTTTCCCAGGGGGGAATCCCCAATGGGGATTTTGGAAATTGGGGATTTTTGGGGATGAGCCCCTTGATGGTGACGGTCTGGGGACGAAAGGAGGGGACATTGGGGTGGGGACATTGGGGTGGGGACGGAGGGGAATGTTGGGATGGGGACATTGGGGTGGGGATGAAGGGAGGGGACACTGGAAGGGGCCAATGCAGGGACACTGGAATGGGACACTGGACTTTGGGGACACTGGAAGGGGACACTGGAATGGGACACTGGAATGGGACACTGGAATGGGACACTGGACTCTGGGGACACCGGACTTTGTTTGGGAACACTGGACTGGGACACCGGACTGGGACACTGGACTTTGTCTGGGGACACCGGACTGGGACACCGGACTGGGACACCAGATTTTGGGGACACCGGACTTTGGGGACACCGGACTTTGGGGACACCGGACTCTGTCTGGGGACACCGGACTCTGTCTGGGGACACCGGACTTTGTTTGGGGACACCGGACTTTGTCTGGGGACACCGGACTCTGTCTGGGGACACCGTCCGGCGCCGCGGCCGGGACCCACCGTGTCGTGGCGCGGACGATGGCCAGCAGCTGGTGGCGGGCGGTGACGCTCAGGGACTCTGCCAGCAGCCCGGCCGTGCCCAGCGGGTCCCGGTCGCCAAGGGCCAGCGCCAGCAGCTGGCACAGCTGCCCGTACAGACTGCCCGGCGGGAAGTGACCGATCCACGCCAGAGCCTCCCGCAGCAGCGACCGGACAGCGCCCAGCGAGGGCTCACCTGCGGGCACGGGAGGGCACGGAGGGCAGCGGTCAGCGGCTGGCACAGTGGTCAGCGGCTGGCGCAGCGGGCAGCGGTCAGCGGTCAGCGGAGGGCACGGCGGGCAGCGGTCAGCGGCTGGCACAGCTGCCCGCACAGCCAGTCCAGCAGGAAGTGACCAGGGCAGGGCTGCCCGCAGGAGAGCCAGGCCAGTGCCCACTGAGGGGTCAGTGGGGACAGAGAGGGGACCCCAGAGGGTCACAGTGGCCCAAGGGGAGGGCAGTGACCAGTCCAGGGCAGGGCGGGGCTGCCCAGCCGAGGGCCAGGCCAGTGCCCAGTGAGGGGTCAGGGGGGCAGAGGGGTCAGTGGGGCAGGGGGTCAGTGGGGCAGGGGGGTCAGGGGGGACAGAGCAGGGGACAAAGGGAAATTTGGGGGAAAATGTTCCAGGGTGGGGAAAAGGTTTGGAGAGAGAAAAGGGGGGGAAAAAGGGGGGAAAAGAGGGGAAAAAGGGGGGAAAAAGGGGGGAAAAAGGGGGGAAAAAGGGGGGAAAAAGGGAGGAAAAAGGGGGGAAAAAAGGGGGAAAAAAAGGGGGGAAAAAAGGGGGGAAAAAAGGGGGGAAAAAAGGGGGGAAAAAAGGGGGGAAAAAAGGGGGGAAAAAGGGGGGAAAAAGGGGGGAAAAAAGGGGGATGAAAAGGGGGAAAAAAGGGGGGAAAAAAGGGGGATGAAAAGCAGGAGGGGTTGGGGAAAAATGGGGAAGGGGAAAATTTGGGAGGAGGAAAAATTTGGGGAAAGGAAAAACTCGGGGGAGGAAAAGTTTGGGGGAAGAAGGGAAAGTTTTGGGGGGAAGGAGGGAAAATTTGGAGGGAAAAAGGTTGGGGGAAGAAACTTGTGGGGGAAAAAGAAGGAAAATTCCCGGAAAAGGGAAAGGAAAACTCCTGGAGAAGTCAGGACAGGCCCAGCTGGAGCTTTCAGCCCCTCCCCCAAATCCCAAATTCCCCCAAATTCCCCTAAATTCCCCCAAATCCCCCCAAATCCCCCGTGCTCACCGGGCTGGGCAGAGGGGCCGGACCCCTCGGGATTTGGGGGATCCCCGTTGTCCCTCTTGACCCCAATTTCTGGGATGTCCTTGCTGGTCCCACCTGGAAACGGGGGAAAAGGGGCAGTTTTGGGGTCAGAATGGGGCAGGGTTTGGGGTCAGAATGGGGTGGGTTTGGGGTCACAATGTGGGGGTGGGTTTCGAGTTAAAAAGGGGCGGGTTTGGGGTCACAATGGGGGGTAGTTTTTGAGTTAAAAAGGGGCAGTTTTAGGGTCACAGAAAAGGGCAATTTTGGGGTCACAATGGGGCGGGTTTGGGGTCACAATGTGGGGCAGGTTTTGAGTTAAAAAGGGGCAGTTTTGGGGTCAGAAAGGGGCACTTTTCGAGTTAAAAAGGGGCAGTTTTGGGGTCAGAAAGGGGCGGGTTTGGGGTCGCAAATGGGAGGCGGTTTTTGAGTTAAAAAGGGGCAGTTTTAGGGTCACAGAAAAGGGCAATTTTGGGGTCACAATGGGGCGGGTTTGGGGTCAGAAAGGGGCGGGTTTGGGGTCACAATGTGGGGCAGGTTTTGAGTTAAAAAGGGGCAGTTTTGGGGTCAGAAAGGGGCGGGTTTGGGGTCATAATGCAGGGTGGTTTTTGAGTTAAAAAGGGGCAGTTTTGGGGTCACAGAAAAGGGCAATTTTGGGGTCACAATGGGGCGGGTTTGGGGTCACAAAGGGGGGGTGGTTTTTGAGTTAAAAAGGGGCAATTTTGGGGTCACAACGGGGCGGTTTTGGGGTCAGAAAGGGGCGGGTTTTGGGTCACAATGCGGGGCGGGTTTTGAGTTAAAAAGGGGCAGTTTTGGGGTCAGAAAGGGGCAGTTTTTGGGTCCCAGAAAAGGGCAATTTGGGGTCACAATGGGGCAGTTTTGGGGTCAGAAAGGGGTGGGTTTGGGGTCAGAAAGGGGCACTTTTTGAGTTAAAAAGGGGCATGTTTGGGGTCACAGAAAAGGGCAATTTTGGGGTCAGAATGGGGTGGTTTTTGAGTTAAAAAGGGGCGGTTTTGGGGTCAGAAAGGGGCAGTTTTTGGGTCCCAGAAAAGGGTGGTTTTGGGGTCACAATGGGGCAGTTTGGGGGTCACAGAAAGGGGTGATTTTGGGGTCAGAAACGGGCAGTTTTGGGGTCAAAATGGGGCGGGTTTGGGGTGACAATGGAGAAGTTTTGGGGCCAACGAGGGGGCGATTTTGAGGTCACCATGGGGGAAGTTTTGGGGTCACAAAGAGGCACTTTTTGGGTTAAAAAGGAGCAAGTTTTGGGTCACAACGGGGGCAATTTTGGGGTCACAAAGGAGCAGTTTTGGGGTCAGAAAGGGGCAATTTTGGGGTCACCAAACGGGGACCCCCCAAAATCCCCCCAAACTCACCGGGGGCCCCCTGGGGCAGCGGGGGGAGCTCAAAGCTGATTTCTTCCTCCTCCTCCTCCTCCTCCTCCACGGCCCTCAGCGGGTCCCCGCTCCTCAATCCCAGAAAATTCCCAGTTCCTCTTCTCCTCCAAAATTCCACTTTGGGGCGTCTCCTTCTCCTTCTTCTCCCGGGGACCCCCAGCCCGGCGGGGGCCCCTTTTTTCCTTCTTTTCCAGAATTATTTGGGGTTTTCCCTTTTCCTTCTTTTCCAGAGTTATTTGGGGTTTTCCCTTTTCCTTCTTCTCCACAGTTTCCATCTGGGGGATCTCATTTTCCTTCTTTTCCACGTTTTCCACCTTGGGGATCCCCCTTTTCTCCTGATTTTCCACTTGGGGTTTCCCCCTTTTTCCCAGATTTTCCAGAGCCGTCTGTGGGATTCTGTTCTCCTTCTTTTCCACCTTTTCCAGTTGGGGTTTTCCCCTTTTCCCCCTTTTTTCCAGAGCCCCCAGTTTGGGGCTCCCCAGCTGCTCCTTCCGGGGCCGCCCCCGCCGGGGCCGGGCCCCAATTCCCGGGGAATTCCCGGGGGATTTTTGGGGCTGAACCCTCCGGGCACAGGAATTTTTCCGGGTGGTTTTGGGGGGATCCGGGGGGATTTTGGGCTCCCTCGGTGGTCGCTGTCACTGAAAGTCACCTAAAAAAGGGGTGGGGGGGGGACACACGAAGGGGTGGTTTTGGGGTTCAGCCCCAAATTTTCATCCCAAAATTTCCATCCCCAAAATGTTTCCTCGCCTCCCCATCCCGAAGTTTTCCACACTGAAGTTTTCTCCCCCCCCCCCAATTTTTCCCCCCATCCCCCCAAATTTTGCCCCTAAAATTTTCCTTCCTTTCCCAAACTTTGCCTCCCCAAAAGTTTCCCCTCCCACCAACCTTTTTTTTCCCCCCCAAAATTTTCCTCCCCCTCCTTCAAGTTTTCCCTCCCTAAACCTTCTCCTTTCCCCCCAAAAAATTCCCCCCCATTTCCCCCTCCAAAGCTTTTCCTCCCCAAATCCTTCTCCCATCCCAAACTCCCCCCCCCCCGGCCAAAACTTCTCCTCCCCAACCCCAAAATTTTCCATCCCCCCTAAACTTTCCCCCCAAAAACTTTCCCTCTCCCCTCAGAACTTTCCCAATTTCTCCCCTCCCCCCAAACTTCCCAAATTTCCCCCCCAAAACTTTCTGTTTCCCCCAAAACTTTTCCTCCCCAAATTCCCAAAATCCTCCATCCCTTCCCAAATTCCCCTCCCCAAATTCCCCTAAATCCTCCATCCCTTCCCAAATTCCCCTCCCCAAATTCCCCAAAATTCTCCATCCCTCCCCCCAAATTCCCTCCCCAAATCCTCCATCCGTCCCTGAATTCCCCAAATCCTCCATCCCTCCCCAAATTCCCCTCCCCAAATTCCCCAAATCCTCCATCCCTACCCAAATCCCCCAAATCCCCCAAATCCTCCATCCCTCCCCAAGTTCCCTCCCCAAATCCCCCAAATCCTCCCTCCCTCCCCCAAATTCTCTCCCCAAATCCCCCAAATCCTCCATCCCTAAATTCCCCAAATCCTCCATCCCTCCCCCAAATTCCCCTCCCCAAATCCCCCAAATTCCCTCCCCAAATCCCCCAAATCTTCCATCCCTCCCTGAATTCCCCAAATCCTCCATCCCTCCCCAAATCCCCCAAATCCTCCATCCCCCTCCAAATCCTCCCTCTCTCCCCAAATTCCCCAAATCCTCCCTCCTTCCCCTAAATTCCCTCCCCAAATCCCCCAAATCCTCCCTCCCTCCCCCAAATCCCTCACCAAATTCCTCAAATCCCCCAAATTCCCTCCCCAAATCCTCCCTCCCTCCCCAAATTCCCCTCCCCAAATTCCCCAAATCCTCCATCCCCCCCAAATCCTCCCTCTCTCCCCAAATTCCCTCCCCAAATCCTCCATCCCTCCCCAAATTCCCCTCCCCAAATCCCCCAAATTCCCTCCCTCCCCCAAATCCTCCCTCTCTCTCCAAATCCCCCAAATCCTCCCTCCCTCCCCCAAATCCCTCCCCAAGTTCCTCAAATCCCCCAAATTCCCTCCCCAAATCCCCCCCCAACTCCCCCCCACCCCCCGCTCACCCTGATCCGGGACTTGACCCTTCCCGGGATTTTGGGGGCCCTGCGGAGCCGGGAGCGGCCCCCGGGGGGGGAGGGCTCCTCGCTGAAGATGGTGAAGGGGGTCCTGGGCCCGGGGGGGCCCCGCGGCGCCCTGGGGGCTTTGGGGTGGGGGGTGCGGGGCCCCCCCGGCCGCAGGGCCACGGTGGCCACCTCGGTGTCCGAGTCGCCCACGGCGAAAGCGTCCCCAGCCTCGGGGGGCTTCACCTTCGGGGTCCTCCCCGCCCTGGCCTTGGCGGCTTTGGGTTTTTGGGGTCCGGCCTCGGGGGCGGCTTTGGGGCTTTTGGGGGGTTTTGGAGGGTCCGGGGTGGGTGGGGGGGCGCGGGGTCCAGGCCTGGGCTAGGATGTTGTCCGTGGAGCGGCCGAGGGCGGAGGCCAGGCGGCCGAGGGTGGCCACGGCTTTGGCCAGCAGCAGAGTGGCCACGGCCACCCCCAGGCCGGCCACGGGGCGGCTGTGGGACCGCAGCAGGGTCAGCCCCGACTCCAGCTCCTCGTCCCAAACGGGCTGGGATGGGCCGGTCAGGCTCTGCAGGGCCAGCGCCGAGTAGCCAGCGGCCACCAGCTCGGCCAGAGGCCCCGGGGGGGGCGGGGCACTGTGCCCAGGGGGGTCCCTGATCCCAGAGGGGTCCCCATTCCCAGGGGGGCTCTGGTTCCTGGAAGGGTCCCTGATCCCAAAGGGGTCCCCATTCCCAGGGGGGCTCTGGTTCCTGGAAGGGTCCCTGATCCCAGAGGGGTCCCCATTCCCAGGGGGGCTCTGGTTCCTGGAAGGGTCCCTGATCCCAGAGGGGTCCCCATTCCCAGGGGGGTCCTGCAGCTCCCTGTCCCCAGGAAGGTCCCTGTCCCTGATGCTGACCCCATTCCCGATGCTGACCCCATTCCCAGATGAATCCCTGCTCCTACAGGGGTCCTGCAGCTCCCTGTCCCCAGAAGGGTCCCTGCTCCTAGAGGGGTCCCCATTCCCGATGCTGACCCCATTCCCAGATGAATCCTTGGTCCTAAAGGGGTCCTGCAGGTCCCTGTCCCCAGAGGTGTCTCTGTCCCCAATCCCAGGGGTGTCCCCATTCCCAGGGGTGTCCCCATTCCCAGGGGTGTCCCCAATCCCAGGGGTGTCCCTGTCCCCATTCCCAGGGGTGTCCCTGTCCCCATTCCCAGGGGTGCCCCCATTCCCAGGGGTGTCCCCAATCCCAGGGGTGTCCCCATTCCCAGGGGTGTCCCCCCACCCCCGGACCCAGCCCCACAGCTCCCGCTCCAGCCGGGCACCGGCGCTGGCACACCGGGCCAGCAGCCGCCGCACCAGGGCCACCCCCGGGGCCACCTCCCCGGCCACCAAGCTCGCCCGGGCGTGGGCCAGGAGCCAGCGCAGCCCCAGGGCCACCAGGGCGGGGTCGGAGCAGAAGGAGCAGGAGCATCCCGAGGGATGGGACAGGAATTCCAGCCCCTTCCTGCCCTTCCCCGGCCGCAGCTCCGGCGAGGCCGTGAGAGCGTCCGGCTTGTCCGGCAGCGCGGCCGGAGCCAGGAGAGCCAGGGAGGGACCCTTCAGGAACTCCTCGTCCTCATCCCTGCCGGGATCGGCGTCGGGATCGGGGTCGGGATCGGGGTCCCGGGCTTTTCTCGGCTCCGGGAGGCCCTTGCGGAGCTGGATCTTGGCCGGGCGAGGAGGCTCCTGCGGGCGGCGGCGCTCTGGGAAGGAGGGAGGGGATTCAGGGATGGTTGGGATTCGGGGATGTTTGGGATTCAGGGGTGTTTGGGATTCAGGGATGTTTGGGATTCAGGGGTGTTTGGGATTCAGGGGTGGTTGGGATTCGGGGGTGGTTGGGATTCGGGGGTGGTTGGGATTCGGGGATGGTTGGGATTCGGGGGTGTTTGGGATTCAGGGATGGTTGGGATTCAGGGGTGGTTGGGATTCAGGGATGGTTGGGATTCAGGGATGGTTGGGATTCGGGGGTGGTTGGGATTCAGGGGTGTTTGGGATTCAGGGATGGTTGGGATTCAGGGGTGGTTGGGATTCGGGGGTGGTTGGGATTCGGGGATGGTTGGGATTCAGGGGTGTTTGGGATTCAGGGATGGTTGGGATTCGGGGATGGTTGGGATTCAGGGGTGTTTGGGATTCAGGGGTGGTTGGGATTCGGGGATGGTTGGGATTCGGGGGTGGTTGGGATTCAGGGATGGTTGGGATTCGGGGGTGGTTGGGATTCGGGGATGGTTGGGATTCGGGGGTGTTTGGGATTCAGGGGTGGTTGGGATTCGGGGATGGTTGGGATTCGGGGGTGTTTGGGATTCAGGGATGGTTGGGATTCAGGGGTGTTTGGGATTCCCAGTGCCCCAGGAACGGGATTTTAACCCTGGAGGGAATTCAGGGACGGTTGGGATTTTAACCCTGGAAGGGATTCAGGGATGGTTGGGATTCAGGGGTGGTTGGGATTCCCAGTGCCCCGGGAATGGGATTTGAACCCTGGAGGGAATTCAGGGATGTTTGGGATTCCCTCTGGAGGGAATTCAGGGATGTTTGGGATTCCCAGTGCCCCGGGAACAGGATTTGAACCCTGGAGGGGATGGAAGGGATGTTTGGGATTCTCCTCCCAGTGGGATTTGACTCTGGAGGGGATGTTTGGGATAATTTGGGGTTTTCCAGCCGCAGGAGGGGTCCAAAAACTCAAATCCTGCCCAAGGCTGATCCAGCTCCAGGCTGGGATCACTGGGAATCTTCCAGCCCCAAATTGGGAACCCTGGGATTCCCCCCATTCCCAGACTGGGATTTCCCCCCACTCCCAGACTGGGATTTCCCCCCATTCCCAGACTGGGATAACTGGGATTCCCCCCATTCCCAGACCGGGATAACTGGGATTTTCACCCATTCCCAGACTGGGATAACTGGGATTTCCCCCATTCCCAGACTGGGATAACTGGGATTTCCCCCCATTCCCAAACTGGGATTTCCCCCATTCCCAGCCCGGGATTCCCCCCATTCCCAGACTGGGATAACTGGGATTCCCCCCATTCCCAGACTGCGATAACTGGGATTTTTACCCATTCCCAGCCCAGGACTTCCCCCATTCCCAGCCCGGGATTTCCCCCATTCCCAGCCCGGGATTTCCCCCCATTCCCAGACTGGGATTTCCCCCATTCCCAGCCCGGGGTCCCCCTCACCGGGCGGGGGCTGGAGCAGGAACTGGGCGTGCTGGAGACGGGCCTGGCTCAGCCCCAGCTCCCCCTGCTGCAGCTCCAGCTGCGACTGCAGCACCAGGAACCACGAGCACCTGCGGGAAAACGGGGAAAAATGGGAAAAACGGGGAGAAAAATGGGAAAAATGGGAAAAACGGGGGGAAAACGGGGAGAAAAATGGGAAAAATGGGGGGGAAATGGGGGGAAAATGGAGAAAACAACAGGGAAAACCAGGAAAAAAAAGGGGAAAACCAGGGAAAAAACGTGAAGAAATAGGGAAGAAACGGGGGGAAGAAAAGGGGGGAAAAAGGGGGAAAAGGGGGGAAAAGGGGGAAAAAAGGGGGGAAAAAGGGGAGAAAAAGGGGAAAAAAAGGGGAAAAAAAGGGGAAAAAAGGGGAAAAAAGGGGAAAAAAGGGGAAAAAAGGGGAAAAAAGGGAGAGAAAAGGGAGAGAAAAGGGAGAGAAAAGGGAGAGAAAAGGGAGAGAAAAGGGAGAGAAAAGGGAGAGAAAAGCGGGGATAAGAACAGGAAAAAAGCAGGATAAAAGCCGGATAAAAGCGGGATAAAAACGGGATAAAAACAGAATAAAAATGGGATAAAAACGGGATAAAAGCGGGATAAAAGCGGGATAAGAATGGGATAAAACCGGGATAAGAATGGGATAAAAGTGGGACAAGAATGGGATAAAAGCAGGATAAAAGTGGGATAAAAACGGGATAAGAACGGGATCCCGGCCCCTCCCAAGGGATCCCGGCCCTCCCCAGCGATCCCGGCCCTCCCAAGGGATCCCGGCCCTCCCAAGGGATCCCGACCCTCCCAAGGGATCCCGGCCCCTCCCAAGGGATCCCGCCCCTCCCCAGCGATCCCGGCCCTCCCCAGGGATCCCGACCCTCCCAAGGGATCCCGCCCCTCCCCAGCGATCCCGCCCCGCCCCAGCGACCCCGGCCCTCCCCAGGGATCCCGGCCCTCCCCAGCGATCCCGGCCCTCCCCAGGGATCCCGGCCCTCCCCAGGGATCCCGGCCCCTCCCAAGGGATCCCACCCCTCCCAAGGGATCCCGGCCCTCCCCAGCGATCCCGACCCTCCCAAGGGATCCCGCCCCTCCCCAGGGATCCCGCCCCTCCCAAGGGATCCCGGCCCTCCCAAGGGATCCCGCCCCTCCCAAGGGATCCCAGCCCTCCCCAGGGATCCTGCTCCTCCCCAGGGATCCCGCTCCTCCCAAGGGATCCCGGCCCTCCCCAGCGATCCCGGCCCTCCCCAGGGATCCCGGCCCCTCCCAAGGGATCCCGGCCCTCCCAAGGGATCCCGGCCCTCCCCAGCGATCCCAGCCCTCCCCAGGGATCCCGGCCCTCCCCAGCGATCCCGGCCCCTCCCAAGGGATCCCAGCCCTCCCCAGGGATCCCGCTCCTCCCAAGGGATCCCAGCCCTCCCAAGGGATCCCGGCCCTCCCCAGCGATCCCGGCCCTCCCAAGGGATCCCGGCCCTCCCCAGCGATCCCGGCCCTCCCCAGCGATCCTGGCCCTCCCCAGCGATCCCGGCCCCTCCCAAGGGATCCCAGCCCTCCCCAGGGATCCCGCTCCTCCCAAGGGATCCCGGCCCTCCCCAGGGATCCCGGCCCTCCCCAGCGATCCTGGCCCTCCCCAGCGATCCCGGCCCTCCCCAGCGATCCCGGCCCTCCCAAGGGATCCCGCCCCTCCCCAGGGATCCCGGCCCCTCCCAAGGGATCCCAGCCCTCCCAAGGGATCCCGGCCCTCCCAAGGGATCCCGGCCCTCCCAAGGGATCCCGGCCCTCCCCAGCGATCCCGGCCCCTCCCAAGGGATCCCGCTCCTCCCAAGGGATCCCGGCCCTCCCCAGCGATCCCGGCCCTCCCCAGGGATCCCGGCCCCTCCCAAGGGATCCCGGCCCTCCCAAGGGATCCCGGCCCTCCCCAGCGATCCCGGCCTTCCCCAGGGATCCCGTGCCCGTGCCGGTGGCCACTGACCAGCGGGCGGCCTGCAGGTGCGCGGCCACGGTCAGTCCCTCGCAGCAGAAGGCGCTGGCCCGGGCCAGGAGCTCGCAGCGGCCCAGCAGAGCCGCCAGGCGCTGGCAGCAGCCCAGGGCATCCCCCAGCACTTGCCACTTGTGCAGCAGCGCCGCGCCTGCGGGACAGCGCCGGCTCAGCCGCCCGCGGGCCACCGAGCCACCCGTGGGCTCAGAGCCACCCGTGGGGCACCGAGCCACCCTCGGGCCACCGAGCCACCCTCGGGGCACCGAGCCACCCTCGGGGCACCGAGCCACCCGTGGGCTCAGAGCCACGGCTGTGTGGGCCACCGAGCCACCCGTGGGCTCAGAGCCACGGCTGTGTGGGCCACTGAGCCACCCACGGGCCACTGAGCCGCCCGCGGGCCACCGAGCCACCCGTGGGCTCAGAGCCACCCGTGGGGCACAGAGCCACCCTCGGGGCACAGAGCCACCCGCGGGGCACTGAGCCACCCGCGGGGCACAGAGCCACCCGTGGGCCACTGAGCCACCCTCGGGCCACCGAGCCACTCCTGGGTCACCGAGCCACCCCCCAGGCCACCGAGCCACCCCTGGGCTCAGCCACCCCTGGGCTCAGCCATGGCTGCCCGGGGCATGGAGCCCTTCCCGGGCCTTCCCAAGGAGCCCAACTCACTCCCAAGAGTCCCAACCCCTCCTGAGGGACCCCAACTCCTTCCCGAGGCTCCCATCCCATTTCCCATTTCCCACCCCATTCCCAAGGCTCCCACCCCATTTCCTGTTGCCCACCCCATTTCCCACCCTGTTCCCCGTAGCCCATTCCCCGTTCCCCGTTGCCCACTCCCCGTAGCCCGTTGCCCATTCCCCGTAGCCCGTACGGGCGGTGCCGGTCCCTCACCGCTGCCCGTTCCCCGTAGCCCATTCCCTGTAGCCCGTAGCCCATTCCCCGTAGCCCGCGCGGGCGGTGCCGGTCCCTCACCGCTGCCCATTCCCCGTTGCCCATTCCCCGTTGCCCGTAGCCCATTCCCCGTAGCCCGCACGGGCGGTGCCGGTCCCTCACCGCTGCCCGTAGCCCATTCCCCGTAGCCCGTAGCCCGTTTCCCGTAGCCCATACGGGCGGTGCCGGTCCCTCACCGCTGCCCGTAGCCCATTCCCCGTAGCCCGCGCGGGCGGTGCCGGTCCCTCACCGCTGCCCGTTCCCCGTTGCCCATTCCCCATAGCCCGTAGCCCATTCCCCGTAGCCCGTACGGGCGGTGCCGGTCCCTCACCGCTGCCCGTTCCCCGTAGCCCACTCCCCGTAGCCCGTAGCCCATTCCCCGTAGCCCATACGGGCGGTGCCGGTCCCTCACCGCTGCCCGGGCCGGGCTCCTCGGGGGGGAGGCTGCGGGCGGCCCCCAGGACGTCGCTGCCCATCAGGAAGACGATGACGCTGCGGAGCAGCTTCTGCGCCTCCAGCAGCGCCTCCGTGGGGCTGCTCCAGCCTGGAATTCCCGGGATCAGCTCCGGGAGAGCCCGCCCAGGGCGTCCCCAGATCCTCCTCCTCTTCCTCCTCTTCCTCCTCCTCCTCCTCCTCCTCCTCACAGCAAAGCTTCCTCCGGATCTCCAATCCCTTCCTCTTCCTCCTCACCCCAAACCCCTTCTTCCTTCCCCTCATTCCAAACCCCTTCTTCTTCCTCCAGATCCCCAATCCCTTCCTCTTCCTCATCACCCCAAACCCCTTCCTCCTCCTCCTTCTCCTCAATCCCTTCTTCTTCCTCCTCCTCCCCAATCCCTTCCTCTTCCTCCTCACCCCAAACCCCTTCTTCCTCCTCCTCCGCATCTCCAATCCCTTCCTCTTCCTCCTCACCCCAAACCCCTTCTTCCTCCCCCTCATTCCAAACCCCTTCTTCCTCCTCCTCCAGATCCCCAATCCCTTCCTCTTCCTCGTCACCCCAAACCCCTTCCTCCTCCTCCTCCTCCCCAATCCCTTCTTCTTCCTCCTCCTCCCCAATCCCTTCCTCTTCCTCATCACCCCAAACCCCTTCTTCCTCCTCCTCCTCATCCCCAATCCCTTCCTCGTCACCCCAAACCCCTTCCTCCTCCTCCTTCTCCTCAATCCCTTCTTCTTCCTCCTCCTCCCCAATCCCTTCCTCTTCCTCCTCATCCCCAATCCCTTCCTCTTCCTCCTCATCCCAAACCCCTTCTTCTTCCTCCTCCCCCCCAATCCCTTCCTCTTCCTCCTCGTCCCAAACCCCTTCTTCTTCTTCCTCCTCCCAAACTCCCTCCCTCCTCCTCCTCATCCCCATTCCCAAATTCCCTCCTCTTCTTCCTCCTCCTCATCCCAAACTTCCTTCCTCCTCTTCTTCCTCCCAAATTCCCTCCCTGTTCTTCCTCCCAAACTCCCTCCCTCTTCTTCCTTCTCCTCATCCCAAACTCCTTCCTCCTCCTTATCCCAAATTCCCTCCCTGTTCTTCCTCCTCATCCCAAATTCCCTCCCTTTTCTTCCTCCCTCCCTCTTCCTCCTCCTTCCTCCTCCTCCTCCCAAACTCCCTCCCTCTTCTTCCTCCCTCCCTCCTCCTCCTCATCCCAAACTCCCTCCCTCTTCTTCCTCCTCATCCCAAATTCCCTCCCTGTTCTTCCTCCTCCTCCCAAACTCCCTCCCTCTTCTTCCTCCTCATCCCAAATTCCCTCCCTGTTCTTCCTCCTCCTCCCAAACTCCCTCTCTCTTCTTCCTCCTCATCCCAAATTCCCTCCCTGTTCTTCCTCCTCATCCCAAACTCCTTCCTCCTCCTCATCCCAAACTTCTTCCTCCTCCTTATCCCAAACTCCCTCCCTTTTCTTCCTCCTCCTCCCTCCTTCCTCATCCCAAACTCCCTCCCTCTTCTTCCTCCCAAACTCCCTGCCTCTTCTTCCTCCTCATCCCAAACTCCTTCCTCCTCCTTATCCCAAATTCCCTCCCTGTTCTTCCTCCTCATCCGAAATTCCCTCCCTTTTCTTCCTCCCTTTTCTTCCTCCTCCTTCCTCCTCCTCCTCCCAAACTCCCTCCCTCTTCTTCCTCCCTCCTCCTCCTCCTCCCAAACTCCCTCCCTCTTCTTCCTCCCTCCCTCCTCCTCCTCATCCCAAACTCCCTCCCTTTTCTCCCTCCCTCCTCCTCCTCCTCCCCCCGTCCCGTTCCCCACCGTGCTGCCGGATGCGTTCCCGCAGCGGCTCCTGCAGCTGGGCCGGGGGCAGCTCCAGGAAGGTGGCCACGAGCTGCAGCGCCTCTGCCCGGGCCAGGTGCCAGCCCCGGGTGGCCCTCGGGGCCCGCAGCTCCCGCAGCGCCTCCAGCAGCAGCGGCACGCCCTGCTCGGCCTGGGGAGCGGGCTCGGGATCCATCGCGGGGCCCCTCCTGCCCCAAATCCCCACCCCAAATCCCACAGCCCAAATCCCACAGCCGAAATCCCCACCCCAAATCCCCACCCCAAATCCCACAGCCCAAATCCCACAGCCCAAATCCCACAGCCGAAATCCCCACCCCAAATCCCACAGCCCAAATCCCACAGCCCAAATCCCCCATCCCAAATCCCCCGTCCCAAATCCCCATCCCAAATCCCACACCCCAAATCCCCCGTCCCAAATCCCCCAGCCCAAATCCCACAGCCCAAATCCCCCATCCCAAATCCCCATCCCAAATCCCCATCCCAAATCCACAGCCCAAATCCCACAGCTCAAATCCCCCAGCCCAAATCCCCACCCCAAATCCCCCAGCCCAAATCCCCATCCCAAATCCCACAGCCCAAATCCCCACCCCAAATCCCACAGCCCAAATCCCCATCCCAAATCCCACACCCCAAATCCCCCGTCCCAAATCCCCCGTCCCAAATCCCCCGTCCCAAATCCCACACCCCAAATCCCACACCCCAAATCCCACAGCCCAAATCCCACAGCCCAAATCCCCCAGCCCAAATCCCCCGTCCCAAATCCCCAGCCCAAATCCCCATCCCAAATCCCCCAGCCCAAATCCCCATCTCACTCCTCCCATCCCAAATCCCCCATCCCAAATCCCCCATCCTGCTCCTCCAATCCCAAATCCCACATCCCAAACCTCCCATCCCAGTGCCGCCCATCCCGTTCCCCTTATCCCAATCCCCCCATCCCAAATCCCCAATCCCATTCCCTTCATCCCATTCCCCCATCCCGTTCCCCTTATCCCAAACCCCCCACCCCAAATCCCCCAATCCCAAATGCCCCATCCCATTCCCCCCATCCCAAATCCCCCGTCCCAAATCCCCCGTCCCAAATCCCCATCCCAAATCCACAGCCCAAATCCCACAGCCCAAATCCCCACCCCAAATCCCCCAGCCCAAATCCCCATCCCAAATCCCACAGCCCAAATCCCCACCCCAAATCCCACAGCCCAAATCCCCCAGCCCAAATCCCCATCTCACTCCTCCCATCCCAAATCCCCCATCCCAAATCCCCCATCCCGCTCCTCCAATCCCAAATCCCACATCCCAAACCTCCCATCCCAGTGCCGCCCATCCCGTTCCCCTTATCCCAATCCCCCCATCCCAAATCCCCAATCCCATTCCCTTTATCCCATTCCCTTTATCCCAAACCCCCCACCCCAAATCCCCCAATCCCAAATGCCCCATCCCATTCCCCCCATCCCAAATCCCCCAACCCCAACCCCCACCCCAAATCCCACCCCCATTATCCCACCCCAAATCCCACCCCCGTTACCCCACCCCAAATCCCACCCCAAATCCCACCCCCGTTATCCCACCCCCGTTATCCCACCCCCGTTATCCCACCCCTGTTACCCCAGCCCCGTTATCCCACCCCAAATCCCACCCCCGTTATCCCACCCCCGTTATCCCACCCCAAATCCCACCCCCGTTATCCCACCCCTGTTACCCCAGCCCCGTTATCCCACCCCAAATCCCACCTCCGTTATCCCACCCCTGTTACCCCACCCCCGTTACCCCACCCCAAATCCCACCCCCGTTATCCCACCCCAAATCCCCCCCCGTTCTCCCACCCCAAATCCCACCCCAAATCCCACCCCCGTTATCCCCCCCGTTACCCCACCCCAAATCCCACCCCGTTATCCCAGCCCTGTTATCCTACCCCAAATCCCACCCCTGTTATCCCACCCCAAATCCCACCCCCGTTACCCCAGCCCCGTTACCCCACCCCGTTATCCCACCCCAAATCCCCCCGTTATCCCACCCCAAATCTCACCCCCGTTATCCCACCCCCGTTACCCCATCCCCGTTATCCCACCCCGTTATCCCACCCCCGTTACCCCACCCCAAATCCCACCCCCGTTACCCCAGCCCCGTTACCCCACCCCGTTATCCCACCCCAAATCCCACCCCGTTATCCCACCCCCGTTATCCCACCCCGTTATCCCACCCCCGTTACCCCACCCCAAATCCCACCCCAAATCCCACCCCGTTACCCCAGCCCCGTTATCCCACCCCAAATCCCACCCCTGTTACCCCACCCCTGTTACCCCACCCACGTTACCCCAGCCCCGTTATCCCACCCCAAATCCCACCCCGTTATCCCACCCCCGTTATCCCACCCCAAATCCCACCCCGTTATCCCACCCCAAATCCCACCCCGTTACCCCACCCCCGTTACCCCACCCCGTTACCCCACCCCAAACCCGTCCCCGCTCACCCGTCCCCGCAGGCAGCACAGGCGGCTGCGCAGGAGGAGCCGGGAATTCCTCCGGAGCAGCCGCGAATCCTCGCTGCCCTCGGCCTCCCCCGGGCACCGCTCCAGCTCCTCCAGGAAAACCTGGGAACGCCACCGGGATCAGCAACGACCCCAAACTCCCCCCAAAACCCCAAACCCAATCCCGGGGGAGGCCATCCCGGCTTTACCTGGGCTTGGGAAGGACATTCCAGCTGCAGCAGGAGCCCGGCGAGCTGGCGGAGCGCGGCCGCCGCTCCCGGCTCGTCCCGCAGGCGCCGGCACAGGGAGAGCAGGAGCAGCAGGGCCTGCAGGGCCGGGATGGGCTGCGGGGAAAGGCCGGGATCAGGGCTGGGATGGGCCCGGAATCCATGGAAAACCCTGGGATCGGCCCCGGGATGGGGCCAGGGGATCCGGGAATCCATGGAAAACTCCGGGAGCAGCCCCGGGATGGTGCCAGGGGATCCGGGAATTCATGGAAAACTCCAGGGTCAACCCTGGGATGGGGTGGGAATCCATGGAAAACCCCGGGATCGGCCCCAGGATGGTGCCAGGGGATCCGGGAATCCATGGAAAACTCCGGGAGCAACCCCAAAAATCATTCTGGGGTTCCCAGGAATCCATGGAAAACTCCGGGATCGGCCCCGGGATGGGGGTGGGAATCCATGGAAAACTCCGGGAGCAGCCCCGGGATGGTGCCAGGGGATCCGGGAATCCATGGAAAACTCCAGGGTCAGCCCTGGGATGGGCCCGGAATCCATGGAAAACTCCGGGATCGGCCCCGGGATGGGGCCCAGAATCCATGGAAAACTCCAGGAGCAACCCCAAAAATCATTCTGGGGTTCCCAGGAATCCATGGAAAACTCCAGGAGCAACCCCGGGATGAGGCCCGGAATCCATGGAAAACTCCGGGATCGGCCCCGGGATGGGGGTGGGAATCCATGGAAAATTCCGGGTCAGCCCCGGGATGGTGCCAGGGGATCCGGGAATCCATGGAAAACTCCGGGATCAGCCCCGGGATGGGGCCCGGAATCCATGGAAAACTCCGGGATCAACCCTGGAATCATTCCAGGAATCCATGGAAAACTCCAGGATCGGCCCCGGGATGGGGCCCGGAATCCATGGAAAACTCCAGGATTGGCCTCGGGATGGGGGTGGGAATCCATGGAAAACTCCAGGGTCAGCCCCGGGATGGGGCCAGGGGATCCGGGAATCCATGGAAAACTCCGGGATCAACACCGGGATGGGGCTGGGAATCCATGGAAAACGCCAGGATCAACCCCAGGATGGTTCCAGGGGATCCCGGGAATCCATGGAAAACTCCGGGATCAGCCCCGGGATGGGGCCAGGGGATCCGGGAATCCATGGAAAAGTGGGAAAAACCTGGGATAAACCCCAGAATCATTCCAGGGGATCCCCGGAAAAGTGGGAAAAACCCCGAAATCATCCCAGGAAATCCCTGGAAAATCGGGAAAAGCCCCGAAAGGATGCCGGGAATGCCTGGAAAATCGGGAAAAACCCTGAAACGATCCCAGAAATCCCTGGAAAATCGGGAAAAGCCCCGAAATGATCCCGGGAATCGCCGGCGCTCCCGCTCACCTGCGCCTGGAGGCGGCAGAGCGAGGCCAGCAGCTGCAGGGACGTCGCCGTCTGCTCCGGGCTGCGCACGCCGGGAACGCCGGGAACACCGGGAACACCGGGATCGGCCAGAACACCGGGATCGGCGGGAACGCCGGGAACGCCAGGAACACCGGGAACACCGGGAACGCCGGGATCAGCCAGCAGCTGCTTCCACAGGGAAAGGGCCTCGGCCAGCGGCTGCGCCAGAGCTGGAACAGCGGCGGGGTCAGGGATGGGGAGCCAGGGTGGGAACTGGGATGGGAACTGGGATGTAGGATGGGAACTGGGATGTGGGATGGGAACTGGGATGTGGGATGGGAACTGGGATGGGAACTGGGATGGGAGTTGGGATCGGAGCTGGGATGGGAGCTGGGATGGGAGCTGGGATGGGAACTGGGATGGGAACTGGGATGGGAACTGGGATGTGGGACGGGAGCTGGGATGGGAGCTGGGATGGGAACTGGGATGGGAACTGGGATGGGAACTGGGATGTGGGACGGGAGCTGGGATGGGAGCTGGGATTGGAGCTGGGATGGGAGTTGGGATGGGAGTTGGGATGGGAGCTGGGATGGGAGCTGGGATGGGAGTTGGGATGGGAACTGGGATGTGCGATGGGAACTGGGATGGGAGCTGGGATGGGAGTTGGGATGGGAACTGGGATGGGAGTTGGGATGGGAACTGGGATGTGGGATGGGAGCTGGGACTGGAGGTGGGATGGGAGCTGGGATGGGAGTTGGGAGCTGGGATGTGGGATGGGAACTGGGATGGGAGCTGGGATGGGAGCTGGGATGGAAGCTGGGATGGGAACTGGGATGGGAGCTGGGATGGGAGCTGGGATGGGAACTGGGATGGGAGCCGGGAGCTGGGATGTGGGATGGGAGCTGGGATGGGAGCCGGGATGGGAGCTGGGATTGGAGCTGGGATGGGAACTGGGATGGGAACTGGGATGGGAGCCGGGAGCTGGGATGTGGGATGGGAACTGGGATGGGAGTTGGGATGGGAACTGGGATGGGAACTGGGATGGGAACTGGGATGGGAACTGGGATGGGAGCCGGGAATTCCGGCTGCTCCCAGCTGGAAGCGCCGTTCCCACCCTGCCTGGAGCCCCGGCCATTCCCAGGCTGGAAGCGCCGTTCCCGGAAAGCCGGCACGGGGCTGGGAAGCTCCTCCCGATGCTCCAGAGCCCAAAGATCCCCTTCCCAAGGCAGCAGGATCGCAAAGATCCCCTTCCCAATCCCCAGTATTCCCAAAAAAACCCTTCCCAACCTGCCAGGATCCCAAAAAACATCTTCCCAATCCCCAATATTCCCAAAAATCCCCTCCCCAACCTGCCAGGATCCCAAAAAAACTCTTCCCAATCCACAATATTCCCAAAAAAACCCTTCCCAACCTGCCAGGATCCCAAAACTCTCCTTCCCAATCCCCAATAGTCCCAAAATTCCCCTTCCCAATCCCAATATTCCCAAAAAAACCCTCTTCCCAACCTGCCAGGATCCCAAAAAAACTCTTCCCAATCCACAATATTCCCAAAAATCCCCTTCCCAATCCATCAGCTTCCCAAAAAATCTCTTCCCAACCCATTCTATTCCCAAAAAACATCTTCCCAATCCCCAATATTCCCAAAAATCCCCTCCCCAACCTACCAGGATCCCAAAAAAACTCTTCCCAATCCACAATATTCCCAAAAAAACCCTTCCCAACCTGCCAGGATCCCAAAACTCTCCTTCCCAATCCCCAATAGTCCCAAAATTCCCCTTCCCAATCCCAACATTCCCAAAAAAAACCTCTTCCCAACCTGCCAGGATCCCAAAAAAACTCTTCCCAATCCACAATATTCCCAAAAATCCCCTTCCCAATCCATCAGCTTCCCAAAAAATCTCTTCCCAACCCATTCTATTCCCAAAAAACATCTTCCCAATCCCCAATATTCCCAAAAATCCCCTCCCCAACCTACCAGGATCCCAAAAAAACTCTTCCCAATCCACAATATTCCCAAAAAAAACCCTTCCCAACCTGCCAGGATCCCAAAACTCTCCTTCCCAATCCCCAATAGTCCCAAAATTCCCCTTCCCAATCCCAATATTCCCAAAAAAAACCTCTTCCCAACCTGCCAGGATCCCAAAAAAACTCTTCCCAATCCACAATATTCCCAAAAATCCCCTTCCCAATCCATCAGCTTCCCAAAAAATCTCTTCCCAACCCATTCTATTCCCAAAAAACATCTTCCCAATCCCCAATATTCCCAAAAATCCCCTCCCCAACCTACCAGGATCCCAAAAAAACTCTTCCCAATCCACAATATTCCCAAAAAAAACCCTTCCCAACCTGCCAGGATCCCAAAACTCTCCTTCCCAATCCCCAATAGTCCCAAAATTCCCCTTCCCAATCCCAATATTCCCAAAAAAACCCTCTTCCCAACCTGCCAGGATCCCAAAAAAACTCTTCCCAATCCACAATATTCCCAAAAATCCCCTTCCCAATCCATCAGCTTCCCAAAAAATCTCTTCCCAACCCATTCTATTCCCAAAAAACATCTTCCCAATCCCCAATATTCCCAAAAATCCCCTCCCCAACCTACCAGGATCCCAAAAAAACTCTTCCCAATCCACAATATTCCCAAAAAAACCCTTCCCAACCTGCCAGGATCCCAAAACTCTCCTTCCCAATCCCCAATAGTCCCAAAATTCCCCTTCCCAATCCCAACATTCCCAAAAAAAACCTCTTCCCAACCTGCCAGGATCCCAAAAAAACTCTTCCCAATCCACAATATTCCCAAAAATCCCCTTCCCAATCCATCAGCTTCCCAAAAAATCTCTTCCCAACCCATTCTATTCCCAAAAAACATCTTCCCAATCCCCAATATTCCCAAAAATCCCCTCCCCAACCTACCAGGATCCCAAAAAAACTCTTCCCAATCCCCAATATTCCCAAAAAAACCCTTCCCAACCTGCCAGGATCCCAAAACTCTCCTTCCCAATCCCCAATAGTCCCAAAATTCCCCTTCCCAATCCCCAATATTCCCAAATCTCCCCTTCCCAATCCCCAATATTCCCGAACCTCCCCTCCCCAATCCTCAATATTCCCAAAATTCCCCTTCCCAATCCCCAATATTCCCAAACCTCCCCTTCCCAATCCCCAATATTCCCGAACCTCCCCTCCCCAATCCCCAATATTCCCAAAATTCCCCTTCCCAGCCCCGCTCACCCCTCTGGCTCTGGAGGTTGCAGCGGATCCCATCCGGCGCCTCCGGCTCCTCTCCCGCCCTTCCCTCGGATCCGAACTCCTCCGGCCCCGCCCGGCGCCGCCCGCGCCGCTCCCGAGCCACGCTCTGCTTGGAACAGCAGATTCCCGAATTCCCAGCGCTTGGGACAGCCTGGGAGCTCAGGGATTCCCCCAAATCCTGGGAAATCCCATCCCAGGAAGGGTTTGGGACTCTGGGATTCCCATAAATCCCAGGAAAATCCCATCCCAGGAAGGGTTTGGGACACCCAGGGAGCTCCGGGATTCCCCCAAATCCTGGGAAATCCCACCCCAGGAAGGGTTTGGGACTCTGGGATTCCCACAAATCCTGGGACAATCCCATCCCAGGAAGGGTTTGGGACTCTGGGATTCCCACAAATCCTGGGAAATCCCATCCCAGGAAGGGTTTGGGACAGCCTGGGAGCTCCGGGATTCCCCCAAATCCCGGGAAAATCCCATCCCAGGAAAAGGATTTGAGTGGGTTTGGGACACCCAGGGAACTCCAGAATCCCCAAAATCCCAGGAAATCCCATCCCAGAAAGGGTTTGAATGGGTTTGGGACTCCAGGATTCCCCAAAATCCCGGGAAAATCTCATCCCAGGAAGGGTTTGGGCCAGCCTGGGAGCTCCGGGATTCCCCCAAATCCTGGGAAATCCCATCCCAGGAGGGGTTTGGATGGGTTTGGGACACCCAGGGAACTCCAGGATTCCCCAAAATCCCAGGAAAATCATCCCAGGAAGGGTTTGGGACTCCAGGATTCCCACAAATCCTGGGAAAATCTCCCCCTGGGAAGGGTTTGGGACACCCAGGGAACTCCAGGATCCCCAAAATCCCAGGAAAAGGATTTGAGTGGATTTGGGACACCCAGGGAACTCCAGGATCCCCCAAATCCCGAGAAAATCCCATCCCAGGAAAAGGATTTGGGTGGGTTTGGGACACCCAGGGAACTCCAGGATCCCCAAAATCCCAGGAAAAGGATTTGAGTGGATTTGGGACACCCAGGGAGCTCAGGGATTCCCCCAAATCCCGGGAAAATCCCATCCCAGGAAGGGTTTGGGTGGGTTTGGGACACCCAGATCCCACCGAGATCCCCCAAATCCCGGGAAAAGGATTTGGGCGGATTTTGGACACCCAGGGAACTCCAGGATTCCCCCAAATCCCGGGAAAATCCCACCCCAGGAACGGTTTGTGAGTGGGTTTGGGACACCCAGGGAACTCCGGGATCCCCCAAATCCCGGGAAAATCCCATCCCAGGAAAAGGATTTGGGTGGGTTTGGGACACCCAGGGAACTCCGGGATCCCCCAAATCCCGGGAAATCGCCGCCCTTTTCCCACCTTTTCCAGCTGGGCCTCCAGGGTGCAGATGTGGAGCCAGAGCAGGGCCTGGGCGCGCTCGTCCAGGAGCCGATCCCGGATTTGGGAATTGCGGATTTGGGAATCCCGGGCCAGCGGCTCCAGCAGCCTCAGGGCCTCCTGGACGGCGTCCAGGGCGGAGCTGCGGGAACAGGGATCGGGAACGGCCCCAAAATCCCAGGAATTGCCCCCAAAACCCCTGGGAAACCCTGAGGGAAAGGAGGGTCTGGGACAAGGGTGATCCCAAAAAGGGACGATCCCAAAAAGGGACGATCCCAAAAAGGGATGATCCCGGATTCCCACCAGGAGCAGGAGGGATGGAAAAGCTCCTCCCACCCCAGCAGGGGGGATTGGGATGGGATTGGGAATCGGGATGGGGAATTGGGATGGGGATGGGGGATTGGGATGGGGAATTGGGATGGGGATGAGGAATTGGGATGGGATTGGGATGGGGGATTGGGATGGGGAACTGGGATGGGGATTGGGAATTGGGATGGGGATTTGGGATGGGGATTTGGATTCGGGATGGGGATTCGGGATCGGGCTGGGGATTCGGGATCGGGATGGGGATTCGGGATTGGGATTTGGATTCGGGATGGGGATTTGGATTCGGGATGGGGATTTGGGATTGGGATGGGGATTTGGGATCGGGATGGGGATTCGGGATTGGGATTCGGGATCAGGATGGGGATTCAGGATGGGGATTCGGGATTGGGATGGGGATTCAGGATCGGGATGGGGATCCGGGCTGGGGATTTGGGATCGGGATGGGGATTCGGGATGGGGATTTGGGATCGGGATGGGGATTCAGGATCGGGATTTGGGATGGGGATTCGGGATGGGGCTGGGGATTCGGGCTGTGGATTTGGGATGGGGGCTGGGCTGGCAGCACGCACCAGTCGGTGTGGGGCGCGAAGCTGTGGCAGCAGAGCAGCTGTGCCAGCTCCAGCAGCGCCGCCGCCCTGGGCACGCTGCGGCCGGGATCCGGCTGATCCCCCGCTCCCGAGGGATCCCCCGCTCCCGAGGGATCCCCCGCTCCCGAGGGCTCCCCCGCGCCCCAGGGCTCCCACGCCCCCGAGGGGCCCCACATGGCCAGCAGGTCGCACAGGACGCTGAAGCGCTCCGGCCCCGTGGGGCCCCGCAGGGATTTGTAGGCCTGGAGCTCGGCCAGCAGCAGGGACGCCAGGCGGTCCCCGGAGAGGCGGCGGGAACGGCCACGGGAATGGGCGAGCAGGGCGTCCCGCAGGGTGCTGGGCACGGCAGCGGGGGCACGGCGACCCACGGCGGGGTTAGGGTGGGCTGTGGAGTTCTTATCCTGCCCCCTTGCAATCCCGTTGTCCCCATCCCAATCCCCCATCCCAGTGCCCCATTCCAATCCCCCATCCCAATCCCCCATCCCAGTGCCCCATCCCAGTGCCCCATTCCAATCCCCCATCCCAGTGCCCCATTCCAATCCCCCATCCCAATCCCCCATCCCAGTGCCCCATCCCAGTGCCCCATTCCAATCCCCCATCCCAGTGCCCCATCCCAATCCCCCATCCCAGTGCCCCATCCCAATCCCCCATCCCAATCCCCCATCCCAGTGCCCCATCCCAATCCCCCATCCCAGTGCCCCATCCCAATCCCCCATCCCAATCCCCCATCCCAGGCTCCCATCCCAGTGCCCCATCCCAGTCTCCCATCCCAGTGCCCCATCCCAGTGCCCCATCCCAGTCTCCCATCCCAGTGCCCCATCCCAGTGCCCCATCCCAATCCCCCATCCCAGTGCCCCATCCCATCCCTCCTATCCCAGTCCCAATATCCCAATCCCATCCCTCCTATCCCAATCCCAATATTCCCAGCCCATTCCCTATCCCAACCCTCCCATCCCAAACCCCTCCTTCCATGTCCCCATCCCATTCCCCTCCTCTCATTCCCCTCTCCTATCCCCCCACCCCAACCACCCAATCCCCATCCCAAATCCCAATCCCAAACCCCCAATCCCCAATCCCAAACCCCCAAATCCCAAACCCCAATCCCATCCCCCAAATCCCAAACCCCCAATCCCATTCCTCAAACCCCCATTCCCCAAACCCCCAATCTCCATCCCATTCCCCAAAACTCCAATCCCAAATCCGCAAACCCCAACCCCCCAAATCCCAATCCCAAACCCCCCAATCCCACCCCCCAAACCCCCAATCCCAATCCCATTCCCCAAAACCCCAACCCCCCAAATCCCAATCCCAAACCCCCCAATCCCAAACCCCCAATCCCAATCCCATCCCCTCACCGCAGCCGCAGCTCCTCCGCTCCCTCTTTGGCCGCCTCCGTTTTGATCCTGGCCCAGAGCGCCACCGGCTCGGCCACCAGGGAGCCGGGATATCCCTGGGAATGTGGCCCTGACCCCCCGGAATGTGGCCCTGACCCCTGGGAATGTGGCCCCAATCCCTGGGAATGTGGCCCTGACCCCTGGGAATGTGGCCCCAATCCCTGGGAATGTGGCCCTGACCCCCCGGAATGTGGCCCTGACTCCTGGGAATGTGGCCCCAATCCCTGGGAATGTGGCCCTGACCCCCCGGAATGTGGCCCTGACCCCCCGGAATGTGGCCCTAATCCCTGGGAATGTGGCCCTGACCCCTGGGAATGTGGCCCTGACCCCTGGGAATGTGGCCCCAATCCCTGGGAATGTGGCCCTAATCCCTGGGAATGTGGCCCTGACCCCTGGGAATGTGGCCCCAATCCCTGGGAATGTGGCCCCAATCCCTGGGAATGTGGCCCTGACCCCTGGGAATGTGGCCCTGACCCCCCGGAATGTGGCCCTGACCCCTGGGAATGTGGCCCTGACCCCCCGGAATGTGGCCCTGACTCCTGGGAATGTGGCCCCAATCCCTGGGAATGTGGCCCTGACCCCCCGGAATGTGGCCCTGACCCCCCAGAATGTGGCCCTGACCCCTGGGAATGTGGCCCCAATCCCTGGGAATGTGGCCCCAATCCCTGGGAATGTGGCCCCAGGGCCAGTAGCCACTGGGCCACCGTGTCCAGCGCCCGCTCGGGCCGGCCCTGGCAGCGCCAGCTCTCCGCCTGCAGCCGGAAGCACCGCTGGATCTGCGGGAAGGGACGGCCAATGGATCCATGGGATCCATGGGATCCTTGGGATCCCAACGTTCCCGGCGGGAATTCCCGGCTGCCGCGGCCCCCCGGGATCGGGGGGGGGGGGGTGGGGCTGTGGCAGGAGGAGAACGAGCCCAGGCTGCCCCATCCCAGTATCCCCAGTGACCCCATACCCCATCCCAGTATCCCCAGCTAATCCCAGTATCCCCAGTGACCCTGTACCCATCCCAGTATCCCCAGCTAATCCCAGTATCCCCAGTAACCCCGTACCCCATCCCAGTATCCCCAGCTGATCCCAGTATCCCCAGTGACCCCGTACCCCATCCCAGTATCCCCAGCTGATCCCAGTATCCCCAGTGACCCTGTACCCATCCCAGTATCCCCAGCTAATCCCAGTATCCCCAGTGACCCCGTACCCCATCCCAGTATCCCCAGCTGATCCCAGTATCCCGTGACCCCGTACCCCATCCCAGTATCCCCAGCTGATCCCAGGACCCCCAGTGGCCCCGTACCCCATCCCAGTATCCCCAGCTGATCCCAGTATCCCCAGTGGCCCTGTACCCCATCCCAGTATCCCCAGTGGCTCCCAGCCCTCTCCCAGCTGATCCCAGTATCCCCAGTGACCTCGTACCCCATCCCGGCATCCCCAGTGACCCCGTACCCCATCCCAGTGCCCCCAGTGGCTCCCAACTGATCCCAGTATCCCCAGTGACCCCCTACCCCATCCCAGCATCCCCAGCAGCTCCCAGCCCTCTCCCAGCTGATCCCAGTATCCCCAGCGACCCTATACCCCATCCCAGTACCTCCAGCAGCTCCCAGTATCCCCAGTGCCTCCCAGTGCCCCCAGCTGATCCCAGCCCTCCCAGTGGCTCCCAGCAGCTCCCAGCCCTCCCAGCAGCTCCCAGCTGATCCCAGCCCTCCCAGCAGCTCCCAGCCCTCCCAGCAGCTCCCAGCTGATCCCAGCCCTCCCAGCTGATCCCAGCCCTCCCAGCAGCTCCCAGCCCTCCCAGTTTGCCCAGTTTGCCCAGTACCCGCTCGGGGGTCACTCCGGGCCAGCCGTATCCGTCCATGGCCAGCACCGCCTGGCACAGGGGCTCGCACACGGCTCCGGCCGCTTCCGGAAGCTTCCGGCCCTGGAAGGCGCGGCCCAGGCGGGAAACGGCCGCAGCTGGGGCAGGAGGGGCACAGTGACCGCGGGCACCGGAGGGGCACAGTGACCGCGGGCACCGGAGGGGCACAGGGGCCGGAGGGGCAGAGTGACCGCGGGCACCGGAGGGGGCAGAGTGACCACGGGCACCAGAGGGGGCACAGGGGCCGGAGGGGCAAAGTGACCGCGGGCACCGGAGGGGCAGAGTGACCACGGGCACCAGAGGGGGCACCGGGGCCGGAGGGGCAGAGTGACCGCAGGCACCGGAGGGGGCACAGGGGCCGGAGGGGCAGAGTGACCGCAGGCACCGGAGGGGCACAGGGGCCAGAGGGGCAGAGTGACCACAGGCACCGGAGGGGCACAGGGGCCAGAGGGGCAGAGTGACCGCGGGCACCGGAGGGGCAGAGTGACCATGGGCACCGGAGGGGGCACAGGGGGCACCGGAGCGGCAGAGTGACCACGGGCACCGGAGGGGCACAGGGGGCACCGGAGGGGCAGAGTGACCACGGGCACCGGAGGGGGCACCGGGGCCAGAGGGGCAGAGTGACCATGGGCACCGGAGGGGCAGAGTGACCGCGGGCACAGGGGCCGGAGGGGCAGAGTGACCACGGGCACCGGAGGGGCACAGGGGGCACCGGAGGGGCAGAGTGACCACGGGCACCGGAGGGGCAGAGTGACCATGGGCACCGGAGGGGGCACAGGGGGCACCGGAGGGGCAGAGTGACCGCAGGCACCGGAGGGGGCACAGGGGCCGGAGGGGCAGAGTGACCGCGGGCACCAGAGGGGGCACAGGGGGCCGGAGGGGCAGAGTGACCGCGGGCACCGGAGGGGGCACAGGGGCCGGAGGGGCAGAGTGACCGCGGGCACCGGAGGGGGCACAGGGGGCCGGAGGGGCAGAGTGACCGCGGGCACCGGAGGGGGCACAGGGGGCCGGAGGGGCAGAGTGACCGCGGGCACCGGAGGGGGCACAGGGGGCCGGAGGGGCAGAGTGACCGCGGGCACCGGAGGGGGCACAGGGGCCGGAGGGGCAGAGTGACCGCGGGCACCGGAGGGGGCACAGGGGGCACCAGAGGGGCAGAGTGACCATGGGCACCGGAGGGGGCACAGGGGCCAGAGGGGCAGAGTGACCATGGGCACCGGAGGGGGCACAGGGGCCGGAGGGGCAGAGTGACCATGGGCACCGGAGGGGGCACAGGGGCCAGAGGGGCAGAGTGACCATGGGCACCGGAGGGGGCACAGGGGCCGGAGGGGCAGAGTGACCATGGGCACCGGAGGGGGCACAGGGGCCGGAGGGGCAGAGTGACCGCGGGCACCGGAGGGGGCACAGGGGCCAGAGGGGCAGAGTGACCATGGGCACCGGAGGGGGCACAGGGGCCGGAGGGGCAGAGTGACCGCGGGCACCGGAGGGGGCACAGGGGCCAGAGGGGCACAGTGACTGCGGGCACCGGAGGGGGCACGGGAGGGGGCACCAGGGCACAGGAGGGGGCATGGGAAGGGGCACAGCCAAGCCCGAGGCCCGGCCACGGAGTGACCCCCTGGACACAGAGTGACCCCCCCAGCCCGGGCACTGGGATGGGGACAGGATCCCCTGGGGTGGCACTGGGGTGGCACTGGGGGCACCGGGATGGGGACAGGAGCCCCTGGGGTGGCACTGGGGTGGCACTGGGATGGGGACAGGATCCCCTGGGGTGGCACTGGGGTGGCACTGGGGGCACTGGGATGGGGACAGGAGCCCCTGGGGTGGCACTGGGGGCACTGGGATGGGGACAGGAGCCCCTGGGGTGGCACTGACCGGTGGCATCGAGGAGCTTGGCCCTGTCGGCCTCGGGCAGCCCCTGCAGCCCCTCCAGCACCCAGGCGATGCTCCGGACACAGCTCGTGGTCACCTGTGGCAACCCCGGCCACCCCGCGGGCTGGGGGACACAGGGGGGCTCAGCCGGGCACCCCAGCCCCACTGAGGGACCTCCAGGGTCCCCCAACCCCCAAATCCCGACCGTCCAAAACCCCACATCCCACGGGAAAGGCTCCCAGAGTGGCTCCAGCCCCAAATCCCAGCCCCACATCCCACGGGAAAGGCTCCCAGAGTGGCTCCAGCCCCAAATCCCAGCCCCATATCCCACAGGAGAAGCTCCCAGAGTGGCTCCAGCCCCAAATCCCAACCCCAAAACCCACAGGAGAAGCTCCCAGAGTGGCTCCAGCCCCAAATCCCAACCCCAAAACCCACGGGAAAGGCTCCCAGAGTGGCTCCAACCCCAAATCCCAACCCCACATCCCACAGGAAAGGCTCCCAGAGTGGTTCCAGCCCCAAATCCCAGCCCCACACCCCACGGGAAAGGCTCCCAGAGTGGCTCCAGCCCCAAATTCCAACCCCAAAACCCACAGGAGAAGCTCCCAGCATCCCAAATACCCCACATAGGGCACACCGAGCCCCAAATTCCAACCCCACACCCCACGGGAAAGGCTCCCAGAGTGATTCAATCCCCAAATTCCAACCCCACACCCCACGGGAAAGGCTCCCAGAGTGATTCAATCCCCAAATCCCAGCCCCACACCCCACGGGAAAGGCTCCCAGCGCTCCGAGGGGGTCTGGGCTCATTCCCGGGGTACCTGGCAGCGCTGGAATATTTCCTGGATGGCGCTGGAGAGGAGCTGGAGGCTGTGGAACAGCAGCTGCTTCACCCCCACCTGCTCCCGGCTGGAGTCGGGGGGCACCTGGGAACGGGGAACAGGAATGGGGTCAGGGAATGGAGCTGGGAATGGGAACGGGGTCGGGGAATGGGGCTGGGAATGGGAACGGGGCCAGGGAATGGGGCTGGGAATGGGAATAGGGTCAGGGAACGGGAATGGGGTCAGAGAATGGAGCTGGGAATGGGAACGGGGAATGGGGCTGGGAATGGGAACAGGGTCAGGGAATGGGGCTGGGAATGGGAATAGGGTCAGAGAACGGAGCTGGGAATGGGGTCAGGGAATGAAGCTGGGAATGGGAATGGGATTGGGATCGTGGAACAGGAATGGGGTCAGAGAATGGAGCTGGGAATGGGAACAGGGTCGGGGAATGGGGCTGGGAATGGGAATGGGGTCAGGGAATGGGAATGGGGTCAGGGAATGGAGCTGAGAACGGGAACAGGGTCAGGGAATGGGGTCAGAGAATGGAGCTAGGAATGGGAATGGGATCGGGGAATGGAGCTGGGAATGGGAACAGGGTCAGGGAATAGGGCAGGGAATGGGAATGGGGGCAGGGAATGGGAATGGGGTCAGGGAACGGGAATGGGATCAGAGAATGGAGCTGGGAACGGGAATGGGGTCAGGGAATGGAACTGGGAATGGGAATGGGGTCAGGGAACGGAGCTGGGAATGGGGTCAGGGGACGGCAATGGGGTCAGAGAATGGAGCTGGGAATGGGGAATGGAGGGTCAGGAGCTCCCAGAGTTCCAGGAGCTTCTGGGAATGGAGCTGGGAAGGGGATTTGGGGGATTTGGGGGTTGAGGAGCTCCAGGAGCTGCTGCTGGGATGGGTCTGGGAAGAGGAAAACTGGGATTTGGGACTCCACAAGCTCCAGGAGCTGCTGGGGACGAACCCAGGGAAAGGGAAAACTGGGATTTGAGGTCCAGGAAGGGCAGGGAAGAGGAAAACTGGGATTTAGGAATTCCTGAGCTCCAGGAGCCGCTGCCAGGGCCAAGACCAGCACAGAGCGACCCCGAGGGATTCCCGGGAATCCCCGATCCCGGCGCTGCTCCCACATCCCTCCTCCTCCTCCTCACCTCGGCCAGCAGCCGCCGCAGGAGCCGCCCGTGGCCTTGGCAGAGCTCACAAATCCCGGGAAGCTCCGGGAGGCCGAGGGGCAGCTCCCGGCTCCTCCCGAGCAGCTCCCCGAGCTGGCCCAGCACGAACTGGGCTCCTTCCGCCAGCGCCCGCAGCCTCCGTCCCTCGAATCCCTCAAATCCCTCGAATCCCTCGAATCCCTGGAATCCCTCGGATCCCGCTGCCAGCGCCGCTCCCGCCCGGCTCAACGCCGCGCCCGCGGCCTGGACGCCGCCCCCGCCTTTGGCCAGCGCCCGGCTGAGCTGGACGCCGGCTTCCAGCAGCTCCAGAGGCGCTCCCAGAGCATTCCCAGCTCCCAAAAACGCCCGGGCGTCCTCCAGGCCGTCCAGAGCGTCGCGGTGCCGCCGGGCCTTGCAGAGGTGCCGGCAGCGCTCCAGGCTGAGCTCCAGGAAGCACAGGCGCTGCTGCGGCCGCGGAGGCTGCGGAGCCTCGTCCCGCAGCGTGTCCAGCAGCCATTCCCGCAGCTGCCGGGCCACGAAGAGCGGGCACGGAGCCCGCTCGGCCTCGTAGAGAGAGGCGGCGGCCGCGGCGTGCTGGGCGGTCAGCGAGGTGAAGAAGGGCGGCTGCAGCGGCGGCGATTCCCGAGGCCGCGGCTCCAGCAGCAGCAGGAAGCGCAGGGAGCGCAGGCGAGCGGTCAGCAGGGCCCGGCCCTCCTCCCGAGGCCGCTCCGGCCCGGCCACAGCGGCCGCAGCTCGCCAGAGGACGCCGAAGCTGCTGGAGGCGACAGTGGCCCAGTCGTGGTCGGGGTGGCAACGGCGGAGCCGCGCCCGGAGCAGCTCGGCCACGCTCCAGGTGTGGGTCCCGACCCATCCCGCGGCGTTCCGGAGCACGTGGAACAGGATTTTCTCCAGGTAGAGAGGAGGAGGGTCAGGGACCAGGCTGAGGTAGCCCTGGGTGGCCTCGTGGGCCAGGGCCAGCAGCTGGGCACCGTGGGCCGGCAGCCCCCCGGGCTGGGCCAGCTGCTCCACGCAGGCGCGAAGGGCGCGGTCGCACGCCTGGACACGGCGGGAGCGAGGGGCCGAGCGCGGCCGGAGGCTCTCCTGGGGAAAAGGGGGAGTTGGGATCAGAGCTGAGACCCTCGAGGGTCATTTCCTGGGAAAAGGGGGAGTTGGGATCAGAATTGAGACCCTCAAGGGTCGTTTTCTGGGAAAAGGGGGAGTTGGGATCAGAATTGAGACCCTCAAGGGTCGTTTTCTGGGAAAAGGGGGAGTTGGGATCAGAGCTGAGACCCTCGAGGGTCATTTCCTGGGAAAAGGGGGAGTTGGGATCAGAGCTGAGAGCCTCGAGGGCCGTTTCCTGGGAAAAGGGGGAGTTGGGATCAGAGCAGGGCCAGGCAGGGATGGCCAGAGAGATTCCAGAGGTTTTCCTGGGAAAAGAGGGAATTAGGGTTAGAACGGACACCCTCGAGGGTCATTTCCTGGGAATCAGGATCCAAATGGAGCCCCTCGAGGGCCATTTCCTGGGAAAAGAGCGAGTTGGGATCGGAACAGGGCCAGGCAGGGGTCCCACAGTGGGATCTGGAGGTTCTCCTGAAGAAAAGAGGGAGTTGGGATCAGAGCTGAGACCCTCAAAGGTCATTTCCTGGGAATTAGGGTCAAAACTGAGCCCCTCGAGGGCCATTTCCTGGGAAAAGAGGGAGTTGGGATCAGAGCTGAGACCCTCAAGGGCCATTTCCTGGGAAAAGGGGGAGCTGGGATCAGAATTGAGACCCTCAAGGGTCGTTTTCTGGGAAAAGGGGGAGCTGGGATCAGAGCTGAGCCCCTCAAGGGTCACTTCCTGGGAATCAGGGTCAGAGCTGAGCCCCTCGAGGGTCGTTTCCTGGGAAAAGAGGGAGTCAGCCCCCAGCCCCCCCGGAGATCTCCCCAGTGGGATCCAGAGGACCCTCCAGAGCCAAAGAGGCCGTTGGGCTCAGCACAGGGCCAGGCAGGGAGCCCCACAAAGCCCCAAAAACTTCCCATGGGAAAAGAGGGCGTCCGACCCCAGAACCCCCCAGGGGTCCCGCACTGGGATCCGCAGCTTTTCCTGGAAAAAAGACGGAGCCAGACCCCAGAGCCCAGCCCAGAGCGCAGCCCCGGGCTGTTCCTGGGGGAGGGAGGGGCGCAGAGCCCACCCCAAGCCCCCTCCCCACCGGGGCTCACCCGCAGCTCCTCCAGGCGCTCCTCGATGCCGGCCCAGCCGTCCGTCCTTCCGTCCTCCTCCTCCTTCCCGGCCATCCCGGGGGCTTCTCGTGAGGGGCTTCGATGTGATGGGGGGCTGGGGTGGGCAAGGGGGGGTGTGAGACCCCCGGAGCCTCCCCAAATTTCCCCCCCAAACCCACAAAACCCAGAGACCCCGAAACCTCCAGACCCCCCGCAATGCTTGGGGGCAACTCCCAGCCCCTCTCCCCAGCCCCCTAAGGGGTTCAGAGCACCCCCAGCCCCAATTTCTGGCACCCCAGGGACCCCCCCAGCTCCAATACCAGCCCCAACTGGGGGTCCCCAGCCCCATTCCTTCCCCCCCTAAGCCCCCAGCCCCACTCCTTCCCCTCATAGAGGCCCAAATCCAGCACCCTTGGAGCCCCCAGCCCCATTACAGCCCCACCGGGGGTCCCCAGCCCCTCTCCTTACCCCCATAGAGGCCCAAATCCAGCACCCTCGGAGCCCCCAGCCCCATTACAGCCCCACCGGGGGTCCCCAGCCCCCCCAGCCCCACTCCTTCCCCTCACAGAGGCCCAAATCCAGCACCCTCAGAGCCCCCAGCCCCATTACAGCCCCACCGGGGGTCCCCAGCCCCACTCCTTCCCCTCATAGAGGCCCGAATCCAGCACCCTCAGAGCCCCCAGCCCCCACAGCCCCACTCCTTCCCCCCACAGAGGCCCAAATCCAGCACCCTCAGAGCCCCCAGCCCCATTACAGCCCCACCGGGGGTCCCCAGCCCCCCCAGCCCCACTCCTTCCCCCCATAGAGGCCCAGACCCCCCCCAGCCCCCTCAGGCCTCCCGCGGCCTTCACCCCCCACCTCCCCTCACCCGCGGCCCACAGGGCCCCCCGCTGCCTCTTCCGCCATGGGGCCTCCTCGCCGGATCCCCCCGCCCTCCCCGGCTCCCCCGGCACCCTGAGGGGGTCCCAGCCCCCCGGATTCCCCCCTCGGGACCCCCAAATCCCCCCAATTCCCCCCCCCGGGCCGCGGCCCCCCCCGCTCACGCTGCGCTGCCGCTCCGCTGCCGCCCGCCAGAGGGCGGGGGCTTGCCGCGAGCCAGTTCAAACCTCGGCCGCAGCCAATCAGCGCGCGGCACCGCCCCCCGGCGTCCAATCAGCGCGCGGCACCGCCCCGCCTCGTCCAATCAACGCGCGGCATCGCCCCGCCGCCCCGCCCGCCGCGCGGAGCGTCACGGGAGTTGTAGTCCGCGCTCCGTCACGCGCGCTTTTTGTGCGCATGCGCGGGGCGGGGGCGGGAGTGTGGGGGCGTGGTTATCGCTTGGGGGGCGTGGCCTGTGAGGTGGGGGCGTGGCCAGGGCGGGGAGGGGGGGAGTGAGACCCCGGGATTTGGGAAGGGTTGGGTGGGAGACCCCCGGGATATCGGGGGGGGGGGAAGGGAAGGACCCCCCAGGGTGGGAGAGTCTGGGGATATGGGGGGGGAGGCCCCTGGGGATAAGGGGGGGATGAGGGACCCCCAAGATATGGGGGGGTGGGAGACCCGCGGGATCTGGGGAGGGGGATCCGGGGGTGGGTCTGGGGCACATTTAGGGACAGGGCCCCTCCCTCAGCTCAGGCAGGAGCTGACGGGGCCGGGGGAGATCGTGGGGGGTCCGGGGGTCCTGGGGGTGTCCGGGGGTCCTGGGAGGGTCTGGGGGTCCTGGGGGGGTCTGTGGGTCCTGGAGGTATCCAGGGGTCCTGGGGGTGTCTGTGGGTCCTGGGGGGGGGGTCTGTAGGTCCTGGAGGTATCCGGGGGTCGCCCCAAATCCTTCTCGAGCCCCCCCTGCAGCCGAGTCCTCCCGGCAGCGGCCACGAGGTGGCGACAGCGACCCGGACAGGATGGGATGGGATGGGATGGGGTGGGATGGGGTGGGATGGGATGGGATGGGATGGGATGGGATGGGGTGGGGTGGGGTGGGGTGGGATGGGATGGGATGGGATGGGATGGGATGGGATGGGATGGGATGGGATGGGGTGGGGTGGGGTGGGGTGGAATGGGATGGGATGGGATGGGATGGGATGGGATGGGATGGGATGGGATGGGATGGGATGGGATGGGATGGGATGGGATGGGATGGGATGGGATGCGATGGGATGGGATGCGATGGGGTGCGATGGGGTGCGATGGGGTGCGATGGGGAAAGGGATGGATGGGGACAGGGACAGGGACAGGAACGGGATGGGGACGGGGATGGGGACAGGGACAGGGATGGGGACAGGGATGGATGGGGACAGGGACAGAGGTGGGGACAGGGATAGATGGGGACAGGGACAGGGACAGGGACAGGGACAGGGACAGGGACAGGGATGGATGGGGACAGGGGCAGGGGCAGGGACGGAATGGGGACGGGGATGGGGACAGGGATGGATGGGAACAGGGATGGATGGGAACAGGGACAGAGGTGGGGACAGGGACAGGGATGGGGACGGGGACAGAGCCGGGGATGGAGATGAGGATGGCGCCAAGCTGGGGCCAGGACCAGGGCTGGTGACAGGCTGGGAACAGGGCTGGGGCCAGGGCCAGGGCTGGTGACAACGTGGGGACACGGCCGGGGGTGTCCGTGCCCCGCCAGGCTCGGGCAGGGTGGGCTCCGCTGCCACCCCAGCCCCCCCCCGGTGCCAGCGGTGTCCCCAGCGTGTGCCCCGCGGGGGTGGCCGTGTCCCCGCACAGCCGGGGGTGTCTGTCCCTGTCCCTGTCACCGTCACTGTCACCGTCACTGTCACCGTCCCCGCTGACAGCCAGCACGGGCGGGGGGGGAGGTGACAAGGCGTGACACTGGGGGGTGACACAGAGACTGTGGGGACATCTCTGGCCAGCCTCGAGGCGCCACCGCCACCCCCCGTCGCTGGCTGTCCCCTGTGTCACCCCTGTGTCCCCTGTGTCACCCCCGTGTTCCTCCCTGGCTGTCCCCCGTGTCCCCTCCCTGGCTGTCCCCTGTGCCCCCCCTGTGCCACCCCGGGCTGTCCCCTGTGTCACCCCTGTGTCCCCTGTGTCACCCCCGTGTTCCTCCCTGGCTGTCCCCTGTGTCACCCCTGTGTCCCCTGTGTCCCCTCCCTGGCTGTCCCCTGTGCCACCCCTCTGTCCCCCCCCGTGTCCCCCCCGTATTCCTCCCGTATCCCCTTCCTGGCTGTCCCCTGTGCCCCCCCGGGCTGTCCCCTGTGCCCCCCCTGTGCCACCCCGGGCTGTCCCCTGTGCCACCCCTGTGTCCCCCCCCAGGCTGTCCCCCGTATTCCCCCCGTGTCCCCTCCCTGGTTGTCCCCTCTGTCCCTCCCTGGCTGTCCCCTGTGCCACCCCTGTGTCCCTCCCTGGCTGTCCCCTGTGCCACCCTTGTGTCCCCTGTGCCCCCCCTGTGTCCCCCCCCGGGCTGTCCACTGTGCCACCCCTCTGCCCCCTGTGTCACCCCCGTGCCTCCCCCGGGCTGTCCCCTGTGTCACCCCTCTGTCCCCCCTCCGTATTCCCCCCGTGTCCCCTCCCTGGTTGTCCCCTGTGTCCCCCCTGGGCTGTCCCCTGTGTCACCCCTTTATCCCCCCCGTGTCCCCCCCGTGTTCCCCCCGTGTCCCCCCCGTGTCCCCTCCCTGGTTGTCCCCTTTATCCCCCCCCGTGTCCCCCCGTGTCCCCTTTATCCCCCCCCCGTGTCCCCCCCGTGTCCCCCCCGTGTCCCCTCCCTGGTTGTCCCCTTTATCCCCCCCCGTGTCCCCCCCGTGTCCCCTTTATCCCCCCCCGTGTCCCCCCCGTGTCCCCCCCCGTGTCCCCTTTATCCCCCCCCCGTGTCCCCCCCGTGTCCCCCCCGTGTCCCCTCCCTGGTTGTCCCCTTTATCCCCCCCCGTGTCCCCCCCGTGTCCCCTTTATCCCCCCCCGTGTCCCCCCCGTGTCCCCCCCCGTGTCCCCTTTATCCCCCCCCCGTGTCCCCCCCGTGTCCCCCCCGTGTCCCCTCCCCCCCCAGCAGAGGCAGAGCCGCCATCCAAACCCAGCGCCTTTTATTGGGGGGAGAACGGGGGGGGGGGGGGTGGGCGGCGGCGACAGCGCCGGGACACCGGGACACCCCCGGGGGGTGCTGGCATGCGGGGGGGGCGGCGCGGGGCCGGGCTGGCCACGGGGGTGGCCACGGGGGTGGCCACGAGGGTGGGCACGGGGGTGGCACCGGCGGCGGCGGGACCGGGGGTGGATTCCCGGGCCGGGGGTGGATTCCCGGGCCGGGGGGCGATTCCGGGGCTACCGGGCTGGGTCGGCGGCGGGCCGGGCTCAGTCGGGGTAGATGATGAAGCCCGAGAAGGTGCTGTACTTGTTGGTGTTGCCGCCGTGCACTTTGCCCCCGTCCAGCTTGACGAACACCTCGTCGCCCACGTCCAGGTGCAGGATGACGCTGTTGCTCGCGTAGTCGTAGTTCTGGTCCGCGTCCTGCGCGATGGCGCTGGCCCGCACCTGGCGGGGGCGGGGAGGGGGGACACGGCTGTCACCCACCGCCGGTGTCACCCATCCCGGTGTCACCCACCGCCGGTGTCACCCACCGCCAGTGTCACCCACCCCGCTGTCACCCACCGCCGGTGTCACCCACCCCTGGTGTCACCCATCCCGGTGTCACCCACCGCCAGTGTCACCCACCGCCGGTGTCACCCACCCCGCTGTCACCCACCCCAGTGTCACCCACCCCAGTGTCACCCACCGCCGGTGTCACCCACCCCGCTGTCACCCACCCCCGCTGTCACCCACCGCCGGTGTCACCCACCCCCGCTGTCACCCACCCCGCTGTCACCCACCCCCGCTGTCACCCACCGCCAGTGTCACCCACCCCGCTGTCACCCACCCCGCTGTCACCCACCCCAGTGTCACCCACCGCCGCTGTCACCCACGCCAGTGTCACCCACCGCCGCTGTCACCCACCCCGCTGTCACCCACCCCCGCTGTCACCCACCGCCGGTGTCACCCACCCCTGGTGTCACCCATCCCGGTGTCACCCACCGCCAGTGTCACCCACCGCCGGTGTCACCCACCCCGCTGTCACCCACCCCAGTGTCACCCACCCCAGTGTCACCCACCGCCGGTGTCACCCACCCCGCTGTCACCCACCCCCGCTGTCACCCACCGCCGGTGTCACCCACCCCCGCTGTCACCCACCCCGCTGTCACCCACCCCCGCTGTCACCCACCCCAGTGTCACCCACCCCCGCTGTCACCCACCCCGCTGTCACCCATCCCGCTGTCACCCACCCTGCTGTCACCCACCCCCAGTGTCACCCACCCCCGCTGTCACCCACCCCGGTGTCACCCAGCCGTTCCCAGTTCCCACCACCTTCCCCCACTCCCAGTTCCCCGCTTCTGGTCCCCACCGAGTCCCCACATCCCATTGCCCACATCCCAAATTCCCATCCTGCTTCCCTTCATCCCAAATTCCCATCCCGCTTCTCCCCATCCCTGATTCCCATCCCAAATCCCATTCCCCCATCCCAAATTCCCATCCCACTTCCCCCATCCCTGATCCCCAATCCCACATCCCATTCCCCCATTCCCAATCCCACATCCCATTGCCCCCATCCCTGATCCCCATTCCCAATCCCACATCCCATTGCCCCCATTCCCAATCCCACATCCCATTCCCAATCCCACATCCCCTTCCCCCATCCCACATCCCATTCCCAATCCCACATCCCATTCCCCCATTCCCAATCCCCCCCCATTCCCACCCTCTCCCCACCCCTGCTCCTGGGAGGGCTCTGGGGGGGTCACTCGCTGCTGACCACGGGCCCGGGACCCCCCAGGCCCCACAGGGACCACCCCGGATCGATTCCTTGTTTTTCCCGGAATAAACGGATGGGAAGAGTCCGGGGTGAGGCCGGGCGGGAGAGAACAAAGGGACCGGGAATCTGGGATGGGGGAAAGGATGGGAATTTGGGGGGGGAAGGGTGGGATTTGGGGTGGGATTGGGTGGGGGAAATGGGATGTGGGATTGGGGATGGGGAATCAGGGAATGGGGGAAAAGATGGGAATTTAGGGGGGGATTGGGTGGGGGAAATGGGATGTGGGATTGGGGATGGGGAATCAGGGAATGGGGGAAAAGACGGGAATTTGGGTCGGGATTGGGGAGGGGAAATGGGAATGGGGCTGCTGGGGTGGAGGAATCAGGGATGGAGGGGATTGGGTGGGAATTGGGGTGGGATTGGATGGGGGAAATGGGATGTGGGGGCTGGAAATGGGGAATCAGGGATGGGGGGAAAGGGATTTGGGGCGGGATTGGATGGGGGAAATGGGGTGTGGGGACTGGGAAGGAACCGGGAATGGGAAATCAGGGATGGGGGAGGAGAGGATGGGAATTTGGGGGGGGGCATTGGATGAGGAAAATGGAATGTGGGGATTTGGGGAGGAACTGGGAAATCAGGGACGTGGGGGAAGCAGGATGGGAACTGGGAGGGGATTGGATGGGGGAAACGGGAATGGGAATGGGAATTGGGGATGGAGGGGATTGGATGGGGGAACGGGAATGGGGCTGCTGGGGACGGGAATCAGGGATGGAGGGGATTGGGTGGGGGGAAACGGGAATGGGAATGGGAATGGGAATCGGGGATGGAGGGGATTGGATGGGGAAATGGGAATGGGGCTGCTGGGGACGGGAATCGGGGATGGAGGGGATTGGATGGGGGAATTGGGGAGGGGTTGGATGCGGGAAATGGGACGTGGGGATTTGGGACGGAGCGGAACCGAGGACGGCAAATCAGGAATGGCTGGAACCGCGATTTCAGGGAAACCTGGAATTCCCAAACCAAAACAAGAAAACCGGGATGGGCCACAACAACAAAAACAACCCCAGGACACCTCAGCCGGGGGGGGGAAAACCGGGCTGGGGGCAAAGGGGGCTCGGGGGTGGTTCTGGGGGGGGGGGGGAAGGGGGCTCAGGGATGGTTTTGGGGGGGGGAAAGGGGCTCGGGGGTGGTTCCGGGAGGGGGAAAGGGGCTCGGGGGTGGTTCCGGGGGGGGGGGGAAAGGGGCTCGGGGGTGGTTTCAGGGGGGGAAAGGGGCTCGGGGGGGTTCCAGGAGGGCAAAAAGGGCTCAGGGGTCGTTCGGGGGGGGTCCTGGTGGGGCAAAAAGGGCTCGGGGGTGGTTCCGGGAGGGCAAAAAAGGGCTCGGGGGGGGTTCTGGGGGGGGGGAAAGGGGCTCGGGGGTGGTTCGGGGGGGAGAAAAGGGGGCTCAGGGGGGGTTTCGGGGGGGGAAAGGGGCTCGGGGGGGGGTTCCAGGAGGGCAAAAAGGGCTCGGGGGTGGTTTTGGGAGGGCAAAAAGGGCTCGGGGATGGTTCGGGGGCAGTTCCAGGAGGGCAAAAAGGGCTCGGGGGAGGTTCCGGGGGGGCAAAAAGGTCTCGGGGATGGTTCCGGGGGGGGGGAAAAGGGGCTCGGGGATGGTTCTGGAAGGCAAAAAGGGCTCAGGGGTGGTTCCGGGAGGGCAAAAAAGGGCTCGGGGGTGGTTCCAGGAAGGCAAAAAGGGCTCGGGGGGTGTTCCGGGAGGGCAAAAAAGGGCTCAGGGGTGGTTCCGGGAGGGCAAAAAAGGGCTCGGGGGTGGTTCCAGGAAGGCGAAAAGGGCTCGGGGGAGGTTCCGGGAGGGCAAAAAAGGGCTCGGGGGAGGTTCCGGGAGGGCAAAAAGGGCTCGGGGCCTGGTTCGGGGGGGGTCCCGGGGGGGTCCCGTTACCTGCCCGTTCTTCATGAGGTCGGCCCACATGCTGGTGCCGTCCCCGCCGCGCATCAGGACGTGGTAGGTGAAGAAATAAATGCCGGGCAGGGGGCACGTGAACTTCCCGCTCGAGGGCTCGTAGTAGTTGCCCACGTTGGTGACCACGTCGTCGAAGCGCAGCACCTCGTAGCCCTCGTGGGGCTTCCTCAGCCCGGCGTAGAAGGCGATTTTGGGGCTGTAGAAGGAGGGGATGTACCCCCCCGGACCCGGGCCCGGCGGTCCCGGCGGGCCCGGCCGGCCCGGTTCTCCCGGTGGTCCCCGCGGGCCCGGTGGCCCCGGTGGGCCACGGACGCCGGCGCGGCCCTTGCGGCCCGGCTCGCCCTTGGCCCCGGGCAGGAAGGGCGGCGGGGAGGCGGGGGGCAGCTCGGGGTAGGGGTCGCAGACCATGCGGCAGCTGCCCAGCATCTCGTAGTGCGCGGCCGCCTTGGAGCTGTGCACCAGCAGCGGGATGGCCACCAGCAGCACCAGCACCATGGCCACGCCGATGGCCACGCCGGCCACCCGCTTCCTGCGGCTCAGCCGCGACGCGGCCAGCGCCAGCAGGTCCTCGTCGCCCTTGGGAGCGATGGTGGCCAGCGGCGGGGACGGCGCCCGGCCGCCCGCTGAGCCTCGAGCCCCGCCGGGGACGGGGATGGGGATGGGGATGGGGATGGGGACAGGGATGGGGACGGGAATGGGGACAGGGATGGGGACAGGGATGGGGACAGGAATAGGGACAGGAATAGGGACAGGAATGGGGACAGGGAGGAGGCTGCTGGTGGCGTTGGGAGAGCAGGGAATGGAAGCGGGGATGGGGATGGGGATGGGGTCAGAGCGGGGATGGGGCTGGAGTTGGTGGGGACAGGGATGGGGACAGCGGCTGGAGCTGCGGGTGGAGCCGGGGGTGAAACCCAGAGAGGAGATGGGGCCGAGGATGGGGTTGGGAGCGGGGATGGGGCGGAGGACGGGACCGGGAACGGGGCTGAGGCCGGAGGAGAAGCTGCGGGTGGAGCCGGGGATGGGACCCACAGCAGAGATGGGGCCGGGAATGGGATCGGGAGCCGGGATGAGCCCGGGAATGGGGCCGGAGCTGCGGGCGGAGCCGGCGATGGGACTGAGAGCGGGGCCGGGGCTGCGGCCGAGGACGGGACCGGGAGCGGGGCTGGAGCCGGAGCCGCGGGCGGAGCCGGGACCGGCGCTGGCGGAGGGGACGGAACCGGAGCCGGAGGTGCTGAAGGGGACGGAACCGGTACCGGGAGCGGAGCCGGGCACGGGGCTGGGAGCGCAGCCGGGCACGGAGTGGAGAGCGGAGCTCCTGCAGCAGCCAGGACCGGAGCCGGGGTGGGAGCTGGTGATGTAACCGGAGCCGGGATGGAGCCGAGGGAGCCGCGACCGGAGCCGGGATGGAGCCGGGATGGAGCCGGGATAGAACCGGGATGGAACCGGGATAGAACCGGGATGGAACCGGGAGGAGGGAGCCGGGATAGAACCGGGATGGAGCCGGGATGGAGCCGGGATAGAACCGGGATGGAGCCGGGATGGAACAGGGACGGAGCCGGGATAGAACCGGGAGGAGGGAGCCGGGATGGAACCGGGATGGAACCGGGATGGAGCCGCGATGGCCCCGCCACGACGCGCGGGGCAACTTCTCCCCAAGTTCCCCGTGAGCGACACGCGGGGAGCAGCACCCCCCGGGATTGTCCCCCCGGGATTGTCCCCCCGGGATTGTCCCCCCCGGGACTGTCCCCCCGCCCCGCAGCGGCCCCGCCGCGCTGCCCCCGGTGCGTCCCGGCGGGGCCGGACCCGGGCGGCAGCACCGGGGGGGATCTCCCGGACCCCCCCGCGCCCCCTCCCCGCCGAGCTGCGGTCCCGGACCCCCGCCCCCCCCCCCACCATCCCCCAGGCCGGGCCCCCCCCGGGCCGGTGCCGCCGGTACCTGCGCCCGGTGCCGCCGCCGCGCCCGCAGCGCAGCCCCGCTCCGCCCGCCCCGCCCGACGGCCCCGGGCACGGCGGGGGCGGGGAGGGGCCGGCGGCGGGGGGGGCCGGGGGGGTGAGTGTGCAAAGGGGGGGGATGGGGGTGTGCAAGGCCCGGGGAGGGTGAGCGCAGGGATTGGGGGGGTGCCGGGGGGGGATGGGGGGGTCCCTGTGCCCCCCCCCCCCCACTCGGGGCCAGCCCCGCACGGTTTTGGGGTGCCCGCACCGCCAATGGGGAGCGGGGGAGGGGGGGGTCCCGCGGCACCGAGGGTCCCACGCGGAGACCACGGGGGTGAGGGGGTCCCTGCACGAAGGGGGGGGGGGGCTGGGGGGCTTTGTACACGCGTGTGTGAGGTGCACGCGTGTCCGTGCAGCGTGTCCGTGTGTCCGTGTGTGTCCGTGTGTCTGTGCAGGGTGTCCGTGTGTGTCCGTGCAGCGTGTCCGTGCAGGGTGTCCGTGTGTCCGTGTGTGTCCGTGTATGTCCGTGTGTCCGTGTGTGTCCGTGTGTGTCCGTGTGTCCGTGTGTGTCCGTGTGTCCGTGCAGGGTGTCCGTGTGTCCGTGCAGGGTGTCCGTGTGTGTCCGTGCAGGGTGTCCATGTGTGTCCGTGTGTCCGTGTGTGTCCGTGCAGGGTGTCCGTGTGTGTCCGTGTGTCCGTGCAGGGTGTCCATGTGTGTCCGTGTGTCCGTGCAGGGTGTCCGTGTGTGTCCGTGCAGGGTGTCCATGTGTGTCCGTGTGTCCGTGCAGGGTGTCCGTGTGTGTCCGTGTGTCCGTGCAGTGTCCACTCGTGTCCGAGCAGGGCCACAGCGGGACCCCAGGGCCGTGCGGGGCTGGGGGTGTGCACGGGGGTGATTCACGCTCGGTTCGTGTGCAGGGCCTGGGCAGGTGTGAGAGCTCTGAGTGTGAGAGAGAGCTCTGAGTGTGAGAGAGCTCTGAGTGTGAGAGAGAGCTCTGAGTGTGAGAGAGCTCTGAGTGTGTGAGAGCTGTGTGTGAGTGTGAGAGCTCTGAGTGTGAGAGAGAGCTCTGTGTGTGAGAGAGAGCTCTGAGTGTGAGAGAGAGCTCTGAGTGTGAGAGAGCTCTGAGTGTGTGAGAGCTCTGAGTGTGTGAGAGCTCTGAGTGTGAGAGAGAGCTCTGAGTGTGAGAGAGAGCTCTGAGTGTGAGAGAGAGCTCTGAGTGTGAGAGAGCTCTGAGTGTGAGAGAGCTCTGAGTGTGTGAGAGCTGTGTGTGAGTGTGAGAGCTCTGAGTGTGAGAGAGAGCTCTGAGTGTGAGAGAGAGCTCTGTGAGTGTGTGAGCTCTGTGTGTGAGAGAGCTCTGTGTGTGTGAGCTCTGTGAGCACCTGTGAGTGTGTGAGAGCTCTGTCTGTGTGTGAGAGAGCTCTGAGTGTGTGAGAGAGCTCTGAGTGCGAGAGAGCTCTGTGAGCACCTGTGAGTGTGAGCTCTGTGTGTGTGAGCTCTGTGTGTGAGAGAGCTCTGTGCACATGTGTGCACACTGAGCACGCGCGCGTTTCTGTGCTCAGCACACACAGGTGTGAGCTCAGTGCACACAGGTGTGAGCTCAGCACACTCAGGTGTCAGCTCAGCACACACAGGTGTGAGCTCAGCACATACAGGTGTGAGCTCAGCACACACAGGTGTGAGCTCAGCACACACAGGTGTGAGCTCAGTGCACACAGGTGTGAGCTCAGTGCACGCAGGTGTGAGCTCAGTGCACACAGGTGTGAGCTCAGTGCACATACAGGTGTGAGCTCAGCACACACAGGTGTGAGCTCAGCACACTCAGGTGTGAGCTCAGCACATACAGGTGTGAGCTCAGCACACACAGGTGTGAGCTCAGCACACTCAGGTGTGAGCTCAGTGCACACAGGTGTGAGCTCAGCACACTCAGGTGTGAGCTCAGTGCACATACAGGTGTGAGCTCAGTGCACACAGGTGTGAGCTCAGCACACTCAGGTGTGAGCTCAGTGCACACAGGTGTGAGCTCAGCACACTCAGGTGTGAGCTCAGCACACTCAGGTGTGAGCTCAGTGCACACAGGTGTGAGCTCAGCACACACAGGTGTGAGCTCAGTGCACATACAGGTGTGAGCTCAGCACACACAGGTGTGAGCTCAGCACACTCAGGTGTGAGCTCAGTGCACGCAGGTGTGAGCTCAGCACACTCAGGTGTGAGCTCAGTGCACGCAGGTGTGAGCTCAGCACACACAGGTGTGAGCTCAGCACATACAGGTGTGAGCTCAGCGCACACAGGTGTGAGCTCAGCACACACAGGTGTGAGCTCAGCACACACAGGTGTGAGCTCAGCACACACAGGTGTGAGCTCAGCACATACAGGTGTGAGCTCAGTGCACACAGGTGTGAGCTCAGCACACACAGGTGTGAGCTCAGCACACACAGGTGTGAGCTCAGTGCACACAGGTGTGAGCTCAGTGCACACAGGTGTGAGCTCAGCACATACAGGTGTGAGCTCAGCACACACAGGTGTGAGCTCAGCACATACAGGTGTGAGCTCAGCACATACAGGTGTGAGCTCAGAACATACAGGTGTGAGCTCAGTGCACGCAGGTGTGAGCTCAGTGCACACAGGTGTGAGCTCAGCACATACAGGTGTGAGCTCAGCACACACAGGTGTGAGCTCAGTGCACACAGGTGTGAGCTCAGTGCACACACAGGTGTGAGCTCAGTGCACACAGGTGTGAGCTCAGTGCACACAGGTGTGAGCTCAGCACATACCGGTGTGAGCTCAGTGCACGCAGGTGTGAGCTCAGTGCACACAGGTGTGAGCTCAGCACATACAGGTGTGAGCTCAGTGCACACAGGTGTGAGCTCAGCACACACAGGTGTGAGCTCAGCACATACAGGTGTGAGCTCAGTGCACACAGGTGTGAGCTCAGCACACACAGGTGTGAGCTCAGCGCACACAGGTGTGAGCTCAGCACACACAGGTGTGAGCTCAGCACACACAGGTGTGAGCTCAGTGCACACAGGTGTGAGCTCAGCACATACAGGTGTGAGCTCAGCACATACAGGTGTGAGCTCAGTGCACACAGGTGTGAGCTCAGCACACACAGGTGTGAGCTCAGCGCACACAGGTGTGAGCTCAGTGCACACAGGTGTGAGCTCAGCACATACAGGTGTGAGCTCAGCGCACACAGGTGTGAGCTCAGTGCACACAGGTGTGAGCTCAGCACACACAGGTGTGAGCTCAGTGCACACAGGTGTGAGCTCAGCACATACAGGTGTGAGCTCAGTGCACGCAGGTGTGAGCTCAGTGCACACAGGTGTGAGCTCAGCACATACAGGTGTGAGCTCAGCGCACACAGGTGTGAGCTCAGTGCACACAGGTGTGAGCTCAGCACACACAGGTGTGAGCTCAGCGCACACAGGTGTGAGCTCAGCACATACAGGTGTGAGCTCAGCACACACAGGTGTGAGCTCAGTGCACACAGGTGTGAGCTCAGCACATACCGGTGTGAGCTCAGCACACACAGGTGTGAGCTCAGCACACTCAGGTGTGAGCTCAGCGCATACAGGTGTGAGCTCAGCACATACCGGTGTGAGCTCAGCACACACAGGTGTGAGCTCAGCACATACAGGTGTGAGCTCAGCACACTCAGGTGTGAGCTCAGCACATACCGGTGTGAGCTCAGCACACACAGGTGTGAGCTCAGCACACTCAGGTGTGAGCTCAGCGCATACAGGTGTGAGCTCAGCACATACAGGTGTGAGCTCAGTGCACACAGGTGTGAGCTCAGCACATACAGGTGTGAGCTCAGTGCACACAGGTGTGAGCTCAGCACACACAGGTGTGAGCTCAGCACATACAGGTGTGAGCTCAGTGCACACAGGTGTGAGCTCAGCGCACACAGGTGTGAGCTCAGCACACACAGGTGTGAGCTCAGTGCACACAGGTGTGAGCTCAGCACATACAGGTGTGAGCTCAGTGCACACAGGTGTGAGCTCAGCACATACAGGTGTGAGCTCAGCACACACAGGTGTGAGCTCAGCACACACAGGTGTGAGCTCAGCACATACAGGTGTGAGCTCAGCACACACAGGTGTGAGCTCAGCGCACACAGGTGTGAGCTCAGCACACACAGGTGTGAGCTCAGCACATACAGGTGTGAGCTCAGCGCACACAGGTGTGAGCTCAGCACATACAGGTGTGAGCTCAGCACATACAGGTGTGAGCTCAGCACACACAGGTGTGAGCTCAGCACATACAGGTGTGAGCTCAGCACATACAGGTGTGAGCTCAGCACACACAGGTGTGAGCTCAGCACACACAGGTGTGAGCTCAGCACATACAGGTGTGAGCTCAGTGCACACAGGTGTGAGCTCAGCGCATACAGGTGTGAGCTCAGCATATACAGGTGTGAGCTCAGTGCACACAGGTGTGAGCTCAGCACACACAGGTGTGAGCTCAGCACATACAGGTGTGAGCTCAGTGCACACAGGTGTGAGCTCAGTGCACGCAGGTGTGAGCATTTTCCAAGCATTTTCCGTGCATTTCGTGTGTTTTTCGTGTGTTTTCGGTGCATTTCGTGCCTTTTCCGCGTGCTCGTGTGTACATTTTCGGTGCTTTTTCGGTGCATTTTCGGTGCTTTTCGTGCCTTTTCCGTGCTCTCACGTGCGGCTTTTATGCATTTTCTCTCTTTTCCCTCCCTTTTTTCTGTATTTTCTGCATTTTCCACCTTTTCCGCGCGGGTTTCTATACATTTTCGGTGCTTTTCCACTCGGGTTTTTGTACATTTTCCGCCTTTTCCGCGCGGGTTTTTATGCATTTTCTCCCTTTTCCGCGTGGGTTTTTATTCATTTTCCGCCTTTTCCGCGCGGGTTTTTATTCATTTTCCGCCTTTTCCACGCGGGTTTTTATACATTTTCGGTGCTTTTCCGCGCGGGTTTTTATGCATTTTCCTCCTTTTCCGCGCGGGTTTTTATTCATTTTCCGCGTGGGTTTTTATTCATTTTCCGCCTTTTCCGCGCGGGTTTTTATTCATTTTCCGCGTGGGTTTTTATGCATTTTCCGCCTTTTCCGCGCGGGTTTTTCTACATTTTCGGTGCTTTTCCACTCGGGTTTTTATGCATTTTCCGCCTTTTCCGAGCGGGTTTTTATTCATTTTCCACGCGGGTTTTTATGCATTTTCCTCCTTTTCCGTGCGGATTTTTATTCATTTTCCGCCTTTTCCGTGCGCTTCCTGCGTTCTCCGCCCTCCTCCCCCTCCGTCTCCCCCGGCTCGCCGCCCCCCGTCCCCCGCGCTGTCCCCGCCGCCCCTCGGGGCCCATCCATCGCCGCCCTTCCAGCGCTGCCGGCGCTTCCAAAGGTCTCGGATCCCTCGGATCCCGGCGATCCATCACCGGATTTACGGCCGGGATCGATGCGCCCGCCGTGTTTGTGCAACAAATGCCGGCTCCTGCGGCCGGGGGGGGACACGGAGGGGGGGACACGGGGGGGTGACAAGGGGGGGGTGACAAGGGGGGGTGACAAGGGGGGGTGACAGTGCCACCCACGCGTGTCCCCCCCCCCCCCCCCCCGAGCCGCGACACCGCCACCCCCGCGCCGCCTCGGCCTAATGAGCGCCGCAGGCGAATTAATTAGCGGGGAGGCGAGGGGAAGCCCCGGCGCTAATTAGCGGGGCTGCGAGGGGGGGTGGGGACAGCGGGGGGCTGGGGCAGGGTGGGGGGGGACGGGGGGAGGTGGAGAATGGGGGGGGGGGGGCAAGGCCAAATCCTGTCCTTGTCCCACGGGGATGGGGGCGGGGTTTGGGGGGGGTCGGTCCCAGTTTTGGGGTCCCTCATTTGGTGTCGTCGGGTTCGGGGGGGCTCAGCCCCGTTTTGGGGTCCCTCGTTTGGTGCCATCAGGTTTGGGGGGGGGGTCGGTCCCAGTTTTGGGGTCCCTCATTTGGTGTCAGGGGGTTCGGGGGGGGTCGGTCCCAGTTTTGGGGTCCCTCATTTGGTGCCATCAGGTTTGGGGGGGGGGTCAGTCCCAGTT